>NC_073253.2:4368750-4970000 GCF_029289425.2 Pan paniscus | reverse complement strand
TAAAAGCTGAGCACCACACACACGTCAGAGCTCACGTCATGTGGCAGCCACATATTCGATACCTGGCAGGTTATAATTTTGCAAACCTGGAATTCAGACTCTGGCTACAGAACCATAGCAAAGTCTGCATTTCAGTTTCCCACTTTGAAAGGTAAATGGTAAGACTTATATGTATCTTTTACCAGAAGCACTTACATATAATGGTCGAAGTTTAGAGGAAATTAAGTCATTTGGGACATTGAGGAATTCTGATAGTGCCTTCTAAGCTTGACTGTGTTTGAAATTGTCAATATTTTTACCAACTTCAAGCTGTTTATTTTTTTTCCTAGTTCATACTAGCATTGAACTCAACAGATATGACTCTTTTAGATAAGTTCCCTTATATGAAAAAAAAAATGTCACCCAGCCCTTTGGAGTGGCTGTGAATGCCCTTTTCAGTCATTATAATTTATCTTTCCTGATCTCACTACATCGATTTTCTGCTGCAAGACATTACAAGGTCCTGCTATATTAGCTTAGGTTGCAGAACCAAAAAAGAAGGTTTAATCTTGCAATGTGTGTGCTGCACTCTCCAAGGGGAAAGTTCCTCACAGCAAGAAAGAATAAGGCCCTTTAAAATCTCTTTCTACTTTTGGACAAAGGCAGACTAATTGAGTATAATATTGAGTTAGAGGTAGAAATATTAAGCCTGAAACAATCTCAGAGGTCCCTCAAGGCTGACCTAAGTGTGTAATTTTTGTTTTCCCTGCAGAATATAGCCTTAAAACTACTTATTTTTTAAATGATGAATATCGCCAGTCTTTGCTTCTTTCTAGCCTTCCAACTCATCTGCACTTTCAGCCAGCTTCCAACACACACATATTATCTACATTCTGTTCTTTTTATCACCACTATTTATGCTTGTTTTCAACATAGGCTCACCAGGAGCTGCTTTTTTATATGTCTCAGAAATAGGTGCTTCTTGACAAGCAGAGTTTAAAGGAAAATGATTGTTTATGCCTTTGTCCCTAACATGCATTTTAAACTGAAAAAACTCCCAAATATGAAAATGCCTATGTGGGCAGAAGCCCATTATGAAGCACTTTCATCTATTCCCCCTGCCTGTGTTGAGCCTGTGGGTGGATAATGATCGTCTGTCTATTGTTCTGCTGCAAATGCAAAGGAAACGCTCAGCTTGTGCAAAGGATTGAAGACGTGGTTTCTAAACTACTTGGTCTAAAGCAGTGCTCAGAACAGTAGTTACAGAGTGAGTGCATCTGATTCATTAAACAGGAGCCTCGAGTTCACTGTGCATGGAGTAGTACGTGTAAATTAGAATATTTGCCACCAGATCTTTCTTCACAGTGTCTGACATATGCAATGTTTGGCATCAAGGTTGCCACTAAACAGAACATTGGGTTCTCTGGACCTGGTACCTTTTCTTAAAAATATTTAAAGAGAAGCTTTAAGCATGAACTTCTGTAGAAATAATACAACAAAGCTCAGAGAATAACTGAACTTAAGTTTTTCAATAAACCGACCAACTTACTATATACAGATAGATATGGAAACTACAGAAAAATATAGGATGTTTCTATGTTCTACTTGACTAGTACTATTTTGAGTTTTTAAGTGAGAAAAAGATAACTATATCAAATGTCTCTTTTTTCATGAGAAAATATGATAAAATCTTCCTGAAAAAAGGAAAGAAATTAAACATAAATTTTTAAACAAGAAGTACAATTTACTCAGGAGGAAGTTAAATATAAATACATAAGAACATTATTGATGTTTGCATTAGATAAGAAATTAAAATTTTTGAGAAGGTTTCAAAAGAGCTATGGACATTCTCTTTGTAATGCAGTCAATTTCATTTTTTTAATGACAACAAATAAATAAATTATTTAGGACATATTTTAGCAAATTATAGGTGATGTCAGTTTCTTGGCCAGAAAAGGATAGGTTAATTCAAGAAGTACCTAGATCTTCTAAGATCCTGGAGTTAAAGTTGTATCATATCATTCCCTTTGTACTCAATTCAATTACTTTATTTTTGCTGGTTTCTGTGCCTTTGATGCAGATACACATTTCATTTGAAAAGGTATCCACAAGGTAACATATTTACAAAATATATCTTCAAAGTTTTAAGGAAGATAAAGATTTCCATTACTAGAAAATTGACCAGAATTATTTTTTATGTGAAAGTTTAAATTATTATTATTATTATTGTTATTTTAAATTGTACTTTAAGTTCTGGGATACATGTGCAGAAGGTGCAGGTTTGTTACGTAGGTATACATGTGTCATAGTGGTTTGCTGCACCCATCAACCCATCATCTACATTAGATATTTCTCCTAATGCTATCCCTCCCTTGCCCCCCACCCTCTGACAGGCCCCAGTGTGTGATGTTCCCCTCCCTGCACCCATATGTTCTCATTGTTCAACTCCCACTTATGAGTGAGAACATGTGGTGCTTGGTTTTCTGTTCTTGTGTTAGTTTGCTGAGAATGATGGTTTCCAGCTTCATCCATGTCCCTGCAAATAACATGAACTCATTCTTTTTATGGCTGCATAGTATTCCATGGTGTATATGTGCCACATTTTTTTAATGCAGTCTATCATTGATGGGCATTTGGTTTGGTTCCAAGTCTTTGCTATTGTGAATAGTGCTGCAATAAACATACTTGTGCATGTGTCTTTATCGTAGAATGATTTATAATCCTTTGGGTATATACCCAGTAATGGGATTGCAGGGTCAAATGTATTTCTAGTTCTAGATCCTTGAGGAATTGCTACACTGTCTTCCACAATGGTTGAACTAATTTATACTGCCTCCAACAGTGTGAAAACTTTCCTATTTCTCCACATCCTCTCCAGCATCTGTTGTTTCCTGACTTTTTAAAGATTGCCATTCTAATTGGTGTGAGATGGTATCTCACTGTGGTTTTGATTTGCATTTCTCTAATGACCAGTGACGATGAGCTTTCTTTCATATGTTTGTTGGCTGCATAAATGTCTTCTTTTGAAAAGTGTCTATTCATATCCTTTGCCCACTTTTTGATGGGGTTGTTTGTTTTTTTCTTGTAAATTTGTTTCAGTTCCTTGTAGATTCTGGATATTAGACCTTTGTCAGATATGTAGATTGGAAAAATGTTCTCCCATTCTGTAGGTTGCCTGTTCACTCTGATGATAGTTTCTTTTGCTGTGCAGAAGCTCTTTAGTTCAATTGGATCCCACTTGTCAATTTTGGCTTTTGTCGCAATACTTTCAGGTGCTTTAGTCATGAAGCCTTCACCCATGCCTATGTCCTGCATGGTATTGCCTAGGTTTTCTTTTAGGGTTTTTATGATTTTAGGTCTTATGTTTAAATTTTTAATCCATCTTGAGTTAATTTTTGTGTAAGGTGTAAGGAAGGGATCCAGTTTCAGTTTTCTGCATATGGCTAGCCAGTTTTCCTAACACCATTTATTAAATAGGAAATCCTTTCCACATTGCTTGTTTTTGTCAGGTTTGTCAAATGTCAGATGGTTGTAGATGTGTGGCATTATTTTTGAGGACTCCGTTCTGTAGCATTGGTCTATATATCTGTTTTGGTATCAGTACCATGCTGTTTTGATTACCATAGCCTTGTAGTATAGTTTGAAGTCAGGTAGCGTGATGCCTCCAGTTTTTTCTTTTTGCTTAGGATTGTCTTGGCTATACGGGCTCTTTTTTGGTTCCATATGAAATTTAAAGTAGTTTTCTCTAGTTTCGTGAAGAAAGTTAGTAGTAGCATGATGAGGATAGCATCGAATCTATAAATTATTTGGGCAGTATGGCCATTTTCAAGTTATTGATTATTCCTGTCAATGAGCATGGAATGTTTTTCCATTTGTTTGTGTCCTCTCTTACTTCTTTGAGCAGTGGTCTGTAGTTCTCCTTGAAGAGGTCCTTCACATCCCTTGTAAGTTGGATTCCTAGGTATTTTATTCTCTTTGTAGCAATTGTGAATGAGAGTTCACTCATGATTTGGTTCTCTGTTTGTCTATTATTGGTGTATAGAAATGCTTGTGATTTTTGCACGTTGATTTTGTATCCTGAGACTTTGCAAAAGTTGCTTATCAGATTAAGGAGTTTTGGGGCTGAGATGATGGGGTTTTCTAGTTATACAATCATGTCATCTGCAAAGTGAGATAATTTGACTCTCACTCTTCCTATTTCAATACAGCTTATTTCTTTCTCTTGGCTAATTGCCCTGGCCAGAACTTCCACTATTATGTTGAATAGGGGTGGTGAGAGGAGTGCATCCTTGTCTGTGCCAGTTTTCAAAGGGAATGCTTCCAGCTTTTGCCCATTCATTATGATATTGGCTGTGCGTTTGTCATAAATAGCTCTTATTATGTTGAGATACATTCTATCAATACCTAGTTTATTGAGTGTTTTTAGCATGAAGGGCTGTTGAGTTTTATGGAAGGCCTTTTCTGCATCTAATGAGATAATCATGTGTTTTTTGTCACTGGTTCTGTTTATGTGATGGATTATGTTTATTGATTTGTGCATGTTGAGCCAGCCTTGCATCCCAGGGATGAAGCCAAAGTGATCGTGGTGCATAAGCTTTTTATTGTGCTGCTGGATTCAGTTTGCCAGTATTTTATTGAGGATTTTTGCATCAATGTTCATCAGGGATATTGGCCTGAAAATTACTATTTTTTTTTGTATTTCTGCCAGGTTTTGGTATCAGGATGGTGCTGGCTTCATAAAATGAATTAGGGAGGAATCTCTCTTTTTCTATTGTTTGGAATAGTTTAATAGTTTTAGGAGTGGTACTATCTCCTTGTACCTCTGGTAAAATTCAGCTGTAAATCTTCTGGTCCTGGGCTTTTTTGTTGGTAGGCTATTAATTACTGCCTCAATTTCAGAACTTGTCATAGGTCTATTCAGAGATTTGACTTCTTCCTGGTTTAGTCTTGGGAGGGTGTATGTGTCCAGGAATGTATCCATTTCTTCTAGATTTTCTAGTTTATTTGCATAGAGGTGTTTATAGTATTTTCTGATGTTTGCATTTCTGTGGGGTCAGTGGTGATATCCCCTTTATCATTTTTTATTTTGTCTATTTGGTTCTGCTCTGCCCTTTCTTCTTTATTAGTCTGGGTAGCTATCTATTTGTTAATCTTTTTTAAAAACCAGCTCCTGGATTCATTGATTTTTTTGAAGGTTTTCTCATGTCTCTGTCTTCTTTAGTTCTGCTTTTTTTGGTTTCATATGGAACCAAAAAAGAGCCTGTATAGCCAAGACAATCCTAAGCAAAAAGAAAAAACTGGAGGCATCACACTACCTGACTTAAAACTATACTACAAGGCTATGGTAACCTTCTTTAGTTCTGTTGATCTTAGTTTAGTTTAGTTTAGTTCTGTTGATCTTAGTTATGTCTTGTCTTCTGCTAGCTTTTGAATTTGTTTGCTCTTGCTTCTCTAGTTCTTTTAATTATGATGTTAGGGTGTCAATTTTAGATATTTTACGCTCTCTCATGTGGGCATTTAGTGCTATAAATTTCCCTCTAAACACTGCTTTTGCTGTGTTCCGGAGATTCTGGTACATTGTGTCTTTGTTCTCATTGCTTTCAAAGAAATCATTTATTTCTACCTTGATTTTGTTATTTACCCAGTAGTCATTCAGGAGCAGGTTGTTCAGTTTCCATGTAGTTGTGCAGTTTTGAGTGAGTTTCTTAATCCTGAGTTCTAATTTGTTTGTACTGCGGTCTGAGAGACTGTTATGATTTCCATTCTTTTGCATTTACTGAGGAGTGTTTTACTTCCAATTAGGTGGTCAGTTTAGAATAAGTGCTATGTGGTGCTGAGAAGAATCTATATTCTGTTGATTTGGGGTGGAGAGTTCTGTGAATGTCTATTAGGTCTGCTTGTTCCAGAGCTGAGTTTAAGTCCTGAATATCCTTGTTAATTTTCTGCCTTGTTGATCTGTCTAATATTGACAGTGGCGTGAGTCTAAGTCTCTTTGTAGGTCATCTCTAAGAATTTGCTTTATGAACCTGGGTGCTCTCTTATTGGGTGCATATATATTTAGAATAGTTAGCTCTTCTTGTTGCATCGATCCCTTTACCATTATGTAATGCCCTTCTTTGTCTTTTTTGACCTTTCTTGGTCTAAATTCTGTTTTATCAGAGACTAGGATTGCAACCCCTGCTTCTTTTTACCTTCCATTTGCTTGATAAGTCTCCCTCAATCCCTTTATTTTGAGCCTATGTGTGTCTTTTCACATGAGATGGGTCTCTTGAATACAGCACACCGATGGGTCTTGACTCTTTATCCAATTTGCCAGTCTGTGTCTTTTAATTGGGGCATTTAGCCCATTTACATTTAAGGTTAATATTGTTATGTGTGAATTTGATCCTGTCATTATGATGCTAGCTGGTTATTTTGCCCATTAGTTGATGCAGTTTCTTCATGGTGTCGATGGTCTTTACATTTTGGTATGTTTTTGCAGTAGCTGTTACCGGTTTTTCCTATCCATATTTAGTGCTTCCTTCAGGAGCTCTTGTAAGGCAGGCTTGGTGGTGACAAAATCCCTCAGCATTTGCTTGTCTTTAAAGGATTTTATTTCTCCTTCACTTATGAAACTTTGGCTGGATATGAAATTCTGGTTTAAACATTCTTTTCTTTAAGAATGTTGAATATTGACCTCCACTCTCTTCTGAATTGTAGGGTTTCTGCAGAGAGATTCACTGTTAGTCTGATGGGCTTTCCTTTGTGGGTAACCTGACCTTTCTCTCTGGTTGCCCTTGACATTTTTTTCTTCATTTAAACCTTGGTGAATCTGATGATTATGTGTCTTGGGGTTACTCTTGTCGTGGAGTATCTTTGTGGTGTTCTCTGTATTTCCTGAATTTGAATGTTGGCCTGTCTTGCTAGGTTGGAGAAGTTCTCCTGGATTATATCTTGAAGTGTGTTTTGCAACTTAGTTCCATTCTCTCCATCACTTTCAGGTACACCAATCAAATGTAGGTTTGGTCTTTTCACATAGGCCCATATCTTTTGGATGCTTTGTTGTTCCTTTTCCTTCTTTTTTCTCTAATCTTGTCTTCATGCGTTATTTCATTAAGTTGACCTTCAGTCTCTGACATCCTTTCTTCTGCTTGATCAATTCAGCTATTTATAATTGTGCATGCTTCTCGAAGTTCTCGCGCTGTGTTTTTCAGCTCCATCAAGTCATTTAGGTTCTTCTCTAAACTGGTTATTCTAGTTAGCAGTTCCTGTAACCTTATACCAAGATTCTTAGCTTCCTTACATTGGGTTAGAACATGCTCCTTTAGCTTGGAGGAGTCTGTAACTACCCACCTTCTGAAGCCTACTTCAGTCAAACTCATTCTCCATCCAGTTTTGTTCCCTTGCTGGCAAGGAACTATGATCCTTTGGAGGAGAAGAGGCATTCTGGTTTTTGGAATTTTCAGCATTTTTGCACTGTTTTTTCCTCGTCTTCATGGATTTATCTACCTTTGATATTTTATGTTGGTGACCTTTGGGGTTTTTGTGTGGTCATCCTTTTCGTTGATATTGATGCTATTGCTTTCTGTTTGTTAGTTTTTCCTTCTAACAGTCAGGCCCCTCTTCTGCACGTCTGCTGGAGTTTGCTGGAGGTCCACTCCAGGCCCTGTTTTCCTGGGTATCACCAGCAGAGGCTGCAGAACAGCAAACATTGCTGCCTGTTCCTTCCTCTGGAAGCTTCGTCCCAGAGGAGCACCCACCAGATGCCAGCTGGAGCTCTCCTGTATGAGGTGTTTGTCAACTCCTTCTGGGAGGTGTCTCCCCATCAGGAGGCATGGGGGTTGGGGACCCATTTGAGGAGACAGTTTGTCCATTAGCAGAGCTCGAGTGCTTTGCTGGGAGATCCGCTGCTCTCTTCAGAGACAATAGGCAGGAAGATTTAAGTCTGCTGAAGCTGTGTCCACAGCTGCCCCTTCCCCCAGATGTTCTGTCCCAGGGAGATGGGAATTTTATATATAAGCCCCTGACTGGGGCTGCTGCCTTTCTTTCAGCAGAAAGGCTGCTCTGCCCAGCGAGGAGGAATCTAGAGAGAGAGCCTGGTTACAGCGGTTTTGCCAAGTTGTGATGGGTTCCGCCCATTTTGAACTTCCCGGTGGCTTTGTTTACGTGGTGAGGGGAAAAACCCTTACTCAAGCCTCAGTAATGGTGGACGCCCTTCCCCTATCATGCTTGAGCATCCCAGGTTGACTTCAGACTCCTGTGCTGGCAGTGAGAATTTAAAGCCAGTGGATCTTAGCTTGTTGGTCTCCATGGGGGTGGGATCCGCTGAGCTAAACCACTTGGCTCCCTGGCTTCAGCCCTCTTCCCAGGGGAGTGAATGGTTCTGTCTTGCTGGCATTTCAGGGGCCACTGGGGTACAAAAAAAAAAAAACAACCCCTGCAGCTAGCTCAGTGTCTGCCCAAATGGCTGCCCAGTTTCTGTGCTTGAAACCCCAGGCCCTGGTGGTGTAGGCACCTGAGGGAATCCCCTGGTCTGCAGGTTGTGAAGACTGTGGGAAAAGCATAGTGACTGGGCTGGGCAGCACCACCCCTCATGGCACAGTCCCTCATGGCTTCCCTTGGCTAGGGGAGGGAGTTCCCTGACCCCTTGTCCTTCTCAGATGAGGCAACACCCTACCCTGCTTCTGCTCACCCTTCGTGGGCTGTACCCACTGTCTAACCAGTCTCAGTGAGGTGAACTGGGTGCCTCAGTTGGAAATGCAGAAATCACCCACCTTCTGCATTGGTCTCACTGGGAGCTGCTGATTAGAGCTGTTCCTATTCGGCCATCTTTCTCCCCCCATTTTTTTTTCAAACAGAGCATTCACAGCATTTCCCTGAGCCCTGAAGAGTTCACACCATTGTGTGCTCCCAATCTCTTCTATGAGGCTTCTGTCTAGGGCAGAAGCTTGTGCATAATGAGGCCAAGGGGCCTTTGAATCAAAGCCTTTGCGTTATTCACACATCTAGGAATACTTCCAGGACATCAGCTCATGAATGGCTTCTTGTTTGTTCAATAGTTCATAAAATCAGCTTCTTCCTGTTTTTCTTATTGCTTAGCATTTCAATCAAACACTTAAAGATGTCCACTGGGATCTTCCATTTCCTTAGTAAATTGTCTTGAAAAGATGATGGTTGAAAGTCTCAGCTTTGATGAAGTTAACTATTTGTACAGCATTGAACACACTGCTTTGGGGATTTGGGGCACAGTCCTTGTCAACTCATGCAGTCACAGAAGGCAAAGCTTTGCTATGAGATAGAGGCATCTTTCTTTGTCAAGGTGGCAAAACTAGGTGGCAAGTGGGGGCACATGATTAATAAGTGAAATTTATGCATTAATAAATTGATGAATTTAAACTTGATATTCTGCCTAGCAAAAGAAATTTTCCTGGTTTAGAAGATATTAATGTATTTGAACTTTACAAAATACAAGAATTTGTCTTTGATACCCTTTGAGTTTCTTCAACAAACGAAATGCAGGAGTTGGTCCACTACCCTCAGCAGCTTTTCCTCTAGGTTGTAACCTGGAGGGATGTGATAGTGCTGTCATTTGTTCCATGAACTGCAGCAAAGAATTTACATAGTTGTCAGTGATACCAGAGCTCATTTCGTCATTTGACTGAGGCACCACTTTCTCAGATCACACATTAATTTCTTTAATAAATATTTGCTGAGTGTCTAACAGCTTTTAGATGCTGGAGATATAATGTTGAAAAGGAAGGTTTTGAATAGCCACATAAAGCAAAATATAAATTATGAAGAGGAAAGAGAGAATGAGAAACCAAATTTAATATGATGTCAGGTGGTAAAAAGTGCAATGAAGAATAATTTAGTTGAGTAAAAGGGAAAGTAAAAGAGGTAGAGTACAAGTTGTCATTTCTGATAGCTTCATTTCTTTTCTTTGCTCTAAGACATAATAAATTTTAACTCTTCCAGAACATGTGGCTACACAAATAATTCTTGAACTATGTGTAATCTGTTTTGTTTGGAAATAGGAGAGGTAGCTTTTTCAGATGCCTGCTAAAAGGATTGGGATGGGAGAAAATGTAGGTTCTGATAGCATGGTAATAATTACAACCTGACTGTGTTCCTCACAAAACTATGTGAATCATCCAGCATGCTTGCAGGATGCAAGGATATGAGATGATTTTACAGCTAACTTGGCTTCATGCTAGAAGTCAAGAAGAAAGTTGCGACAACAGAGGCACCTATTCTTCTGTACTTAGTACAAAAGAGAATGAAGATAACGTGAAAAGATACATAAACATCATTATACTTTTCTTGAACTTTGACATTGAGTCTAACCTAAAGTAATAGACATAATTGTGACAGTGAACATCGCCTCCTGGGAAAGATGATGGTGACTTTACATTGGTCAAAAAGGCTGGGATACTCCTTAGTTCTCATTCTGGTTTCTTATCTAATTTTGACTTTTCTGCTTCTCTGTCCAATGCGAGAGTTGGTGGTCACCTTCCCGTACTGGCAGCCATGGACATGTATGTGTCAGAGAGACATGTGTATGTGGCTGTCCCTGCTGCTTTGGATGGTTCAGTCATCATTATACAGAGTTTATTTTGGGACTTCCTTAATCTCTTTGACCCCACTGACAATAATTTCATCAAACCTATTTTGATCATTCTTGTTATAAATTCCTTTTTCAAAAATCTCTAGAATTGCAAATATCAGTTATATTTCTCCTTCCAAGTATGCATGCTCTAATAGTGCCTTCAGTAACAGTATTCTCTGCCTTTGTGCTCTTCTTAGTATATGAAATTCTATGCTGAAGGAAGATGCATTACATACAGCACTATAGTAGACAATGAAAGAAGAGAGTGAAATAAAAAGCATCTCTTATGGAGATCAACAAGGTTCTGGAAGAGCTTGTAGGTTCAGATGTATTGCTGTGGCTGTCTGGAGAAAAATACAATCTGCTAGAAATGAACGTAGCAAGTTGTTAATCTGATACCTCAGATGTTGATTGTATTAGTCTGTTTGCACGCTGCTGTAAGGACATACCCGAGACTGGGTAATGTATAAAGAGCAGAGGGTTAATTGACTCACAGTTCCACATGGCTTGGGAGGCCTCAGGAAACTTACAATCATAGTGGAAGGCACCTCTTCACATGGTGGCAGGAGAGAGAAGGACTGCAGAGTGAAGGAGAGAAAAGCCTCTTATAAAACCATCAGATCTAGTGAGAACTCACTCACTATCATGAGAACAGCACTGGGGGGACCGCGCTTATGTTCTTGTCACCTCCCACGAGGTCTCTCCCCCAACACATGGGGCTTACAATTCAGATTACAATTTAAGATGAGATTTTGGTGAAGACATAGAGCCAGATCACACCAGGGATGAAGAATAAAATTAGACTTTATTTTATGTTTTATACTTTTGATTTATGTTATTTCATCTGTACAACAAATGTGTATTACTTCTTCAGTATAAAAATGTCCAAAGAATCATTTTTTAAAGAAATATAGACAATTGGAAACATCAAGAACTTGAAAATGCATAGAAACATGGGCTCATTTCATAATAAAATAAGAGACAATGATAAAGTACAGTTACAAATATAAAATTATACACAACAGTTGCTCCATTTGAAGACAGATGTAACCTACAAATGAAAATCGTTATAAAATACCAAGAAAGAACATGGGAGAATTTCAAAAATTCCAGCATATATGAATGTACTGTTTTTTTAAGTAGTGGCAATTTGTTTATTTCGCTATACTGTATGTAACTTTAGGGATAAAAATTTTTATAAGTATATATTAAGAATAGAAACACAACAGAACATTTATTATAGAAAGGGCAGGAAAAGACATCAAATCAGTAAGTTGTCTAATTCATAAGAAAACAGTATGTTCAGCAGATATTATGGAGTCAGAAAGATAGAAAAACAGCAAGAGTATGAAATAATGTGAATGACGTTAAGCCATAAAAACACAAGTATTCAAAAATTCTAAAGACGAAATAATAATAAGAATAATAGTAATACAGTGCTTCCCTTGAATTAAGCACTATTCTAACAACTTTAACTCTTTTAATCTCCAACCTTAGCTAAACAGATGTCAGGAGAGTTTTCTGTCAGCCCCTTGGGACCATGTAACACAATTCACTCTTTTCTAGTCTTACCAAACAGTGGACCACTCCACCTTAAGAAACTAGCAAAAGAACAAATTAAAGCCAAAACGAAGAAAGGAAATAATAAAGATGAGAGCTGAATTTAATTATATTGAAAACAGAAAAGCAATAGAGACAATTAGTCAAACAAAAACTTGGGTCTTTGATGACCCTCTAGCTAGACTGATAAGGAAAAAGAGAAGGGCCGTAAATTACCAATGTCAGAAATAAAAGAGAGAAAGTTATGACAAACTGTACAGATGTTAAAATCGTAATGACAGTATTATGACCAACTAAGTATTTATGAATTTACCAACTTAGATCAAATGGACAAATTATTTGAAAGACTTGAACTACCAGACTCATTCAAAAAGAAATAGGTAAACTGCAGTCACATACCCTTTGAGGAAATTAAATTTTTAATTAAAAAATTTCCAACAAGAGAACTCCAGGGCCAGATGGCTTCACTGGAAAATTCTACAATTTGTCCATTGGCTCTCAATCTCCCTTGGTCCAGGAAAGTTCCATAAGGGGCTGAATCCCTTGAACTTGTAGGTTTGTGTCTGAGTCAAAAATGGCTGAAGTTTCACAGAGGGACAGCAAAAGTGCTTGTAGAAAGAGAAAGATCAGTGGTGTAAACTGGGGTTGATTGCTGCAAGAACAGTCACAGGAAAAAGATGGATAAAGCGTATGTGTGGAGAGCATGACAGTGTGCTATATACTGGTCCTTGGTCCATGAATCATGACTCTCTTATAGTTTAATTAAGGAATCCACTGATGTAGTAATATAATGAGCCTGCAGCCCAGCTCAACAGCTAGAGCATTACCAATGTTATGCAGCTGCGCAAGGGTTCTGAATCTATGCCAAGCCCCTGACTTCTCAACCCGTCAAGTTAAGCTCCACCTGATTGTGGTGTTAATTATTGCCTTACTTTAGTACTTTTCTTCATTTTTGGATTACATATATATGTATCATATATGTATATGTGTACATATGTAATATACAATATATTATGTATATATGTAATATATGTATATGTAACATGTTTTATATATGTGTTACATACATTAAATACACATACATACATTATATACATATATAACATATATATTGCATGTATATGTTATACATGTAATACATGTGTATGTAATATATGTATATGTAACATGTTATATAATATATAAAGACGCATATACGTACATTTATATAAAATATTTTTATATAGCTATATACATTGCTATATATATATAACATATACATATTAATAGATATGCTGTGGGGCTTTCTTTTCATTCAAGTTACATCATTAAGATTCACACTTTTTTTGTTTTGAGACAGAGTGTCAGGCTGGAGTGCAGTGGCATGATCTCGGCTCACTGCAACCTCCACCTCCTAGGTTCAAGTGATTCTCATGCCTCAGCCTCCCGAGTAGCTGGAATTACAGGTGCCACCACCATACCTGGCTAATTTTTGTATTATTTCAGTAGAGATGGGGTTTCACCATATTGGCCAGGCTGGCCTCGAACTCCTGACCTCAAGTGATCCACCTGCCTTGGCCTCCCAAAGTGCTAGGATTACAGGTATGAGCCACCATGCCCAGCCCAATTCCCATGTATTTTTGCATGTAATTGCAATGAGTTTATCTACACCATTGTCTAGTTCTACCTTGTGAGATACTATTATCCATTCTCCTGCCACTAGGCCTTTCAGTTATTTCCAGTTGTTGCTATGACGGATACGGATGTGCTACTCTGAATGTCCATGTGCATATTTCTTTGTCCTCATGTGAAAAGTTTCTCTAGAGACTAGAAGTGGTATTGTAATGTTGTAAACAATGTAGATTCACAAGATAGTGGAAAGCTGGAACTTTTCCAGTGGTTCCAGCTCCAGCCAACATTGCACAAAGCTGGAAACCATATATCTGAGCTCAGTCAATCCGCAGAATAACCATATTGTTGTTGTAACATGAAAAAGTTTATTTTGCAGCAACAGAGAATAAAAATGGAAATAATGCTATTTCTGGGACTCTTGTAAAATAAATGTTAGAGTTACCTAAATTCTTTTCTAAAATGTATGTAACATCTCTTCATTACATTTAAAATTAAGAAGATATATCTACAAAAAGTCCTTAGGAGATTTAACTAATAGAATGCTCAGAGGTAAATTTAAAGCCTTAATTAGTTTCATAATTAAACCAAAAAATTAAATTAAATTAAATGTACTAACATTCCTAGTGAATAAAGTATTAAATTACCAAACTCAAAGAAATTATAGAATAGATTTAATGACATCAGCTGTAGAAAAGTGAAGTAGAATACAAATATTAGTAAATCCCCTCATATGGCCTATGTGTTCATAGTGATAATTCCAATAGAGCTATAAAAGTAATTTCATCATCTTCAATATTCCTTTCTGATTAAAACAAGAAAAAAAGCAAGTAAATGAAGATCACTCAGGAAACTTGAAGTAGAAAGTTCTTTAACATACATCACCTCTATTTATGCAAATAATCAAAATCTTATAAAAGCATTTAATTAGAACAATTTTATGTAAGTAAAAAACTGAATATCCTCTTTATCACTTAACATTTAAAAAATTTTTTAGATAATTATATGAAATACACCATAAAAATGAAGTGACTTTCTATAAAGATAAAAAGTACGTGTAAGTAACTTCAAGCCCTGTGATTCTAGTTGACAAACTACAGAGAAATGAATAAACATAATTTAAAATAGTGTAACATTTTATCAGATGATTCATTGTACAAAATTAAAAGCATCCTTTAATATAGAATATTACAAGTTATAGAACTATAATGATTACTAACATCCTGTTCACAATGGCCACAAGAGTGGAAAATATCTGTAAAAACATTAAAATAAAAAATATAGGGAATGCACCTGAAGAAAATGTCAAATCTTATCTGAAGCCTGACTGTCTTTTAAATAAATAGGCATGACATGCTTTGAAATATTTAAGACATGCCTTAAAATGTTATTTTAAAAAATATCTTTATTTTTTAAACTTAAGGTTTAATTACATCCAGAGAAATTATAACCCTCTTCATTGATGTCTTTTCAAATGTGATTATACAAAAGAAGTATAAAATAAAGGGGCAGAAAACTACATCCAAAACCGATGATCACGAACTCCTGGCTCTGTAACAGTTATCAGAAAGTATGTTACTGATATAAAAAATTACAGTAGATGAACAGAAGATACTCGTGAAACAAAACGAATTAGACAACCAACTTCTCTAATTCAATTTGTGAAAAAACCGTAACAAACATAAAAATTATGTTTTAAAAAGTGTCAAATTGGTGATAAAACATGATGCTTTTTGTTAACTTCCTGGAAAAGATGAATGTAGATGGTTTATTTTTGAGACGTCCAAAATAAATTTTGGCTAGAATATATATTTAATGAATCTATTAATAAACCACAAAAGGCAGATGAATGAAGATGAATGAATATATATGTCAGATCTCAAGGGCAAGAGGAAGTTGCTAACTCAAAAAACAAGAGAGAGAAAGAAAACCTCGAAAACATTTTGATAAATTTTTCTATGTGATTTTTAATTTCAGGACATCAAAAAAGGAATCATAATTAAATAAGAAAGCATCAATATTTGCAAAATAGACCAAAGATTAACAAAATCAGTGTTTACATTAAAATTTTATGCAGAATGTAAAAAAATAGACTACACAAGGCCTTTTTTTGAAGACCGCAGTAAATACTGACAACAGGGCCTGAGCCCGCACACACACACACACACACACACACACACACACACACACACAGGCATGCTCATACTTGGAATAGTCGATCCCAAGTGAAAAGAGCCTGAGAGTCCTAGGCCCTTCAAATTCAGAAAATGTGTAAATTTTCCCAGCTCACAGCCCTTCTATTTGGAAATTATGTTTGTTAACTTTTTCTATTCCTATATAAGACAGAAAATATTCTCAAGTAAGGAAGTTTTTCAACAGTCACCACGAGCTTACCTCATTTACTATGAGAAAAGCAATATGGACAAGTTAGAGACTGAGATGAGAAGGAGGAAGAAGGAGAGAGAGAGACTCTGGGAAGTAGGCCAAAATTGTAATCTCATTTTGTTTGGACATGCTCAGTAACAGAATTATTGATGACTTCATTATATTTTTTACACTTTGAAATAGGTTTGCCTGTTGAAGAAACTTAGAATGAACAGACATAGATTTTATCATGAAGACAAAAAGTAATGAATGATTCATCTTAAGATACATAATCCTGGTTATTATGTGGTTACCTACAATTCATTTTGCAGACAACAGTGTTAAACTGAGAAGTGCCAGGACTTTGAAATCTATCAGTCAGTAGAAAGAAGTCCATGGAAATTTCAAAGACTTAAGAAAAATATCATATTTACAGTCATGAAAGCAGAAACAGCATTCTAAATTTATAAATTTTATAACCCAAGATATTTTATTTGCTTTTGACTTCTCCACCGTATGTCTAACAAGGTAGTTTTCCTCCAAAGTTTTTAGAAAGTACATTTTTACTTTTAGTATAAATTATAATATGCTCATGTATATGACCACATAAATATTAATATTTCGTTGAGAGGAGTGTAGTGAAGGGGAAAAGACCACTCAACTGAGAACCAAAAATCTATCTCTTTCTCCAGTTCTATCACTAACCAGCTGTGTAATCTGACTGGATTCAACATTTAACTCTTCTGAGCTTTAATTTTCTCAAAATACAAAATTTAGAAACAAGGTTTGGGATTTTCCAACTCGTATTTTAGGACAAGGGACACACAGGTTATATTTAAGTCACAATCTTTCACTAGTGCAGTTATATGTGGCATCTGAATCAGGAAAAGCATTTTTTTCCCTTCAATTTGAACTAAACATTAGCCTGGAATTGTTTTCCTTCTGTATTGCTGGGGAATAGAAATGAAAGTCTACAGTTAAAATGTAACTCGAAAGAATTTATGTGGTTCACTGGGTAATAATTGCAACATTTTCCATGGCCTATTAAAGAGCAATTTCTTGGTTTTATTAGGTGTTCCAGAATATTTTGGAGGGTTTTGCCTAGTGTACCTTTTCTTCTTCAATTCTAGTGTGAGTGGCATGATATTCCTTTATTTCAATGGAGAAAGTGGAACTAACATCATAAAATAAAAATTTCCAAAGCACTTCTCTTAATGGTGATTTTATCCATGGTGAATGAAGAAAAATGAATCCTACAATATTCTTGTGATTTGCTATTTATTTTAAACACGTTGATTTACATGTACTTTTCCTGATGCATAGAAGACAAAAAATACTGGTTAGCTTCTCACTACTCAGGGGTTTAACTAAAACATGTCTTCTGAAATGTATCTGACCATAATACATAAACACAGAGAATATTTCATTTTCCTTTCTTGCTTTTTTTTTTTTTTTTTTTTTTTTTTTTACCATCGTAAACCTAACTTGGCTCTTGACCAAAGACTTTAAAAACCATTAAGGCTTTTAGAGAAATCATTTTCCTTTGTGAGCTGCATGAATTTCACAGTCACCATTGCGGGGGTGGGAAATGAGTTGGGCGTGAATCTGGTTGAAGTGTCTAGTCTAGAGAGCCACCAGCCATGCAGCTGTCCAGAATCAGTCAGTGGGTGGCGCCACAGGACTACATTTACACCAGGAATGCATGGGCAGCTGCCAGTGTGTGAATCTAATCTTAACAATTGCAGCCGATAAAAATCAGCTTTTCCTCTTAATTACTGCTAAGTGAATACCTTCTGATATAGCAGTCAGATGGCAAGGGTGATTATTGAGCAAGAACTAACACTTCTTGGGAGCCAGAAATTCCCGGGGCACTCTACTGAATATTTTCACATACACGTAATACCTCTTCATGCAATCATGTCAATACTGTGGCAAAAACACGTACAATTTCAAAAACGAAGAGGCTGAAACTCAGAAAGTTTGCCTCATGAACAGGCTGCCATAAGTCTCAGAGCCGTATCTTGATCTGAGGGCAGGGGCGGTGAAAACATATTCACACAAACAAATGTTTCCTAGACCCAGTTAATCTCAGGATCAACCAAGAATGATTCCTCGGACATCACCATAATGTCACAAAACAATAAGGTACTCGGAATACAGAAGGAGCTGGTGTTTACCAGCGAGAAAGTTCCAGAAACTGCATTGCCATTGCTGTTCTGAGTGGAATAAGCTGGTCTGGGAAGACGGGCAAGTCCAAGGGTGACAAGTGGCACTTGTGCAGTGGTGAAGTCACAGAACTGAGGAAAATGAAGGTTTCTTTCCAAGCAAGACATACACGTTAAAAAATAAAGTCGATTTGAGTTTATAAAGAGCTCACATGATTAAAAATATACCCTCCACTGAAGCAAAAAAGCAATTATGTCTTTTTTTTTTTTTTTTTGCATTTTTCTGAAGTGGACATGCTTTGTAACAAGATGTCCACTGTGATAAACGCTGCCCTGGAGTTTTCTTTCATATATTGGCATCACTGGGATATTGTCAGCCTCTTGCTTTAACTAAGTGAACAAAGACACATAAGCTTAATCAGCACATCATTCTAAACACCAAGACTGGCCCATATAAAATGGGCAGGTTCCGTAGGTCCCAATTCCATGTTCATATCACATCTGCCGGGTCAATGTGTGCATTCTGTGCATGTGGGAACACTCCCCTGGGTGGGCTTCACTTCGCCAGTAGCAAGAAAGAGCATGGTCAAGCCAGAAGTGATGATTCAGCTGCCTCCTGCAGCCTTGCCTGTTAGGAGGAAATAAAAGAAAATGCGTGTTTCAATGTGCAAGCTGGAATGGTTATTAAGCTAATTAATGTGATGATCTTAATAAGACTTTGAAAATCAGCTTTATTGAGGTCTATTTGACATAAAATTGGCTGCACATATTTAAAGTGTTCAGTTTGATGAGCTTTAACATAAGTTCTCACCCATGAAACTATCACCACAATCAAGATAATGAACATACTAATCATCTCTAAAAGTTTCACTGTGATTCCTCCTTTTCACCCTCCCTTGTGATCCTCAAATGACTACTGATCTGCTTTTGAGCTCTGCAGATGAGTTTGCATGTTTTAGAAATGTATAGGAATCATACAACGTATCATTTTTTTCATGACTCCTTTCACTCAGAATAATTATTTTGACATCCATCCATGTCGTAGCGTGTATCCATAGTTCATTCTTTTTCATGGCTGAGTAGTATTCCACTGGGTGCATATACCCCAGCTGGTTTATCTGTTCACCTCTTGATGAGCACTTGAGCTATTTCTCGTTGTTGACTATGATATGGTTGTAATAAACATGCATTGTGCAAATGTATATGTGTATACATTTGGTTTCATTTCTGGAGGGTAAATTTCTAGAAATTGAATGGCCAAATCATATTGGGAGGGCATGTTTAACTTTTGCAGAAACATAGACTGTTTTCCAAACTTATTGTCATTTTACATTCCTATCAGCAGTATACACGTGCCTGAGTTCCTCCGCATCTTCCCCGACACTTTGTAGGCTTACCTTTATTTTACATTATTTTATTTTATTTATTTTTCTGCAACTTGGTCATCCTAGCAGGTATGCAGTGGTATTGCTGTGGTTTTCATTTGCACTTCCCTAATGACACAGGATGCTGAGCGTCTTTGATGTGATCGTTTGACATCGGTGTCCTTTCTTTGGCAATGTGTTTGTTCAGATCATTTGTTCATTTTTAAATTGGACTGTTTGTTTTCTTATTATCAAGTTTTGTTTTTTTCACATTCGTGGTAAAAGTTCTTTATTAGACACAGGATTTGCAAATATTTTACTCAATCTTTTGTTCTGTTTTTATTCTCTGAAACTGTGTTTTGAAGAAGAGAAGTTTTTAATTTGGATGAAGGTCAATTTGCAGTCTTTTTATTTTACAGACTGGGATTTGGTGTCATGTCTAACACATATTGATCTAAGCCAATGTCACAAGGATCCTGTGTTTTCTTCTTGATGTTTATTTTTAGATTTTGTATTTAGCTCTACGGTCTCTTTTTAGACAAATTTTGTATACGATATAAAGGTATAGTTCAAAGTTTATTTTTATTTTACAAATGGATATTAAAATATTTCAGCAGCTGGGCACGGTGGCTCACGCCTGTAATCCCAGCACTTTGGGAGGCCGAGTCTCACAGATCACAAGGTCAGGAGATTGAGACCATCCTGGCTAACACGGTCAAACCCTGTCTCTACTAAAAATACAAAAATTAGCTGTGTGTGCACGTGCCTGTAGTCCCAGCTACTCAGGAGGCTAAGGCAGGAGAATCGCTTGAATCCAGGAGGTGGAGGTTGCAGTGAGCCGAGATCGCGCCACTGCACTCCAGCCTGGGTGACAGAGGAAGACTCCATCTCAAAAGAAAAAAAAAAAAATTCCAGCAAAATTTGTTCAAAAAACTATCACATCATCACCAAATAGTCTTTGCCACTTTTCCAAAAATCGTTTGTTCATATATGTGTGGCTATGTTCCTTAACTCTATTTTCTGTTCTAATGATCTATCAGTCAATCTTGATACCACATGGCCTTGACTGATGGGCTTTATCATAAGTCTTGAAGGCAGGGAATATTATTTCTTGAATTTGTTATTTTTCAATATTGTTTGAGGTATGTCCTTTGCATTCCCCTATAAATTTTAGAGGCAGTTTGCCCATTTATACCAAAAATATCTGCTGAAATTTTGATTGGGATTGAGTTTAAACTTCGGGCCAATTTGAAAAAAAAAATAGACATCTTAACAATATTAAATCTGCCAACCCAAGATCACAGTTTATCACTCCATTTATCCAGTCTTCTTTAAGTTCTTTCAGAAACGTTTTGTAGTTTTCAGCACTCTGCTTCTTGCAAGTCTTTTCTCAGATGTATATTTTTGATGCTATTGATATTTACATTTTAATTTTCAATTATTCATTGCTAGTGGAAACGCAATTAGCATGTGTTTATTGATCCTATATCTTGCAAACTTGCTAAACTCACTTATTAGTTTCCCTAGCTTTTGGAGATAGCCTCAGATTTCCTACATAGATAATCTTGTTATTTTTAAATAAAGACAGTTTTACTTCATTCTTCCTAATTAGAATGCTTTTTCTTTATTGCTCTGAGTAAAATATCTAGAAGTGGTGAGAATAGATATCCTAATCTTGGGAGGGACATTAAGTAAATCACCATTAAATAAACATTAGCTGTAGATTTTTTCAAAAAGTCGGGTTGAGGATGCTTCCTTCTATTCTTTCATTTCTGAGAGGTTTTATAAGGAATAGATATTGGCTATTGTTTTTTGCATCTATTTACCTTATCATAGTGTCTTTATTTTTTTCAGTCTGTTAATACGATGAACTATATTGGTTGATTTTGAAATGCTGAGCCCATTCGGAATTCCTGAGATCAACTCCAGTTGGTCATGATGTATCATCCCTTTTTCCATACTGTTGAATTTTATTTGCATAATTTTGTTTGAAATTTTTGTACCTGTGTTTATGGGAGATATTGGATTATAGTTTTCTTTTCTTGCAATGCCTTTTTCTTGGTTTGGGTATTAAATTATTCCTTGCCTCAAATAATAATTTGAAAAATATTTTTCTGTTTGTTTGTTTGTTTTTGAGGCAGAGTCTCATTCTGTCGCCCAGGGTGCAGTGCAGTGGCACAATCCCAGCTCACTGCAACCTCCACCTCCTGGGTTCAAGTGATTCTCCAGGCTCAGCTTCCCTAGTAGCTGGGATTACAGGCATGCGCCACCATGTCTGGCTATTTTTTTTTTTTTTTTTGTATTTTAAGTAGAGATGGGGTTTTGCCATGTTGGCCAGGCTGGTCTCAAACTCCTGACCTCAGATGATCTGCCTGCTTTGGCCTCCCAAAGTGCTGGGATAACAGGCGTGACAATTGATCCATTTTATCCAAGTTGTTGAATTTGTTGGTAAAAAGTTTATTCATAATAGTTCTTTATTATACTTTTTGTGTTGGAAGTCCTCGCTCTCTCTCTTTCCTGATCACTGGTTTAGCAACTTTGTTGCTGTTCTGAAAGAATCAGCTTTGGGTTTTATTGATGTTTTCTATTGTTTTTCCATTTTCTATTTCACGTATTAACTCTCTAATTTTGTTTTCTCTTTTTTACTCAGTTGGAATATAGTTTGATTTTCCTTTTCTGTTTTTTTTTTTTTTTTCCAACATGAAGGTTGTTTTCTCTTTTTTACTCAGTTGGAAGATAGTTTGATTTTCCTTTTCTGGTTTTTTTTTTTTTTCCAACGTGAAGGTTGGGGTCATTGATATGTTAACTTCCTTCTTCTCTAATATTGCTGTGTAGTACTCGCCACGTCTTCTGCGCTAGTATCGGAATCATCCCTAACCCATTAGTAATTGTGAGTGTAAAGTCTAAGATCTTTAAAAAAATTACTGTTTTTAAAAATAAGTAGAGAAATAAATGTAAGTAAAAATTACTGTTTTAAACAAAGTTACATGAGAATATTTCTGTATTTTAACTAAAGATCTCAGAAACAAGTATACCAGCTTCTTGGAAAACATTCGTCACTTCAATTTTCCCTCTGGAAACCAATCACATTATACGCGTATGGGCCTTAATTTGGAGGTAGCCCTAGGGGCCCCGGTTTGTGAAAGCTCTCTTTATAACATTTCTCTTGTTCTTGACACATTTTTTAAAATAACTTCTCTGCTTGGAGTTCCTGCAAGACACATAGAGTGATTGTTGCGGGGAGACCTTCACCCACATTCATGAGTGGGCATCGGCTGACTTGTTACTCTCTCAGCTGGAGAACAAAGTGGTCCTAGCTCCATTCCCATGAATGAAGGACGGTCC
Organism: Pan paniscus; assembly: GCF_029289425.2. Lineage (NCBI taxonomy): Eukaryota > Metazoa > Chordata > Mammalia > Primates > Hominidae > Pan > Pan paniscus. The sequence continues at coordinate 4,947,030 of NC_073253.2, read as the reverse complement.
TTGAGATTCCTGGCTTTATCAGAGCATGGGTGTCAGGTCAGCTCCCTACCTCTCAATGACTTGCGGTCATGCCTCCTGTTCTGCCATGGGTGTGACATGCAAAGCCCACACCTGCCTCCACCCTTGGCCTGCATCAGCGTCAGTTCTAGACTTTTTCCCTGGCTGTAAATGACTTCTACAATTTTAGCTCCTGTGGGTTTCTGTCTACGTTTTCTCCATTCTTCCTCCCCCTCCTCTTCTGCCTCCCCCTTTTTTCTCTTTCTTCTTTCCCTCTTTTATTTTGTCTTTTGTTTCTAAAAATAATATATTTTATATTACTCTTACACACAAAATTTATAGAAAAACATTATAGACATCCATAGACCCATCACCAAAATTAAACCAATAGATAATTTGTCTTTAGTAGCCCTAGACTTCTCTATTGCTGCTTTTTAATTTAAAAGTCATTATTTTATATGTACAGTTAAAACCTTAACCCACATCCATTTCTTTACTTCATTCCACAAAAACAATCATCTCTAGTTTAGTATGCATGTTTTTACTTATTATGCTTTTAGAAGGTATATTTGGACATATAGATAATGTAAATATTATCATATTTTTCAACATATAAATAATGTCACAATACTTATTATATATTTGTTTTCAACTTGTTTTTTGAAACTCAACAGTATTCTGTTGAAATTTTAACAATGGTGATATGTAGATATAGTTTATCCAATGATCTGCCGTGTGATATTTCACTGAATTAAATGAACAAAACTTGCTTACACATTCAGCTTTTGAGGGAAAGTTGTTTTTGTTTCTCGTTGTTATAAATAATCCTGCAATAAGCATTCTTGTGCCTGTGTCCTGGTGCGCATAGTTCGGTAGTGCGGAATATGTATGTAGAATGAAGCTGTATATTTGTATGTGAGCATCTTCACATTTACTAGTTATTGCCGAGGTATTTTCCAAAGCGGTTGAGCCAATCTGTACTCCCACCCACAATTTAGATTTCCTCCTATTTCCCATAATCTTCCACATACAGCATTATTAGACTCTTCAACTTTTGCCGATGTCATTTCATAGTGGTTTTAATTTATGTTTCCTGTTTAAGACTGATTTGATATGTTTCCATATATTTATTAGTGACTCAATTTCCTTCCTTTGTAAATTGCCTGCTCCTCTCTGGGAAGGGACCTCAAACCTGGAGTCTGGTGTGTCCCGGGATTCTATGGCAAAGAAGGGATCTCGATTCGTCCAGTCTTCAGTAAACACATGAATACATTTGGGTTGGTTTTTCTTCCACAATTGCTTAAACCTGTGAGCCAAGAGACATGCAGGTAACATCTCCAAAGAGTCTGGGGACAGACTGATAAGCAGGTGGCTTTTCATAAGCAGGTGGCCATAATGTATGTGTGTATGCACATGTATACGTACATGTGTTTGCATGTCTGTGTGTACATATACTGTAATCATATATTAATAGCTATATTTCTTTTTTCATAATCCTTATATATTACTTCTTGGTTTTCTGCTCCCCTTGACGATAGCAGAGTTGAGATTCTCCACTCTTGCTGGATTATCACACAGTTCCATCTCATTACTGGCAGTGCCTGTGTGCTCTTGAAAGGAAACTTGGCTTCGGTAGGCCTGGAACACACCATAGAAGTAAACTGCCTCCCTTGCTGATGAACTCCAAATGGAAGTTTCTACTCATTTCTGAGTGAGAATATTTTGCCCTCTATTTCTGATGCATAATTTCATCAGCCAAATATGACAACTGGTGAAGTAAATTAAAATGGACACCAGGCCAGCCGGGTGTGGTGGTTCACACCTATAATCCCAGCACTATAGGAGGCCGAGGTGGGTAGATCACTTGAGGTCAGGAGTTCGAGACCAGCCTGGCCAAAATGGCGAAACCCCGTCTCTACTGAAAATACGAAAATTAGCCGGGCGTGGTGGCAGGTGCCTGTAATCCCAGCTACTTGGCAGGCTGAGGCAGGAGAATCGCTTGAACCTGGAAGGCAGAGATTGCAGTGGGCCAAGACCGAGCCGCTGCACTCCAGCCTGGGTGACAGAGTGAGACACTGTCTCAAGAAAAAAAAAAAAAAAAGGCCAGGTGTGGTGGCTCACGCCTGTAATCCCAGCACTTTGGGAGGCCGAGGCGGGCGGATCACGAGGCCAGGAGACCGAGACCATCCTGGCTAACACAGTGAAACCCCGTCTCTACTAAAAATTAAAAAAAATTAGCCGGGCATGGTGGTGGGCGCCTGTAGTCCCAGCTACTCAGGAGGCTGAGGCAGGAGAATGGCATGAACCCGGGAGGCTGAGCTTGCAGTGAACCAAGATGGCACCACTGCACTCCAGCCTGGGTGACAGAGCGAGACTCTGTCTCAAAAAAAAAAAAAAAAAAAAAGATGGACACCAGCAGGCGGGCAAAGTACCTGAGCACATAAAGCCAGTTAGGTCTCATGAGCCACCTTCACCTTGCTCGATTGGTGAAACAGTGTGAATCTACGTCTCCACCAAATCTCATGTCAACTTGTCATGCCCAATATTGGAAGTGAGGCCTGGTGTGAGGTGATTGGATCATGGGGGCGGGTTTCTCATCGATGGTTTAGCACCATCCCCTGTGTGCTGTCCTTGTGATAGTTAAGAGTTCTTGTGATACCTGGTTGTTTTAAAAGTGTGTGGCACCTTCCCCACCTCTTTCTTGCTCTAGCTCCCTCCATGTGAGATCCCCCTGCCCAACCCCATTCACCTTCCACCATGAGTGGAAGCTCCCAGAGGCTTCCCCAGAAACAGAGCAGATGCCTGCCCCATGCTTCCTGTACAGCCTGCAGAACTGTATGCCAATTAAACCTCTTTTCACTATAAATTACCCAGACTCAGGTATTTCTTTATAGCAACACTAAAACAGCCTAAAAAATTGCAAGCATAAGCAAAACTTGCAATATTTATTGTAAATGCCTATATTTAAAAAAAAAATGAAGTTAAGGCTAACAAATGAGAAGCCACCAACGAACTTGTACTTATAAAACTAGAACCTTTCCAGCAAAACAGACCCAATAAGGCAACTGGATAACTATAACTAATCAACAGTATATTTGCGTTACTTCCATGTTTGTCCTATAAAAGCCTCCCCTTGAGTTCCCTTGGTGGAACCCCCAAACCACATCTGGGTTTCGAGCTGCCTAATTCATTAATCTCTGTTTGCTCAAATAAACCCTTTAATCATGTTGTGCTTCACTTTACCTTTTAATACAACAAAACCTTAACTTTACTTATTTCTCTAAGGTTTCCAATTTTTAATTTTTCTCATTAATTTGCTGGAATTTTAATCTATTCTAGAGAGTGTTCTTTTGGTTTGCCGTGTGGTGTGTTATTTGTTTATATATGCATTTATTCATTTAAAAGGCTGTAAATCTTTGGTTCACCTTTTAATTAAGTTAATTAAATTGAACTAGTTGTTCAGTCTTGAGGAAATTACTTGATCTACCATGCCTCAATATTGTCTCAGGAAAAATTATGATAGCAACATTATCTACCTGATAGATACTTTGAAGATCAAGTGAGTTAATATTAACAGAGGGAAGAGAACAAGTCCAGGTCAAAATAAGCACTATATAACAATTTGTTATCATTATTATTAATGGAGTCATTTGGAAAAAAGAAGTTTTAATGTTAATGTAGTCAAAATGCACAACTGATTTGAGGGCAGCGTGTTGATCTTTTGAAATTACTTAAAAAGTACTTCCCTACACTGATGTTAGATCAATATTTTTTATGCTGTCCTCTGAAAGTTTGTACTTGTGCATTTTAATTAATTATTTAATCCATCTGGGACTTGTTTATAATTTTGGTTTTTTTTTTGTATTCCATTTTATCCTTTTTCAAATATAGATAATTATTATAATAATGAATAGTCTGCTTTTCTCACTCATTATTTCATCTTTTTTCATACACAAGATATTCACATATACATGGATTTTTGAGCATCTCTATTTTTTCAGAAAGTCAATATTTGCATCCATACACCAATGTACACTTTTTAAATTGTTATAACTTTGTCCTTAAATTCTGATCAGGTGAAAATGCTTCCTCACCAATGTACACTTTTTAAATTATTACAACTTTGTTCTTAAATTCTGATGAGGTGAAAGTGCTTACTCAGTCTTCTTGGCTTACTTTGGTGCTTTGTTTTTCCATAGGACTATAATAATGAACTGGTCAATATCTATGTAATTTTATTGAGTTGCATAAAATGTATGAATTAAAATTGTGTTGTATTTATACACCAAGGAAAGAAGAAGTAAGAGCCTTTCTTCCCATAAATAAATATAATATGATAGGGTTCTTATTTTATTTGCGTCATCTTTTATGACTTTTATTAGCATATTTTGTTGGTAATTTTTCTAGGTAGCTCAATAATTTTTATTTCTACAATAAATTAGATATGGAATTTTTTTCTATTACATTTTACAATTAATACTGGCTCACCAAAATACTAATATACATATCTATGTATATACATAATGTTATATATAGTATAGTTGCCATAATGTGTGTATATATGCACATGTATATATGTACATGTGTTTGCATATCTGTGTGTACATATACTGTAATCATATATTAATAGCTATATTTCTTTTTTTATAATCCTTATATATTACTTCTTGGTTTTCTGCTTGGCTAGGACCTGAGCACGACATAGAATCAAATCAACTATAACTGGCATCCTTGCTGTCTTCTTGGCATCAAGAGGAATTATTGTGATGTTTCAACACTAACTATGGCTTACACTGTAATGTTATTAAAGTAAGGTGTTATAGTGTTAAAGAATATAATTTTCATTTCAAATTTGAGACCTCATATAATTTGTTATGAGAGTTGAGAGTTGTTTGAAATTTATCAAATAATATTTCTGAATTGATTAAGATAATATGTGTTCTTAATTGCGATTATTAGATTGCATTAAATTCCTGTTAAAGTTTATACTACTGTTTAGTAATGACTTATGTTTTTGTACATAGAGGAATTTGCTTTGCTACTATCTTATTTAGTATCCTTGGCATCTATGCTGCCAAGTGAAAATGTCCTAGAATTTTTTTTAACCTCTTTGTAATAAATGTAGATTCTACTAACCTTGTAAGTGAGTTATGGAGCTCTCCTTATTTTTTCCTTTGAAAGAGTTTGTATAACACAAGAATGATATATTCCTTGATATTTTGATAAATGTCATTAAACATATAGCCTGCACATAATTAGTTGGAGGGGGAGAGAGAATAGAAATTTACCAATGACTTTATTTACTTAATGCTTTCAAATCTATCCAGGCTTTCTAGGTTTTTGACTTAGTTTTCATAAGCAATGTTTTTATGGGGATTGTATATTTTATCTAAGTTTTCAGATTTGTCAGCATAAAATAGTTTGTAGTTTTTCATAATTTTTACATGTTTTTGTATCCATTAATTTGTCACAATTTACAAATTGAATATAGTTTTACAAATTTTCTTCCTTTTTTTTTTTAAATAGAATTTTGGTCTTGTTGCCCAGGCTGGAGTGCAATGGCGCGACCTCGGCTAACTGCAACCTCTACCTCCTGGGTTCAAGCGATTCTCCTGCCTCAGCCTCCCAAGTAGCTGGAATTGCAGGCATGCACCACCATGCCCAGCTAATTTTGTATTTTTAGTAGACACAGGGTTTCTTCATGTTGGTCAAGCTGGTCTCAAACTGCCGACCTCAGGTGATCCACCCGCCTCAGCCTCCCAAAGTGCTGGGATTATAGGTGTGAGCAATTGCACCTGGCCAAAATTTTCTGTTCTCTTAATTCATTTTGACAGAGATTATTTAACCATTTTTTTTTAAATCAGGTATAATTTTTATTGATTCTTTAGTATTTACTTTGTTTTTTGCTGTTTATTTTTTGTATCTTTATTGTATCTATATATTTACTGAGTTTATTCTTTTATTTTTTTATTTTACTTGAAGTTCTGGGATACATGTGCAGAACATGCAGGTTTGTTACGTGTACATGTGCCATGGTGGTTTGCTGCGCCTATAAACCCATAATCCAAGTTTTAAGACTTGCATGCCTTAAGTATTTGTCTTGATGCTCTCCTTCCACTTGCCCCCATCCTCGACAGGCCCCAGTGTGTGATATTCCCCTTCCTGTCTCCATGTGTTCTCATTGTTCAACTCCCACTTATCAGTGAGAACATGTAATGTTTGGTTTTCTGTTCTTATGTTAATTTGCTGAGAATGATGGCTTCCAGCTTTGTCCATGTCCCTGCAAAGGACATGAACTCATTCTTTTTCATGGCTGCATAGTATTCTATGGTGTATATGTACCACATTTTCTTTATCCAGTCTATCATTGATGGGCATTTGGGTTAGGTCAAAGTCTTTGCTTTTGTAAACAGTGCTGCAATAAACATATATGTACATGTGTCTTTATAGTAGAATTATTTATAATCCTTTGAGTATATACCCAGTAATGGGATTGCCGGGTCAAACAGGATTTCTGATTCTAGATCCTTAAGGAATTGCCACACTGTCTTTCGCAGTGGTTGAACTAATTTACACTCCCACCAACAGTGTAAAAACGTTCCTATTTCTCCACAGCCTTGCCAACATCTGTTGTTTACTGACTTTTCAATAATTGCCATTCTAACTGGCATGAGATGCTCTCTCACTGTGGTTTTGATTCGCTTTTCTCTAATGACCAGTGATGATGAGCTTTTCCCTGTATGTTTGTTGGTTGCATAAATGTCTTCGTTTGAGAACTGTCTGTTCATACCCTTCACCCCTTTTTGATGGGGTTGTTTGGTATTTTTCTTGTAAATTTGTTTAAGTTCCTTGTAGATTCTGGACATTAGACCTTTGTCCGAGGGGTAGATTGCAAAAAGTTTCTCCCATTCTGTAGGTTGCCTGTTCACTCAAAATGCCAAAAGCAATTCCAACAATAGCCAAAATTGACAAATGGGATCTATTCTTTATTTTTAAAACTAGTTTACATAGTTGCTTTTCAATTATAATTCTAACTCCAGTTTCTTTACAGATAAGCTATGTTTTCTTTTTTGGATCTTTTAGGCTTTTGATGTTTTTGGAATTCTGCTATTTCACTAATTCATGTCTAGATTTAGATTTAATTTGATCTATTCTGCTTGGGACAGAATTAGCTTATCCTCCTTTCATTAATTCTTAAAAATAAGTCACCAGTACTTTTTTGAATATGGTCTTTCTGTACTCTCTGTTTTCTCCATGTTGGTTATGAGTCGCACCTTTTCATGCCATTCTCCAGTGTCCTCCTGCTCTCTCACTTCTACTTTCCATCTTCTACCCTGTTTATTCTTCCCTGATAATTTCCTTTATTCTATCTTTCAGTTTACCATTTCTCTTTTCCTGAAGCAAACTATTGGTTCTTAAGTCATCTATTGGGTTATACATTTTACTTATTGTGTTTTCACTTCTAAACACTATTTTTATTATTTTAATATTTTTTATTTTCTTGGTATTTTGGGATCTTTTATTAGCTTTTAAATTGTGATAATTTTAATTATTTAAAAGCTCTACCCAGTTATGCTATTGTTCTGAATGCCTAGATATGTGCATGTGTGCATGTGTGTGTGTGGGAGCATGTGTGTATCTAGGTCCAAGATGAGGTCAGAAAGGACTCGTTACAGTTATTTGGATTTTATTGTAATGTGCAGTGTGTTAATATAAAAATTCATAGCCTTAGTTTTGTTTAAGTAGTTAATAATTATTTACAAACCTTACTGTTCAGTTTATTAATCTAGCAGATTTTACTGTTTTTAAATTATTATTAATTAAATCTAATGGACTGACAGATAACTTTAAAACACTCAGGACCATTTAATTATTTATTTGAATACATTATCTTAAGTATTCCAACTCCATTTTGAGTTTAATGTATTTGTCTCTTTGAAAACTTTACATTTCTGACAAAGTGAAAACATACAATCTAAAGAATAAAATATTCTCAGAAAATAAGATTTTGCAAATCTTAAAAATGAAACGCATGGTTTAATACATCAAGTGATTATAAATGTGTTATGTTCTAAAAATTTCTTAACATTTTTAGTTCAAAATTGTCTTCCAGCAGCCTTTAACCAGGAGCCTGTACAGGAAAACACAGGGTGACATCAGCCTGGTTTTTTTTGTTTTTTAAATTTATTTTATTTTATTTTATTATTATTATACTTTAAGTTTTAGGGTACATGTGCACTATGTGCAGGTTAGTTACATATGTATACATGTGCCATGCTGGTGTGCTGCACCCATTAACTCGTCATTTAGCATTAGGTATATCTCCTAAAGCTATCCCTCCCCCCTCCCCCCACCCCACAACAGTCCCCAGAGTGTGATGTTCCCCTTCCTGTGTCCATGTGTTCTCATTGTTCAATTCCCATCTATGAGTGAGAATATATGGTGTTTGGTTTTTTGTTCTTGCGATAGTTTACTGAGAGTGATGATTTCCAATTTCATCCATGTCCCTACAAAGGACAGGAACTTATCATTTTTTATGGCTGCATAGTATTCCATGGTGTATATGTGCCACATTTTCTTAATCCAGTCTATCATTGTTGGACATTTGGGTTGTTTCCAAGTCTTTGCTTTACAACCAAAAAAGAGAATTTTAGACCAATATCCTTGATGAACATTGATGCAAAAATCCTCAATAAAATACTGGCAAACCGAATCCAGCAGCACATCAAAAAGCTTATCCACCATGATCAAGTGGGCTTCATCCCTGGGATGCAAGGCTGGTTCAATATACACAAATCAATAAATGTAATCCAGCATATAAACAGAACCAAAGACAAAAACCACATGATTATCTCCATAGATGCAGAAAAGGCCTTTGACAAAATTCAACAATCCTTCATGCTAAAAACTCTCAATAAATTAGGTATTGATGGGACATATCTCAAAATAATAAGAGCTATCTATGACAAACCCACAGCCAATATCATACTGAATGGGCAAAAACTGGAAGCATTCCCTTTGAAAACTGGCACAAGATAGGGATGCCTTCTCTCACCACTCCTATTCAACATAGTGTTGGAAGTTCTGGCCAGGGCAATTAGGCAGGAAAAGGAAATAAAGGATATTCAATTAGGAAAAGAGGAAGTCAAATTGTCCGTGTTTGCAGATGACATGATTGTATATCTAGAAAACCCCATCGTCTCAGCCCAAAGTCTCCTTAAGCTGATAAGCAACTTCAGCAAAGTCTCAGGATACAAACTCAATGTGCAAAAATCACAAGCATTCTTATACACCAATAACAGACAAACAGAGAGCCAAATCATGAGTGAACTCCCATTCACAATTGCTTCAAAGAGAATACAATACCTAGGAATCCAACTTACAAGGGACGTGAAAGACTTCTTCAAGGAGAACTGCAAACCACTGCTCAATGAAATAAAAGAGGATACAAACAAATGGAAGAACATTCCATGCTCATGGGTAGGAAGAATTAATATCGTGAAAATGGCCATACTGCCGAAGGTAATTTATAGATTCAATGCCATCCCCATCAAGCTACCAATGACTTTCTTCACAGAATTGGAAAAAACTACTTTAAAGTTCATATGGAACCAAAAAAGAGCCCGCATTGCCAAGTCAGTCCTAAGCCAGAAGAACAAAGCTGGAGGCATCACACTACCTGACTTCAAACTATACTACAAGGCTACAGTAACCAAGACATCAGCCTGTTGAGACTCAGCTCCACACCCACCATCCTCCATGGGCCGGACTGTATTTCCCAGGATCCCTTCACCCACCCTGATCTGAGCTGGTCACTCTGGGATCCCTGTCTTTCCAGTACCCTGTGTGCTGCAATGGGAAGTGACCACAGGGCATGGCTGCTGCATACTGAGCCTGGCAGAGGTTGCCAGGAAAGGCACTAGTGTGATTGTGCTGCAAGTTCAACTATACATGTTCTACACTGAACACCATATTTAATTCAAACAACATCTGACAGACAAACTATGATTATTCAGACATTGGTAGACATTTGGTAGACATTTTCTTGAAAACAAATCAAATGAGCCTGACACTTCAAGGAAAACAACTGACAGTATTTGTAGCCAAGGATAAAATTTAAGTTTTTAAGCCTGAGCTTGACAGCTTCTCAATACTTAAAGGCTTTTCTGATGAGATTGGTGATGGTATTAATAAAGGCAATTTTTTGATATTTTAAAATGAAATGTGTCAAGATTTAGATCTGTAAAACTTAGTGAACCAGTATTTTCCAAATGACCAATGCAGGATGTTACAATTTCATACATGGGTAACAGATCCATCATTCAAAGTACAAAATAGACCAGTGGATTTTAATGTAACAAAGCCTGAAAAATTGATTTATTTGTTTCAGATCCACATCACAGGAAACTACTGCCTGTCTAGTTTTAGTAGTATTACAGAAAAATATCCACAATTATAATAAGAGGTTATTGCAATGTTTCTCTCTTTTTTTGTAAGCCAGATTTCCTTCATATACTTCAACTGAAGCCACACACACAACAGAGTGAAATGCACAAGCAGTTATTAACATCCAGTTGTCTTCTGGGAAGCCAGACACTCAAGATACTTGCAAAAGGTAAAAGCAAACAATGCCTCTCCTCTCACTGTCTTTTCTTTTTAAAAGTAAAATTACTTTTTACAAAATATGCATTATGTATACACACATGCATTCAGCTAATTGTTTTTTAATAAATAAAAAAGTACAAAATTTCAGATTTTATTGCTAAAATAGTAAATATTAATAGATATAACCTACATATATAAAAGTCTTATGTTTCCCAGCTTTATCAAGATACAGCTGAAAAATAAAAATTATGTATATCTATGATGCATAATGTAGTGTTTTGTTACACGCATACATTACAAAATGATTAAAATAAAGCTAATTACTATATTCATCACCTCATATATTTATCATTTTTTGTTATGAGAACATTTAAGATCTACTCTCTTAGTAATTTTAGGTATACAATACCATATGTTAACTATAATCACTGTGCTGTACAATAGATTTTCAGAAGTTATTTATGTTTTATAATGAAAATTTAGTAATCTTTGATGAACATCTCCCCATTCCCTACCAACCACTTTCCAGTCCCTGGCAACAACATTCTACTCTTTGCTTCCGTGACTTCAACATTTTTAAATTGTACATATAGGTGGGATCATGTGGTATTTGCTTCTCTGGACCTGGCTTATTTTACTTAGCACAATGTTCTCCAGGTTCACTGATGTTGCAAATGACAAGATTTCCTTCTTTTTGATGGTTAAGTTGTATTCCATCTGTGTGTGTGTGTGTGTGTGTGTGTGTGTACATGTGTATGTACATTTTCTTTATTCATTCATCCATTGATGGACACTTAGGTTGATTCTACATCTTGGCTACTGCAATGAACATGAAAGTTGCAGGTATCTCCTAATGACAATGAATTTCATTTTCTTTACATGTATATCCAGAAAGTGGATTGCTGAAGCCTACGATAGTTGTATTTTTAATTTGTTGAGGAACCTTTATACTGTTCTCCATAGTGATTGTACTAATTTACTTTCTCAGCAACAGTGCGGTGTTTCCTTTTCTCCACATCCTCGCACTCACTTATTATCTTCTGCCTTTTTGGTATCAGCCATTCTACCAAGAGTGAAGTGCTATCTCATGGTGGTTTTGATTTGCATTTCCCTGATGATTACTGCTGTTGAGCATTTTAAAAATATACCTGTTGGCCATGTGTATGTCTTTTTTTGTAGAAATGCCTTTTCAGATCCTATGCCCACATTTTAAATTGGGTTATTATTTTCTTGCTACTGAGTTGATTGAGTTCCTTATGTATTTTATCAAATGTACAGTTTGAAACTATTTTCCCCCCTTCTGTAGGTTGTCTCTTAACTCTGTTGATTGTTTTGTTGCTATGCAGAATATTTTTAGTTTGATGAAATCCCACTTGTCTATTTTTGCTTTTGTTACTTGTGTTTTGGGGGTCATATCCTAAAAAAATTATTGCTCAGACCAATGTCCAGGAGCTTTTTTCCCATGATTTCTTCTAATAGTTTTACAATTTCAGGTCTTATGGTTAAGTATTTATTTTGAGTTGATTTTTGTATGCAATGTGAGATAAGGGTCCAGTTACATTTCTCTTCATGTGTGTATCCAGTCTTCTCAATATCATTTATTGAAGAGATTGTCTTTACTCATTGTGTGTTCTTGGCATCTTTGTTGAGGAGCAAATGTGTAGATTTATTTCTGGCCTTTCTATTGTGCACCATTCATCTATATGTGTGTTTTTATGCCAGTACCATGCTGTTTTGATTATTATAGCCCTGTAGTATATTTTGAAATCAGATCGTGTGATATCTCCAGCTTTGTTCTTTTTGCTCAAGATTGCTTTTGCTATTCAGGGTCTTTCGTGGTTCCAGACACATTATTATTTCTTTTTTTTCTGTTTTTATGAAAATGCCATTAGATTTTTTATATGAATTGCACTGAATTTGTAGACTTCTCTGGGTAGCATGGACATTTTAATATTAATTCTTCCAATCTCTAAATGTGGGATATCATTCCATTTATTTTATTTATTTATTTATTTGAGACAGAGTTTCGGCCTTGTTTCCCAGGCTAGAGTGCAATGATGCGATCTCAGCTCACTGCAACCTCCACCCCCCAGGTTGAAGCGATTCTCCTGCCTCAGCCTCCTGAGTAGCTGGGATTATAGCTGTCCACCACCATGCCCAGCTAATTTTTTGTATTTTTAGTAGAGACTGAGTTTCACCATGTTGGCCAGGCTGGTCTTGAACTCCTGACCTCAGGTGATCCTCCCACGTCAGCCTCCTGAAGTGCTGGGATTACAGGCGTGAGCCACTGTGCCTGGCCCCATTTATTTTTATCTTTAATTTCTATCATCAGTGTTTTATAGTTTTCAGTATGTATGTAACTTATCTCCACTGTTAAATTTATTCCTAAGAACGTTTTGATGTTACTGTAAATGAGTTGCTGTACTTGATTTCTCTTTTGGATAGTTCATGGTTAGCACATATACATGCTATTGATTTTTGTATGTTGATTTTGTATTCTGCAACTTTACTGAATTTCTTTATTAATTCTCACCTTTTTGGTAGAGTTTTTAGGATTTTCTATATATAAGAATGTGTTATGTGCAAAATGAGAAATCTTTCTTTTCAATTTGGATGGCTTTTGTTTATGTTACTTGCCTAACTGCTTTCGTTAGAATTTTCAGTACTATGTTGAATAAAAGAGGTTATTATTGTCTTATTCCTGATCTTAGAGAAAACATTTTTAGATTTTTACTGTTCAGTAGGATGTTAGCTGTGGACTTGTCATCTATAGTTTTGATAATGTTGAGGTACATTCCTTCTATCCCTAATTTGTTTAGAGTTTTTATCACAAAAAGATGTTAAATTTTTTCAAATGCTTTTTCTACATCTATTGAAATTTTAATATATTTGTATCTGCCTTCTGTTAATGTGATATATCACACTTATTGATTTGCATATATTGAACCGTCCTTGCACCCCAGGAACAAATTTTGCTTAAACTTTTTAATGTGCCATTGAATTTGGTTTGTATTTTGTTGAGAACATTTGCATCTATGTTGATCAGAGATATTGGCCTATTATTTTCTTTTCTTGTAGCATCCTTGTCTGATTTTGGTAACAGGACTCGTAAAATGAGTCTGAGAGTGTTTTCTCTTTTTCAGTGTTTTCTACGAGTTTGAGAAAGATTCACATTAATTCTTATTCCAGTGTTTGATAGAGTTCACCAATGAAGTCATAGGGTCCTGGGCTTTTCTTCTTGGAGAGATCTTTGATTACTGGTTCTTGATCTGTTTATATTTTGTGTTTCTTAATGATTCAGTCTTTGTAGATTGTATATTTTTAGGAATCTGTTCATGTTACTTTAATAATTTTTAAGAGGATAGGGTTCTGAAATGAAAATATTTGAGACCTGTAGTTCCAATTAATGACGAATCTAATATCCATTGTTGCCTCTAAAATGCTAGACTTATTCTAATTTGTTATTTATAAGTGATCTAGTTTTTTTCTGGGCCTTTTGGAATTTGTCTTTTAATCCTGGGGTTCTCTAATTGTATGGTGTTTTACCTTAGTGTAGGTATATTTTGTACTCAAGTCACTAGGCTTTGAATGAGTCCTCCCTCATGACAACTCCCTTTTTTTAAAAAAATATTTTTCTTTCCACTATTGCCTTTATAATTTCTTTCCAAATGCATTTTTTTAACTTTTAATCTTTTAGGATTGATTATCTTATGTTCTAATCATTTTTCCTGTTTTCTACTTCGTGTTTTTCTTCTACTTTTTGATATATTTCCTTGATTTTTCCTTCATCCCTCTGTATTTTAATTTCAGTTTATTTCATCTTTAAATTTTATGAATTCTTTATTTTTCCCATATTGATACTTTTTAGTTTGTGACTCTATGTTTTTATTAGCATTATGTCATGTTAATTCTATTATTCTTACATTTTCTCTATTTTTTTTTCACATTGCCTGGTTTCCCCCATTATAGTTTTTTTATTCTATTTGCCTCATTTTGGTGTCTGTTATGGTAGAGATTTTCCTCAAATACTTGGTATTGCCTAGTTGTCTAAGAATTGGTTGTGTGTGTTTTTTTCCTCTCCTTCCTAAAGCTCAATGAAAATTGTATAAAATAAAAATATACAAGGCTTCTGAGAGCAAAGAGAATCAGAAATCACCAGACATGAGTTATCAAGAACTTTGAATTGGCCCACAGAACCATGCAATGGCACCAGATCATGGGACTGAAGCTTAGATAACAGAATACTTTAAAGTCCTTAGAGTATCCAAATACCTACCTTGATCAACCTATCAACTGATCTCATGTTGCTTTTCCAAGTCCTAGGTGTTTATTCTGGAGAAAAACTAAACAGTTCGACACCAGGCTTGTAGATTATAAACACAGGGGATGGGAAAGTTGAAGTCTGGGGAAAAAAGAGAGAATTCAGCAGAAGTCTGCATCTCTACAAAGCTCCTAAGCTGAAAGTATATACCTTCCCAGGCAGGGGAGTAGAGGGTGTGTATGGCTCAGGAAGACACAGCTAAATAAGTAAATAGGTAGATAAATCATCTTGGAGGAAAATCT
This sequence comes from Pan paniscus, assembly GCF_029289425.2. Classification (NCBI taxonomy): domain Eukaryota; kingdom Metazoa; phylum Chordata; class Mammalia; order Primates; family Hominidae; genus Pan; species Pan paniscus. The sequence continues at coordinate 4,931,865 of NC_073253.2, read as the reverse complement.
CTCCACATTTCTTTGTGTTTGTATGTATATTAGTGTTTATATTAACTATTTTTTCCCTCCTCCATTCTACTTTATCTCATGCAAGTTAAATGATTAGCTATTTAATTCAAAGGGGTATTGTTACTGAACAAGAGCAAGCATGGATAGATCTTTTTGAGATGGATACATTAACACTTGGGACTTGTGTCTCTCCTCTGGAAAGAAAGTGAGCATGTCTTCAATGGTACATGTAATAGTTGCAGAAAGTTAGGTGGAAGCATTCTTTTATTGTTTTTATTTGGAGGTTAATTATGGGTAAAGGGGGTATATGGATTCTCACGTGAAAAAATCGCGGCTTATACTTGATTCTCTGTTTGCAATTGAACATCAGTGCCATCTCTTTCCAAGGGCTCCTCTGCAGTTTAAGGACAATATTTCTCAGCATTCCCTTCCAATGAGACCCACGTTCATGAGGTTTAGAAGGTCAGGAAGAAGGAGAAGCCATTATTCTCTGTTGGCAGTGGCAGCCCCTTGTGCTGGTAAATGCAAGATTTGCCGGAGTTCCTCAGAGAGTTTTTGAACACTAGCTTCAGGACCGCAGATTTAGAAAGTCCCTGGTAGCTTTGGAGAGCCTGTTAAAAGCTGCAGCAGTCTCCAGCAGTCTCTTGAGAACCATTCTCTTCAGTGCTGCAGGCTGACATACTAAATATTATCTTCCCTAACCACTGAGATAGACTTCCTGAACTTTATCCACCATTTCTTCCAATGGTTGTGTCAATCCCAAATTCCTATATTAAACAAGATTAAAGAAAGGGACTTTTATGTTCCTGATCCTCCTGTAACTATGATAATATGGCCCTAATTCTTTTTCTCATGTGTCATGCCAGTATGTATTTCTTCCAGTGTTAGAGTTCAGGCTCCTCTGACTTGGAGGGCCCGACCTCTACAGCCTTCCTTAGTCTTGTTCTTCTGGACTCTACTCAACTCTATGGATTTCCTTGATTTCTGATATGTGGTGCCCCTTTCACAGGTTACGCCACTGTATGTCAATCTCTGATAAGGTTTGCAGTGAGGGCGCCCTAGACGTGGAGACATGAAGGTCTGGTTAAACATTGCTGTATACATCCTTAACGTTGAGCCTCACTTTTTATGTAATTCTAGTGACATATTTAACAGCTAAGAAGATATCACACAGAGGGGCAAGTGACTTATTAAAATATGAACCATAGACTGGGCATGGTGGCTCATGCCTGTAATCCCAGCACTTTGTGGGGCAGAGGCAAGCAGATCACAAGGTCAGGAGATGGAGACCATCCTGGCTAACATGGTGAAACCCCGTCTCTACTAAAGATACAAAAAAAATTAGCCAGGCATGGTGTCACACACCTGTAGTCCCAGCTACTGGGGAGGCTGAGATAGGAGAATCACTTGAACCCGGGAGGCAGAGGTTGCAGTGAGCCAAGATTATGCCATTGCACTCGAGCCTGGGTGACAGAGCAAAATTCCGTCTCAAAAAAAAAAAAAAAAAAAAAAAAGAACCACATTAATATTCATTAGTCTGCTTTGTATCCTATAATCAGTTAAAGTGTGTGCTCCTATCCTTTAATAACTTTAACTTTGCTAGACTTGCTATAACTCTAATGCCATAAAGATATATAATATCATTGGAAATAGCAATTTCCATCATTTAAGCCATTATTTCAGTCATTCAGCCTTCTCTGGGAGTCCATAAGTGTCAATGTTTGCGTTTTTGTTTGGTCTTTCTCCAGAAATACACACACTCACGCACACAGAACTGTACATCCATATATTCACATGGATGCATACATACGTATATATTGGCTCCTCCAGTTGGAAAAAGTTCAAATAAATTCAAAACATGATGACATATTACCCCTACAACTTTAGCTTGCTTCACCTAAGAGCAAGTATATTGTATTGCATAAACAAGGCATTATCCCGTCAAAAATAACTAATTCATTATTAACATCTAATAAGATTTCTATCTAATATCTCAACCACCTTAAAATTCTTCCACTTGCCCACTCGTTCCAATAATAAATAAAGTGGTATTTTTTGTTTGTTTGTTTGTTTTTGTTTTTTTGAGATGGAATCTTGCTCTGTCGCCCAGGCTGGAGTGCAGTGACATGATCTCAGCTCACTGCATCACTGCACGCTTCACCTCCCTGGTTCACGCCATTCCCCTTCCTCAGCCTCCTGAGTAGCTGGGACCACAGGCGTCCGCCACCACACCCAGCTAATTTTTTGTATTTTTAGTAGAGATGGGGTTTCACTGTGTTAGCTAGGATGGTCTCTATCTCCTGACCTCGTGATCCACTCGCCTCAGCCTCCGAAAGTGCTGGAATTACAGGCGTGAGCCACCACACCCGGCCTGTCTGTCTGTTTTTAACCAAGGCTATGTGGTTGCCATATTTCTTTTTAGTCAAAATAGTCCCTAAACTTTGCTTGTTTGTTTTTTCTTAATGTCCTTTAATTATCTGGTTCAATTACCTTGATGAAAAACCCACATTTTGGATTTGCTTGATTATTTCTTCATGATGTTGTTTCTTGTAATACCTTTTTATTTCATGCAAATTAGAATTTGGGGCAAGGGTTTGATCCAGTTCAAATTAAACTTATATTGACAAACATGGCTCATTGGTAATAATGTACAATAAAATTATAACTTTTCTATTATGGAAAAAATAGTGATAAGGTTCAGTATTTTGGTCTTCATTATTTAATTAAAATAATATGCTATTAAATGAATGATTTAATTTGTTTTACTTTGTAACTCTGCGGGAAATTTTCTCTCTGCCTAGTTGTCACTGAGTAGCCCCGGAGATAACACAGTTCATAGCAATTATGTAAAAATTTACTTTGGCTATGTTATACAGATAGCAGTTTTACAGGATGACTCATGATTTGTGCCAAATGAATTTCAGCTAGAACTCTGCAAAGGCATTTACATAAGGAAATAAAATAGTTTATTCAGCATGTGAATCCCCTCTGAATGTGACCAGATGGAAATTAATTGGAGATTTCTTTGTCTTCCTGTCCTTTCGTATAGACTTCAATATAACTTTTCTAAATGAATTAAAAGATGAACTCTTTTATATTCAAAACCGTAATATCATTTCATTAATGAACATATGACAAAGTGATTTTGGTAGAGATATGCTTGCCATTGTCATTCCAGTCATTGTTAATGCCAGAAAACGATGTTGCCTGTATTAGCTGGAACATTCTAAGTGCCTTCAGGTTTAATTCAGTCGTTTCATTGAACATCAAGAACCAATATAAACAGTATTCAAATAATACCATGTAAGACGATTCTGGGCTTGCACTGAGACTTGTTCCTTTTCTACTTATGGAGCTGACTAGAACTCTGCAAAGCCATTTACATAAGGAAATAGAATAGTTTATTCAGCATGTGAATCCCCTCTGAATGTGACAAAATGGAAATTAATCATGGATTTCTTTGTCTTTCTGTCCTTTTGATAGACTTCAATATAATTTTTCTAAATGAATTAAAAGATGAATTCCTTTATATCCAAAAGCTTAATATTTTATTAATGAAACAAGACAAAGTGATTTTGGTAGATATATGCTTGCCATTGTCATTCTAATTATTGTTAAGGCCAAAGACGATGTTGCCTGTGTTAGCTGGAACGTTCCAAGTGCCCTCAGGTTTCATTCAATAGTTTCATTGAACATCAAGAACCAATATAAACAGTATTAAAATAATGCCATGTAAGACAATTCTGGGTTTGCATTGAGACTTGTTCTTTTTTTTACTTATGGAGCTGATTTGCTGTGAGACTTCGAGGAGGGCAAGGGACACACTCTGTACCTCCTACGAAGTTCCTTAGGAAACATCTGACCCAACTCTCTTGAGCTGTACATGAAGAAATTCCAACCCAGAGAGGGTAAGGCCAAGGATTGTAGCATTTGAAGCACAGCAGTGTTAAGACATAGCAAGGGGTCTGGCGGGCAGGCAGGCCCCAACCACATCTGCTTTCCTGCCAACATCCCCATGCTTGGGCCACGCCAGCCCACCAGTGGGTCTCCAGATTCCAGGTACTCTCTCTGTCCCCATGTGTCTGCATCTGCTGCTTTTTCAACTGGAATGCCTGCTCCCCATTCCTCACCTCGCCACCCCCAACAACCTTCCTTGGAGATCCAGCCAAACGACCCTACTTTGCTTAAAGGTGGCGCTGATGTAGCTCCCACAGGAGCTGGGAGCTGGGAGCCCCACCCTTCTTCAACTCATTTCTGTAGCACTATTGCTTCTAACAGGGCCCGTAGCAGCACACCTTGAAAGGGGCAGCCTCTTATCAAAAGTAGACACCTATTAAAAGTTCCTCCTACTTCAGAAGGAGAGGGGGCCCAGAGCTCTGAGTTGACAACCGGCTCCCAGGCAATGTGCTGGAAAGCATCACTACTCTGGTGATTTTGCTAGTGATCCTTACCTTGAAATTTCCTCCTAGCAGACTCTAAGTTTCTCATTGCCAGGGACCTTATTTCATCTCCAGTCCTCTCCTGAGTGTCGGAGAGAGAACAGGCACTAAACGTAGGCTACATCGACATGTATGTAAATGGAGATTTAAATAAGTTGCAGTTCTGATTCTTTAACTGAAGAATCTAGTGAGTGAGGAAAACTCATTTCTACCTATATCAGTTCACTGTCCTTCCAAGAACACATATCCTAGCACTTTTGCAAATTTGATTATTTTAATAACAGCTGCCAGTATTATATTTTACATGATTTATTTTTGTCCCCTTTCCCCATCGAATTCTATATAGATATTAGCAAGTTAGAAAGCAGGACGTTTTCCTAAGGAGGAAGAATAGTGCCTGCCCACCTTATCTACCAACCCTGGCCCGGTGCCGTGCTGGTGCTTTCTGGCCTCACTGTAACTGCTGCACGTGTTTCCTTAGGCTTCTCTCACATATCATAGTCTTCTATTAGGGTGGTGCAAACATAATTGCAGTTTTTGCCATTACTTTTAACGGCAAAAGTAGCAATTAACGTTTGCACCAACGTAAAATATTTAGTAAGTCAACTAAACTTTCTTTTCTCACCAGTAAATATATTTCAGGGTAACCCAGCATAAACTGGCAAAGAAAAAGAAAAAAGAAAGGAAAACAAACACTCCATTTCTAACCTCCTTATCTAGGCAAACTCATCTCACAGTTAGACTGGACCGTCTTAATACACCACTCGAGTCTTCAGGACATGAGTGCATTTCAGGACAATGACGCTTCATGTTCTGTGTTGATGCTCCACGTTCCTTTGTTGTCCTGTTGGTTTGCTTTAAGGTCCAAGTCACATCAGAGATAAGGAACATGTCCCAGCACACATCACCACAAGTATGAACACACTTTGGTTAAAACTCTGATCTGGATTGATTTAAAGAGCACAGTCTTAATCTTAGGTAAAAAGAGGGTGTGGTCAGGCTGCAGCCACTGCTTTGATTTAAGCACAGAGCTTTCTGCTGGTTTATTTTGTACTCTTGCCTAAAGATTTAGGCTGGAATGAATAAATCACACCTCTCATGCTTCCACAGATATTGCAGGCCAAGCCGATGGGCAGTGCCTCTGATGGCCAGAGTGAAAAATCAGCTACAAACCTGAGGGAATGAGGAATGCAGCAATGAGGCCCCTTTACAGGAACCATTAGTAGCTGTTGTTTTTGGCTTCTAACAGAGAGAAGATCACTCTTGCTGGAAGCAAAGGGAGTATTTTCTTTTTAGTAACTATGCATTTAGCATGGAGGTAATTTAAGTGCCTGTATTTATGTGTTGCTGCTGTTGACTATCACAACCAGTTTTCCTAATTCTCTAAATGTTGAACACATCTTTAATGCCCCAGGAAGGGAGTGGCATCATTCTTAGATTCTTGCTGCATTCAGTTACTTTTAAATAACCTAGAGCTGGCCGGACGTAGTGGCTCATGCCTGCAATCCCAGCACTTTGGGAGGCTGAGGCGGGCGAATCACAAGGTCAGGAGTTCGAGACCAGCCTAACCAACATGGAGAAACCCTGTCTCTACTAAAAATACAAAATTAGCTGGGTGTAGTGGCACATGCCTGTAATCCCAGCTACTCAGGAGGCTGAGGCGGGAGAATCGCTTGAACCTGGGAGGCGGAGGTTGCAGTGAGCCGAGATCATGCCACTGCACTCTAGCCTGGGCAACAAGAGCGAGACTCTGTCTCAAAAATAAATAAATAACCTATAGCTTTTTATTTTCATAAACATAGAGGAACTAAACAAGTGTAGGCTTTAGGATTTTAGTTTGTTATAGATCACAGTAATAATCAACATGAGGAATACAGCCTGGAAGTTACATTTCCTACTCGGTTATGGTTTAAGAGGTGTCTGCTGTCATCACTTCACGGCTACTTGTTGTATGCATTTCAGGCTGTCAGCAGCGATGGTTGTACCCTGCAGGTCTTTTTTCTCCTCTTGCCCTCCTCCTGGTTATTTAAGCTTGCCATTGCACACCGCCTATCTACAGTGCCTCTTGGAAGTCTCCTTGGAAGAAAGAGACTTTTTCTGACATCCTGTACATAGTTGCCTCACATATCTCTCTCCGAGCATAAGCTACACACGTAGCTTTTGAGCTAGATACCTTATTTGACTGGACTAGTCTTCTTCCAAATTTGTCAAAGTAACCCCCAGTTATCTTTCTAACAGCCCCATTAATGTCTGTTTTATGTAAAGCAGGGTTTCTTAACCTCAGCCTATTGACATCTTGGGGCAGACAGTGCTTTGTATTGGGTGCTACCCCCTGCACTGCAGGGCATGCTCCCATTCCCTGGCCTCTACTCACTGGATGCCAGGAGCAGTCCCTCATCCCCAACTATGACAACAAAAAATGCCTCCAGACTTTGCCAAATGTTTCCTTAGAGACAACGTATCCCTTTTGAAAACAGATATAAAATATCTGAAAACTTTATACAGATCAGAAAACGGAGGCACTGCAATTTAATTATTCTGGTTTCTACCATCACCCATATACTGTGGACCTTCATGCTGTACCAGTGTGTCTTGGCTTTGGCCTCATAACATAATTCATTCAGCTGATGGAACACTTGGCATTTACCAACAACTACATGGATATTTTTAAAAGACACATTTAAAATATGATTACATTTCCCTTTCATTTACTTTCTCATTGGCATTTGTATTTAGAAGTGATGTCTCCCCACCCTTAACATTTTTTTGAAAGCAATTAGTGATTATTAATCTGCAATCAGTCAGTCATACATTGAGAGGAAGAATTTAAGAGCTTTCTGAGACCTAAATGATGACAAATGGTTTCTGGGATGTCTAGGGTTAACGCCCCGGTGTGACTGTGGGGCTGGGAGCAAAGGCAAGGCTGGACTTGGGGAATCCAAAATGTAAATGCGGAGATGAAACTCAAAGAATTTTTGGAAACTGAAGACAAAGAAAGAGTCAGAGCCGCTGCTATCCAAGGCAGAGGAGGAGCTGGAGAATTCCTTTGGGTCTGGGGATGCACAAAAGACATACCTTTGAGGAAATAGCAAGTAAGACTCAGCAGAGAATTAGGAAGCACAGCAAGAAAATGCAAGGGCAAAGTTCAGAGACTTGGGACCAGGAATCTACAAGAAGTGAAAGGAAAACCTAGGTGCCCCTCTGCTTACCCCAGGCAGTGATAAGGCTGGTGCCATCTCAGAGACTCTGGAGTCAGCACCATATTCTCTGCCCAGCCAGAAAGCTCCCTGAAGACTTCGTGGGAGGAGAAGCCCCTGTTAAATGAGAAACTAGGTGTGTGGGTTGGTTTACACAAGATCTTTGGGGACAAGAACCATAACTATCATTTTTGGTGGCCACTCTTCATTCCTGACAAGTAATAAGAGCGTGATGAAAAATTCTGATGAATGAATGAACTCCAGTGAGATCACCCTAATAAAATCAAAAGTCAACATGAATTTGCTTCTGAGATTCAATTATAGTAATTATGTGTCAATTTCTTAAAAGTTATAAATTGAATAAAGCTCTCAGGATGCGTCTATTCCGAAGTAGAAATGTGAAGTGGGCCTTACTACAGTTTATTAAAGTCCCCTTTAAAATGTATACAGGTTAACAATTTTAACATAAATAGATGTATTCCTTTTTATAATCTTTATGCAGAAGATTGAAAAGAGGTCACAGATTTAAAATGCTACTGATTATTATCTTATTAAAAGATACAGAAAAACTTAATATTTTAATTTTCATTATTATATGCATTTTGTTCAGTGTAGCAGGACCCACTGGGTTCTGAGTTGCATTTATGAAGCTGTCAGGGGACATGCAGGAAGCTTGATAGGCTGATCAGGGCAAGGGGCATAGCGAGGATTCTACGTGAATAAGGTGTGATAAAGCCATTTGGAAAATGTGAGGCACCATGGAGGGCAAAGGAACCTGGGGCTTTGTTCAGGGGATGCTTCCTGTGGTGGACACACCCATGTGACCCCCAGTGAATTGGGCCCTGGGTAACTCTCTCCCCTTGGGGATGAGTGGAAACTTTGGCTTGCTTCTCATCCGTATAACCTGGCAAAGGTGGTGGGATCTCACAACCTCCATGATTATTCCATCTCAGCAAACTGGAGAGAGAAACTTCTCCTGCCCACAGAATACAGTTGTCATGTTGTAATGGCATTGCACAACATGGAATTGCAGGGTCCTCTGGGGGCTGAGCATGGCCACTGGCCAACAGCCAGCAAGAAAATGGGGATAACGCTCCTACAACCAAGAGAAGACAAATTCAGCCAACAATCTGAAAGAGGTCCAACGTGGTTTCTCTAACATTTGAGCCTCCAGATGAAACTGCCTCGTGGCTGGCACCTTATTGTAGATATGTGAGACCCTGAGAAAGTGACCCAAACTGTGGGATAATAAATATACATTGTTCAAATCCACTAAGTGTGTGGTGAATTGTTCTACGGCACTGGAAAATTAATACACTGAGTATAGTTTGTGCTTGTCACTGACAAGAATATATTCCCCAGGGCAAATATTTTGTGAAAAGAGAAAAAAAGAAAAAACTAAAGTGTTATTTCCCCCAAATGTCAGGGAGGTTGAAAATTTAAGGCACCCACTACTTGGATTCCTGTGCCATTGATAGCAGGAGGAAATGATGACGTAAGCAAAGGCTCACACATCCTGAATAGCTGGCTGTGACCTTCTGAACCTGAATTCAGTGGGTTTCTTAGCAGAGGACCTTCAAGGGGGATGGGTGTCCCCTTGGTGCACGCAGAGCCTCCACACTGGCAAGCCACCAGGCATGGTTATTGGGAGGCAGCTGCAGTGGGAGAACTTCCTCAGCAGGCATCGGCACCTACACAGTATGTGCATACTGTTTTAGATCATGAAGTGACTGAGTACGTCATCTCAGGGGTGGTGGTGAAAAAGAGAGGCAGTAGCAGGCTTGAGTGAGGGCAACATAGCACAGGTGAGGTAGCACCTAAGGATTGTAGGAATGCTTTGAAAAGGCTGGAGTTTCTACAGAAGCTGGAAATAATCCATTTTGGCCATTGCCACCACATTGTGAGAAACAGACGGGCCTGGCCTGTGGAAAGCAGTTTCTGAATTAGTTCTAAATAGGGCGTCTATCAGTCAGCATGGGAACTGATTTGAATGGGTCCCTTCAAGATCTCATGATATAGTTTTCTTAATTGTGAGTTTCATAAGAACACACCTATGTTCTAGTTTATCGCCTTCTAACCACCTTAGTATATGTCATTCATACTTGGTTACTAATCAATTTATTTATTTAGGATCAGAACTAGCTGATTTTGATGGTGATATGGTTTGAATTTTTGTCCCTGCCCAAATCTCATGTTGAATTGTAATCCCCAATGTGGGGGGAAAATTTTGGTGGGAGATTATTGGATCAAGGGGGTGGATTTCTCCCTTGCTGTTCTGGTGATAGTGAGTGAGTTCTCATAAGATCTGGTCATTTAAAAGTGTTCAGCACTTCCTCCTTCACCCTCTTCCTCCTGCTCTGGCCATGTAAGACATGCCTGCTTCTCCTTTAACTTCCACAATGATTATAAGTTTCCTGAGGCCTACCCAAAAGCAGAAGCCTGTACAGCTTGCAGAACCATGAGCGAACTAAGCCTTTTTTCTTTATAAATTACTCGGTTTCAGGTATTTCTTTATAGTTGTGCAAGAACAGACTAATACAGATGGCTTGATGGTTCAAAACTAGGCATGCAGATAAAACAACTGCTTCTTCAGTCTATGCTCTAATCACAGGGCATGCTTCTCATGACTACAAGAGAGGGTTACACTAAAAGGTACTGCTTCTGAAATTCTGGACTCCATAGACAAATTACACATACTCTAGAATTTACATTTCTATTTGGAAGCCAAAATACTTTCTTATATCATGTTATATATTAGCCACAATTTTTCTTTTCTTTGTGGAAAAAAAGTGGACTTTGTCTCTTGAAAGAGTTATGTCTGTTTATGAATTAAAATAGTCATTTGACTTTGAAGCTGTAAAAATCTATTCAAATTATAAAATGTCTATTTTTTACTACATTTCCTCTTAACATCAACACAGAAACCTGAAAAGAGTATTATTTTGAAAGCATCAACTGGTGGTGTGGGTTTTGTATTCTAGATTGTTTTTGAGTGGTTGGGTTGATTTCTGAAATTATTTCATGTTTCTAGTCTTCAATGATTTTAGAATCAGGACAAATTGACATTGATGGCTTGATAACATAGAATCCCACATAGAACACCTGGGGTCTTATATTATCTTCTTTCTAAAATGGACTTTTAAACATTTCACTTAGATAAAAACAGGGAAGGAGGGAGAATGGGAGAAAAGGAGAGAAAGAGAGAGAGAGTGAGAAGATGAAGATAATATGGTTGCTAATGGAAATAATTAGTATTCATAAATATATGGTATAAATCTGTTTATAAAAGTTTAAGTTCTTCATTATGAATTGTTCTATTTTGTGAAGTTGCCTGACGCCACCATGCGTACTGTGCTAATTTGGGAATACTTCTTGAACCAGAAATTCAAACACAAGGAGAAGGAAGAAATGAATGTTCAGCATTCTGAGAGACAATACTTCATTCTGCAATAATTTGTTGTGTTCATGATTTCTCTGAAAGGGATTGATGGGTTAATTAATTTTTCTTTTATCTTACCTATGTAACTACTCAAAACCTGCTTGTATTCCAAAAGAGTGTCTGTCTCTGACATTGGCGGTATCTACCGCACCTTCTTTCACAGCCTTCCTACACAGTGACTTTACTGCAAGGGCAGAGGGCAAGGGAAATGGAGAACTGTTTCCCTGGGGCCTCAGCAGTGTTAGGAGGGCAGATATTTAAGGAAACCGGCCTCTCTGCCAAAGCTGAGCCTAGGACTTTAATGCTCTTCAGTGCATGCATATGTTTTCTGTTTCTGATATGGAGAAGCCCTCTAAAATTTGGAGCCAGGGGCAAACAGAAGGAACAAAGTTGGCCATTTAAATGGAGTGTTGCTTTTCCCTCTTGCTTCCTGGTGCCTCCCACATCAACCCCAGGGCAATTAAGCTCTGGGTGAAAGAGGGGCTCCTCTGAGAACCACACCACATTTGCCCCACATTCCAAGCTGTAGCTCCAGTCTGCACAAAGGTGAGGGAAGAAGAGTTTTGAGCTGAAGGATATGTGAATGGAGTCTTCTGCTGAACTCCACTGCAGTCTTAAGCACTTGAAAAAGACTCTCAGTGTTGGGAAATTATGGAATCTGGCCAAGGGAGCTACTGCCTTGCAGGAAAAGGAGACGTTTTGATTCCTTGAAGTGCAGATAAACACAGAAGTAGGGAAGTCAAAACTGTGTCACACTGAAACCCTGAACAAGTTGAGCCATCCTAGTATAGAGGGAGGTAGCCTTGCCCATGATGAAGGCCATGGGCCCACGGCTTACTACTTGTGGTTCTCATACCCGTGTCAGACTCTTCTTAAACACCATGGGAACAATAGTCAGAGCCACCTTGTAGGTTTGTGATGAGAAAACACAAAGTTAATGCATGTAAGGAACTTAGACTGAGGTTGGCACAGAGTCAGCACTATGTAGCCACATAAATCAATGAATTATCCACAGAAAAACTCTCTTTACAAATAAGCTTCCGTATATTGGTTGAAATCAGACATGATCTTACAAACAGGACCCTCTCTCATTATCACTGGATGTAGTAATAGCACAGTACTCCCCTTAACTAGCTTTCCCAAGCCCAGGAAACATCCAACCCAGCATCAAATCCTGCTAATTTTATCTTCCATGTCTTTCCAATTCATCCACTTTGATCCACCACCATTATCACCACCACCACCACTGCCAATACCACCACTACCGCCACCTCCACCACGACCATGCCTGGCCATGCTTGAAGGGTTATTAACCCCACAGGTGGGTTGGTGCATGGTTTCTGCCCTCTTTTCCATCCTCCTCCATCCAATCCCATAATCCAGATGGTGCCATCATTTCAAAATATATATATGAATATAAACACCCCCTTTCCCACCCTACCCACCTTTTAGCTCCTCAATTATTTTATATAAATATAATTAGAATAAATTATAACTGGTCGTGAGAGAAAGACTTCCTACTTCCTATTGCTTGTGAGAGAAAGACTATCTGACCTACAGTTACCTTCATAGTCTGGGTCTGTCTACAGCCTTCATATCTCTATATTTGATACAGTTTTGCTGTGTCCCCACCCAGATCTTCGCCATGTGTCATGGAAGGGACCAAGTGGGAGGTAATTGAATCATAAGAATGTATTAACTCCATGCTGTTCTCATGATAGTGAGTGAGTTCTCACAAGACCTGATGGTTTTATAAGGGGGCTTTTCCGTCTTTCACATGGCATTTCTTGCTGCCACCATATGAAGAAGGATGTGTTTGCTTCTCTTTCGGCCATGATTGTAAGTTTCCTGGGGCCTCCTAGCCTGTGGAACTGTGAGTTAATCAAACCTCTTTTCTTTATAAATTAACCAGTCTTGGGTGTGTCTTTATTAGCAGCATGAGAAGGGACAGATACAATATTCATTGTGTTTACTCCATTTGATCATCGTTGCACTGTCTTGCACTATACACAGTTATTTTTCAGGAACTTGGCAAGGCTATTCTCTCTTTCTGTAATCATTTCTTTTCAAGGCCAGCTTTAGGAACCCATACAAATTATTCAAACCTTGGCTGAGAGCTGCTCACTCAAGAAGGCTTCCTCAAGCTCCATAAACAGCTCACATCTCCTTGCTGTAGATCTCAAGGCACTGGTCTTCCCATGCAGAACTAATCAGACACGCAGTTTCCCATGTGTTGGTGTGGCTGCCAGCTCCAGGACTACAGGTCTAAGGCTGCTTGGTTTTCTGCACTTCCCCTGGGGCACAGCACAGAGCAGGTGCAGGTGCCTAGGGAAGGCGTGGGATGAGAGGTGAAGGTGGAGACATCAGGGAGCCCAGAGTTAAGGAGCTGGACCAGAGTCTGGGAGCTGGGTAACAGCAGCTTCCCACCTCTACCCTTCCCTAGGCTTCCAATATTGACCAGTTATAATTTATTCTAATTCAAGGAAAAAATGAAAAGATGAGAAAGCAAACAATCATGTGTTTAATAGTTTTAATTTCAAGTAGCTCATTGAACTGTCTTAATTGCTTATAAAATTGGGACAAATTGTGTAAGCGTATATCTGAAAAATAAATACTATCACACATGAGATAAATATCCATTACTAAAAAATGATGATTTGCTCTATGTCCTCAGTCAAGCAGTATTTATCAGGAGTATTGATTTAACTAGCGGCTATTGGCAGATACAAATGGATGATGACAGGAAACAAAAAACCACCTTCCATCGCCATAAGAGGGCTTTTCATTTTCATGCAATGCTTTTTTGGAATTACTGATGCTCCAGCTACACTTCAAAGATAAATGAGCAGGCTCCTGCCAGGTTTAATACATCACACTTCTGGAGTTGACTTAGCCTATGTGTTGCAGTCATTACTCTGGAGTTTAAAAACACCTTGAGGATTTACTGGAAGTTTCAGTCAAACGTAAAAACAAATACACAACTGAAGCAGAAAAAGGAATAAAACACAATTTAACAATGGTTTAAGTTTTTAAATAATTTCTCCTTTCAAAGCTTGTAAATATAAAGTATTATTATTTCCCACGTGAGGGAAAAAAAAAAGCACGAAACTGCTGAGAAATTCTGTAGAAGCCACCACTGACAAGCAACTTTGTGTGTGGAGACACTGAAACCAGCATGGGACTGTGTGCCCCATTTGGCTGGATTAGCAGGCACCTTAAGAGCTATGAGAAGAAAATTGCAAGAATCAGACAATAAGTTAAATCACAGAATATGACTGACAATTAAAGCTTCTTTTCTTTTCATTTTTTTTTTTTTTTTGAAAATGGAAGGAATAGAAATCACACTTTACAACGTCAGTAAACCCAGAACTTAGAGCCACAACTCTCTCTGTTTGGGGCTTAAAATAGAGTTAGGGGACTTAAAACAGGGACCTATTGAAACCTATAATGTAAAACACATCAAGTGAGATCCTAGATGAATTACCCTCTGCTTTCACTTTGGTTTTCCTTTCTGCCATCATCAGCCATGATGTCTCAAAGCCTGCCTCCAGTTAACATATTTGGGATTCTACAATCAAAAGCAAAACAGCATTAAGGGGCCAGGAGGCTAATAGTGTGGCCCAGATGGCCTTCAGGTAGTCACATAGATAGGGTTTAGCCACAGAGCCTCTCCTGTAGTCCTCACAGGAGTCTGGGAGCCCATGGGTCCAGATAGGGCAGGTGTCCTCAGCCATGCACAGGTGTGCTCAGTGACGGGAAATCCAGACCCAGCTGGCATTCTGTTTCCCTCATCCATCCTGGGCAGTTGCATTCAAAAAATCCATGGTGATGTCTGTCTACAGACCTGGCCAACATTACTAACAGCCCTTGCTATAGAGATGAATGCTCACTGAAGGCTTATATTGTCCAACTCTAGCCAGCAAGAGGATTGCCTTGCCTGACTATGTGGGTAGTATGTTCATGAGGAACAAAAGTTCAGCACAGGAGTAATTAACAACCCATCCTGGAGCCGATAGGTGTTCTGTGTTCAAAATGGCTTCACCATCTACTAGTTGCGTTATAAAAAGGAAGTTCCATATCTTCTCTGAGATTCCATGTCCTTTTCTTAAAATGGAATCAGTAGTAATAGTGAGCCCATCCTACCTCATAGAATATTGTAGAGGGTTGAATGTGATAGTTCATGCAAAAATAGCCTGAAGCCTGGGAAGATGTCAGCAAGCATCTCCTGGTGAGACCCTCCTCATTCTTACCATTGTTATAATAAAGACAACTCAGGGAGAAACAGAGAGAGGGCTTCCTCTAAAGAAACAAGGTCAGGATTGGGGAATGATCATGTATACCTGTTCTTTGTCTTGAAATCACACAAGACAATAGTTCTCATGGGCATTTAACCTTCCTGAAGGCCAAGGCAGCATTCTTCTTTACTCTAGTCCTTTAACCCCTGTGAGTTAAATGATCCCCCAGGGCTGATTCTGCTTCTGAGTAAAGGGTGGGGCCTTTGGAGTGGAATTAATATTGCACACTCTTCAAGGGTCTGGATGATGCTTTTTCATTCTATCTCATGAATTTCTCTAAGGATATTGATCAGAATGCCATAATTGATAGCTGCAGAACACTGACATATGCTACATTAAATGAATAAATAATTAATTAGACAGACAGGCACCATGGTAGGAGCAAATACTTAAGAAAACTCAATTTGTAAAAATAAATAATTTTCCTAAATGTCAAAGATAAGATAATTTTCAGCCTCCTTAGTCATACACATGCTGCATTTCAGATTGAGATAATCCTCTTCTGTTTCGCTGTAATCTACCCCCACCTTCTTGTTTTCATGTTAGTTCATATTTTCATTGTTTCCATGCATTTAGTGGATTAATTTGCTCCTGGCCCAGTAGGGTCGCTCTCTTCTAATACTCAAACTGTAAAGCCTCCCTGGAAGGCTACAGCACACACATCTGTCTCTATTGCATCTAAGTTTGGGTTTATTATGCCCCAAATACAAGTGATTTTCTCTCCTCTCACCGCCTGAATGATAACTTTGAGTTACCTGGAAGTTTGCAGTCACATCCAGATTTCTATTAATGAAATGCTGCTTCATTTTATCTGTTGCTGAAATGCAAACACTAATAATTTTCTTCCTATTTACTCGAAAGAATTTGCGTATTCCCTCTTAAGGCAGACTGTCTAGATAGATGTGTTTGAACTAATTTCAAATCTATAAAAAAAATGCCAAGATGCCTTTATTCCCACAATAGGTGCGCTTCCTGCTCTGGAGAGCTAACAGGATCTTCTGAGATACAGGGATTTCTGAAATTGCACTAACAGAAGCAACCACAGCCTTGAGGACCAGGTGTCCCCGCAAAGAAAACTCACTGTCTAGGGACAGAGCCCTTGTGTCATGGGCCTGTCTTTTCCCACTGAGCAGCAGAAGCATAGGAGATGTGGCAGCTTTGTGGGATGAGGAGCATCTCATTTTAACTTTTCTTCGAGTTGTATTTGTGTAATTATTTCATAAACAAGTACAAAATAAGAGAATTTAGGACCTATGAGATTCACACATACGCGAATGCCTTCTGAGTTTTGTTCTAAACGCTCTGAGGAACAAAGAGTCCAGTGGCCCCAAACATTTCTTTCTCACATTTTCAATGTTTTCAATTTTTTTTTTTAACCTTCTGCCATAAAGGATCTGGGATGATTAGGAGAGCGGGTCATGTGACCAAACAATGAACTAAAGGCCCATCAGAGCCTGACAAGTCAGTGAGCCATATTAAAAATAGCCCTGTCGTCATGCTTAGGAAAGACAGCTCATTTGCATGAGGCATTCACAAAATCACACATCGCACTATTGAATATTTTGTTCACCAGGACACAATCCTCCATTGAACACAGCCCGGTGACTACCTCCCTGGGATGTGCGCAGAAGTGCTGTCATCCTCCTCACTCTCTTTTGTTAATCCTCCCAGGGTGTAATTAGCACCATGTTTCCAAAGATCAAGCTATTACAATTTCTCCCATCTGCTCCTTGATGCTTAAAACCCCTTCACAGAGCACAAAGCTTTTCATTCAATAAGCAGAGATACTGTTTAAAATGAAAGTATTCTTGGAAGAGGCAACACAGTGACTTAAAAGTATCACCGAGGTGTAATTGACTAACACCACTTTTCTCTAGTGCTCAGGTTTTGTGTTGGAAGATGACAAAGGATGACCTGGAGGATTCCGTCTGAGGATGAAATGAGTTAATGCACATAAAGGGTTTAATACAGTGTCTGGTGCAGTGTCCGCCAGGGAAGGGGTCTGCTATTATCTCCATTTACGCAGGAAGAGATGGCCCAGGCAGGTTAATGGCTGTGGTCCACACTGCAGCTGACTCCACTGCCTTGCTCCTTCTCCTGTAACAAGCTGTGATAAACGATGCCTCCTGTGAAGAAAGCCCAATTTAGTTCCTTTAAACTAGGTTATGGGAGACACCAGCAGGTGTGTTGTCTCCTTAGCCATCTTGGCCTCATTATGGTCCAGACAGCCAAGGTTTCAGCAAGTGGGACAAGCCACGTAAACGCATGCAGTGTGTGGACGTCCTCCAGGTTCTTTGATCTCCGCTCACCAGCCTGAGGGAGAGAGCTTCCTTCTGTCCTGATCTTCCTGGGCTGCTGCTCCGGTTGGTTCCATGGTGCTAAGCAGGCTTCGGAAAGCCACCAGCGTTCCTAAACTTCTTGAAAACCATTCCTACCCTTTGTTCTCTCTTTTCCTGGGGGGACCAAAATGAGTGAGAAATGATGAATGATCCTGACAAACGGATCACGATCCCAGGACCTTACAAAAACAGTTCACCGCCAAGCGACCTGGCTTTAAAATGAAAATGTGACCATGAGCAAGCACACTGCCGGGTTTTCTTCTCCAAGGTCCTCATTTTTTGAGGATGTGTAACAGGACACATCACCCTGAGTTTCCTGTCATCCTCTGGGTTAGTTTTTAAAGCAGCCACATTTGTTTGTGAAAATGGCCTCCCCAAATGCACTCAGCGTCCTGTCTGCCCAAGCAGGGTAGATCGATGTGTGAAAAAAGAAAAAGCAGAAATTAAATCTCCCCTGCAATACAATGCCACATAATTGAGTTTCTGTATATGTTGTTGGGGACAGTAACAAAGAAATGTAAGCCAGGATCCCTGAAGCTGGAACAGCTTGTAAAATCCGGTTAAGCCATGTTGAAAAATACTTGAATACCCCCATTAGAAAACACACACTATTTATTACTTCCTTTTCTTTAGCCCTATGAGGCATAAGCTCCCTTTTTTTATATTCCTTTCTCCCCCCTTTCAAAGTGCACTCATTGAACTCCTGGCAATTAGCGTAATTGAAATTTATTGACAATGTGGCTGACGTGGAAACCCCATTGTCCCTAAGCGTGTGAGGCTGCGACTGCTCCCCAGCAGCATCCGGCAGCCCAGGCCTGGTGCAATCACATCAATGGGCCACTGGCTGCCAAGGGTTCCTCTGGGGGTATGAATGTTACTTAGTGATAAGAGCCTTTCGAAACAGGATCCCTGGACCCCATCTCTGGTGGGAGATGGAAATGAAATATGTATTTGGCTGCTGTGGAAAATTAATGTAATTGGCTCCCAAATAAAGCTTTGACAAGTTGACCTGTTTGAAATCCGAGGAGGGCTTCTAGCTCCGTATCATATTATCTTCAACGAACCCAACCATGCTTGGTGCCCCCCACCCCAAACCCACTGGAGGTGAAATGAAATGGAATTTCGGTACCAATGTTTAACAACACTTCTGTTGAACACAGTTATTATGTTTGCATGTGTAGCTTCAAGATGAAGGGGTTGGGATGATTGGATTTTTGCGTGCATGTGTCTGTGTTGATAGCCCTCAGTTTGGGTTTTCCTTCCATTGGCAAGGCAAGGGTTGAAATGTTTGGAAATGTATGTGGGCACATCTCTCTTTAGACCAGTTTTCTCTCTCAAATATTCAATGTGACTCTAAAACATAGATGTGTAACTTGATTAAATTTAATTGGATTCATTTAGAGGTCAGTACAGACTTCCAGGTTTCTCTTCTGAGAGGACAGATATATTTTTATTTTAATGCATGGGGATTTAGGCATGTAAAACTAATAGGGGAGATATATTTAAATCTCTGCCCACAGAAATGGGCATATAATGTTTTCCCTCAGGGGAGTTTCTTAGGAGGAGATTACTATGGTGAATTAATTTTAGCCGTGGTCCTGCCTGGTTCCTAATTCCAGATAATATTCCCTTTTGATTTATTTAATAGGACCCTAAAATGCAACACCCCAGAGTTTAAGAGAATACAGTGATAAATTGGAGAGCATATGAGAAAGCATGTGTATGTGTTTCTTCCTTTGAGAAAAACTTCATGCTGTTGTTAAATCCTGAATTATTTGCATACATTAATGTACATAGGCCCTTTCCTTGGTACCATTTTAAAGGTAACCTAGAAACAATAAGTTAGTAGGTTTTATTGATTACACATTTAAAAACGGATTGAGTAACCACCTTTTAGGTGGTTATGTTTTTCTTCCCTTTTACGTGGTAAAATTTGTTTCTCTGTAGAAAGTTTATTGCAGCTAAGAGAGATTGGAAGTTTGTTTCTCAACAACTTTTAAAACCTCGAAGCGTTTTTTGTTGTTGTGGGTTCTGTACTACAATAACCAAGTATTAGGGCATTATCCTAAAAGTCTTGGGTGGCACAAGAAAAAAGCCCAAGCCCAGAGAGGAGGCAAGGACAAAGGATGGATTAGGCAGAGGGGCTCCAGTGTGGCAGGTATTTGCTGAAATAGATGTCCAATGAAGCTCATGGTATCTTAGTGACATCCTGTGGACACAAAGCCAAAACAAGGCCTGGGTCTTTCAAGCCACTCATTGTAAAACACAGAAAATTGTGAGAAGGAAGAAGTTGTGATCTACAGGAAGTTGCAAGTAGCAGGAAGTTGTGAGAAACAGGAAGGAAATGAACATAATAGATATGCAGAGAGATTTGAAAGCTAGCAAGTGAAGACAGAACTCAGTTCACTACTTCATTTTATTTTACTGTGAAATTTTTTTATTACAATGTTGAGCTGCTAATGGTTATAAATTCAATGCGAACATGAGCTGACCTGGTAGAAGCCCTAAACACAGCAAGCATAACATGCATGCGGAAAGAGTCTCCACTGCGGACTCGGCTTCTGTAACTAGTCATCAGCAGGAGACACTGCTCGCTGAGAGGGAAGCTGAATTGTTCTCACCCCACACAGGCATTACACACATTCAGTTACCTTTAAACAGAAATTCTTATGCTGTTCAGGCTTTAGAATATTCAGAGACCACCTAAAAGTTTGGTCAACACTTTAAGTGCATTTTCTCGAGGGTTGGAATCCATGGTTTTTCTCTTTTTTAAATTTCCTTTATTTTTTCCAGTTCTATTCAGGCATACATTGACAAATAGGAGTTCCATAGATTTCTGGTGTACAACTTGATGTTTCGATATATGTAGACATTGTGAAATAGTCACCACAATCAAGCTAATTAAAATCTTCCTTACCTTGTTTAGTTACCATTTTCTTTCTTTTTTTCTTGTGGTGAGAACACATGTAAAGATCTACCCTACTAGCACATTTCAAGGATTTAATAGAAGATCGTTAACTGTAGTCACTGTGCTGCACATTCGATCTCCAGAACTCATTCCTGTTGATTAACTGAAACTTTGGACTTTAGAAACCTGAGTATCCAGAGCCTCCTTTTCCTATTGTCCTGTAGGACATTTCTGAAGCTCCCTATTCTCTTTCCAGCGACCCTTTGGTGATTCTTAAGTCTGTACCCCATCAGATCCCACAATGATGCAGCCTCATGGTCCATTCAGCCTGAGTGTCCCAGAGAGGTCTCAGACCCAGTATGACCAAACCAGTTCCTAGCCTTGCCCCCAGATTTATTCCCCCATTCTGGCCAGTGGTCTTTTCTCCACCAGCCAGCCAGGACAGGGGTCTGAGCAATAGGCCTTCCTCACCCCCTCTCCTCATGACTCCTGTTACAGCTCTCCTCAAGCCATGCGTTTTTACCTCTTCAAGTGGACTTGAGCCCTCTGCTCCATTCTCAGGCTTTAATTATAGCTCTCCATCTCTTCAGGATGACTGAGATCATCTCTTACTTGATTTCCTGCGCTCTCCCTTGCACTGCTCTGACCCAGCCTCCAAACAACTGCCCAAGTTATCTTTCCAAAATGAAAATCTGTTCATGTTTTCAACTGCTTGGGATCTCTTGAGTGCCCCTCAGTGTGCATAAAGTTCAGTCTGCACAGGACATGTGACAAGCTGCTTCCTGATCTGGACAAGGCCTGTCTCTCTGGCCTCACTCTTCCTCCCATTGCACCTTGGCCAAGCCACCTACAATGTCCCAAGTGTGGCCACGTAGCATGGCCATGCCATTCCTTTGCACCTGCTAGTCACGATCCCAGCAATTCTCTTCTGATTCAAGTGTTGACCCCTCTGTGGAGCACTGTCCAAGCAGTGCCACCAATATCCCATGTACCTCAACTAGAGCTAGTGGGAACCTCCTTCCCTGATCTTCACCTGGGTTTACGTGTCACTTTGAAAGAATGAAAAAAAATAATAAAGTATTGCATAAATACAATGTGATGGGCAGAGTAATGACCACCAAAGATGTCTAGATTCTCAGAACCTGTGCCTATGAATTAAAAGGGAAAAGAGACTTTGCCGATATGATTAAAGAGCTTGAGATGGGGAGATTATCCTGGACAATCCAGGTGGCCCCAATATAATCACAGGGTCTTTCTAAGTGGAAATGGGAGGCAGAAGGGGAGGATGGAGGGATGGGATCTGAGAGGAGCTCAGCCCAGCACTGCTGACTTTGCGGGTGGAGGAAGGAGCCAGGAGCCAAGGAATGCAGCCACCTCTAGAAGCCAGAAAGGCCAGAAATCAGGTTCTCCTCAAGTGCCCCCAGAGAGGAATGCTACCCTGTGGACACCTCGGTTTTAGTCCAGCAAGATCCACTCCAGACTCTGATCTCTAGACCAGTAACACAGTCAATACATGTTGCTTTAGCTCCCAAATTTGTGGTCATTTGTTACAGCCACAAAACAAAAATAGTGCACACAGTTAGTGATTCATTTCTGTGTTCTTGAAAATGCTATTGGCCTCATTGATTTTTGAAATTAAGGTGGAAAACTGTATGTTCTGGGCTTCAAGTATTTTATAGAAGAGCCAACAGCCCACAAACTTTTTATAGAATTTATTACGTGTGGAAAACTATGATTTTTACTCATTAATGAAGATATTACCTTATAATAAAAATCAAAATATAATCTATGACAATTACTTTAAATTGTAACTTACTTTTCCTTTTTCTTTTCTTGGAGACAGAGTCTCACTCTGTTGCCCAGGCTGGAGTGAAATGGCACCCTCTTGGCTCACTGCAAACTCCTGGGAGTAGCTGGAGCTACAGTCACACACCACCACACCTGGATAATTTTTGCATTTATTTATTTATTTATTTTAGCAGAGACAGGATTTCAGGCTGGTCCCGAACTCTGGACCTCAAATGATCTGCCCACCTCGGCCTCAAAAAGTGTTAGGATTACAGGTGTGAGCCACTGCACCTGGACATAGCTTACTTTTTAGATGTAAACAAATTGGAAACAAATGAGTCCAAATTAACTGATTATACAAATATACATATGAATCAAATAAACTTGAAAGTATTTTAAACCTATTTGGTAGCTATTATAATATTGTACAATCTCTGAAATGAGGCACAAAACAAATGGCATCAAATACCTGTGTCCCACCCAAATCTCATCTTAAATTATACTCCCATAATTCCCATGTGGTGTGGGAGGGACCCGGTAGGAGATAATTTGATTTACGGGGGCAGTTTCCACCATACTGCTCTCATGGTAGTGAATAAGTCTCACGAGATCTGATGGTTTTATCAGGGGTTTCCACTTTTGCATCTTTCTCATTTTCTCTTGCCACCACCATGCAAGAAGTCCCTTTTGCCTCCTGCCATGATTCTGAGGCCTCTCTGGCCACGTGGAACAGTAAGTCCAATTAATCCTCTTTCTTTTGTAAATTACCCGGTCTCAGGTATGTCTTTATCAGCAGAATGAAAACGGACTACTATAGTAAATTGGTACCAGGAGTGGGGCATTGCTGAAAAGATACCCAAAAATGGGTATGGGTAAGTGACTTTGGAACTGGGTAACAGGCAGAGGTTGGAACCATTTGGAGGCCTCAGAAGAAGGGAAGTGGGAAAGTTTGGAACTTTCTAGAGACTTGTTGAATGGCTTTGACCAAAAGCCTGATAGTGATATGGACAATAAGGTCCAGGCTGAGGTGGTCTCAGATGGAGATGAGGAATTAGTTGGGAACTGGAGCAAAGGTGACTCTTGTTATGTTTCAGCAAAGAGACTGGGTGCATTTTGTCCCTGCCCTAGAGATTTGCAGGACATTGAACTGGAGAGAGATAATTTAGAATATCTGGCAGAAGAAATTTCTAAGCAGCAAAGCACTCGAGATGTAACTTGGGTGCTGTTGAAGGCAATCGGTTTTATAAGGGAAGCAAAGTATAAAATTTGAAAAATTTGAAGCCTGACATTATGATAGAAAATACAAACCCATTTTCTGTAGAGAAATTCAAGCCAGCTACAGAAATTTGCATAAGTCATAAGGAACCAAATGTTAATCCCCAAGACAATGGGGAAGATGTCTCCAGGACATTTCAGAGGCCTTCGTGGCAGCCCCTCCCATCACAGGCCTGGAGGCCTAGGCCAAATGGTTTTGTGGGCTGGGCCAAGGGTCCCCATGCTATGTATAGCCTAGAGACTCTATGCCCTGTGTCCCAGCCCCTGCAGCCAGGGCTGAAAGGGGCCACTGTAGTGCTGGGGCTGTGGCTTCAGAGGATGAAAGCTGCAAGCCTTGGCAGCTTCCACATGGTGTTGAGCCTGTGGGTGCACAGAAGTGAAGACCTGAGGTTTGGGAACCTCTGTCTAGATTTCAGAGGATGTATGGAAAAGCCTAGATAGCAAGGCAGATGTTTGCTGCAGGGACAGGGCGCTCATGAAGAACCTCTGCTAGGGCAGTGCTGAAGGGAAATGTGGGGTTGAAGCCCCCACACAGTGTCCCTACTGGGGCACTGAGTAGTGGAACTGTGAGAAGAGGGCCACTGTCCTCCAGGCCCCAGAATGGTAGATCCACCAATAGCTTACACCGTTCACCTGTAAAAGCTGCAGACACTCAGTGCCAGCCCATGAAAGCATCTGGACAGCAGGCTGTACACTGCAAAGCCACAGGGGTGGAGCTGGCCAAGACCACGGGAACCCACCTCTTGCATCAGTGTGACCTGGATGTGAGACCTGGAGTCAAAGGAGATCATTTTGGAGCTTTAAAATTTGACTGCCCCACTGGATTTTGGGCTTACATGAGCCCTGTAACCCTTTTGTTTTGGTCAATTTCTCCCACTTGAAATGGCTGTATTTACTCAATACCTGCACCCTCATTGTATCTAGGAAGTACCTAGCTTGCTTTTGATTTTACAGGCTCATATGCAGAAGGGACTTACCTTGTCTCAGATGAGACTTTGGACTGTGGACTTTTGGGTTAATCCTGAAATGAGTTAAGACTTTGGGGGACTCTTGGGAAGGTATGATTGGTTTTGAAATGTGAGGACATGAGATTTGGAGTGGCCAGGGGTGGAATGATATGGTTTGGCTCTATGTCCCCACCCAAATCTCATCTTGAATTGTGCTTCCATAATTCCTATGTGTTGTGGGAGGGACATGGTAGGAGATAATTTGAATTATGGAGGCGGTTTCCCCCATACTGGTCTCATGGTAGTGAATAAGTCTCATGAGATCTGATGGTTTTATCAGGGGTTTCCAACTTTGCATCTTTCTCATTTTCTCTTGCCGCCACCATGTAAGAAGTGCCTTTCACCTCCCACCATGATTCTGAGGCCTCCCCAGCTATGTGGAACTGTAAGTCCAATTAAACCTCTTTTTCTTCCCAGTCTCAAGTATGTCTTTTTCATCAGCATGAAAATTGACTAATACACCAATCCAATTCTACTATGGTTAGAGAAGTGTGAACATTCAAACCCAATGAGGAGGTGACTCTACTCCATCCAGTCAGAGTTGTGTTACCAAATGCAAAATATTAGCTAAAACCCAGAGACATCATGAAACCTTAGATACGACAAAACAGCTTTAGTTATTAATCATTATTTTATGAAGTTTGTTATTCAGCCAGGAAGCAAACTATTCTTTATTTAGAGAAGTGCTAAAATTGCAAAATCTAATTTTGGCCAATGGAGACAGAGAGAGGAAAAGTATCTGCCTCTGTGTGAGGACACTCTGAAATGCGTGTTTCTTCTGCAAAGAGAAAATTTTAAAAAGCCCAGTGCTCAGTGAGTAGACCTGGCAGAAACCTCAGAAAAGAGCGCCTTATGATCCAGTGAGAAGTATTCAACAGAAAGTCCAGTGAGCAGTGTTCCAATGCAAGGTCCAGTGAGCAGCATTCTAACAGAACATCAAATACACTCTTGTCCTGATAAATCGACAATGCTGTTATTTGTTTCAATTAGCATAAACTTAACAAGGCTATTCCTGTTTGAAATTTTAAGTTAAAGATCAAAGCTGGAGAAAGGTTTGGTCCCTGGGAATGAACCAGAAGATTGAAGAAGAGAGAGTATTCTGCAAGTCATCCATTAAAGGAGTTTGATAATCTTGGAATGTAAATTTTATTATGCAATTTTTCACTACAGGAGTATCTTAAAGTCACCAGGTAATCTGAAAAAGTGCATTGATTATGATGTAAAATATTACATGAGCGATTTGGGCGACTGTCAAATCATGACCAAGATCCTTGGAGTCACAGAGACAGAGTGGTGTTTTTGTACTTTGTGTGCAGCAGCCTGTGGAAGCAGCTTGGGGATGGCACAGCTGAGGTGGCTGCAGAAGGAGACACAGAGAGATGATGCTGTGGACTGGATGTGTGTGTTACCCCAAATTCATACATTGACATCCTAATCTCCAGTGAGATGATATGAGGAGGAAGAGCTTTATGGGGGTGTAAGTCATGAGGGTTGGAGCCCTCATAAATGGGATCAGCCCTCATAAAAAGTCACAGGAAAAAAATGATCTCTCTCTACCATGTGAGGACACAGCAAGAAATCACCCATCAGAAACCACAAAGAGGACTCTCTCCAGGAACTGAACAGACTGGCACCTAGATCTTAGACTTCCCAGCCTCCAGAACTGTGAGAAATAAATTTGTGTTGTTCAAGCACCCAGTCTATGCTATTTTTGCTATAGCAACCCAAACTAAGACAGATATGAACATGGCTTTTAAGCAGTCTGGGGCACTTTGAGAAGCTTCCTTTGGGAGAATTATTTACCTTTATAAGACAGCAAGGGCAAGGGGGCTCAAGAAGATGTATTTAAAAAACAACACGTTCATCTTGAGGAATTTTATAGTAGCCATTGTTTCATGCATTTTTTTTTTATCACTTGGGGACAGGGAGAGATGCACCTGGCCCCTTTACTTGGATCTTAAAAGTTGTTTACCAAATCCCAGCTTGCTTATGACATGGACAAATGAGGAAGCACTTTGCAAAACTTTAGCAAACTCTATGTTTTACAGACTTCCTTTAGTGCCCATAGAGTTGAGTTTGGAGGGCATTTCTGAAAGGCAGATTAAGACAAAGTGGATCTGTCTTGTGAGCCCAGGGAACGTGGAGCTAGCTAGAGAAGGGAAATAAGGGAGAAGGAAGGACAGTCAATTATAAAGAGTTGGAAATGTATTTAATGAAACATTGCTGTTTGGTTTATTGCTCTTTGTCCAACACAAAATAATTTATCTGCTGGCTTGCATGTCTGTGTCACCGAGTCTGACTTAGCAGAGGTAAGACCTCTGGGTTTCAGAGCACATTCTATTCCTTTTGCTGTGAGACTTAAAGGGCAGGGGAAACGCTCCCCCAGGAGTGATAAGGAAGACATGAGTGAGATACTGTTTAATTCTTGCTCAGAGTCAGGAAAGAAAGAACTGATGATCACTTCTAAGGCAGATCACTGAAGTTTAGGATAGGACAAAATTTAACTAGACGGGTGTCTTCATTTTACATACATGAAAACTGGAGCTTTAGTTTAGAGAGGCCAGTAGAAAGGAAGACAACAATAGGCCATCACAGGCTGCAAACCTCAGGGAAGGGAAGAATCTGATTTACAGAATTGTCATGTTACAATATTTACAATTCCAACTTTTAATAAAAAGACTGTGAGGCATGCAAAGAAACAACACAGCATAGCCCGATTATAGAAAAACAAAATTAATAGGAACTGTGTATTAGGAATCCCAGGCACTGGGCTTAACTAGAAAAGTTGTTAATTCACTCACCTTACATATGCTCATAAAACTAAAGGAAACGGTGGACAAAGAACTCACTAAATCAGCCTGAGGAGCATAGTGATTTCCTCATTAATGCGGACTCACCTTCGTCACCTTCAACCCTGCTTTCAACTTCCTGGGGCTCTGACTCAGCATTTCTCCCTGACTTGCTAAAAAATATGTATAAATTCCAGTTGTTATATATGCATGCATGTTCATGTTCTTAAACTCCCACATTTCTCAAGGACTAGGATCACAATAAGTCATACTAATCTCTGTGCTGTACTTACTGAACAAGAAAAATTGCTTGTGAGATTCCACCATAAAAAAAGAGTCAAATTGAAACTCAATTAGTCTAAGATAATTCCTCCGTTCCTCAATATAAGCCAAGAAAGAAAAAAGGATGAAACCTTCAAAGACGAAGTAGACATTCCTCCAGGTGGGAATTCAGGGGAATTCCACAGCCTTGGAGCATTCTCAAAACAACTAGAAGGAATGGTGTGTTGGTCCATTCTCACGCTGCTATAAAGACATGCCTGAGATAGATAATTTACAAAGAAAAGAGTTTTAATTGACTCACAGTTCTGCATGGCTGCAGAGGCCTCAGGAAACTTAAAATCATGGCAAAAAGTAAGCGGGAAGTAAGGCACATTTTCACTGGCCAGAGCAGGAGGAAGAGAGAGAGAGAGAAGGGGAAGGTGCTACACATTTTCAAACAACCAGATCTCATGAGAACTCTATCATGAGAACAACAAGGGGGAAGCCTGCCCCAGGATTCAATCACCCCCTACCAGGCCCCTCCTCCAACAATGGGAATTATTATACAATTCAACATGAGATTTGGGTGGAACACAGAGCCAAATGATATCAGATGGTTTCTCTAATATTTTTAAAGGCATTACAGAATCCAGTCCTTTTGAGCACCTACTTGTGCCAGTCACAGTGCCCAGAGGCAGAGCAGTGAGATGAACACACCTGGCCTCTCCTCTTGCAGGCCTTGGGAAGTCTTTGCTTAACCCTCCAATGGATGAAGGGAGTGGAAGTGTGCCGTTTTGATCTCACAAGCATATCATTCAAAGGATTTCACAGCCAGATTATACATTTTTATTTGCCAATTCCACCAGTGTAACATTTTCACTTTGTTATAGAGATTCAGGAATCACCATTGTAATGTGTCATGAATGTAAATAATCATTGAATTTAAGAAGCATAACTAATAATCATCATTATAAACAGAGCATCTATTCTGTGACAGTTGCTTGGTATGTGTTTCTTAAAAGTTATCTTATTTTTTAAGTCCTCAACTTATAGGGTGGGTATTTGATACATTCACAGATAATGAAACTGAGGCTTAAAGTGATTGTCACTTACTCAAGGCCCCAGAGCTGGTGAGTAGTGGAGGATACTTTTAATAATAAACTATGGAGAGGTAGTACCACCCCCAGGGCCCTGTGGGCCATCTGTCCAAATCCCCTCTCACAAGCCAGCAAGGAAGAGATTCCCAGGGCCCTATGGGCCATCCGTCCAACTCCCCTCCCGCAGGCCAGCAAGGAAGAGGTTCCCAGGATCCCCTATGGGCCATCCATCTAACTCCCCTCGCACAGGTCAGCAAGAAAGAGGTTCCCAGGGCCCTATAGGCCATCCGTCTAACTCCCCTCCCACAGGCCAGCAAGGAAGAAGGTCATACAGGAGCCAGTGAGGCTAGTTTGTGTCCTCGGATGGATAAAGCTGCAATGCCCTTGTCGTGAATATTTGTTCTGCATTCCACATCAATAAGAGAACAAGAATCCCACCGGACTCGTGTTTCAAAATATCTATTAAAATATTCCTCTTTCCTACTATTGGAAAGTAAAAATATTTCCCCAAGAAACAAATAGATATATACCCAGCATCCTATTCCTTTTTAGAATTGATATAAAGAGGCTCTGTTGGAGATGCAAATTATGAATGAATAACTGGTATTTTGGCAAACACAGAGGTTCATGTTGGAAGAGAAATTATCATGAAAGAGCTCTGAGTGAGCTTGTAACACCTTTGAAGACCTTTTAGCATCCTTTAGAACACAAATACAGGCAACAGATGACTAAAAGTCATCAGTGTGCAGAAGATGTATTTTGAATTTAGATGTTTTTCCTTTATCATAACTTCATTAACCTTTAAAATAGTCTTAGGGTTTTCCATATGGCCCAGTGTTGAGGGAGGAAGCCAGCTGCATCTTCAGCACCAAGGCAAGGGCTTGGGTTTTGCTCTGTTTGCATGTAACGAAGGTGCCAGATCTAAGTAGAGGAAGTATCACCTTGAACAGATACTGGCAGACAATGTCCCCACCTCTCCTGAGATGAGACACTCATTGAGTAGGTGAGAGCCGCTGGCTGAGAGGAGGCAGGGAAAGGAGAAAAATTGGCCCAGTGGATTCCCTATGTGTGGCTGTCGTTTCATTCTCTGCCTTTGAGAGGTGTAAAGCACACCGAAAGCCACCTTGTGCTCTGAAACTCTCACCACCCAACTCTCTCTTTTTTTTCCCATTTTCTTCCTCAGCTGTCTTTTTGTTTTTCTTTGCCTGATTATCTTCTGCATGGCAGATGGTGCAGGGACTTAGAAGGATGGAAGGAGACCTTTCCAGTCCTAGCACCTGCTGCAGACACGGACGAGGCTCAGCAGGGGCAGGTGCTCAGGGGATGCCCTACCTTCAAGGAAATATGTTGCTCGACTTCCAGCTATCATCTCTCATGGGGCTTCAGAGTCAATTGATTAATTAGAACTGAGTTCGGATCTTGATTCCAAAACTAACTTATGCAACTTTGAGTAATTTTCTCAACCTTCCCAAACCTTGGCTGCCTCAATTCTAACTGAATAAACTAGATTATACATGTGAAGTATTGACTGCCTGGCACAAAGCAGGTGTTCAGTATTCAATGCATTCGGCTTTGCCCTTCTCTTTCTCTCGCATAACCTTTTCTGCAAGGGCAAGGCTTTTTCTCTTATGCATCCCAGCACCAGCACCACCTCTGGTACAGAGAGGTGCTAAATAAGCATTTATTGGAGGACGAGCAGCCCTGGCATTCTTTAGGTTGTCCCTCCTGTGCCATTCTTTCACTGCATTACTGCAGCCCAAATACTGAGTAAAGGAATGGGAGATGAACAAAAGGGCAGGCATGCTAAAGTTTTCCAATCTACAGGAACCCACCCAGATTTACCAGGCTTATGTCCACCTACAAGATTAAGAAAGTCATCTGTTCCCATTGCAGCTAATCCTCTCTGTTTTGTTGACCCTAAATGAAGCGTAAAGATACTGGCCAATGCTACACACCTGTGTTCCATCAGTCAGGACTTCCTGTGTCAAGTCCATTACCCACAAGTTCTCAGGGGCCCCCGGGCTCCATGTTGTTGACATGATACGATGCAGGCTTTTACCAGGACAATTTTGTGATCATGGATTCAACAGTCCTCCACAAGATTCTGAACTCCTGGAAGGCACAGGCTAGCTCACCTATTTTTCTTTAATGTCTTGCTCAGTTTATTGGTATTTGGTAGAAAATAAATGTGTGGAGTAAAGGTGTTTCATTATCTATAGCTGCATAACAAATTATCCCCGGAATTTATTTAATGTTTTACAACCAAAACCATATTATCTTACTGTTTCTGTGGGTGGAAAGGTGGGTGCAGCTTCCTTGGGTCCTTCTGGCCCAAGATCCCTCATGAGGCTGCAGGGAGGGTGTCACACTGCGCTGTGGTCTCCTCTGGGAACTCACCTGTGAAGGGTGAAGTTCTGCTTCCAAACTCACTCCTGCAGTTGTTGCAGCAAGCATGTTGCAGCATCCATCCCTTGCTGGCTTTGGCCAGAACCTGACCTTGGTTTCGTCTCTCATGGGCCTCTTCACAGGGTAGCTCACAACCTTACACCTGCCTGCATCAGAATGAACAAGTACAAGAAAATGCCTGACACAGAAGCTGCATCTCTGCAGCCCATGAACACCCCAGCACCTCGGCTGCACTCTGCTTCCATGAAGTGAGTCCTCAGGTCCCACAGGCTTTCAAGGGCAGGGGATTACAGAAGGGTGTGAACTCTGGAACAGGGACTGCAGGGGACCCTTCTGTAACAAATTCCTATTCGACCATCTGTGATCTGTTTTAGTTCACACCTGTCTTTTGCATTATGAAAACTTATATCCACCTTCATCCTGGAGAGATGCGGATCAAAAGTGGGCTTGCTGACAGCTCCAACAGCAATCTCGCCATTGCTGAGCCAGCACTGTAATGTTTCTCTAGATGTTTGAAGTTTCACCTCAGATATTCCTCATCTTCGCTTGGACATAACCTCTTTCCTTTTGAAGGTATATTCGTGGATATGCCGTAGGACACATTCTCCATAGATTTTAACTGGGTCAGCAATTTACTTCTACTGGGTCCATGGATTCTCTGCTTTAGGTGAGTTATGTTATTTAATAGGACCGATGGCTGCTGGAGATACAGAAAATTTTACAGAAAAGATCTTCATGTAACATAATCCCCATAAACATAACATTTTGCAAAATACATTATTTTCTGAAACTTACACGTTAGTCTGAAGGTAGCATAGCCTCATGAATATGCACCAGATTCTGGAAAGTGCCTGCATGGGTTCGGCTCCCTGCTGTATCACCTGGTAGCTACACAACCTTGGGTCAATTACCTGATCCCTCTCTGCCTCGGTTTCTTCATGTACAACACAGGAATAATATTAGTATCTTCCTTACTAGGGATGTCGTGGGTATCAAATGACTCACTATTTGGAAAATGCTTAAATCAATTTATGTCTTTTGTTATTCAGTTTTAAAGTGTTTGTTAAATAAAATAAATGGCTTTGGAGAAAGGATTTAACATTTTCCTGGCAGATGTGCCTGGCGTACATAATATTATTTCAGTCAGTCTTATGAATCTTAACTAATTCTTGTATCCTCAGGAGGAACCATGTAGAATAAATAATTTGTCCTTCCTTGAATCTCACCAACATGAGCCCAGGTCCCCTTGGGGATGGGAGCAGGCTCTTACTTCACCCTTTCTGGCCGAGGTTTCTTATTGTGCCTGGCACGTGGAAGGCATTCAATAAACAGTTGTTTAATTAATTTCATATTGTTTGGGGGTGACAATCTGCAATGAAAGAATGAAGGAGATATTGTCCTTTAAATAGAGTTTATTTTGGCCACATTTGCCTGCAGTTTAGAAAAGCGAGGTACCTTCTTGTTCCATTACATCACCCAGCCAATTAATCAACACTTGAATGAATCCCCAGACAGACCCTTCATTTTGTCTACTTATTAACTTTCATTATGTGCAATAGCCAAAGTGTAATTGTGAACAGGATGGATTATGCCGTAAACTTTTTTCCTATTACACCATTCCTTCACAAATCCCCTTATTAAAGTGTACCAAGGGTGATATATTATGTTAAGAAGGTTTAAAACATAAGGTGACAATGACCTTCCCTTTAATTAACTATGATGGAAACAAAGGTGAGAACAATGATGATGAAGCTCGGCTGAAAACCATAAATCACCCTCCACGCTGGAAGACAGGACACAGCTACAAAAATAACCTTGCGATTCACAGGTTAAGTGAGTGTTCCAATGTGCTGCTTCCACCATTATTTATTTACACATAACTCCACAGTGTCACGGGGCGCAGAGAACACTCAAAAAACCTGCAAATGAAAGCCCAGCTGCTGCCCTCTGAGATCAGATTTCAGAGCTGAGGTTATTTTGTTTTTTAAAAAAATCAACATTACTGAGTGCTAGTCTAGTAATATAGCAGATAAAGAAAGCATAGAAGTTTACTATTGTTGTTGAGGTGTAATTTACATACAGTAAGATGCACAGATCTCGGGTGTTCCGGACAATGAGTATTGACAATTGCATGCATTTAAGTAATCACCACCCAAAATAAGACATATGACAGTTCCTTCATCCAGAAAGCCCCCTGGCACCCTTTTCCCATCAATCTCTCTTCAGTATCACTCTTCTGACTTTTACTAGCACAGATTCGTTTTGTCTATCCTTTGATTTCATGTAAGTTGAATCATACAGTATGTATTTTTGTAACTATATATAAAGTCTGTGCTTTATGTAGGCACCATCTATTTTGATTTGTAAATACATTTCTCCATCTTTTTTTTTTTCTTGGAGAGAGACAGAGAGAGACAGAGACAGACAGAGAGACGGAGAAAGGAGAGCATGCAGTCTGTGGGGCAGACCTGGCTCACTTGCTTTCTCTGCTGTTCTGCCCATGCTCACTGTGTGGGTGAGAATTGCTGGCCTTCAGGAGCTGCAGTGCCAGTCTTGGTCCACTGGCCAGCTGTGTGTCCCACACTGTTTACCAGAGGAAAATGCCCACAAAGTCAATCTCATCTTTACTGCTCCTGGCTCACCTTCCATCCCCCATTCGCCCCACCGTCCCTCTGTATCACAGTGGAGGAAGCTTTATCTTGACAGAAAATCTCTATAGTCTTAGCTGCATGAGGTGGCTCAGGCCTGTGATCCCAGCACTTTGGGAGGCCAAGGTGGGTAGATCACTTGACTCTAGGAATTTGAGACGAGTCTGGGCAACATGGTGAAACCCCGTCTCTCCAAAAAATTAGCTGGGTTTGGTGGCACATGCCTATAGTCCCAGCTACTCAGGGTGCTGAGGTGGGAGAATCACTTGAGCCTGTGAGATTGAGGCTGCAGTGAGCCCTGATTGTGCCACTGCACTCCAACCTGGGCAACAGAATTAGATCCTGCCAAAAAAAAAAAAAAAGGAAGAAAGAAAGAAAGAGAAAGAAAGGAAGGAGAAAGAAAGAAAGAGGGAGGGAGGGAGGAAGGAAGGAAGGTAAAGATAAGAAAAGAAAGAGAAAGAGAAAAAGAAGAAAGAAAAGAAAGAGAGAGAGAGAAAGAAAGAAAGAGAATATCTCTTTAGTCTCCGTGTAAGGAATTTATTTCATTGACGTGTTGGAGATGGGTCCTTTGATGGTGGGTTAGAGTTTCTCAGAAGTCTGAAAAGTAAGAGAAAAGAAAAACTAGGGGCTTATCCCACTTGGCTTTGTTTCACTGGGGTAATTTGACCAGACAAGAAACAGGTCCCTGCTCCTCAGCATGGCTCTGCTTCCCAGAACTGGTTTCTAGCCACCAAAGGCCGACCCATGCCCTGAAGAGCTCTGCTTCAAGTGTCTGCAGACAGGCACCCAGTGGGATTAGAACAGAATTGGAGGAAGAACAGGAAGTTATGAGAATTAAGGATTTCCTAATAAATACTTTATGTGTTATGGGGACCTTTTATTTAATATGTTTGTCAATTTGCAGATTGACACCCAGTCAGCCAGGATCACATTTTATTTTAAAATCTATGAACTTTTATTTTTCAGAAGCTCACCTGAAAGTGTGTCCTGATGGGTTTGGAGTCTGGGTTGTGAGTTGGAGTTTCAGAAATTGTGGTCACAAAGGGTAGAACAGCTTTCACGCTAAGTGGGAGAGGCTCTGGAGCACAGAAGCCTGTGGTTCAGCTGCCCATACTTACCATTGACACTGTTAAAGCAAACTACATAGGGCCTGAGAAGGGCTCCATACTTCTCTATATCAGTCCTTGTGAATGAACTGCCACCTAGCTTAATAGTCAGACAAAATTGAAAACCTAACTTAATAGTATGCGCCTGTAACAACGGCTGAGTGTTGGCCAATCCCAGCAGCCATACTTCAACCACTCATGGACTGCTGAATATTCAAACTGCCTTCAAATAAGGCAAACAACGAGCTGTGACCAATCTCGTTGTTTCTGTACCTCACTTCCAATTCCTGTACATCACTTTACCTTTTTTGCCTATAAATTTATTCTGACTACGAGGCACCCTTGGAGTTGCTGTGAATCTGCTGTGATTCTGGGGGCTGCCCGATTCGCGAATCGTTCATTGCTCAATTAAACTCCTTTACATTTGATTTGGCTGAAGTTTTCGTTTTATCAACACTGACAACCTGCACCCTTCAAGCGTGGGTAAGATTCTCCTACGTATGCAAAGAGCCCACCTGCTCAAATTTTCAGTTTCTTCAAGTAAGCTCCACTGTAGGGCATTTAATATGGTAAAGCAGGGATGAAAGTTGATGTGTCCCATGACAGCGTGAAACAGTCACCTGCCCCGCCCATGTCCCGGAGAAAGTGGAGCAGAGCCCTCTCCTGGAGGTTTGCTCTCTGTCTTCACCTTCTGACTGCGGAAGCGGCAGCAGGAAGGGTTGCCTCTTAGTTGGTCCACTTTCCACTTCTGAGCATAGTTGGTGGTGGGTGCTCAGTGAGAAGCCGGGGGCTACCCCGGATTTTAATTCCACGCGCGCCTCTCTTTGCTGGCTCTTGTGCAGGATGCTGGCGCGGGGAACGCCTCTGCTGTGCGGGACTGCACATTACGCAGTTGCTTCTGTCCTCAGTCCCAGCGCCGCCACGATTACGTTTCTTAACAGCATGAGCTCATGTACGATATGAGAAGAAACTCAAGTCAAGCAGAATTAAGGAACTTATTTCAGTCTATAGAAAAAACATTGGGATTTCAAGGCAGACCTCCAAATCATCTTGTGTAGCGATGAGGTTCGAAGAAAATTATTCAGGGCGGGGTGTGTGGAAATGCCAGGGAGAGCTTGGGGAGAGATCCTGCAAAACGTCACCACGGGGATCGGGAAAAGGCTGTGCCAAAGTGATGCTGTGGCTGCTCCCGCCCAAAGTATTAGAACTATGAACTATGAGTGAGGATAGCTGAGGCCACAGCAAGCACCGCGCTGGCAAGGCCCTGGGCAAGCCTCTGCTCTCATTGTGGCGTGGGGGGCTGGAGTGTGAGGGCACCTTCTATCCCCAAGGAATTTCCAGCTGTCCTGAGGACATTTGGGAATCATGGTACCTTTTTAAGCTGGGTCTGTCTTATTTTTTATTTATTTTATTTTATGTAGGAGTCTTTTAAAACTACTCTGCACCATTTTGACACAGTCTGCGATTCTAAAAAAAAAAAAAAAAGTGAACTTCAGAAGTCATATTAATATAAAAGGATTACAGTACCTGTTACTGGCTGAAGGTTTGTTTCCCTCTAAAATTCCTATGTTGAAGCCCTAGCCCCTAGTGATGGTATTTGGAGGTGGGGCCTCTGGGAGGTGAGTGGATATAGATGAGGTCATGAGGGTGGGGCCCTCATGATGGGATTAGTGCCCTTATAAGAAGAGATCTCTCTCTGTCTCTCTTAAAGCATGAACTGAGGAAAGATCACGTGAGGATTCAGTGAAATGTTGGCCATCTCCAAACCAGGGAGAAGGCCTTCTCACCAGACACTAGATCTGCTGGCATGGACTTCCAGCCTCCAGAACTGAGAAATAATTTCAGTTGTCTAAGTCACCCAGTCTGTGGGATTTTCTTATAGCTTTTCAAGCCAACACAGTACCTGTTCAAATGGACTGGAAGGCTTAGGGACCAGGCAATAGAATATGTGGTCTTTTGCCTCTCGGTTGGTGGGATTTATGATGTCTGAAATGTTAGATGTCCAATGATTAGTGACTTAGCAGAGCCATCACCTGTCAGCTCTTGGTTCATTGACAGGAACACAGGGCACTGACAATTGCCAGGAGGAGAATCTCTGGGTGGCATGGCAGGGGTGAAGCTAGACACTATTTTTCCTCCCTTTGGCAAGGTTTTGGCACAGAGATTCTTTGTAAATTGGAAGAAAAAAAAAGATTTCAGCCTCAAAGACTATTGTCTTCCTGAACACAAACAATGCATTTTATCAGTCTTGCAGAGCTGGCGGCTATTTATGCTGAGTGAGTAGTAAAAAATGCTGATTTAATTATATTTCCTATCAATGTACATTGGGAGGATGGGGTGCTAATAAACTCATATTTTTTACAAGGCTATTTCTTTGTTAGTACTGCACAAAGCCTAAGTAATTTGGTTTTGTTTTAATTTGATAAATGATTGTATTACATGGAGTGTGCATGTGTATGTGTGTACAGTGAGGAGGAAATGATAAAGAATTATACTTTGGGAGACAGCATTTTTTTAACTTAGAGTAATAGTTGTGTATCTTGTATGCAAAAGTCAATACTCCCTAAATATGCACATGAAGACATTAGACTACCAAACACAAACACACACACACATACACACACACACACACACACACACACATATATAGTTAATTCAGGCCATGGCTGGCTTGTACAACAGGAATGAAACTAGAGTTGTGTGCCTATGCCTCTCCTAGGCACGTTCATTTCTCTCTCTTTTTTTTTTTTTTTTTAGAAGGAGTCTCGCTCTGTCGCCTAGGCTGGAGTGCAGTGGCACGATCTCGGCTCACTGCAACCTCCGCCTGCCAGGTTCCAGCCATTCTCCTGCCTCAGCCTCACAAGTAGCTGGGATTACAGGCACACACCACCACGCCCAACTAATTTTTGTATTTTTTGGTAGAGACGGGGTTTCACCATATTGGACAGGCTGGTCTCGAACTCTTGACCTCGTGATTCGCCCGCCTTGGCCTCCCAAAGTGCTGGAATTACAGGCAATAGCCACTGCGCCAGGCCGGCATGTTCATTTTCTTTGACATGCAGCTCTAACTCTGGTCGCCTCTGCCTGCTTTCCTCACTGCGTAACACTGAGCAGTCGAGGTGTTTCTCTTTCCCAGAGCTCCCAGGCATGTCCCAGGGCCCACTCAGGCCACAGAAGGTCCTTGGTGATGTTTAATGAGTGAATGGATGGGTGAATGAACGAATACCACACCTGCCAGGAAAAGAACTCAAAGTGGGAGCTAACCCACAGCAAGCAAGAGGTATCCTGGGAAAAGGATTTCAAGTGATAAGTGTGGTTTAACTAGTAATAATTGCATATTTAATCATTTTCCCAGAGGAAACATGTTTTGAAAATGTTAAATATATGAATTAGATAGCATGTCATTAATTGCCATAAGCAGTCTTTGGGACAAATAAAACATGGAAAGTTTTGAGTAGGGTAAATAAATTTATCATAAATGTTTGATATATACATATACAAGTGATATATATACACACATATACACAAACGTTATAAATATATGCACATATGCACGAATGTTATATATATAATATTTTATATATGTGTATATATAATATTTTATATATATGTATGTGAGTGTATATGTATATATATATATATATATATATATTCCCTGCAGTCTCATTTCTTTCAAACTGGAAGGAGCTGGTATAAAGGGAAGCATGGGAAAGTCAAATCGATTTGGCAGAACTTTTATTGGGAGGTTGAGTTTATTGCTATTTTAATATTTTCCCATGCTTTTGCTAATAAGGCATGACAAATGGAGCCACCTTTGAATACTCTTTGCACTAATAATGCCATAAAATAACTCCCTTTAATTGTTACCTCCGGCCAGTCATCAAGGCAGCTAATGAAGAGAAACTTGTGGCAGGTTTTACCTGGGTAGCGTTTATGGGGGGGTTTCATCGGCTTCTGCCTAGGCTGTACTTACAAGGCCATTTTGGAGCTCCTGGCTGGAACAAGGAAACACGTGGCTTTCCCCAAGCCTGGGCTGCTCACACTTCCACACAGCCCTGCTGTGTTTCATGTTTCCCTCTTGGAGGAGTAGAGGGAGCTGTTGGACCGTCCAGATGACGGCTCCAGAAAACAGGCCTTTTCTAAATTTTAAACCTAGGGTCCGTATTTCAAATTACCATTTCTGTTTAAAAGTTTCCCTTTTTTTCTGATGCTTTTCTGGGGCCTCTTTTATAATTTCTGTCTGTCAGAAGTTTGGCACTATTATAAATGAGCAGCTCCCCAACTAATATTTTGGAATGGAGCTAAGAAATATAGTGACTGTCATTACAAAATTAAAAGAAGAGGGAAAAAATCAGAGTTAACTGACAAGAAACAATTTGGTCACAGCACTAATAATACCATTGTTTATGTGCATGCCTCCCTCATTCTGTGGACGTTTGAATTCTAGAACTGTATTCAATGATGTCACAGGCTGAGATAATTCAAGTGATAGTTTAAGAGTTGTCTAATGTAAAATACCAAATCTTCCTACAGCATCAGTATATCCTGAAGAATTGTAGAAGTTAGCTTTTCTCTCTTTTGTTCTCACATTCTTGCAGACAATAAATTATTTGGTTATGGAATTTTGGTGGAATTTTTATGCTAATGATTAACCCTTTCTTTGTTAGTATCTTAAGAAACAATGAAGAATTGCATACATTTGTTAGACTTCAGAAAAGCACATTCCAACTCTGCAGTGCACGTGGATGTCCGCGTGTGCATGTTTATTATTCTCTCAGGCAGGTGCTTTGGAAGCCGTGCTCTCAGCTAAGCAGACAACCCCCTTTCTCATCATAAAACCTCATCAGTGCTGCAATCTTCTCAGCTTGTGGAGCGTGAACCCAAGAAACCACGGGCAGGATGAATAGTTAGTTAGTGATTTGCATAGAGAAAATGCAAGAGTGGAGAGGAAACAAAAACAGCAGCAATAAAGCATCATCGACCCATGGTTGACTCTGTGATTGTCTCCACAGAGGCAAAGATTTAGCTCTGAGGGCTAAATTTAAACCCAAGAGTGGAAAATCCCACATCTGCCTGTGGCTGGTACAGTCCCGCATTGTGGGGCTGGGTCTGCAAGATTTTCCCAGCATGCTCCTGATTTACAATGCCGGCCCTTTCTGAGGCGCATTAATTATTTTAGGTCACTAGGATCCCATTAGGGATACTGTGGTAGTCATTAAAATTCACTACCAGGAAGTAACTTAAGTCTGGTCTTTAAAAAAAGATTAATGATAATAATTACAGCTTTAAGATACTTGAAAGCTGAAAACAGTTACTTTATGGCACAAAGAGGACATTTTTAAACCGCATAACAAATTTACAGATTCCTAGACTTTTAGAATATTTTTACCTAATATTTGAAAAGTAGATGCATTAATTTGAAAAATTAGAACAAGCTTTAGCTTAGAGGAGCCAGTTTTCCTTTTCAGCCCCCGTTCCTTCTGCAGTTAATACGCAGAACTTTATATGTGTTAATGGAGGGAGGGGCAATTTTAAGGCACTTCCAAATTTAGAAAGAGGAAAGCACAGTGTATCCCTTGTCCAGAATTATTTAGTTAATTCACTTTAGGGTGACTTTATGATCAGTTGCAGACAAGTCTAAAATTAACCATCTGGAGGGATAGAGATCATATGCAATATGTTATAATTAGAGATTATAAATAATACATTAAGTACTCTTTCTTTTTCTAAACTTAAGAAAGTGAGGCACAAAGTTGACTGTCTTTAGTACTAATGTCATTTTAGTTTTCCTTCGAAATATGCTTGCTTCTACTCTCCATTCAGAGAAAACTAACCGGTGAAAATTATTTTGTCTTTTGTGAAGTAGTGAGTTATCTACATATTACATGTGTATGGCTGTCTTTAGGGTTAAATTAGTTTAGTCTGAATGCACTTCTATCCAGCTGTAAAAGCCGTTCTTCATTTATCAAAGTCTGAGGCTTAACTAGAGGATGCTTAATGATAAATATAATTTCTTCATATTAGTTTAATCAATTCTAGTTGCATTTCAGATCAGAAATAAATATAGAACTGCCTTTAAGTCCTTAGAGACTGTGTTAATTGCATGTGTTAGTGACTGAAATAAAAATAATCAGACATAATGGCATTGTAATAAGCATGCTGAATCATAATCTCACATTAGCAGTTATTATTCCCCTTTCAGATTAAATTGAAACAATGGATAGCCTGGTGTGCTTTGTGTATCATTTTCACTGACATGATTAACTGCCAGGAACCTACTTAGTACAGTAGTTAGTGGATGAAGCGATGGATACCAGGGTGGTACCGCACAGCGGGTTCACTTGTGAGGATTTTTCTAAAAAGTCATCCTAAAGAAACTGCAACAAATGTATTTCCACTACGTAGAAACAGCAGCATTTCTTCTAAATTTAAATAAAGAGTCATGAAGGAAATACTACAAAGGAAGAGTTGACCTAATAGTATATTTCATTTTTAATTGCCGAATATATTTCAGTGAGAATTCAAAGAACATAATTTGCCGTGGTTACATGAAGTTGCCAGTTTCTTATGCCCTCGGATAAACTCCTCTATGGAAAAATAAAAAAGTTAATAGGTCATGATCTTTATTAACCTTACTGAGAGTGAAGTTTGTATGCTCGTATGTGGGGATTTACCTAAATTACACAGCAGATTCTATCACTTCCTCTGGAAGACACAGGAGAAAATCTGGAAGATGTGAAAGATGTAGGAGAAATGGTTCTAATATTAGAGATGACATGTTTTGTGCTGTTTCGTTCTTCCTTTTTCATCTTATGTATAGGTAAGAAGGGCTCCTGAGAGAGAAAACTGAGGATTATTCTTTTAGCTGAAAGGATGGAAGAAAATTATCCAAACTCTCTGTGCGTGTGTGTGCATCGGCATGTGTACACTGGATACCTGCATGGGTACACACACCTACAGTTCCTTCTTATAAAGTCCTGGGAATTTATATATAATGTATAATTCACTTGCCTTGATTGCAGCAATGGGAAAGGATCTTGTAGTTTCTTCTTATTCTGACTTATTCATTTGAAAATGAAAGTGTGGTAAAAGGCTAAAATATATTGTTTTGTTACATAATGAGATAGATAATGAATTCCTGTAACATATAATTGAAAGGTGGTAAACCACCTCTCTCCTCTGGAGTCTTCTATAAACATAATACACGCTATAATTTCTAACAGATTATGTGTGTGTGTGTGTGTGTGTGTGTGTGTGTGTGTGTGTGTGTGTGTGAGAGAGAGAGAGAGAGAGAATGTTAGAGAGAGACACTAACTTCTTAGTTTTAGTCATTCTTTCGCTGCCTTTTTTTTTTTTTTTTTTTTTTTTTGCCTCCCACCGCAGGAAGAAATTCTGTTGCAAAGTGCATGGACTGAAATCTGATTTGTGGGAAGACATTATAATGAGACACTAATGAGGGCCCTGAGTCCAAAGAACGAATGTCACCTGGAAATTTTGATACAGGAGAGCGGGCTGATGAGCAATCTCTGCAGCCCACAGCCCAGTGGACCCTCTTGCCAGGTGGTCCTGGCTCATCCCCACGGGCCTGCTCTGGGGCAGGAGGCAGAGGATGCCCAGTGAGCATTCAGTGGACCCTGGGTTGCCCTGCCTCAGGCCAGCACGGGTCCTCTCTTTGCTCAGCGTTACACAAGTTGGAAAGGAAAACACAAAAACAAGGACAGAGGCAAACTGAAAGCTATCCTCTTCACTGGATATGATGCAGGCATTTAAAAATAAATTAACTTCCCAAACCTTTGAGGATCTCAACTTAAACACCAATTTCCTTGTTCCCTTTGACTCAAAACTAGCCCAGACTTTTTTCAGCTTTAAAAATTACACTGTAGTCTTGCTTGTTGGGCAGATTGGAATGTTTTAGTGGGACTAAGATATCTATCAGTGCCGAAAGTTTTCCTCTAAATTTACTTTATTT
Organism: Pan paniscus; assembly: GCF_029289425.2. Classification (NCBI taxonomy): domain Eukaryota; kingdom Metazoa; phylum Chordata; class Mammalia; order Primates; family Hominidae; genus Pan; species Pan paniscus. The sequence continues at coordinate 4,888,902 of NC_073253.2, read as the reverse complement.
AACCATTTGAATGTGTTTCATTTTTCCTTTGAGAAATAAAGCACTTCTATAAGCAACCATTAAGACAAAAGCATTTTATCCTAAATCAACATATTTTTCCTTATTCCAAAGCTCTACTGTTCATTTAAAAGTAATCATCCCTTTATTTAAAGGATTACATTGCATCAATTGGTAACTTAAAAGATTATACCATTGAATGGATGAAGGAAACATGAAATCCCAAGCACACGTAAAAAATACATTTATTCTCTCGTTTCTTCTTTCACTGTTTTCTTCAAGTGTCACCAACATTACGCTGTGTCAATGAACATATGCTTCTGGTAGTTAAAACAAGATTGTGTTTTGTGACATTGGTTAGCCTTGCTAGTGCTAACATTTGAATTGTCCTGAGTGGCTGCCCCCCTTCCAGTGAGCACAAAAGAGGGCAGGCTTGCTTCACCCCATATTCAATGCGATCCACTCACAGCCATTCCCAGTTGAGAATGCTTAGGTCTCCTTCCATTGTTCTCCTGACAAATGGTGAATGTCCTCCATTTGCAGTGTCTGACCTTGACTAATTATGTAGAATTGCTGCAGCTGTCCCTTGCTTTACCAAGTGCTGTAGCCCAGAACATGCGAGCAAGTTCTTGCCGCCACCATAGAACTTCACTCTGAGAACTTCATCACCAGGGACAATGCCTGTTCTTTGTGCGGACTTTGAGCTCGGCAACGCCCTCCGCTACCATATGTTGACAAATAATTTATATTCATACTGGGCTTTGTTCCTAATTTTTTTCGACAGACTATTTTAAAACAGGTTAGAAAAGTTTCCTGAAGTTATCTATCAAAATAACCTTACTAAAATATATTTTTAAAAAGACTGATGGATACACAAAACACACTTGACATTAGTAGTATTTGTTTTTTAGGCACATTTTATGGCTCACTGGGAACCTTTGCAGAAATGATTTTTAAAATAGCTATTCTTAACAGCGAGCTGGATGATCGCAAATACAGGTAGCTGCCAAAATTAATATAATCTGCAGGCTTGCAAAGATAGAATCATGTTGCCATGTGTTTATTATTTCGTTACACAAAAGTAAATGCAAAATACGTTTTTATAGTTTTAAGTGGAATGAATATGTCAATTCTGAAAGCATATTATTTACAAACGGGCCATTTCTGTTATAACATGAGTTGTCTGTTTTATTCTTATCTTCCGAGTTGCTCTCTGTGTGGAGCAGGTTGTCATCAGTTTTTAAAAACGGCATTTCTAGGAAAGAAAAGCTTTTAAAAATGTTCTTGTAAACCACAGAGGGAGAGTTGGTGTTTTAAAAATGAAGTATTAAAACAATTAAAAATTACAATTTCAAAAATTATACAATACAAAAATTATACAATATATTTAACCTAAATATTTCTGTACTTAGTGATATAGCTTTTCATAAAACAACACCATGTATTAAGTAATCAGTGGACTGAGTGGTAGAACCTCTTTTTGCAGGGCTGTGGACTATCTTGTATTTTGATCCTAACTGGGAGACCATTTCCAGACCACCTTCTGTTTTGAAGGTCTAACTTAACACCCCTATAGAAAGCACATATGGCTATGTCTGTATTTGCATATTTATATGTAGGAGATGGAGCCCTAGGTATTTGTGGTAGAAGATGTGTATCCTCTGAAGCCCTGGCTAGCGCAAAGTGAGACTCCCCTGCAGACACAGGGGAGAAACAATCCCAATTTTTCTGCCTTTTCCTGGAAGAACACAGAAGGAAAAATGTGGTTCCAAAAAAATGCAAATTTTGCAAATAATATTTAATTTTTTAATGGAAAGAGTTTGAAAGAAATTAGATCCTCAATGTCAAAAAAGACTGAAATGCAATAAGAAGCCCAGAATTCTGAAAGCAAGAGGGAACTAACATCTTGAATTCTTATATTTTTACATATATTTGATGATCATCAGTTGCATATGCTATAAAGCCATGAGTTTAAATATTAAGTCCTTAACTGTATATTTGCACTTGATATTAAGGAAAAAATAATTGTCACTGCCAAAATAAGAAGAAAGAATGTATGGGAAAGAAACATTCAACTTTGTTGAAAGAATAAAGTGTTTTTAATACTTTTGTAGCCAAATCACAAACTATGAATAATAATTGTAAATTTGATATGCTAAAAGCCCTTCCAGAACTTTTAAAGCAGCATGATAGTGAAGGATTAAAATGCATTTCCTTCAAACTTGCTCACACCGTAAGTCTTTCTCTACACCCGTTAGACTGCATGTTATTATGCATGCTTGATCCATAAGATGCCTTTATTTAGGCTTTGGTGCTGTTTTGTTTTTTGTAACACAAGAAAAGTGCCATTCTATATTAAGTCGGTGCAATAATGCAATAGCTTTTACATCTCTTATGCAGAGATTTTGTTTAACTTTGCTGAATATTGAGTCTTTACATTACAGAGACAATGTGTGCATGATTTTGCACCTGCCAGTGTTCCTGCAAATAGAATATTCTGTGCTTTCTTTCCCCTTAAAGCAAAGTTTGGTTAAAAACTTTGTCTGCCCAGATGCCATCCATGAAGTTGCATAATGTTTCTGTTTTGCTGCACCGTGTGTATGCCTTCCCCTCCACAGTATAAGGGGTGATGTTTATTTTGCAAACCTCTCCCCCAACTCTCATGCCTTCCAAGAAAAGCACAGTCATGTCTTCTTTTAATGCAAAATGAAGATAATGATAACTCTGAGGGCAGATTGCAATAATGCCTGCTAATATTTTAGACCATCTAAATGCAATCCTAAGGGGAAAAAAATTGTGGAGGTTTTCTTTAGGATTAATCAGAATTTCAATGTAAGGTTAGTATGAAACAAAGCAGTCATAATTTTAGGTTGTGTGTAAAATTTTCATTTTCATTTTTAAATCATAATCTGACATTACTTACTTTAGTGTAATATGGGAGTCCCTATTTGAAAGAAACTATCATGGTAGGAGGATGAGTTTCTCTGTAAAGGATGAAGGAAAGTGTGATTAAACATTTAGAAGTTTTTCCAGTTTACCTGCTATTTGCTACAAATAACCTGAAACCAACCTCAAAGGGGAAAATAGAAAAAGGCCAGACCAGTGTGTCAGAGCTGCTTTTTGCTGTTTGTTCATAACTTAAAGCCTTTTTAAAATGTGACATCATAACCATGTCCACTTGTACATTTAAAACATAGTCAAATGTTCCTAGAAATTTATAACCCAGAATGTTCAACTTTAAGCTTGAAGCAAAACTTTACATATAAAATGATGTGTTTTAAACATGGTGATTATCTTTTATGATCATCGTTTGGCATTTCTCCACAATGGACAGAGTGGAACTCTGTCTAACAGAATCCAGAAATAGACACGACTACAGCTGACCGGCTGGTAGTGTTGGGACGGCTCCCACCAGCATGTAGGGACGGAAGTGGAGGTTGATCTTTTATCAAGAGATTTAAAAAGATTAAGTAAAAAGACTACTCTTATATAAGGCAAATTTAATGACCTGAAGAAATGCTAAGTCTTTTCTCAGTTCACATGAATGAAAAGTAATATTGTTATGTTCAGCTAAATGATGTCATGAACATACGTTTTTAAAATCTAGAATTTCCTCACACTGGGAGGCAATATTAGCAAAGGCTGCATTTTGGTTAAGCACTGCATGACATTGCTGGCAGTTTACAGCACGCCTCCACCAGGAGCTGGAATGGGAAGAAGGACTCCATGTTTGCAGAGAAGACTAACTTTCTTTACTTGTCTGTCCTACCAGAGCCTAAGAACTTTGAGGGCAGCTCAACTTGACTTCTCACCCAGTGTTTGCCGTAGGGCACTAACAACGAATATGAGTATCACAAGGTGTTCAGCAAACAAAAGCTGACCAAATGTGTGAACTTAACATAGACAAGTTGACTTCTGCTCCTACAGTAGTGTTCAAGTCCTGCCTAATGATTATAATACTAGAAAAATACCAGTCAAAGATGTTACCTCAGTAGCTTCCCATTTACAAATCAGAGGCTAACTTCTAGTAGTTGGTAAGAAACACTTCATCTGGCTGGTTATCTAAAATTTTTGTTTTAATGAAGACATATCCAGAGTTCTTTAATTAAGCCACATATGTTTACTAGAAAAAAATATACCACTACAAAGAAAATGTGGTATATACACTATGGAATACTATGCAGCCATAAAAAAGAACGGGATCATGTCCTTTGCAGGGGCCTGGACGGAGCTGGAAGCCATTATCCTCAGCAAACTAACACAGGAACAGGAAACCAAATACCTCGTGTTCTCACATATAAGTGGGAGCTGAACAATGAGAACACTTGGACACAGGAAGGGGAAAAACACACACTGGTGCCTGTAGGGGTGGGCGGGGAGAGGGAGAACATCAGGAAAAACAGCTAATGCACGCTGGGCTTAATACCTAGGTGATGGGTTGATAGGTGCAGCAAACCACCATGGCACACACTTACCTATGTAAAAAAACCTGCACATCCTGCACATGTATCCTGGAACTTAAAATCAAATGAAATAAATTTTTTTTTAAAAAAATACACCACTATCAATAGTATCATATATTACTCAAAACTGTGCATGAGGAATCAAATATAAATTCAACATAAGCCATGGGACAACAGTCCAGCTTGATTTGCACCTCTTGAACAATGGGCACAATAGGGCCTTTCTCCCAGGTTTGCTTTGAACTTTAAACATTTGATAACTGCTTAGTGTAACACATGGCACAGGGGAATGATTTTAGAAATGGTCAGAAAAAGTAAAACCTCTGAATGCTTCAAGACTAGATCTCTCTCTCAAACCCACTGTGAATTCTGAGACCAGGCTGAAGCTTAAAGGTGGACCTTCCCCTACCCCTGCAAGCTGCTGTCAATGTCACAGGACTCTGACCTTTACCTGTGGGGACATGGAAGCCCACTTTGGAAAGGGGAGCTTGGCCAATCATGGTTTATGCAGAGTCCCATCCCCAATGGCTCCAGGAGGCATGTCCTGAGCCACCCCACCTTCCTTCTCCTCCCTCTGTAACTCCCTCTTATACACCCATTTCCCGAATTCTAGCCCCTCCACCTGGCTTGATTGCTGGAAAATGAAATCCCCTTTTAGCCAGGAAAAGAAGTGTTAAATAAACTCAGCCCATCACTCAGGACACAGCCATGGCACCACCTCCAGAGAACATGTCTGTATCCCTCAGGTAGGCTGACTTTGTCTCTCAGCTCTAGCATCCAGCTCCTGACACAGACCCTTGCTGCTGGCATTGCTTAAACCACATAAAACTTACGATCCCCTTCTCCCTGTACCCTCCCTCTTGCACATCCGCACACACAACACACACATACACGATCGTGTCATGGGTGAAGCTGCTGACTTTGTGATGATTTGGACACAAGTTGTCACAAGTAAGTGGTACAATTAAAGATGTTCCTCTCTGAATTGACTGAAAAATGCAGTTTTCTTTTTCCCTATAATTGAAATGGATCAAAGATCAGGTGCCAAACCCAACAGCTCAGGGGTATAGCTTGGGCATACTTGCTGAAACTAAGAAATTTCCTGTTTAGCGTCTTTTTCAATCATGACATGGAACCTAGAATGAATGCATCAATCTATGTTCTTATTTATAAAAGTGCCTTGATTTATTTCTGTAAAAATAGTCAGTCACTATTTTTTCCAAACTAAATGCGAGTCACTGTTATATGTTCTCCCAGACAGTATTACTGTGAAACAGATTTGGAGGACTGTAGCTGAATCATGCAACCTAAGGTAGAAACATCACATTTAAAATGCTGCAGGATTTTCTAACTGAATCCTTTCTCTGCCTCATTCCCAGGCTTCTAGAGCCCACAGCAGCTGCCCAGGCTGTCCCGCTACATCCAGGGACGTCCCATCCAGAGCGGAGGTACAGCTTCTGAGTGGCCCAGGGGTTCCCATCCTGCTTGATCTTGCTGCAAAGAGCCCAGGGGCTTTTTTAAAGAACCCGTTATTAGGCATGAAGGACACCATGATAAAGAAAACACACCCTCCTGGATTAAACTCACTTCCTGCAGCCAGTCCGAGAACCTAAGTATTAGGCAGGTGAATCGGTCAGAGATAGAGCTTGGGGCTGTATCAGAATCATGCAGACTCAACTTCCCGCACTCTGAAATTCCCTGAGTTAGAAGTCATTCCAGGCTAGAATTATTCTGCTTTTCTAGGATTTTCCAGGTAATGTTGGAACTGAAACACTTTTGCTGGGGAGGATGATTGCATGAACAGCCTCAAGGTCACCTAGAGGCCAGGCGAGGGGGAAGGCTTCCTACAAAGCCGGATATGGCACCACAAAGAAAACATGGCTGGCCGGGCGCGGTGGCTCACGCCTGTGATCCCAGCACTTTGGGAGGCGGAGGTGGGCGGATCACGAGGTCAGGAGATCGAGACCATCCTGGCTAACACGGTGAAACCCCGTCTCTACTAAAAAACACAAAAAATTAGCCGGGCGTGTGGCGGCCGCCTGTAGTCCCAGCAACTCGGGAGGCTGAGGCAGGAGAATGGCGTGAACCCGGGAGGCGGAGCTTGCAGTGAGCCGAGATCGCGCCGCTGCACTCCAGCCTGGGCGACAGAGCGAGACTCCGTCTCAAAAATAAATAAATAAATCAAATCAAATAAAAAATAAAGAAAACATGGCTAAGGCCAGCATCTGGATCAAAAATGAATGGGCTACCACTCTGCCTGCCCTCCTGGAAGCTCTATGTGCTTTTTATTTGATGTGGCAAATGTCCCACAGAGCAGAACTCGTCAAGGTGTCAGGACGTCAACCTGGGGTAAGGACAGTGATGGGCTGGTAAATGATTAACCACCAGCCAGTTCTCAGAGCTGGGAGACAAAGGCCCAATAAGTCTCATTTGCCAATATCCATGGTGTAAACATTCCCACCACGGTCAATTTCAGTCTACAAACATGACTCACTGAACATGAAGTGGGGCAGGCTAGGCAGCAGCATCACTGTACAGTATTGCATCATTCAGATGCAAGAGGCCGAACAGCCTCAAGACCCTAAGTGATAACAAAATGCACTCAAGTAATTCCGCAGTGATATACACTCAGATTTATCAGTTTTTTCTATAATAGAATATATTTAATTTTAAATGCACATAATTAAAATATCAACGATGGCTGTGTTTAACAACCACCTCACTGGTACAAGCTGGCTCCGCATGCCATTGGAAACAGGCTTTTCTGACATTTCTCACCGCTTATAATGTTGTTTTAATTTTCAAAAATGCTCTATTGCAAATAACTCTGGAATGATGGACCCTATAGCATGCGTTTGCTGCTTTCCCTACCTTCCTCCAAATGTTCTTCACCCTGCTACACTGTGATATTTTTCCATCGCTTTTGTAGCAACCTACAGATTTGTGCTTTTATTATCTCTGCAATGTAAAGTTCCCCTTCACTAGAATCTAAGTGTCGAGAGAGCAGGAAGTTTTACTCTCATGTCCCTTGAAGCATCACTGGTGTCTGCAACCCGGCACATAGTAGCAGAATGGGCTCTCAATCAACACTCATCAGATAAAAAAAGGTTTTGCCAATTATTAACATGTCACTTTTCTACATTAATGCCATTAAGATCCGGAGGAGTACAAATCCTATCTCAAACAGTGCACAAAACAAAGGGTGGTGTACAGAGCGGAGGGTTAAAGGATGCCGCCTTGCCACTCTAAAATAGGCTTTCCATCCTTGTGCTCTTCGGATGGGACAAAGGTGAAATCATTTTGTCCTAACCATGACACGGCTCCTTGTTTCCACATCTAAGCCCTAAATTAAACTAAATGTAAGTCCTGTCGCTTCCTTTAAAGTAGGCTCACGTTTTTGCTGTGTGCGTACCCAGTTGAAACAAAGTGCTCTCTTGGTAGACTGATAACAAGACCCAAGAGAAAGGAACTTGGAGGCCGGGCTCAGTGCTGGGCAAGTCCCACACACAGACTCAGAGATGCCGCCCCTAGCCTGAGTTGGCACAGCTCTTCAGAGTCCCTGTCATGGAGGAGATCCAGGAGGGGAAGGCAGCCCGTTTCCTGGGGAAATGTCCGTCTGGATTTCCCCAGTTAGGCTCAGCTTGGAACCGGGAAGTTTGTGTTTGAAGAAAGAAGGAGGTGGCAATTTTCAGTAAACAACATCCTTCCAGTTTATATTATTGAGTCTCATTCAAGGATAATTCAATACTTCCCATATTTTAGTTCCAGTCTAAAGGCATGGTATACGGTGTTCTCAGTCAGAATTTAGTTTCTGTTTCTTTTTGTATAGATGGCCTATTTTGGTGCCCCCAACCCCCCAAAAATAAATATGAACATCTGGTGAAGAGATACTACAAAAGACTGAAGCTGTGTATTAAACACTTTGATTTGCATGAAGGCAGCCATCATTCCCTATTCTTAGTGTTGTGTTTTTTTTTTTCTTTTGTTTTTTTTAATAGAATACACTTTTCAAAAATTTCATTCAGACGAGAAAATTTCAGTGCATGTTGGGAATCATTGCATGAGTATGGAAAGTGGTATCACATTGACTGACAAGCGACCTCTTCCTGGATGGTAGCCCAAATTAGCTAGCCATTCCATCCGGCACACTGGGGCGTGTTTACGAATTAAACCCACACATAGAAGGTGTGATGACACCATATCCAGAAAATTAATCCTGGCTCCAAGAAAGCTTACGAGCAGGAAGACACACAAGGGTTAATGCAATTTCCATCCCAGCGAGTTTTGCTTGCCATTATTTTCTTTTTCTTTTCTCCCTTTTAACTGATTCGTAGCATAAAATCTTCCTGGACACCTAATTATCAAGCCAGCTCACAGTCACAGCTGTCTGCTTGGAGAACCCATTAGATGCAGCAGTTGAAGCCTCCATAATTCCCCAAACTTCCCGGTTGTGAATATTAAGAAAAGATTTTTACATGTCATATGCAATTCGAAGGTGGTGTGAATGGCCTCGGAGATGACGAGCCCTGAATGCTTGTCCATCACTCCATTCACTGGTTACAGGTGGTCTCATTTTCCACTTTCAGATATCGGCTGGCTATGACAGCAGGCACTTCATTTGCATGTTCGACAGACAACAAACGGCCCCGTGCATGTCAAAATAGGTGGTGATGCGTGACAGTTTCTACACAATACTGTCTCCTCTTTGTGTGACCTTTGACCTCTCTGCATGTCTTTTTTCCACAATCAGAAAAAAAAAAAATATGCACTTCTCTGCTTTGGAATAAATTTGATACCAAATTGATTATTTTCCTTTCTTCTTCCTCTTCCTCCTCGTTTTCTTTTCTTCCCCCTCCTTTTAAAGGGTGCCATGCATCTGAATTTTCATCTTAACTGTTACAAAACTCTGCCAGAAGAACCTCATAAAATTTAAAAATAGGGAGTCAGTGCAGACAGGAAGCTGTCTTGTGGAAATCCATTGTAGTTAAAATTGCTTGGAACTTTTTTTATAAATGTCACCTTTAAGAGAGAACTCTAATCGGATTAATTTTTATTTAAAAAGATCATAAAATTAGAATCTTTAAGACTTTTCTTTAACTTGTGTTAATTAGATTCTTGTCCTTGCAACACTTTTAATATTAATATTTTACCATGGTTTGAAATTACTTTCTCTAATTGCAGGTTTGGCCTCTTTGTATTAAATGTAACACTGAGCTATTCTAATTTTCTGTAATAGGCATAATGAGTCTCAACCCCTTGCTGTACTTGCAACACAAACCTGCTAATGAGAACACAGCTCACAAGTGTGCTTAAAAGGTTAAGAGAGTGTGAGTCTGAAAATGCCCTGGCTTGCTGTTGACATCAGAGAGTCCCAAGCCCTCTGCATTTTGGGGCATCCGCAGCAAATTACGCAGCCTCAAGATTTCTGCTGGAGTGCCCGCTGCTCATGCTTCAAGGAGGGGTCCTCAGGGCTCTGACCCAAAGCTCTCAGGGAGCCCACACACCCCTTGTCTCCGCAGAGAGGAATATAATCCTCTCCCCAATCCTATTTTAGTGCTGGTTCTTGTTTTAATTAAGAATTAAACCATGACAGCAGATAATCATGCCTCTTGGGTCTTATGAGATTTGACTTGCAGCTGTGAAGCCAATCCCAGGGGGGTGATTACCCCCTGATTGCCACACCCCCTGAAGGTCGTCCTTCAGAGAGCCCACGGAGGGTGCAGGCTAGGTGTCTGGCTGAGTCTCCGAGGAAGGGGCACCTGCTTTACAGGGGGTGAATTCACACACCGCACCCCATCCTAGATGCTCAGAATCAGAGGGTAGTATTTCCTGTAATCTTGGCTGAGACCTGTGTCTTATAGATGAAGGAACTGAAGAGCATATGGGAGCACCCCAACTGAGCAGAGGCTGAGCCCCGCCAGTAGGCGGCCCTCCCTATCTCCATTCTAACTCCCCACATCCTTTCTAGAAACTCAATCATCAGGCTGGGAAGGAGTGGACCAAATTGAAACAAAAGTTTAAAAAACATACCACTTCCAAGGAGATGATTGCTAGTCTTATTTGCACGTTTCTCCCAAAAAGTAAGTGAATATTGTTGCCTATTGTTTTTTACGCAGCAGGTTATTTTAATTTAATTCAAGAATAGGCCATGGTCACTAAACCCCTGATGCCTAGGCCACCTGGACCCTATTGTGGGCCCACACCTGGTGCTCACCTGCATAATTGCACTGATTACTTAAAAACCCAGCATTGAATTTGCAAAGCTGCAGGATGTTACTGTGCTGTGTTCATGTGTGTGTGAAAGTCGCACTTTTATGTGATACTTGTGGGTATGGGCCAGGAGCAGCAGTAGGAGAAGCAGTGCCTTTGCCTGTGTGTTTCAAAGTCAACCATTTGCGCCTTCCCCATTTAGGATGTGAGACGATCTTGGGAAAGAACTCAGGGCAGCTGCCCCAATTTTTGTGAATATGAAAAAGTAGACAGAGCCCTGGACTTGGTGCTAGACACCGGTTTATTTCTACATGTGTGATATTAAGCGAGTGTTTTAAACTCTCTGTACCCTTGGTTTTCTCATTTACAAAAAAGGAGTAACAATATTATTTACCTCATAGAGAATTCAATGAGTAAATAGTTAGAAAGTGTAGTAGGCTAAATAGTGTCCCACAAAATTTATGTCCACTGAGAACCTCAGCATGTGTCCTTATTTACAAAGGAAATCTTTGCAGATATAATTAGTTAAAGATTTTAAGGCTAAAATACCTTGGATTTATATGGTCCTTAACTCCAATGGCCAGTGTGCTTGGAAGGACAGCAAGAGAGACAAAGAGAGGAAGGTCATCTGACAATGGAGAGGGAGATTAGAGTGATGCATCCACAAGCCAGGGGATGCTAGGATTGCTGGCTGCTGTCAGGAATCTGGAGAGAAACATGTAGAGACTCTCCTTCAAGCCCTCAGAAGGTACCAACCCCGTCTGTTACCAGCAGTGGGCTCTCTATCCTCAGTAAATAGAAATAGACCAAGAGTCTGGTAGGGGCTTGAGTAAGGCAGTGCATTGGGGCTTTCATCTTGAGCAGAAAGGGACACAAGAACATCATCTTATTATTATCTTATATCTCTAACGAGGGATGTAATTTTTGCTATTAAATTGAAGCAAAGGTTAGATTAGGACAAGCTGAGATTTCACTGCGTATGTGCAATGGGGGAGGGTCTTTTGGAAAGTCCTTTTAGTTGACAGTCAGGGTGCCTGAGGTGAAAGTACTCCATTTGTCTCAGATGTGATTGGTCTATTTTGTGAAGGGCGGTGTCTGTGGTTGCAAGGCTGAAAGGCTCAGTGCACACAGTGTAGCCAGATGTGTGCAAGGGAAAATGAAGAGGGGGTCCCTGTCCTGCTTTTCCGTCCGCCTCATGTCATTACTTTGATCTTGGACTTCTGGCCCCTTGAACTGTGAGACAGTACATTTTTAAAATATTTTTTCCAATTTTTAATACACATAACATAAAATTTACCACCTTAACTATTTTTAAGTGTAGGTTCAATGGTACAGTATCAAATACCTTCATAATGTTGTACAGCCATCATCATCATCCATCTCCATAAACACTGTGCCCATTAAACAATTATTTTCCATTTTTTGCTTTCCTGAATCCTTGGCAATGATCCCTCTACTTCATGTCTCTATGATTTTGTGTATTCTAAGTACCACCTTTCTTGCTGTATTCAACCTTTTATTAAGATATAATATCCTCCTTTGTCTCATGTAAACTTTCTTGATTTAAATTTAATTTTGTCTATTGTTAGTATAACCATACCTGCTCTCTTCTGGTTACTATTTACCTAAAATCTCGTTTTCCATTTGTTCACTATTAATCAATTTATGTCTTTGGATACAAAGTGAGTCTTGTAGATGGCATAGAGTTGAATCATGTTTTTTTGTTGTTATTGTTTGTAATACACTCTGCCAATGTATATCTTTTGATTTAAGAGTTTAATCCACTTACTTTTATAGTAGTTACTGATAAGGGGTGGGTTTTTCCATCATTTTGCTATTCGTTTTCCATATGCCTTATAGCATTTTTGTCCCTCATTTCCTGCACTATTACATTTTTTCATGTTTAGTTGATTTTTCTTAGTGAAATGTTTACATTTCTTTCTCATTTCTCTTTTTATACATTCTGTAGCTATTTTCTTTGTGGTTCCAATAAAGATTACATTTAACATCCCAAAATTATAACACCCTAATTTGAATTCTTATGATAATAACTTCAATAACATACAAAACTGCTTCTTTAACAGTTTCCTCTTCTTTTCTGGTTGTTGATATCAGGAAGTTACATCTTTGTACATCATAATTTGTATATTGTGTGTCCCAAAACATAAATTAATAATTCTTTTAAATCATATACAAAACAAAAAGTGCAGTTATAATCCATTGTTACAATGATACTAGCTTTTAGAATTGTGCATGTATTTATGTTTAGTTAGATTTTTATTTCTCTATAGAGTTTTGAGTTATTATCTAGTGTTCCTTCAGTTCACCCTTCAAGACTCCCTTGATCATTTCTTTTAGCCAAGGTCTAGTGGTAATGAATTTTCTCAACATTTTTAAATCTAGAAATGTTTTAATTTTCTTTCTCATATTGAAGGACTGTCTTCTCACATATTAGATTCTTTGGCCTCCAAAGTTTCTGACAGGAGAGTAGCTAATAATCTTATGGAGGATTTTTTGTGTGTGATAAGTCACTTCTTTCTTGCTGCTTTCAAGACTTTCTTTGTCTTTGTCTGTCTTTCTCTTTGCCTTTGTCCCTTTGCCTTTCTCTCTTTGTCTTTTGAAACTTTGATTATAATATGTCTGGGTGTGGGTCTCTTTAAGTTCATCTTACTTGGAATTTTTTGAGCATTTAGATGCTTATGTTCATGTCGTTCACCAAATTTGAAGACTTTTCAGCCATTATTTCTTCAAATATTCTGTCTTCTTTCTCTTTCTCTTTTCCAGAATTCCCACAATAGGTATGTTGATCTGCTTGATGGTACCTGACAGGTCCTTTAAACTTGGTTCCTTTTTCTTCAATATTTTTTCTTTCTGTTCTTCAGACTTGATAATTCTTATTCTTCTGTCTTCAAGTCCACTGATTCTTTTTTCTGCATTCTCAGATCTAAATCTGTGAGTTTTTTATTTCGGCATTGTACTTTTCACGCCAATATTTCTTTTAAATTTCTCTTTAAATTTTCTATTTCTACATTGATATTGCCATTTTCTTAGTACATCATTTTCTTTTCTTTCTCTACATCTTCCTTTAGTTCTTTGAGCATCTTTTTAAAGACAGTTGTTTGATGTCTTTGCCTAGCAGACCTGCCAACAGGTCTTTTTTAGGGAGGCACAGTTTCTGTTGATTTATTTATTTTCTTTGGTTGGGCCATGCTTTCTTGTTTCTTTGTATGCTCTATGATTTTTGTTTGTTCATTTATTTGTTTAGGAAAGTGGACATTTGAACCAAATAATGTGGTAACTCTGAAAATCAGATTCCATTCCCCACCCCCCTCCCCACTCCAGGGTTTTCTATTTTGTCTCTTTAAAAATGTATTTATTATTATAGGATATCTCTGTGGGAAGGACCAGACTCATGGGTATATGCAAAGTTTTCATAGGTCTTCTCTAAACTTGTCCCTTTTTCTGGGTATGCACAGTCACTTTATACTTTTCTTTATATATGCAGCTGCTTGTGAATGTCAGGCTCCCAGAAGGTAAAAAAAAAAAAAAAAAAAAAAAAAAAAGAGGAAAATCAAGGAGGTACAAAGGAGAAAGGGTGCTGGCCCTTTAAATTCCTTGGAGGTCACTTAAGTCAGAGGGGGAGGGGATTGCAGCCATGTGGGGAGATGCAGCAACAGTGGCAGCCCACCTCTTCGTGTGGGATAATTATTCTTATTAATCAGAACATTCATAAGAATGTTCTTTATTTTTGTGTGTTATCTTATATCCAACAGTTTGGTCTAAATCTCCCAGTAGCTATAACAAGTTATCTATAGATTCTCAAGGTTTTGTATGTAGACATAATATTGTTTCTACAAGGAAATTTTTGTTTTTCTTTTCAATTTGCATAGTTTTTGTTATTCGTTTGTTTCTTGTCTCATTGTATGTGCAAGAAACACATGTAATATTGAATTCAGACAGAAAAAAATGGACATCACTGACTTATCACTGATTTTTAAAAGAATGATATCATTCTGCCATCAAGCGTATCAGTTGTATCTCTAGATATCCCATATTAAGTTGAGACATTTTTCTTCTATTTCTAGTTGGAATCAAAATGTTGAAATTACCTAGTTTTTATGCACATCTGCTGAGAAGGGCATTTTGGAATGAACAACTGATTTACTTTCTAAGGTGAATTAAAATTCAATGCATGTGGAATTTGTTATGAGGTAATATGTCAAGTAGGGAAGCTAACCTTATTGTATTTTTTTAAAATATGACTACTAATTTGCCCTAATATAAAATGTTTAAACACCAGTCCATTTTTCTCCCTTTCCCCATTTTTTTCAACTTTATTTTGGATTGGGGGGGTACATGTGAAAGTTTGTTTATAGGTAAATATGCATCATGGGGGTTTGTCATACATATTATTTCACCTTTGTGAAACAGTAAGTCCCTATATATGTTGGTCTAATCCTGTGATTTTAGTTGATTTGTTTTTGTAAAGTGTATCTAACTTTTCATGTGCCAGTACCACAGTATTTTAAGGCTTAATAATATATTTTAATACCTGACGGGCTAGTTTCTTCTCATTTCGTTCCACAAAGTTTTGGTGATTCTTATTGGTTTCTTTATATAAATGTTACCATTTTCAAAAAATGAAAATAAATTCTGGTTGACATTTATAGTGCGACTACAACAAAAAAATTGTTTGGCTATTATTTAATAAATACACTACAAGCATTTTTATACAATTTGTTTTGTAGACATATAAAACTGTGGTTTTCATTTGTGGTTCTTTGATTACTAGAAACGTTGAACTTCTTTAATTGTCCATTAGGTATTTGTGTTTATTATGCGTCAATTGCTTAGTTAATTTCCTTTGCCTTATGTTTGTCTTTTAGATGATGAGATAAATACTTTTTATTATGAAATCTACCTTTCATTTCTAATTTGCTATTGGTTTGTATTATAAATAGACATTGAATTACATTAAATGTATTTTAAATGTGTTATATGCATCTTTAAGATGATCAAAAGTAATTTTTCTTTAAATTGCTAATTTAGGATATTATGTAAGTAGATTTTCTTTTTTTTATTTATTATACTTTAAGTTTTAGGGTACATGTGCACATTGTGCAGGTTAGTTACATATGTATACATGTGCCATGCTGGTGCGCTGCACCCACTAACTCGTCATCTAGCATTAGATATATCTCCCAATGCTATCCCTCCCCCCTCCCCCCACCCCACAACAGTCCCCAGAGTGTAATATTCCCCTTCCTGTGTCCATGTGATCTCATTGTTCAATTCCCACCTATGAGTGAGAATATGCGGTGTTTGGTTTTTTGTTCTTGCGATAGTTTACTGAGAATGATGATTTCCAATTTCATCCATGTCCCTACAAAGGACATGAACTCATCATTTTTTATGGCTGCATAGTATTCCATGGTGTATATGTGCCACATTTTCTTAATCCAGTCTATCATTGTTGGACATTTGGATTGGTTCCAAGTCTTTGCTATTGTGAATAATGCCGCAATAAACATATGTGTGCATGTGTCTTTATAGCAGCATGATTTATAGTCCTTTGGGTATATACCCAGTAATGGGATGGCTGGGTCAAATGGTATTTCCAGTTCTAGATCCCTGAGGAATCACCACACTGACTTCCACAATGGTTGAACTAGTTTACAGTCCCACCAACAGTGTAAAAGTGTTCCTATTTCTCCTCATCCTCTCCAGCACCTGTTGTTTCCTGACTTTTTAATGACTGCCATTCTAACTGGTGTGAGATGGTATCTCATTGTGGTTTTGATTTGCATTTCTCTGATGGCCAGTGATGATGAGCATTTTTTCATGTGTTTTTTTGGCTGCATAAATGTCTTCTTTTGAGAAGTCTCTGTTCATGTCCTTCGCCCACTTTTTGATGGGGTTGTTTGTTTTTTTCTTGTAAATTTGTTTGAGTTCATTGTAGATTCTGGATATTAGCCCTTTGTCAGATGAGTAGGTTGCGAAAATTTTCTCCCATTTTGTAGGTTGCCTGTTCACTCTGATGGTAGTTTCTTTTGCTGTGCAGAAGCTCTTTAGTTTAATTAGATCCCATTTGTCAATTTTGGCTTTTGTTGCCATTGCTTTTGGTGTTTTAGACATGAAGTCCTTGCCCATGCCTATGTCCTGAATGGTAATGCCTAGGTTTTCTTCTAGGGTTTTTATGGTTTTAGGTCTAACGTTTAAGTCTTTAATCCATCTTGAATTGATTTTTGTATAAGGTGTAAGGAAGGGATCCAGTTTCAGCTTTCTACATATGGCTAGCCAGTTTTCCCAGCACCATTTATTAAATAGGGAATCCTTTCCCCATTGCTTGTTTTTCTCTGGTTTGTCAAAGATCAGATACTTGTAGATATGCGGCGTTATTTCTGAGGGCTCTGTTCTGTTCCATTGATCTATATCTCTGTTTTGGTACCAGTACCATGCTGTTTTGGTTACTGTGGCCTTGTAGTATAGTTTGAAGTCAGGTAGTGTGATGCCTCCAGCTTTGTTCTCTTGGCTTAGGATTGACTTGGCGATGCGGGCTCTTTTTTGGTTCCATATGAACTTTAAAGTAGTTTTTTCCAATTCTGCAAAGAAAGTCATTGGTAGCTTGATGGGGATGGCATTGAATCTGTAAATTACCTTGGGCACTATGGCCATTTTCACGATATTGATTCTTCCTACCCATGAGCATGGAATGTTCTTCCATTTGTTTGTATCCTCTTTTATTTCCTTGAGCAGTGGTTTGTAGTTCTCCTTGAAGAGGTCCTTCACATCCCTTGTAAGTTGGATTCCTAGGTATTTTATTCTCTTTGAAGCAATTGTGAATGGGAGTTCACTCATGATTTGGCTCTCTGTTTGTCTGTTGTTGGTGTATAAGAATGCTTGTGATTTTTGTACATTGATTTTGTATCCTGAGACTTTGCTGAAGTCGCTTATCAGCTTAAGGAGATTTTGGGCTGAGACAATGGGGTTTTCTAGATATACAATCATGTCATCTGCAAACAGGGACAATTTGACTTCCTCTTTTCCTAATTCAATACCCTTTATTTCCTTCTCCTGCCTAATTGCCCTGGCCAGAACTTCCAACACTATGTTGAATAGGAGTGGTGAGAGAGGGCATCCCTGTCTTGTGCCAGTTTTCAAAGGGAATGCTTCCAGTTTTTGCCCATTCAGTATGATGTTGGCTGTGGGTTTGTCATAGATAGCTCTTATTATTTTGAGATATGTCCCATCAATACCTAATTTATTGAGAGTTTTTAGCATGAAGGGTTGTTGAATTTTGTCAAAGGCTTTTTCTGCATCTATTGAGATAATCATGTGGTTTTTGTCTTTGGCTCCGTTTATATGCTGGATTACATTTATTGATTTGCTTATATTGAACCAGCCTTGCATCCCAGGGATGAAGCCCACTTGATCATGGTGGATAAGCTTTTTGATGTGCTGCTGGATTCGGTTTGCCAGTATTTTAGTGAGGATTTTTGCATCAATGTTCATCAAGGATATTGGTCTAAAATTCTCTTTTTTTATTGTGTCTCTGCCTGGCTTTGGTACCAGAATGATGCTGGCCTCATAAAATGAGTTAGGGAGGATTCCCTCTTTTTCTATTGATTGGAATAGTTTCAGAAGGAATGGTACCAGTTCCTCCTTGTACCTCTGGTAGAATTCAGCTGTGAATCCATCTGGTCCTGGACTCTTTTTGGTTGCCAAGCTATTGATTATTGCCACAATTTCAGATCCTGTTATTGGTCTATTCAGAGATTCAACTTCTTCCTGGTTTAGTCTTGGGAGAGTGTATGTGTCCAGGAATTTATCCATTTCTTCTAGATTTTCTAGTTTATTTGCGTAGAGGTGTTTGTAGTATTCTCTGATGGTAGTTTGTATTTCTGTGGGATTGGTGGTGATATCCCCTTTATCATTTTTTATTGCGTCTATTTGATTCTTCTCTCTTTTTTTCTTTATTAGTCTTGCCAGCCGTCTATCAATTTTGTTGATCCTTTCAAAAAACCAGCTCCTGGATTCATTAATTTTTTGAAGGGTTTTTTGTGTCTCTATTTCCTTGAGTTCTGCTCTCATTTTAGTTATTTCTTGCCTTCTGCTAGCTTTTGAATGTGTTTGCTCTTGCTTTTCTAGTTCTTTTAATTGTGATGTTAGGGTGTCAATTTTGGATCTTTCCTGCTTTCTCTTGTGGGCATTTAGTGCTATAAATTTCCCTCTGCACACTGCTTTGAATGTGTCCCAGAGATTCTGGTATGTTGTGTCTTTGTTCTCGTTGGTTTCAAAGAACATCTTTATTTCTGCCTTCATTTCGTTATGTACCCAGTAGTCATTCAGGAGGAGGTTGTTCAGTTTCTATGTAGTTGAGTGGTTTTGAGTGAGATTCGTAATCCTGAGTTCTAGTTTGATTGCACTGTGGTCTGAGAGATAGTTTGTTATAATTTCTGTTCTTTTACATTTGCTGAGGAGAGCTTTACTTCCCAGTATGTGGTCAATTTTGGAATAGGTGTGGTGTGGTGCTGAAAAAAATGTATATTCTGTTGATTTGGGGTGGAGAGTTCTGTAGATGTCTATTAGGTCTGCTTGGTCCAGAGCTGAGTTCAATTCCTGGGTATCCTTGTTGACTTTCTGTCTCGTTGATCTGTCTAATGTTGACAGTGGGGTGTTAAAATCTCCCATTATTAATGTGTGGGAGTCTAAGTCTCTTTGTAGGTCACTCAGGACTTGCTTTATGAATCTTGGTGCTCCTGTATTGGGTGCATATATATTTAGGATAGTTAGCTCTTCTTGTTGAATTGATCCCTTTACCATTATGTAATGGCCTTCTTTGTCTCTTTTGATCTTTGTTGGTTTAAAGTCTGTTTTATCAGAGACTAGGATTGCAACCCCTGCCTTTTTTTGTTTTCCATTGGCTTGGTAGATCTTCCTCCATCCTTTTATTTTGAGCCTATGTGTGTCTCTGCACGTGAGATGGGTTTCCTGAATACAGCACACTGATGGGTCTTGACTCTTTATCCAATTTGCCAGTCTGTGTCTTTTAATTGGAGCATTTAGTCCATTTACATTTAAAGTTAATATTTTTATGTGTGAATTTGATCCTGTCATTATGATGTTAGCTGGTTATTTTGCTCGTTAGTTGATGCAGTTTCTTCCTAGTCTCGATGGTCTTTACATTTTGGCATGATTTTGCAGCGGCTGGTACCGCTTGTTCCTTTCCATGTTTAGTGCTTCCTTCAGGAGCTCTTGTAAGGCAGGCCTGGTGGTGACAAAATCTCTTAGCATTTGCTCCTCTGTAAAGTATTTTATTTCTCCTTCACTTATGAAGCTTAGTTTGGCTGGATATGAAATTCTGGGTTGAAAATTCTTTTCTTTAAGAATGTTGAATATTGGCCCCCACTCTCTTCTGGCTTGTAGGGTTTCTGCCAAGAGATCCGCTGTTAGTCTGATGGGCTTCCCTTTGAGGGTAACCCGACCTTTCTCTCTGGCTGCCCTTAACATTTTTTCCTTCATTTCAACTTTGGTGAATCTGACAATTATGTGTCATGGAGTTGCTCTTCTCGAGGAGTATCTTTGTGGCATTCTCTGTATTTCCTGAATCTGAACGTTGGCCTGCCTTGCTAGATTGGGGAAGTTCTCCTGGATAATATCCTGCAGAGTGTTTTCCAACTTGGTTCCATTCTCCCCATCACTTTCAGGTACACCTATCAGACGTAGATTTGGTCTTTTCACATAGTCCCATATTTCTTGGAGGCTTTGCTCATTTCTTTTTATTATTTTTTCTCTAAACTTCCCTTCTCGCTTCATTTCATTCATTTCATCTTCCATCGCTGATACCCTTTCTTCCAGTTGATCACATCGGCTCCTGAGGCTTCTGCATTCTTCATGTAGTTCTCGAGCCTTGGTTTTCAGCTCCATCAGCTCCTTTAAGCACTTTTCTGTATTGGTTATTCTGGTTATACATTCTTCTAAATTTTTTTCAAAGTTTTCAACTTCTTTCCCTTTGGTTTAAATGTCCTCCCGTAGCTCAGAGTAATTTGATCGTCTGAAGCCTTCTTCTCTCAACTCGTCAAAGTCATTCTCCATCCAGCTTTGTTCCATTGCTGGTGAGGAACTGCGTTCCTTTGGAGGAGGAGAGGCGCTCTGCTTTTTAGAGTTTCCAGTTTTTCTGTTCTGTTTTTTCCCCATCTTTGTGGTTTTATCTACTTTTGGTCTTTGATGATGGTGATGTACAGATGGGTTTTCGGTGTGGATGTCCTTTCTGTTTGTTAGTTTTCCTTCTAACAGACAGGACCCTCAGCTGCAAGTCTGTTGGAATACCCTGCCGTGTGAGGTGTCAGTGTGCCCCTGCTGGGGGGTGCCTCCCAGTTAGGCTGCTCGGGGGTCAGGGGTCAGGGACCCACTTGAGGAGGCAGTCTGCCCGTTCTCAGATCTCCAGCTGCGTGCTGGGAGAACCACTGCTCTCTTCAAAGCTGTCAGACAGGGACATTTAAGTCTGCAGAGGTTACTGCTGTCTTTTTGTTTGTCTGTGCCCTGCCCCCAGAGGTGGAGCCTACAGAGGCAGGCAGGCCTCCTTGAGCTGTGGTGGGCTCCGCCCAGTTGGAGCTTCCCGGCTGCTTTGTTTACCTAATCAAGCCTGGGCAATGGCGGGCGCCCCTCCCCCAGCCTCGCTGCCGCCTTGCAGTTTGATCTGAGACTGCTGTGCTAGCAATCAGCGAGACTCCGTGGGCGTAGGACCCTCCGAGCCAGGTGCGGGTTATAATCTCGTGGTGCGCCGTTTTTTAAGCCCGTCGGAAAAGCGCAATATTCGGGTGGGAGTGACCCGATATTCCAGGTGCGTCTGTCACCCCTTTCTTTGACTCAGAAAGGGAACTCGCTGACCCCTTGTGCTTCCCAGGTGAGGCAATGCCTCGCCCTGCTTCGGCTCGCGGATGGTGCGCGCACCCACTGACCTGCACCCACTGTCTGGCACTCCCTAGTGAGATGAACCCGGTACCTCAGATGGAAATGCAGAAATCACCCGTCTTCTGCGTCACTCACGGTGGGAGCTGGAGACCGGAGCTGTTCCTATTCGGCCATCTTGGCTCTCCCTTAGTGTAAGTAGATTTTCTGATGCTTAACTGTATTTGCATTTCTAAGATATATCTGACTTAGCTTGCATTTTAATTAATTTTTGCATCTATATTCATAAGCTAGAATTTCTTCAGCAGGCATTAGTTTTGATAGTCTTTTCTTGTACTTCCTTTTAGATCAAGCTATAGTAGCCTTAAAAAACAAGTGGAGTAGCTTTTATTTTTTTCTAGATTTTGAGTTTATTAAAAATGAAATAAGGATGATTGGTTTCCTTAGTTGGATTGAAACGTTTGACCATAAAATTATGTGGGACAGATACATTTTCATGATGTGAATGGGTGAAGAGGGGGTGGTGAAAATCATATTATTGGTTCATTTTCTTTAATGGTTATGATAAGCTGAAGAATAACACTCCATTTTATCCACATCCTAATACACAGAACCTGTGAATGTTACTTGATATGGCAAAGGGGGCTTTGCAAATATGGTTTAGTTAAGGTATTGAGATGGGAAGATTATTCTGGATTATTGAGGTGTGCCCTAAGTATAATCACAAGTGTCTTATAAGGAGGAAAAGGGTGATTTGCCTACAGAGGAGCAGGTGATATGATGATAAAAATGTTGTGCTGTTGAAAGGGACAGGCAATCAGCCACGAAACACAGGCCTCCAGGAGCTAAAAAAGACAGGAAAATGATTCTCCTCTAGAGTCCCCAGAAGGTATCAGCCCTGCCAACACCTTCCCTTTATCCCTGTGAAACTGATTTCAGACACCTGGCCTCCAGAACGGCAAGATGTTAAACCTGTGTTGCTTTAAGACAACAAGTTTGGGTTGATTTGTTGCCGTGGCAACAGAAAACTAATGCAATAGTTTTTGGTATATTGTTTATCTGTGTTTTCCATTTATAGTTTATAAAATTTTGGTCAATTGTATTTGCCTTGAAAATTATCCCTTTCATCTCTGCTTTTGTATTATTTATTAGCATTAGGCTTTGAAAGTTGTCAGATTCAAAATGGAGTCACTTGTATCAAACCTTGGCAGATGGAGCTGGGGAAAGCCGTGAAGTGGGGAGTCTCATGCACCATTTGCCTGATAACAGGAGCTATCACAAGGGATTTTCCCAAATCGCAGCTCACTACATGAGTCACAGGAGCAGCCAGCCGCTTAGACAAGAACACTTGCATGACACACTGTCTCACAGGCGCAGTGCAAAACTACAAAGCCCTATCCCTAACACTAGGATAACGGTCCCACCCAGTGACTGCTCACTCTGGCCAGTCAGCACTTGCTAGCCCTTAGAAATCACTGCCAGAGCCAACAAACTTTCTTTCCAAACAATTTGGGTGACCTCCTCTTTCCCGAATAAACCCTAACCTTTTCCTTTGTCCTCTGCACCTACCAGAGACCACCCTGATCTGTATGGATGTCCTGGATTGTAATCCTACTTCTTGTATATTGTTCTAAATAAAACCTTTTTACTTAGGGATCCATCTGTATATACTTTTATGTCGACAGGACTTTCCTAGATAATTGTTTTGTGATGTTTACATCATTCATTTGGTCTTCTTCTCCTGGTTAAGGCAGACTCCCCAATATGCTCGCAGATCCCCTAGAGCCAAACCCAGGGGCAGCCCAAATCCAGGTAGCTTCAGGCTGTCAGGTAGCTTTTGGCTTCTGCTCTCCTGCTTTTCAGGCCTCCTTGTACTGAGCCTAGGGCTGCCTTTGCTTTAGACCTTCAGCTTGCTCCATGTGCACTTTACCCAGAGAAGTCACATCAAAGCCTCGTTTACTTGCCATGCCACAAGAAGCCCCCGAACACTGCACTATTTCCTTTTCTGGTTTTGTCGCTTCTCTACTTTGCATCACTGTTGAATGCACTGGCTGAGACCAGGGCTAGACGGGAGCATCTGAGCTGAAACACAGCTCTTCCCCCAGGTACTTCTGTGACTCAGTAAGTAAAGTCACCTCCTCATGCCTCTGTTTCCTCAGCTATAAATGAAAATAGAAATAGTCCCCCTCATGATGGGTGGAGAAGATGCGAAAAGATTTGTGAAGTGCTTCACAGAGTGTGGCTCACAAGAGCTCATTACGTTTCTGGTAAAATTGTTACTACCATTGAGATGAATTACTTTGTCCATTGAATGCCAAGCTTCCAAAGCAGATCATAACTGCCACTGAGATGAATTACTTTGTCCATTGAATGCCAAGCTTCCAAAACAGATCATAACTACCATTGAGATAAATTACTTTGCCCATTGAACACCAAGCTTCCAAAGCAGAAAAGTCCTCACGTGCTTGGTGTTCAGCATCAGCCCATGCTCCTTGCCCTGCCTACATCCTCACGATGGTCGCCCTCGCCTTGCCTCCTCTTTCCAAGGTCCAGGCTCTGTCACCTCTGTCTGGACGCCTCAGCACTGTCCTGCTGGTCGCTCAGAATCTGACTCCAGATATGCACCCTCCCTGCCAGTCCACTCCGATTTTTCCTGTGAGCCTTTGCCTGGTCCATCTCCCTGGAGGTACCCCTCAATGTTCCAGGAGCAATAGCCAAGGCTGCAGGATGGTCCCAGTCTCATAGGGCTGGCAGCAGTCACCCATCTGCGCCCCCTTAACAGTGCCAGTGCTTCCTGAACATCCAAACTGGCACCTGACTTGTCCTCCCAAATTTACCAACAAGTTATTGGTCACAGTGGGAAGACAGGCTAATTTATCTCACGGTTTTTCTGATACTCAAACTATTCCTCTTTCTGAAGTAACCATCCTCAGTTTCCCATTGTTCGTCAAAACCTTCATCCATCCTTCTCTGAAACCTCTTCCTGACCAAGGGCCCCCTGTTTTAGCTGATTTATAACATGCCTGCTTTCAGGATGCCAAGCTTTTCGGCCTATTTTCCTGACCTTTACTCTGACTCCAGTCTCTGGGGGCCCCAGGCTTTGAGGGTCCCACAAAGTGCTCAATCACTGCCATCTATCAAAGTAAATTATCAATTTATTTCTCTCGTAATGTGTATGAAAGTAAACATTAACTCGTATCTTTTTTTTTTCTACTATTGTTAATCCCAAAGAAGCCTGATTATGTCTTCTATTTTTCTCCTTGACCTGCTGGATTTTTCTGTGCCCCTATGCTCCGCTTCTCTCAACCATCTTTAATATGATTCCCCCATAGACTCCATCGTGTTCTTCACCATGGACACACATAGAAGAAACTCAATAGACTTTTAGGGAATCTAAACGTTTTTTCTTTCCTTGTGGCTGCAATGTTATACAGCAATCTACTTTTATAAACTGGAGAAAATAATAAAACTGCCATTCATATCATTTTTAACTTATTTTATGGTTTCAACAACTTTTCAATTCATTATGCCGTGGCCCAAATTGCTGCTTGTGAAGGAAGTGGGGAACTTGGCTTGGTTCTTCATTCAAGAAATGGGGAAGCAGAGAAGCAAATATGGAGCTCTCCCCAGAGCAGAGGGTCTTTGCCTTTGCTGGGTGCCACCTACACTTTCAACTCAATTTTACTTAAAAAATATCCCATTTTGTCATTAAATTCCAATTTCTTCATCTTCACAGGCTATATTTCTATCATAGTCTACTATAATGTGCTATAATACTATAATATGATGCCATAAAATGATTGTGTTACAAAACTATATTATAATATTTTGTATTACCAAAGATAGATCAATCTGAGCTTTGACTCACATGTAAATGTCATGGACAGATCACTCTGATCTGTCGTGCTTTTTAGATTGAGATCAAATTTTCAGTTTTGTTTTTAATTTCTAATCATTCCATTGGATTTATATCTGTTTTCAGCATCCAAAATAAGATAAAAACCATGCCAAACTCCAAGGCAGGCTTTCGGATGTGCTTATTCAGTGTGAATTTCAACTCCAGAAGCTTGTACAACATTTGTTTGAACTCGGGCTCTAGTTCCTAACTGCTACTTTGGAATCCAAGGAGGCCTTGTGATCACCTACCCAAGGGCCCCCTGTTTTAGCTGATTTATAACATGCCTGCTTTCAGGATGGCAAGCTTTTCGGCCCATTTTAGGATTTCAGAATGTACTGCTTTATGACAGGTTGAAGTTGAATGCCAAACTCTCTTTTCTCTGTTCCACACTTCGTTGATACTTTTATATATTGAACACCCACTTCTGCATCACTGCAGTGGGCCACATTTCTGAAAGTCATAAAAATGAACTATTAATACAAACTTTTAAATAAGCTTTTCTAAGTCTAATAACAATATGGGCACAATGAAAACTTAAGAACTTGAAAAATCACAGAAAGTTGAAATAGACACAGGAAACAATGAATATATTAAGTCCATTCTTGCTCTTTCCCTCTCTTGAAAAAGAGATAAATATAGATATAAACATAGATATAAAATTAAATGTACAATGAACTCCTTCCTGCTCAACTGACTTATGGCAGATCTTCAAAGCACTGTCACATAATAATTTGAAAAATACCCTCCCTTTTCCCTTCCCCTGAAAAACAGCCTTATTCTAAAATTCATCATTATTACTGAATTGTTTAATTGCAATTATAAATGGTTTGCTTAGAACAGCTATTTTTCTTCTGCTGTACTCAAACACACTTTATTTTATTGGTTACCCTTTTTCCTTTTATTTATAATGTCTTCATCCATTCTATTTTCAAACTTCAAAATAATATCTACTTTCACAGAGGTCTTTTTTAATCCTTATTAGCTTTAATAATATTCAAATTCGGCTGGGCGTGGTGGCTCATGCCTGTAATCCCAGTACTTCAGGAGGCCAAGGCAGGCGGATCACGAGGTCAGGAGATCGAGACCATCCTGGCTAACACGGTGAAACCCCGTCTCGACTAAAAATACCAAAAATTAGCCAGGCGAGTTGGTGGGCGCCTGTAGTCCCAGCTACTCTGGAGGCTGAGGCAGGAGAATGGCGTAAACCCGGGAGGCAGAGCTTGCAGTGAGCTGAGATCGCGCCACTGCACTGGAGCCTGGGTGACAGAGCAAGACTCCGTCTCAAAAATAATAATAATAATAATAATAATAATAATAATAATAATAATCTTCATATTCTAAGTTAGCCAATATTTTCTAAATAGCAGCACAGGATAATAAGTGAATGAATCATTCCTTATTAATTCCACTATCTTATATGAATGCTACACATTTGAACCCATTAAGATATACTTCTACACAGTAAATGTATTACATTACATGTAAGACTGTTCTAGAGTGGTTTTTCTCTTGGATATTAGATGGACTGTGTGAAAATATGCCTTACATTAAACCAAGATAAAATTCTAAGTTGTTTATAGCCTCTCTTTTTGAATAGTAATTAGACAGGTGTTTGTAAAATTTAATCTTGCTTATCAAGGAACAGAGTAGCTTTCATATTCAAAGGCTTTCTTATTCACATTCCAACACATTGCAATGCAGAAATAGGAATCGGAGATGAGGGGCAGCCTGTGCAAGGCCTGGGAAGACAGCGATGCACTCAGGGAATTGCAGGGAGTTCAGTAAGGCTGGAGCCACCGCAGGGAGGGAGAACCAAAAGCCATGAGCCTGGTCTCACGAATAGAGAATTTCAATTTGGGGTCTATGACCCACACTCACCCCCACCTCAATGCTACCCCCAAAGTCACAACACATCATCCTTCCAATTCAGGGATTATATGCTCCTAAATATGAATCTTTTTTTTAACCTTTAATTTAGGTTTTGGGGTATATGTGAAGGTTTGTTACATAGGTAAACAAGTGTCATGGGGGTTTCTTGTCCATATGATTTTATCTCTGAGGTATTAAACCCAGTACCCAATAGTTATATTTTCTGCTTCTCTCTCTCCTCCCACCTTCCCTCCTAAAGTAGATCACAGCGTCTGTTGTTTTCTTCTTTGTGTTCATAAATTCTTATCACGTGGCTCTCACTTATAAGTGAGAATATATGGTATTTGGTTTTCTGTTTCTGCGTTGGTTTGCTAAGGGTAATGGCCTCCAGCTCCAACCATGTTACTGTGAAAGACATGATCTTGTTCTTTTTCATGACTGCACAATATTCCGTGGTGTATATGTACCACATTTTCTTTATACGATCTGCCATTGATGATCATTTAGGTTGATTCCATGTCTTTGCTATTGTGATTAGTGCTGCAATGAATACTCATGTGCATGTAGCTTTATGGTGGAATGCGTTATATTCCTCTGGGTGTATACCTAGTAATGGGATTGCTGGGTTGAATGGTAGTTCTGCTTTCAGCTCTTTGAGGAATCACCGTACTGCTTTCCACAATGGTTGAACTAACTTATACTCCCACCAACAGTGTGTAAGTGTTCTCTTTTGTCTGCAACCTCGCCAGCATCTGTTGTTTTTTGACTTTTTAATAATAACCATTCTGACTGGTATGAGATGGTATCTCAATGTGGTTTTGATTTGCATTTCTCTAATGATCAGTGATACTGAGCTTTTTTCATATGCTTGTTGGCTGCATATATGTCTTCTTTTGAGAAGTGTCTGTTCATGTCTTTTGCCCACTTTTTAATGGGGCTGTTTGTTTCTCTCTTGTAAATTTGCTTAAGTTCCTTTTAGATGCTGGATATTCGACCTGTGTCACATGCATAGTTTGCAAGTATTTTCTTCCATTCTGTAGGTTGTTTGTTCTCTCTGATGATAGTTTATTTTGCTGTGCAGAAGCTCATTAGTTTAATTAGATCCCAATTGTCAATTTTTGCTTTTGTTGTGATTGTGTTTGGTGTCTTTGTCCTGAAATCTTTGCTTGTTTCTGTGTCCAAGATGGTATGGCCTCGGTTGTCTTCGAAAGTTTTAATAGTTCTGGGTTTTACATTTAAGTATTTAATCCATCTTGAGTGGATTTTTGTATATGGTATAAGGGAGGGGTTCAGCTTCAATCTTTTGTATATGGCTGGCCAGTTATCCCAGCATGATTTATTGAATAGGGAATATTTTCCTCATTGCTTGTTTTTGTAATCTTTGTCAAAGATCAGATGGTTGTATATGTGCAGCCTTTTTTCTGGGCTCTTTATTCTGTTCCGTTGGTCTATGTGCCTGTTTTTATACCAATACCATGTTGTTTTTGTTACTGTAGCCTTGCAGTAGAGTTTGAAGTCAGGTAATGTGATGCCTCCAGCCTTGTTCCTTTTGCTTAGGATTGCCTTGGCTATTCAGACTCTTTTTTGTTCCATATAAATTTTAAAGTACTTTTATCTAATTCTGTGAAGAAGGTTACTGGAAGTTTGATAAGAATGGCATTTGATCTGTAAATTGCTTTGGACAGTCTGACTATTTTAATGATATGGATTCTTTCTATCCATGAGCATGGGATGTTTTTATATTTGTGTCTTATCTAATTGCTTCGAGGAGTGTTTTGTAATTCTCATTGTAGAGATCTTTCACCTGTCTGATTAGCTGTATACCTAGATATATTATTTTTGTGTGTGGCAATTGTGATGGGAATTGCATTTCTGATTTGGCTCTTGACTTGGCTGTTGTTGGTGTATAGGAATGCTAGTTATTTTTGTACATTGATTTTGTATCCTGCAGCTTTGCTGAAGTTGTTTACCAACAGAAGGAGCTTTTGGGTTGAGACTATGGGGTTTCCTAGATATAGAAACATGCCATCTGCAAAAAGAAGTAGTTTGACTTCCTCACTTCCTACTTGGATGCACTTTATTTCTCTCTCTTGCCTGATTGCTCTGGCTAGGACTTCCAATATTATGTTGAATAGGAGTCAGGAGAGAGGGCATCCTTGTCTTGTGCTGGTTTTCAAGAGAAATGCTTCCAGCTTTGCCCCAGTATATGTTGGCTGTGGGTTTGTCAGAAATGTCACTTATTTTGAAGTATGTTTCTTCAATATCTAGTTTATTGAGAGTTTCTAACATGAAGGTATGTTGAATTTTATCAAAAGCCTTCTCTGTGTCTATTGAGAAAATCATGTGGTTTTTGTTCTGTTTATGTGATGAATCACATTTATTGATTAGCATATATTGAACCAACCCTGCATCCCAGAGATAAAGCCTACTGAATTGATTAGCTTTTTGAGGTGCTGCTGGATTTGGTTTGCAAGTATTTTGCTGAGACTTTTTGCATCAATGTTCATCAAGGATATTGGCCTGAGGTTTTCTTTTTTTGTTGTGTCTCTTCCAGGTTTTGGTATCAAGGTGATGCTGGCCTCAGAATGATTTGAGGAGAAGTCTTTCCTCCTCAATTTTTTTTGGAATAGTTTCTGTAGTAATGGTACCAGCTCTTCTTTGTACATCTGGCAGAATTCAGCTGTGAATCCATCAGGTCCTGAGCTTTCTTTATTGGTAGATTATTTATTACTGATTCAATTTTGGAGCTTTTTATTGGTCTGCTCAGGGAATCAGTTTCTTCCTGGCTTAGTCTTGGGAGGGTGTATTTGTCCAGGAATTTAGCCATCTCTTCTATTTGAGTGAATAGAGTTGTTCGTACTTTCTGATGATTATTTTTATTCTGTGGGGCTAGTGGTAACATTCCCTTCATCATTTATAATTGTGTTTATTTTGATCTTCTCTCTTTCTTCTTTATTCATCTAGATAGTGGCCTGTTTTATTAATTTTTTCAAAAAACCAACTTCTGGATTCATTGATCTTTTGCATTTTTTTGTGTGTCTCTATTTCCTTCAGTTCTTCACTGACTTTTCTTATTTCTCATCTTCCGCTAGCTTTGGGGTTGATTTGTTCTTGCTTCTGGAATTCTTTTGGTTTTGAAGTTAGGTTGTTAATTTGAGATCTTTCTAACTTTTTGATGTGGGCATTTAGTGCCATGAATTTCCCTCTTAACACTGCTGTAGCAGTGCCCCAGAGACTCTGGTGTGTTGTTCTCCTTATTTTCAAAGGGCACCTTGATTTCTACCTTAATTTTATTATTTACATAGGAGTCATTCAGGAGCGTGTTTAATTTCCATGTAATTGCATGGTTTTAAGTGATTTTCATTGTCTTGGCTTCTATTTTTATTGTGTCATGGTGCAAAAGTGTGTTTGGTATGATTTCAGTTGTAAATATGGATCTTGTTCATGATTGGCAACACTCATACAGGTGATCTAGCCTGGAGAGCAGAAATCCCTTACTTAAATGCTCTGTGCATTTTAAACAAACAACATCTTTATGGGCAAGGAGTATGGATATGGAAGGAGACATTAGGAGTGGGATTAAGGAATGAAGACCAAAAGACATTGTGGAGTTCTGAAAAGAGGGGCTTTGTGTGAAGAGATGAAAACAGTGGGAACCTTTTGGAGAAACAAATGAGCTATGGCCATTTTCCCCCTTAAAATGCAATACACACTCATTCACCACACACACACACACACACACATACACAAAAACACACACCCCTACACGTACACATGCAGAATTTACTTTAAATTTTAGAG
Organism: Pan paniscus; assembly: GCF_029289425.2. Lineage (NCBI taxonomy): Eukaryota > Metazoa > Chordata > Mammalia > Primates > Hominidae > Pan > Pan paniscus. Next base: position 4,857,753 of record NC_073253.2, on the reverse strand, counting down.
GATGTAGGTGCTTTCCAAAGACAAGGTTCAGGATCCTTACCTAAAGGGAAAACCTCTTCCAGCAACTGCATTACTGATCTACCACACCCACTCTAAATAGCATAGAGGAGAGAGTGAGTGGTAGAGAGAGAGAAGAGCGACTATTATCTCAGGGAATAGTGGAACTACAACAAAAGATACAACATTTGTGTCATCAGAGCCCTGGAAGAAGAGGTGCAAGATGAAGAGGATAAAAAGCCCACAAGAATATAATGGCTGAAAATTTCCCAAATTTGAGAAAAGCCGTAAATGTATAGATTTAAGAGGCTGAGGAAATCCCAAGTAGGATCAACTTAAAGAAATCCGCACCAAGACACATCCTAATTGAAACCACAGACAAAAAGAAATCTCAAAAACAAGACAAAAATCTTGAAACCAAAAAGGAAATGGTACCTAATTTATAGGAACACACACAGCAACCTGATAACTCTCCAGAGAATTATGCTAAGTAAAACAGACTGTCCCTAAGAGTTACATGCATACAATTCGATTTTTATCACATTCTTGAAATAAGAAAATTATAAAACTGAAGAGCAAATTAGTTGTTGCTGATGTTTCAGAAGGGAGAGCAGATTGGGAGAAAGTTTGTCGTGACTATAAAAATACAAAATGAACTCTCTTTGTGGTGATGGAAATGCCCTAATATTTTAACTATATCAATGTCAATATTCTGGTTATTGATATTGTATGATAATGTTTCAAGATTCTATCATTGGGGGAAACCTGGTAAAGAATCATAGTATCTATATTATTTCTTACTACAGCATTTGAATCTACATTTATCTCAAAATAAAATGATTAATTTAAAAAATAAATATGTTTGAATATTCAAATGGACCAGGTTACGTAGTTTTCACTCTTTAAAGAGCTTTCTTTGTTTTACTGGATGCTGTTGTTTTACTGTCTTCTGTATGTTAAGGACAAAGTTTTCAGAAGCATGGAATAAAACAGAAGTTTCTGTTGAGATAAATTTATGTCAAACCTTCCCTCTGCAATAGCTTTAAAGACATGCAATCTTTTGTGGCCACTTACATTTTGCATCCATTTTTCTTGTATTGATTTCTGTGTTTTGCACAAAGGTCTAATAAATCAATCAGCTTATAATAAATGCATATCATTGGAAATTACAAGTAAAATAAAAAGGCACTGGAGAATACTTCCATAGAGTAAACTTGTATTTGTTTAGGAGTTGCTATAGTTAAATTATTTTGGATTGACTGACAAAAATCTGAGAAAGTTATAACTAAAAGCTGTAACTAAAAATGGAATCTTTAATCCTGTCACGTATCATTTCTTATTCCCACATGCATTCCTTCGATTTACATAGTGATTTTGAATTAGACCCTAGAACGTGGTCTAATTGATCAATATGTTAAAGTAAAGCCTTCGAACCAAGGTTTGAAAGAGCAGTGCCTCAACTATCATGGAACACGTGGTGGGCTGGGAATGCATGCTCTGTGTTTGGAAATCACACAACTGTTCTACTTAGTTTGAAATTTACTAAAGGCCATTTGTGTCTAAATAACAACATAAAAATACTCAAAGTTGACTTTAAATTTTTATTTGCTGTACGACTGGCATACTGAAACTAAAAGTTTAATAACTAGTTATTTTAACTGTGGCTCTTCCAAACCTTTTTTCACTATACCCTTCAGGAATATTCACAGTGGTATTTTATGGGCTACGGGTTTTAAGTCTATACTATACTATTGGGTTTACAAAATTAAAGTACCACTTTCACCAAGAAATATTTTAATGTATTTGAACCATATCTAATGAAGTACTTAGCAGTTGGAATATTATTTTCCTTCAAATAGATTCTCTACTGTGCATATATTGCATCTTTAAATTTATATGTTGCCCCCTGAATGTTATCATATTAATAAATGACAGCAGGAAGAGCTCAGGAGTTTGCTTAATTTCTTTAGTTGTTCACTGCTTTCCAGTTCAAAACTTGGCTGTGATACTACCACTACTAAAATGACATATATTTGGTATTTCAATGAGCTGTGAGACTGCCTTTATTTTGCTTACCATCTAAGTCTACTGGGCTGCATTTGCATGATTTCTCTTATTTGCTTGAATTTTATTTATTATTTTTTGTTTACTTCCTCTTACAATACCATTACTTGAGAAAATGTGAGGTGTCTTGTAGTGTACCTCTACCCATCGGAATGTCGTTATCTTTCTCCGATTAGGTTTATAGCACTATTTTGATAAAAACAAAGGTCTGGGTAGAGCAATTTTATCTATTTTACTGAATTTTATTTATTCAGTGTTTTTCTCAGTTGTAAAAGTTCTGTGTGAATACTGAAATGCATCTCTCATTCATTGTGGCTGCTGGATAACAGTCCTTCACACTGGATTTGATGATGTTGCGTGCACTTACTTTACACATTTTTGTTTCTGTTGCAATCATCTGGATCAAATTGTAGAGCTTGTCAGGAGCAAGGACCTCCAACTGTGGTTTAATAACTGAAGAACATCGTTAGTTATCTCAAGAAAAACTATAAATATGATGTACTTTAACATCATACGTTGATCAAAATCAAGACTCTGACTCTAATTTGAATGTTTGGCTGTTCACAGCTTACGTTCTATCCTTCTTTCTCCCCATTTTTCCTCTTATCTGTCAAAGCCAATGAGAAGTTTCCGTGCTCCTTCCTTTAGCAAAAGTGGGAAGTTCAAACCAGCAATCTCAAACCAGAAGCAGGAGCCGTCGAACTACCCCAACCCTAACCACAGGTAAAGCTGTGCCAGTGGGCCCATTTGGCTCTCTCAAGCCATATTTGAAACTGCCTGGCAGTCTGTCCTGATTCCCCCAGAAAGCGTCATTATTTGGGTAATAACATTTTTTTATATCCTCTTTGTGTGTGTGTGTGTGTGTGTGTCTGTGCGTGTGTGTCTGTGTGTGTAATCATTTTCTCAAAATTTGAATATTTTGGGTTGAGGGCTTCATCCTGCCTTCCTGAAACGACTACAGCATTAACCATGTACTGTAACATCTATCATTTATGAAGATGTCATAAAACATCACAAAATTATATAAACTGCTATGTACACTTTAAAATATATTATAAATCATCCATCTTTGTTGTCTCAACATTAGTTAAGAGAAAAACTTTTATTTAGTGTATGCACTTTTCATCACTTCTGGGTGAGACATCCTGGATGAAAGATAATGATCTGCAGTTTTTATTATGATCTAACAGGCTTGGCAAGCATAGGTGCTGTCGCATCAATTTCTGAGAGTCCTGGTGTTTCTCTTGTCATTAGTTTTGGTACCTGCTTCACTCTCTTCTTTGTGAATCTTGGCCCTTGAATGCGCCCACACTGATCACCAGGCTTGGTGGCTGTTCTTTTCTTCTACTGAGTATAAATTACTAAACCTGTAGATGTCACTAAGCAACTCTTATTACCACACAAGTCCAACTTCTGTGGACAGGGAGGCAAGCCACTGTGTGTTAGAAACAAAAATTCTATGCTGACCTGCAAACTTTCCCTTACTCTCTGTTTTTATAGACTATTCAAACCCAATTCCTTTTGTAACTGTGAACACTTGGTCTTTATTCATTAAATATAAGTTTGTTAAATACGTAATTGAATGAATAAATGTTATATCATTTCTAAATGCCTCTCCCTAACACCCTTTTCTAAAGCAGATGGAAGAAGGTAGATGTGACATGGTTTAGCTAACACTTTAGTGTGGTCTCTATCAGTATAAGGATTTCCTGGTAGAGTCAGCCTGGATACTCGAATGCAGCTGATCATAAGAGACTTGTGTGCTTAATCATTACAAAATAGGGATAAACTCTAAGGGACATGTACACAGTAAGAATTTAAATAATAACTTATTGGTGACATTATATGTCAGGTTACTTAATCCAAACCTTCATAAAACCTCCCTAAATCACTCAATTATGTGTAGGACCCAGAAATTTTAGCCTATATCACTAGTTTTGAGAAAAAAAGGTGTCTGGGCTTTTGTTTTTAAATGTATTGCTAGGCGGGGCACGGTGACTCATGTCTGTAATACCAGCAGTTTGGAAGGCTCAAGTGGGTGAGTTTCTTGAACCCATGAGTTTGAGACCAGCCTGAGCAACATGGTGAAACCCTTTCTCTCCAAAATATACAAAAATTATCCAGGAGTGGTTACATGTGCTGGTAGTCCAAGCTATTTGTGAGGTTGAGGAAGGAGGATCTCTTGAGCCTGGGAGGTCGACACTGCAGCGAGCCATATTTGCACCACTTGGGCAACAGAGAGACACCCTGTCTCAAATGAAAATGTAAGTATTGTTTAACTTTGAAGCAGAAAATGAGGAAAGGAACCAATGTGTTATTCTAAAATGTCAAATATACTCTGGACATAATATATCATGTTTGTGTTGGTAACTGTAATTTTGAAGAATGTACTGAATATCTTAAAAGAAAATGCCCTGGCATAATAGATGAATTTCAGAACTGTTCTTCTTTCTAATTTAACTGGAAGGGGAAAGGCCCAGGATTGACCTCTGTTTTCTATGAAGATTTTTCTTAATACCCTACTTAAAGATATTGCTAGAAATCAAGCCAATGTACTTCATTATAGAGGAAGGGAGGCAAGTCCCTAGGAAGACATCATAAAATATGTGGCATATTCAAGAAAGCAAATGTGAAATGGCCATTGACTAAATTATTTAAGCTCTGGTTGAAGAGTAATAGCCTATATCTTCATTTAAATCAGAAATGCTGTGGTTGGGATTAGACTTATTTATCACAGGTTTAAAGTTAATACTTACCAACCCATTAATTTTACTATAATATGGCATAACTAGTGCACTTGAAGGATGTGATTGCTGGATAAATCTGTAACTAATAACTATGGCCCTCCATTTAGCAAAATGCCCTTTAGCTCAATATTGAAGAGCAATGCTTAGTTCCATCCTTGGTGTGAACTCAGGAACATCTTTCCTTCCCAAAGAAGAAAGACTCACGTGTGTTCAGAAGCAGTTGGTCCTGAATTGAGAACTCACTCTTGCCCATGAGTGTCTGTGGTAGTTTCCTAGGACTGTCACAGAGTACCACAAATTGGGTGACTTAGAAACAACAGTGTATTGCTCTAGAGTTCTGGAGGCTGTAAGTTAGAGATGGAGGCATTGACAGGGTTGGTTCCCTCTAAGGGCTATGAGGTAAGGCGTGGCTCCAGCCTCTCTCCTAGGCTTACTGATGGCTATCTCCTCATGTCTGTTTATAATTTTTCCTCTACAAGTGCCTGTCTCTGTCTAAATTTCTCCTTCTTATAAGGACATCTAAGATATCAGATTAGCATCCACCCTAATAACTTCATCTTACCCTATTGCCCTCTGTAAAAACCCTGTATTATTCTGTTATCACATGGCTATAAAGAACTGCCTGAGACTTGGTAATTTATAAAAGAAAGAGGTTTAATTGGCTCACAGTTCCGCGTGGCTGGGGAGGCCTCAGGAAGCTTATAATCATGGCAGAAGGGAAAGAAAACACTACTTCACATGGCAGCAGGAGAGAGAAGTGCAAAGTAAAGGAGGGGAAAGCCCCATTATAAAACCATCAGATCTTGTGAGAACTCACTCACTATCATGAGAACAGCATGGGGGGACAGTCCCCATGATCTAATAACTTCCCATGAGGTCCCTATGCCAAAATGTGGGGATTATAATTTGGATTTCAATTCAAGATGAGATTTGGGTGGGGACACAGAGCTAGACCATATTAGACACCATATGTAAATAAGGTCACATTCACAGGTGCTGGGGGTTAGAAATTCACATATAAATATTAAGGAACATGATGCAACTCATATCAGTTTCCATGGACTTCTCCATTTTCTGAAGAGAGCTGGATATGACTGCCTACACAAAATCAAATAATGGTTTTTCATTCCTTAATCACATCTATGGTAGGAAGAAAAAGTGGGTTCTACTTGGTCAGCTTTCTTGCTCACAGAAATTTCCACTTATTTAAAATTGGCTTGCTGTTTGGAAGATTCATTCTCAGTACTGTGTCTGTACATGGCCCTATGATACAGTCATATTTCATTAAGGGGTAGAAACCTATTCCAAACCAAAGTAACCAGATGATTCTTTCCCCAGGAATTTTGATTTTTGAACTGAAAATGATAAGAGGCTGGGAGTTGTTGGAACCAAATTACATTAAAAGTAGTATTCTAGGAAGAAGTCTCCTAGTACCCTTAAAGTTGTATCTTTATCACCTATCATATATTCCAATGGTTCAACCTTCCTTGCATTCCATAACGTATCCTAATTTCTTTTTCAGGGATTCCCTGATTTTTCTCACTCATCGGAGCTGGTTTTTTTGTTATCTCTATCCAAATATCTAATTTCCTAGTCACATAGGTGTTTTAAAGAAAAATTTCTTCTCATTTCCAGGACAAATAAGCAAGAAATCCTGGTAAATTCTGCCATGACAACACCCATTATTTCTTTCCACGGTGGGTGGTCTCTCAAGTTTATGATCTGTCTTGAGGATTAGTGTATGGCTTCACTAGGTAGCAAAGGATAGGGACCCAATGGGATAATGGTATATTCCAAGGCAAACGTTGGATAGGAGGATGATGAAGCAACCACTGCCAAAGATAATACGGCAAGAAAACACAGGGCTTCCAGGGGAGAATGAAATAGTGAGTGACATATGAGTGTCTACTGGTCCCTTAGTGACTGTACATGAACATATTTTCCTGGTCAGATTTTGCAAGTGATATGCAGCTCTCTCATACTCTTATGGCTCATGTTTTAAGATGCAACAAGAATCTGATGACTACTCAAAGCATTCGGTATCAGGAAGGTGACACTTGCTGTCAGGAAAGGATCTATGAAGGATGTCATGCTTCCCATTCCCTGGGCTATGCTGGGCCAGTGGCAAAACCACAATCTCACTTGTGAAAGTCCTTAGGTCCAAAATAACCCAGGGAACCAAGAAAGCTGTAACTTACATGGAGTCGGCTAAGGAGGGAGGGATGGGATATTTATTTTAACAAAAACCATTGACCTTTAATGGTTTTAAACACACACACACAAAAGAAATTTGAAACCTACTCACACCACTTTAAGTTGACATCTGAAATATTTTATACATTTCAATGGTTTAGCATATAGCAAACAGTAACATTGAAAAATAAAATGGCACACTATATTTAAATTTATCTAATAAAATCCGAAGACCACTTTGATGTGATACTCGTTTTAAAACTGTATGTAAATGTTCTTTGACAGCTCAGTGATTGATACCCTTGATTTTCCACCTTGAACAAATCCATCACACGTATTTCTCATAATTTTTATGAAAAAAATATATTTATAATTGAGTATCTTAGAGGTCATCTTACCAAGGTGTGTATATGTTTAATATACATTTAAAAAACTATATATGTAAATGCAAATCTTTATTTTTCATATTGCCTCTGATTATAGGCTCTAAGAATTAAAACATTACAAATAATATTAGTACACAATTATTAAAAACAACAAAATAGATGTAAAACTTTTATAAATTTTAATAATAAATTTTTTTTCAAATTTATTTTTATTTATATTTCAATAATTTGGGGGGAACAGGTGGTGTTTGGTTTCATGGAAAAGTTCTTTAGTGGTGATTTCTGAGATTTTGTTGCACCCATCACCTAAGCAGTGTACACTGTACCCAGTGTGTAGTCTTTTATCCCTTGCTCCTCCTACAACCTTCCCCTTGAGTCCTCAAAATCTATTATATCCTTCTTATGCTTTTATGTCCTCATAGCTTAGCTCCTGCTTATACCTGAGAACATACAATGTTTGGTTTTCCATTCCTGAGTTACTTCACTTAGAATTATTGTCTACACCTCCATCCAGGTTACTGTGAATGCTTTTATGGCTGAGTAGTATTCTTTCTATCTATCTATCTATCTATCTATCTATCTATCTATCTATCTATCTATTCTGCCTGTTGATTGTGCCAATGTCAATGTTCTCCTTGTGATGCTGTACTACAGTTTTGTCAGATGTTGCCTGTGGGTAACTTGGTAAAAGCTATATGGGATCGCTCTGTATTATTTGTTACAACTGCATCTGTCTGTCTATCTATCTATCATCTATCTATCTATCTATCTATCTATCTATCTATCTATCTATAATATTTTGTTTGTATACTCATTGGTTGATGGGCGTTTAGGCTGGTTTCATATTTTTGCTATTGAGAATTGTGCTGCTATAAACATGTGTGTGCAAGTGTCTTCTTCATATAATGACTTCTTTTCCTCTAGACAGATACTCAGTAGTGGAATTGCTGGGTCAAAATTTTAGTTCTACTTTTAATTCTTTAAGGAATCTCCATACTGTTTTCCATAGTTGTTGTTCTAGTTTACATTCCCACCAGTAGCATAAAAGTGTTCCCTTTTTACCACATCTATGCTAACATCTGTTTTTTTTTATTTTTTAATTATGGCCATTCTTGCAGGAGCAAGGTGGTATCTCAAAAACAACAAACAAACAAATCAATGAATAAGTAACTAAAGCCAGTCCCAAAAGGTTACATACTGTGTGATTCCATTTCTATAACATTCTTAAAACAATGAAATTACAGATGTATAGAACAGGTTAGTGATTGCTAAGTGTGAGAAGGAGGCCAGGACAAGCAGGAGTGAGCATGGCTATCCACAGGCAGCCTGAGGGATCCTGGTGGAGGTGGAAATATTCCGCCTGTTGATTGTGTCAATGTCAATGTTCTCCTTGTGATGCTGTACTACAGTTTTGTCAGGTGTTGCCTTTGGGTAACTTGGTAAAAGCTATATGGGATCTCTCTGTATTATTTGTTAAAACTGCATGTGAGTCTATTAATACATGATCTCAAGATTCTAAAATATTAATTTAATGATGGATAATTTATGGCTCTATGAAGGTCAACAGTTAGTACAACTTGACACTTAATTGTTCACTGAATTGCTTTCAATTATCAAGAAATATTTTAAGCTTTATTTGCCTCTCTGTGATTTTTATGAGTTCCATATTAGGACTTGTGTTCTTGCTGTAATTAAGTTTACAAAATTACCTAAATATTTCCAACCCAAGCAATTTTCTATTGTTTGCTATTATGTGCTGAAATACATCAGGCAAATTATCCAGGATAAGCAGTAAATAACCATATATTTTAAAGTCAATATTTGTGTACATATATAGATGGATTAAATTAATGGATATGTAATATCTCTGTTTTGGTAACCAGCATGAAATGTAGCAGATACTAGCACTATCTGTATGGTCACTTGCTTGTATCTTATTTCAACTGGGCAGAGCCCACCCATACCTTGCTAAGAAGAGCAGCATCTCACTTTGAATGACCTGACCCTGTCCCTCAATCTGAATTGTCCTGAAATCCTGTGGCTGATCCAGATCAAAGGGAAGGAGTGTGAGGCTGTTGTGTCCACAGACAGGCAGCTCCACCCCTGTGACTCTACAGGGTACAGTCCCTGTGGCTGCTTTCACAGGCTGGTATTGACTACCCTAGGCTTTTCCAGGTACATGGTGCAAGCTGTCAGTGGATCTACTGTTCTAGAGTCTGGAGAACTGTGGCCTTCTTCTCACAGCTCCACTAGGCAGTGCCCCAGTGGGGACTTTGTGTGGGAGCTGCAACCCCACATTTCCCCTCCTCACTGCCTTAGTAGAGCTTCTCCATGAGGGCTCCCCACTGCAGCAGACATCTGTCTGGACATCCAAGCATTTCTATAAATCCACTGAAATCTAGACAGAGGCCCCCAAGCCTGAACTCTTGCCGTCTGTGCACCTGAAGGCTTAACACCACATGAAAGCCTTGACAGCTTCCAGCTTTCACCCTCTAGAGCAGAGGCCTGAGACATATCTGGGACCCTTTTAGCCATGGCTGAAGCTGGAGTGGCTGGGATGCAGGGTGCCATGTCCTGAGGTTGCACAGAGCAGCAGGGCCCTGGTTCTGACCCATAAAACCATTTTTCATCCCAGGCTTCCAGGGCTGCCGTGAAGGTCTCTGAAATGCCTTGGAGGTATTTTCCCCATTGTCTTGGCTATTAACATTCAGCTCCTCCTTAGTATTGCAAATTTCTGCAGCTGGCTTGAATTTCTCCCAGAAAATAGGTTTTCCTTTTCTACCACATGACCAGGTGGTAATTCTTTTATACTTATATGCTCTGCTTCCCTTTTAAATATAAGTTCCGGTTTCAGGTCATTTCTTTGTTTATGCAAATTATTATGGGCTTTTAGAAGCAGCCTGGCCATAGCTTGAACGCTTTGCTGCTCAGAAATTTCTCCTGTGAGATACCATAAATCATCTCTCTCAAGTTCAAAGTTCAGCAGACCACTGGAGCAGGAGCAAAATGTCACCAGTCTCTTTGCTAAAGGATAGCATGTGTGACCTTTACTCCAATTCCCGATAAGTTTCTCATCACCCTCTGAGACCACCTCAGTGTGCACTTCATTGTCCGTATCACTATCAGCATTTTGATCACAACCATTTAACAAGTCTCTAGGAAGTTTCAAACTTTCCCTCATCTTCCTATCTTCTGAGCTCTCTAAACTGTTTTAACCTCTGCATGTTACCCAGTCCCAAAGTTGCCTCCACATTTTCAGATATCTTTATAGCAAAGCCACACTTCTCTGGTACCAATTTTCTGTGTTAGTTTTTTCTCACACTGCTATAAAGAACTGCCAGAGACTGGTTAATTTATAAAGAAAGGAGGCTTAATTGGCTCATGGTTCTGTGGGCCGTACAGGCTTCTGCTTCTAGGGAGGCCTCAAAAACTTACAATCATGGTGGAAGGCAAAGGGGAAGCAAGTACTTCTTCACCTGGCTGGCCAGAGAGGGCAGGGAAGTGCTACACTTTTAATCAAGCAGATCTTGAAAGACCTGAATCACAAGAATTGTAAGGGGGAAGTCCACCCCATGATTCAATCACCTCCTACCAGGCCCCTCCTCCAATACTGGGAATTACAATTTGACATGAGATTTGGGTAGGGACACAGAGCCAAACTATATCAGAGCTGTTATTCAGGAAGGGGTGGGAACTGTTCTTCAGGATGGGGCTTTACCCTAGAAGGAGCAGGCCATTATGATTTCACATCTCTTCCAGATCTGTGTTGCAGAAGTTTTATTCCAGACACCCACTTCCAAAAGGTCTGGAGCACCTTTCTCCTACTAGCACAAACTCTACCCTCTGCATGGCAGATTGAGATGACTGGATTGTGATTCCCCCTGCCCAGCTCACTTGTGGAGTAGAAATTTCATACCAGGAAAAGACCAGGATGACATTACTTATCCAGCACGTACACATAGAGCAAAGATGACCGTCTATGACAAGACCATGCCCTGCTCGGGAGAGATTCTGCCAGTGGAAAGACAGTGCATAAGGACTGCACATGCTACAGTTCTGCCTGATGGGACTCATTATTTGCAAAAGAGTGTGAAAAACTTCATGCCTAAGGACATTGATATTTTAATGTTGATATAATTTGGATTTGTGTCCCTGCCCAAATAACATATCAAATTGTAATCCCCAGTGTTGGAGGAGGGGTCTAGTGGGAGGTGATTGGATGATGGGGCATATTTTTTCTTTGCTGTTCTCAGGATAGTGCATGAGTTCCCACAAGATCTGGTTGTTTTAAAAGTGTACAGCACGTCCTGCTTCATTCTCTTCCTCCTGCTCCAGCCAGTAGAATGTGCCTGCTTTCCCTTTGCCTTCTGCCATGATTGTAAGTTTCCTGAGGCCTCCCCACCCATGCTTCCTGTACAGCCTGAAGAACAGTGAGCCAATTAAACCTCTCTTCTTTATCAATTACGAAGTCTCAGGTAGTTATTTATAGCAATGCAAGCAAGGACTAATACAAATGTCAAGAATATTAACCTCTTTCAATCAAGTAGAAAATCCGATTAATTAATAGATGTGTCTGCTGTTATTTAAGATGTCGCTTTTTAACTTATTTTTAGTTCCTATATTTTCTTGTTAATCACTAAGGACATTGTCAAAACCATGGCAGGTCTTGGTTTTGGACCTAACAGAAAACTGGTAGGTCCATGACACAAGTTCATCTTTTCCAAAAGAATCAAATTCAAGTTTCATTGATTTTTCTCGATTGCATTTCTTACTCTATTTATTTCCACCATAATCTTTATTATTTTCTTCCATCTGCTGTTTGGCATTTAGTTTGCTCTTCTTTTTCCAGTTTTGTAAAGTGGAAGGTTAGGTTATTGATTTGAGACATTTCTTCTGATTTATAAATTTAATGCTATCAATTTCCCTCATCTCTTTGCTAAGGCATTTGAGGCTGTGACCTTCTCAGAAAGTCATCCTTCAGTGTTGACAGACTCTGTAGACTTTGTTGCCATGAAAACTGTACACTTTGTCAAAGAGCTGGTGTGGTCTTCCTGGAGATTAAAGCTGAGATTTTAGTCATGCTATGTGGTGTTTTTTTTTTTTCTTTTTTTTTTTCTTGAGATGAAATCTCGCTCTTTCACCCAGGCTGGAGTGCAGTGGCAGGATCTCAACTCACTGTAACCTCCGCCTCCCGGATTCAAGCGATTCTCCTGTCTCAGCATCCTGAGTAGCTAGGATTACAGGTATGCTCCACCATGCCCAGCTAACTTTTTTTGTGTTTTTAGTAGAGATGGGGTTTCGCCATGTTGGTCAGGCTGGTCTCAAACTCCTGACCTCTATCCACCCGCCTTGGCCTCCCAAAGTGCTGGGATTACAGGTGTGAGCCACCGTGGCCGGCTTGTCATTCTATGTTGTGTCTTATTAAAACACAGACAATACATTTATGTATATCAGGAAGGTGATTACCATATTTTAAGAATGGATATGAAATAGGGCTACCAGACATATTCCTGGTGTAAAAAGCTGTAATTCATCTAAGGGGCCATAGGTGCTGCCATTCCACCAGAACAGAATGTGTGTACTAACCTGTCTTGTAAGAAAGCAAACTTTCCGATTCTATCCCAAGAGGTTCCCTTCAGAGTCTCTAGAAATGTTAGAACTCTCCTGCATGTAAAAGAACATTTTTCATGATAATGCAGCCATAATTACACGCACATTTAATATGAACATAATAAATATGCATTCACTATTATACCAAGAGCTCCACAAGAAACTGAGAAAGAAAAACACAATGTTTGATTACTATAAAGATATTGATAATAATTCCTTAAATTTACCATAAATTTGAATTTTATTTTTTAAAACTTGAGATGACAAATTGATAAACAGACTTTTTCACAGCATTGGATGACAAATATGTTTACTCTTTAATGAAATCTAAAGAAATTCATATTTCTTAGGACCTGCCCCCACAAAAGGAAAATTATAAAAATACTTTGAAAAGAATAAAAACAAAAACGCAACATACCAAAATTCATGGCAGATAACTAAAGGACTGTTGGAGGAAAATTTGTAGCTGTGAGTGCCTGTAGTATTTTTTAAAAAATCAGATAAATAAGTTAAACTTCTACCTTATCGAACTAAACAAAGGGACCAAAGTAAACCCAAAGCCAGCAAAAATAAGAAAGCTTACAGATAACAGAAACAAATGAAACAGAGAATAGAAAATAGGCAAAGTCAATGAAACCAAGTTAGTTATTTGAATAGACCAATAACATGGTTAAACATTTATCTACTCTGACCAAGCAAAAAAATGAAAGAAAACTCAAATTACAAAAATCAGGAACAAAAGAGGAGACATTATTATTATTATTATTATTATTACTATTATTATTATTATTATATGAGACAGCTTCCACTTCCCAGATTCAAGCAATCCTCCCAACTCAGCCTCCCGAGTCGCTAGGATTACGGGGGCATGCCACCATGTCTATCTAATTTTTGCATTTTTAGTAGAGACAGGGTTTCACCATGTTGGCCAAGCTGATCTTGAACTCCTGACCTCATGTGATCCAGCCACCTCAGCCTCCTGAAGTGCTGGGATTACAGGCCTGAGCCACCATGCCCAGTTGAGACATTATTATTGACTTTATTGAAATCAAAAGGACTATAAGGGAATCCTATGAACAACTGTATGCCAGTAAGTTAAATAAGTTGGATGACATGGTTGGGAACGAAATGAAGGGAAGCCCGGGAAGGGTGCTCTAGAGAAGTGTATGGAGCCTGCATGGGTGCATCCCTCTAGCTCAGCAGTAGTCCTGGCCTGTGTGGAGAGGCACAGACAGGGAAGTCAAGTTCTAGAGCATGCCACCATCATCTGGGTCTTAAGGAAGCTGTGATTTCAAAATTTAGATTCCTTGACTATCATGAATTCTCCATAGAGTTATAATCACCTCAGTTCCCCTAGTTTAATTATTGCTTATAAAAAATGAGAATTGATCGATTTCACAAATATACTTTGATAAATATGCTTTTATATATTCCATTATGTGTAAACATTGCTATTATTTCACTTTTAATCTATACTATTATTTTTCTTTAGTACTATAAAACACAAAGTCTGTTTACTAATCAAGCTATGCTGATCGACTTAGTGATACATATGTACCAATGTATATTATGTAGATATACAGGCTTTGAAAAATGCACTGCCAATGGGAAGGAAGAAAATACATAAGGTTCACATTGCACTACATTTTCTCCAGCCTGTTTGGTCCACAGCTATCATGATATAATAGTTTTTTCCTTAGAATCATTGAAGTAAATGATTTGCAAAGGGAGTATGCCTATTTGTGTTCTACAACACTGACATTATTTTAAAAATGTAATTTCTGCATAAACTGATTTACATATATAAACATGCTTGACACTGACAGCAATTCTCAAAGTCACACACCCAAGTGTTTGTTTGCTCTAAAGCCTCATCTGGTAGAAGGAGGTAGGTAGGGATGCTGAGGATGAAATAAAGAAGGGGCACCTGTGAGGAGTCGGGATCTCAGTGCACTCTGGGTGACTATATGAGCTGCCCTCAACTCCGGGATGTTGGTTTCTCTTGGAACTCTGTCAAGTTCAACTTTCCATGATGACTCTTCAGAACAAAGGGCCAAGTGGTTCTTTTCAAGTTTAAGGTAACATTGGATAAGACTTACTTAAAATCAGTGTTTTTAAAAATCAATACCTTGATCTGACATATGTCTTTTTACTCTTGGAGGATTTCAGTATAAGCAACTTATAAATGTGAATGATATTTATGATTGACAACATACAAGAATCAGAGTAATTGGAACACATGCAAAAATTCTTAGTCACTTAAGAGAGATTGATAGAAATAATTGCTCATTTTCCCCTTTAATTATTAACAGGACATATTTACACATTAAATCTGAAAATGAATTGTTCAAGGTATTGACTTCCAGGAAATCTCTTGTTAATTATCTTAATGGTATGCCTTTGAACAGCTTAAGTAAATTTAAAAATTGTAATGATCTGCCCAGGCTTCATTATCTTTTCAATGATGTAACAAAACGAGCTCAGTATTTGCAATTGCGTAGATCTGGGTTTGGATTCATGGTTTACCATTTACTAGTTATGAAATATTAGGCAAGTTGCTAGACTCTTTTCATCTCTAGCGCTAATTTACAAAGTAAAGATTACTGAATTAATTCACAGCAGATTTTGGAGTAAAGAAGATAGAAGGATGGTTAGAAAATTACAGATTTAGGCAGACTTGCATACACAAAATTGGAACAGCTGTTCTTGTTATTACCATTATGCACTGGGCTGAGGCATGCTACCAACCTTGGGTAAAGACATGAACTTCAGGTGCCTTTCAACAGAGCAATGCAAGGAGACTCTGAGTTGAAGTGCAGGAGCAGACAGCAGAGGCGTGACATATGGAAGACGTGGACATGCACAGCAGAAGTCTGGTAGCCACACTTGATGTTTAATTGCCTTAACATAGAGAATAGCGATTTGGAAATTGAGTTTACAGTGCTCGTAAAATTCAGGGAAGCTATGAATGCTTTTCCATTTCAACATCCAAGAAAAATCCTTGTACAACCCTGTGTGATGTTGATATAGGATGCTCCATGCATGAAAGAAGCAAACACGTTTTTCATGTCTGTTTTGCAAAGCGAGTGATGTCATCTTGTAGAGAATCTCTTTTCAAAAGGAAAAAAAAGAATGCATTACTAGGTGAATGTATTACTTGCTGTAGCAATATGTTTAACATGTTTAACTCAGTCCAGGTGTGCTCAGCTGAGAGAAGGCGGTCTGAGCATGGTATGCCTGGCATCATGCCACTCAGACCTGAGTTTCTCCTATACAGGTCCACTTTTGAATTTCTCCATGCACTTGATGTAATGAGTAAATTGTTACTGATGCAGATGGAGTGCCATCAAGATCTGGAAGTCCCTCAGAGGTGACCAGATGGCTTCCTCTCACCTTTTAGTATTTAATGATGGTCCTTGGGCATGCTCCAATGACTAAAAAAAAAAACAAAACAAAGTTTGAGGAAAGAACATTTTCACACCAATTAAAAGAAAAAGTATCAAAGAAAATCTACCCTAAATTATTTAAACTTTTAGATTAGAATGTTTTTGCTTGAACTTAACACTAAAATGTTTGCCAAATATTTTCTTCAAGGGTGGATTATTCTTTAGTAGGTGTCAATGAGCCCAAAAATCCTTTCCCATTCTTAATTATATAAACTGATGACAGGCTGCTAGTACAAAGTCACAGGAAAGAAGCAATATTGAGTAAAAGCCTGATAAAATTGCTATCTTCCTTGTTAGTTTTATCATATCAGTTGTACTCAGAAGCAACATTTCTGTCAAACAAACTGCCCTGGAACTCTTGGTGCTGCTGTTTGTCTCTATTTTATTTGGAGAACAAACTTTTAACATCAAGAGGCATTTGTTTAAACGCTTCTGAAGGCCACTTTTTGAGTTTGCGGGTGCATCATCAAGCGCTGTGGTCTCTGTTCTGAGGAGATGTGTAGTGCAGATGCTTCTATAAAATGGATAAATGCATCCTAGAGGCCTAAGTGGCACGTCTGGCTGTGGAAGCTTCTAGTTTATCTTTGAAAGTATGTAATTTATTCTGAATGGTTAATATTTTACAGTTACTTAGTCAAGCTGTTGCATGAGCTGGTTATATTTTAAAATTCTTATCTCTTCTTCCATCAAGTAATTTGTGTTTTCATCAATCAGTCATTTGTTCTACCATTCAATAGATTTGTGAAAACATATTCTTCTTGGGTCTGGTGTAGGCACTGGAAACTCTGAAATGAATATCATAATTCCTGTCCCCAAAGCTGTACACAGTCTTGCAGGATCACAGTCAAGTGACATTACGTTGATAAGAGAGTACAAGTGTTATGATGAAAAGACCCTCTACTTAGGGGTCTAGGGTTCAGACTTAGGAGTAAATATTGAGAACAAAGTTGAGAAATGGAAACTGGTGAGGTTGATGGAAGACTTCATACAAACTCATTAGATTGGTGCAAAAGTATTGCAGTTTTTGCCATTCCTTTTAATTTACACCAACCTATTAGATTTAGTCTCAAAAAACCGAGGAGGAATTGAACAGGTCAGGAGTGGTCTTGGAGAGCTTTCTGGGATAATACAGAAATTAAGATTTTGACAGAGAGCAAGACAAGTTTAGAAAATACTCACCTTTTGGGTATGGACAAATGTATGGTGCAGGCATGGTGAAAGCTGAAGATAAGACAAACTCATATTCAAAAATTGGGTATCGCAGGATCTAGTAACATATGGCACACTTGTTCCAATTATTTTTGCATGTAATTTTTCATGTTTAAAAATGTAGAATGAAGACACTGAAGGTAAAGTTATTAACTGCAAGTATGAAATCTTGGAGGTGATGAAAGGACATGAGATTCAGAACACAGCTGAAGGTGTTAATTCTGGGGAAGAGGTGCAGTAGCAAGTATTTGGAGAAAGGAAACAAAAAACAAAGAAGAAAGATTTGCAGTAGAGCACGGGAACACGGCATTTTCTGTAGGTAACTTCTGCTCTTTCCGCTGTGTGGATTGCAGCTGGGGTGGGAACACCAGTGCATTAGTAAATCTCTGGACCAGAGGCAAGTAAAAGCATCATTAAGACATACTGGGGCTCACTGGAGAGAAAGAATAAACATCCAGCGCCCCAGTTATGTCCATAGCATGATTTCCTTCTGGAGCTCTCAGCCACCCATGAAGAGCCATAGAGCGTATATCCTCAACAGGAAACACATCAGAACCCAGGGGGACAAAAACTGTTTTGAGGGTGACGGGGAGATTAAAAGAAAGTACTAATTTTTTGCATAAAACACAGATATATTTCCAATTCATAAACAAACATACAGTTGGTCTGTGTTCTCAAATTTATATGGGTTGAGGCCATCAAGAAAATATATCTAAAAAGGCCTCTTAAGGTGATTGAAAAGGTGATTGAAAAACCCAGCTGTAGAGAAAATGGCTGGAAACCTGAAGGTTGGTCATGTCTTTGTAAAAGGCAAGAAATACTTGTTGTTGGTAATTGTATTAGTCAGGGTTACCTAGAGGGACAGAACTAAGAGGATATATAGGAGTTTATTAAGGAGTACTGAATCACATGATCACAAGGTGAAGTCCCACAAGAGGCCATCTCCAAGTTGAGGAGCAAGGAAGCCAGTCCTAGTCCTAAAACCTCAAAAGTAGGGAAGCCGATGGTGCAGCCTTCAGTCTGTGGCCAAAGGCCCAAGAACCCCTGGCAAATCACTGGTGTAGGTCCAAAACTCCAAAAGCTGAAGAACATGGAGTCTGATGTTTGAAGGCAGGAAGCATCCAGCACAGGAGAAAGATGGAGGCCAGAAGACTAGCCAGTCTAGTCTTTCCACGTTCCTCTGCCTGTTTTTATCATTTGTCTTCCCCAAGAGGGAAACACAAGAAAGGCTAACGGGGTGGGATCTGCCAGTGTCAGGGAGAGAGAGGCCCCCTCCAATGTGGAGACAGAGGTCGGCATGCAGGTGAACAAAGGCCCAGACAAGAGCCCAGTGGATGCGATTGTCATTTGAATATCTCAGAATGACTGGCTGGTGAGTGTCCATGCAGTCCCATAAATGGCAACGCTCTAAACTTGGCGGAGCCCAGCTCACCCTATCTGCACAAAATCTCCCTCCTCCAGCGGTCTTTGAAATTCCCATAGGTGCATATTTTCACTCACAATGCTGGTTCAAGGGATCCTTCGGCTTGGAGCTGAGAGAGTTGCCTTGGAACATGTCTTCCTCTCCACCGTCACAGGGCCAAGGAAACAATGGGGCTTAACATCTGTTGCCCCCGGCCCTGATGGGGCTGCAACTCCACTGTCAGCCAATCTGCACCATCCTGAGAAGCTTGGATCCACTCTTCTGCAGGAGAATAGTGTGTCTGTGTGCATGTGTCTATGTGCGTGTCGGCACATGGTGGCTGGGTTGATGGTCTGGTGCTGTTACCTTGAGTGAATGAGCCCCTACATGCTGTCCTGGAATGATAAAGAGCTTTAGAGTCAAGAGTCATGCATGGAGCCTCCCTACTCACACGTGTGTCCCAGGGCACCTGCCAGGTGGAGATTTTATGTCAGCTGGCCTGTGTATGTGTGTGTGTGAGAGAGAGAGAGAGAGAGAAAGAGCGAGAAAGAGCGAGATAGAGAGACCTGTGTCCCTTAATGATGGGGATGTGTTCTGAGAAATGTGTTGTTAGCTGAACATCATGGAGTGTTCAGCTCAGTTACACAGACATAGATGGTACAGCCCACTGCCTGCCTAGGCTAGGTGTATTGCTCCTAGGCTACAAACCTGTGTTGCTATGACTGTACTGAATAGTATAGGCGATTATAACACAGTGGTGAGTATTTGTGTATCTAAACATAGAAAAGGCATAGTAAAAATATGGTATTATAATCTTATTGGACCGCTGTCCTATATTCGGTCCCTCATTGACTGAACCATCACTGTGTGGCACATGACTGCATATATGTGTGTGTGTGTTTGCATGCATGTGTGTGTGGGGGTGGGGGGTTTGTATGTGCATGTATATATACACATATATGTGTGTGTATACATAATATGTGTATGTGTGTGTGTTCATACATGCACACCCACCCACCCACACCCCCCTCCCACACACACATATATGGAGAGAGACAGAAAGACAAGACAAAGAGAAATTTTAAAGAACTGGCTTATACTATAGTGGGGATGATAAGACTAAATACTGCTGCAAAGTAGGCCCACAGGCTGGAGAGCCATGGAAGAATTTCAGTTTAAAGTCCAAAGGCTGTGGCTGAATTCCTTCTTCTTCTGGGGGCAAGCAGTCTTTCCATTAAGGCCACCACTGCTGGGGCGAGGCCCATCCATATTAAGGTGGGTCATCTGCTTTCCTGAAAGTCTACTGAGTTAAAGATTTATCTCATCTAAAAAATAAATTCACAGCAGCATCTACAACAATGACTGACCAAATGTCTGGGAACTGTGGCCTAGTCAGGTTGACACATACAGTGAACCCCCATGACCTCCATGCTGAAACGGGGCCTCCTCTCCCTCTGGAGCTCTGTAGCTGAGCTGCCCTCACTGCACCTAACCCCTGTCCCTCACCCTGGAGTCTGACTTGGCTGCCCCGTCCACCTCCACAGATGGCCAGCCCCTCCTTGTGTCAGGCTCCTTCTGAGCTGCACGGCAACGTGGCTGGACGCCCACTATATGACTCACCTGCTGTCATCAATGGAAATGTAAGATGTGATTCATGTTTTCTTCACCCTGGAATTTGGAGAGGATTCTTGTGTTGTGATAGCAAACGCCCTCACGAGCAGCAGGCTGGCCAAGTCTTGAGAGTTTTGGAGAAGTGAGGGAGTATCTGAGAATTAGTCACCTTAACTTTTACTTCAGGTCTTTTTAAATCTGTATTTTCAGGATTGGTTTGTCTACCTTTTCTTGTACACATTTTGTAAGTTGTTTACAATGGTAGATTCTAACTGTTCTTCCACCTTCATACTTGGGGTCCTAGGCTTGGAGCAAAGAGCTTGGCATCAGTTGCAGCTGCGCCCTTCCTCAGCTCCCGTCCGAGCATGTGGCTTACCCCTCTAAGTCCCCCTCCTGACAGGATGCAGTATGAAGGCGAAGGGCTAGCAGGCTCCGCACACTTCACAGGACCCTGCTTGGTGCTGACCTGATCCAAGCCTTGGGAGGATTTTGTGGTTGTCCCGTGGTACCCACCTGTGAAAGAAAAATAAATCCTGGGACCCCAAACTCACTAAGCCAAGGGAAAAAGTCAAGCTGGAAACTGGGTCACACAAACCTGCCTCCCGTTTGGTTCCTAAATAAGATAGTTACAAAGTTAAAAAGCTACATATCTCCCTCCCAACTTGCCCACCAGGAAATTCCTTGTGGGCCCCAAAATCTTTACTCTAAAACAATTCTGTGACGTTTCTCCAGGCAATGTAAATGGATAGATCCTCTTCACAGGTGCAGGGCAAAGGACGGGACTCAAAGGCATCCCTCTGCTCACCTGAGCCAAATGCATGTCTGATGGCTTCCTCTGACCTATTGTTTACGTTGTCTCATGTAAAAATGCAGATTCACTGGGCCGGACCAAGACATATGTGACTATTCCTCTACCCCTCCCTCACATGAAAATTGTATATTCAGTGAAAGGCCGACCAAAGACTCAAAAGGATATAACTGTTTTTCTCTTATCTACCCACACATTTTAAACATTTCTTTCTCTTCCTCCAATATCTGCCCTTTCCCCTTTAAAGATTGAAGCTCTCAAAATCATCTTTGGAGAAAGGCATAGACCCATCTCCCAGCTGTGGAAGCTTAACTTTGGCAAATAAACCTCCTAAAATGATTGAGATTTGCCTCGGTCATTCTCTTTGATTTACATGCCTCACAGATGTTTCCTGAGGATGCCAGGAGAAATATAAAAACGCATGGCCTTTATGCCTGGCATATTATAATGATTTTATAAATTATATCTACTTATAAACCTATAACTATGGACTGTGCCCAATGGTAAATTGTTAGAAAATTAAGGAAGGTTTTTAATATGTACAAAGAGAGGTGTCGTATGTTTTTCATGAAGACAACTTAGAAAGTTTATTTATATCAAATATGAATTTGTGTCTTGATATTCCTTAAAATAGTTCCCCAAAGGGAAGAAATATTTGATAATTGCTCCTTTATATGGGAGATCCGTTTCTTGACCCAATCAGGAAATGCAGTATGGCCATTGGTCTTTGAGGCCAGCAAGACAAAGGTGATCATTCTTTGCCTGAGTTTCTCTACCATGCAGCTCAGAGCCAGGAAACAATATACGTATTTAGAATACAATGAAACAAAACATATTCCCTGAATGAAGACTAGCAAGTGTACATGTAATGCTGACATGTGTTCATAGAAGCATCTGCCCTCATCTTTAGGAAATCACCCTTTATCTCATCTTTATCCTGCTTGGTGTTCACAGGGGCTCAGCATTTTGTGCTGTTGTTGGCTTTGTGTTTTAATCGTGCATTGCAGGAATAAACATGGACCATTCTAATGGCAATTTCAAAGCTCCAGCTCCATATTCCAAAACCTCCTACAGCACATTTGAATTAATGGTTTTTGTCTTGAGGAGAAAAGCAACTAGAAAGTCCTTCTCTGGCTTAATTAAGACCTTTTCTCACTTAAAGTACAGGCTCTTTTTAAAATGGTGACTATTTCGCCTACGCTCTCCAAAATTTACAAATAAGCAAAGAGGTTGTTCGCTATGCACTCCCTTCTCTACGCATAAACATGTCTTTCAAACAGATGATAGGGAGGAAGATTGCTGGAAGCTGTTTCTTGTGGAAGGGACTTCATTGTAGAAATTTGTATTTTAATAGAAAGTGTCAACACTCATATTCTCTGCCTTCTAACTGGAAAATTTGGGTCAGGGCACCTGTGTGACAAATGTGCATCGCTGCTGAGTCCCATGCCTCCGGTTTTATCCACAGAATATTCTAACTCTCTCCTTATATCTAGTACATTTGGGAGCATGTGTTGTTGAAATTCTCAAGAATGATTCTAATCCTTAGCAGAAAGGAATGGGCGATGGGAGTTGGTATGGAGTCAGCACACTGTTTGAAGATTCCGGGAGCTGGCCCTGGGATCTTTGAAATGAGCCCCGTATGATGGACGTGGACACTCAGACTGAGAGTCTTCAGACGCACGGTGCAGATGGCACTCTCCTGTGAATCTGGATGAGAAACCCAGCACCTCTGTGCCCTACCCCATGTTTATATAAGGGACTTTGAGTTAGACAATCTCTAATGTTCCTGATTATTTTAGTCTCTGGTTCTAGGATAAATTAATTCCAACTGCTGCAGAAAATTTATGTCAAGAAGTCTTGTGCATTCTTTTTTTTTTTTTTTTTCTCAGTGCCATGTTACTCTGGTTCTAAGGCGAGTGAGGATGTGCTTGATGGCCTCAGTCCTGGGTTCTTATACTGCATGTACCAGTTACTAGCAGGGTTAGTGATAGCAAGTTCCTTACTCTTGGTGCCTCAGTTTCCTCGTGGAAAACTGAAGCTGTCCTGGGACCTGCCTTCTGTGGAGGCTGGGAGACAAGGAAGCCATCTGCAGTGGTCACTGTGGTTCATGTGCTGCCAGCCCTTAAACCGCAGGAGAACCCATCTCACGTCGGAAACCTTCTCATGCCTCAGCTGACTGATGTTCCGTCTGGGCTTGGCCTGTTGAGTGCAGGAGAAGAAGCTCCCCTGTGTTTTGACACCGCTACACTCCTCTTATCCCTGGAACAAATCAGATCCCAGTCGTCGGTGTGCAGAGCTGTTTTTCCTTTAATCAAATTCACTTTCAATTACATTCTGTCTTGACAGTTTGAAAGCTAACTACCAAACCAGAAAGTAGTTTTGGAATTAATGGGAAGTGAGAAGTTGTGTCAGCTTGGGAAGGTGTGATGATTTATGAATGCAGAGCTGCTCAAAGGGCAGGAACTCCAAGTTCCTCCTTAAAGACTGTCCTTATGACACCTCCGGTCACCAGAAACAGTGATCACTTTTTAATCACCAGCAGGTTTCCTGTTGTTGAACTTGATTCAACTTTGATTTTTATTCGCTGAAGGTCAAATTAGGGCCCTGTAGGAGAATGGGGGATAGATTAGGACAGCACATGACCGTGATCTGGAGTTTGCAGGTCGCTCACGTGTGTGTTCTCTTCTCTGCTTGGCATCTGAAGAGCAGTGCGGGGAGACGGGTTCCATAATGATGCCCCACAATTAAAGCACTCAGTTAATTGACAGCCACTCAGCCTCCCATGACAAATGGCCTCGGGCACACCTCAGTGTTCAGAGCCCTTTTGTAACCTTTGTTTAGCAGACAGAGGCAGGATGAGAACTGAGGAGCCCACAGAGGTCAGGGCACTGGGCCTGTGTCCCTCAGAGTTCACGAAGCTGCCTCTGTGCATGTGGGCGTGGACTTGAGAGTGAGCCCTGTGCTGCAAACATGTGCCTGTCCACGTGTGTGTGCGTGTGCAAGAGCATCGCTGTGCGTGTGCCTGTCCACATGTATGTATGTGCTCTCCAAGAGCGTCGCTGTGTGTGTGCCTGTCCACGTGTGTGTCCGCGTGCAAGATGTCGCTGTGCGTGTGCCTGTCCATGTGTGTGTGTGCAAGTGTCGCTGTGCGTGTGCCTGTCCATGTGTATGTGCTCTCCAAGAGCGTCGCTGTGTGTGTGCCTGTCCACATGTGTGTCCGAGTGCAAGAGTGTCGCTGTGCATGTGCCTGTCCACGTGTGTGTGCGTGTGCAAGATGTCGCTGTGCGTGTGCCTGTCCACGTATGTGTGCAAGAGTGTCGCTGTGCGTGTGCCTGTCCACGTGTGTGTGCAAGAGTGTCACTGTGCGTGTGCCTGTCCATGTATATGTGCTCTCCAAGAGTGTCGCTGTGCGTGTGTCTGTCCACGTGTGTTTCCGTGTGCAAGAGTGTCGCTGGGCATGTGCCTGTCCGTGTGTGTGTGTGTGTACAAGAGTGTTGCTGTGCATGTTCCTGTCCACGTGTATGACCATGTGCAAGAGGGTCGCTGTGCGTGTGCCTGTCCACGCGTGTGTGCGTGTGCAAGAGTGTCACTGTGCGTGTGCCTGCGTTTTCCAGGGGGCCCAACCTAAGTTGGGCACCTGCTGTGCTCACTGCCCACCGGTGTTCCATGAGGGTAACAGGGCACTGTGTTCAGGATGGATACATGCGCCCGACCCCCTATTCAGGACACTCCCCTCAAATGATGAGACTTCGAGTGTTCCCCTGATTTATTCCTGAGGTTCCTCTTACGTTGCAGGGGGAGAACACTCTACCATGCAGAAGCCAATTGTTCCCCTTAACCGGTCATCTCTCTTTAGTTTCAGTTCCTTCCCTTCAAACAAATGTGTTATGGGAAGCAAGGAAGTGATTCTGCCGTGTCTTTCTTTGTTCACGCCTTCTTCTGAGTTTCTCAGCCAAGTCAGGCTTAAACCCCCGTTAGAGTTGTTACTTAGAGAGATTGGGGTATTTCTTTTACTTCCTATGCTGATTTGCCTCCTTGCTGAGCTCTCAGATGTCTAGCCTGTCAGTGACTCTTCCCCTCCACAACCTCCAGTGGGTCAGGGGCTTTGTCCCTCCTTGAGTGCAGAAGCCCAGAGCCTGACTCCACCACCCCAGCGAGCTCAGAGATCGGCCAGACTTGGTGGTGATGGAACTGCAGATCAGGAGCAAAAGCGATCTCAGTTATGTGCTTCTCTCCAAAGAGCAGGCCGGGGTTGCAAAGTGGTCGACGCTCCTCTCAGGAATCATGACTTTTTTCTTTTTTTCATCATCAATCGGTGTTTCAGGGACACATTTATTGTTTATTTACTAGTTTCATAAACTGCCTGAAATGCTCGGGTAGGAAGAGGAGGGTCATAAGGCCAAGTTGACAGACATGGGGGAGTGGGGCCAGAAGTCATCTTCCTTCGGGGCCTTAAGAAAGTGGGATCATTTTAGGGAGAGGGCGGCGCCATCATGACATGGTGTAAAGGAGTGGGTGGATTGGAGGAGGAGTCGGATTCTGCGGTGGCACAAATGCCCTCTTCAAATTGCTGTGGCTCCTTAAAGTCCACAAGGGCTCTGGTCTCCCTCTCCTGGCTGGAAATGGCCATTGGCCAACGGGAATACAAAATGGGCAGAACTCTTTCCTACCAGTCAGACCTGTGGTCTTAAAGCTCGATTAGAGATAAAGCAATGTCCCCCTCCTTCTAGAAGGGTCTGAGATTATCACGCCACACAACTTCCCATGGCAAGGCATTGCTTCTTATAGGGATGAGAATAAACAGAGCGTCCAGGGAGGTTGATAGAGAGGAGAGTTGCACATGGGCTCCCTCCACTGTCATATGTGATTGCTTGGTGGCCTGGGCTGCCCTCCCCTCCCACAGAGCAGAGGGCCAGGTGCTGGTGTCTGCACTGCCCAGGGAGCAGAGAGTCAGTTTTCAAATGTACTTTGTACTACTTTGTAAACACTGCTGCCTCACTCTGTAGAGCAAATGTTGGAGAAGAGTCACAAAATGACTTTGTACTTGTGGACTTATTCTTTATTGACATAACATAACTATATATATATAGTGATATATATATAGTTTTATATATATAGTGATATATATAGTTATATATATAACTATATATAGTGATATATATAGTTATATATATAATATATATAGTGATATATATAGTTATATATATAATATATAGTGATATATATAGTTATATATAGTGATATATATAGTTATATATAGTGATATATAGAATTATATATATAGTGATATATATATATAGTTATATATATATATAGAGAGAGAGAGAGAGAGAGAGAGATGAACCACTTTGTTCCTCTCATGCCCTACTGTATTATCCTCTGCTAAACAGAACTAGGGCCCAAGCACATTCTTTAGCATGTTTGAATATTCACAGCTCTAGGTAACGGGGTTAACTAGTGACAGAGGTTAACAGCTTACCCAGGAACGTGTTTCTAACGAAGGGCCCTTGTCTAGGCTTCTTCAGAAACCCGTAAGACCCAATCTCCACATGGTAAGCACTGATCCTTCAGCTACGGCGTGTGGATCCCTGAGGTTGGAGATAAAGGTGTTGGGACAGCATCCTGTGAAACCTTTGGTGTAGTGCTTCATGCTGTGGGCTCCAACAAACCATCTACTCCATGCTTTCTGTATTAAATGCCACTTACTAGGTAGCATGTAGAATAAATAATCCAATCCCTGCAGGATTAGGTTTCTGTGATAGCATGGCTCATTCTATTTAGAATGAACAGAGGAATTCAGGAAGATCGCTGAGTGACAGGGCATAAGGTATGGCCATTCTTGGGAGAGGATGAGTTAATATGAAGACAGAATCACGCTAGTTGTGGAGAACTAGTAAGAAATAGAAACATTTTTACAGGCGTTTATGGTTTTGAGACTACAGAAACCAAATGAGTTCAGCTTTCTGAGAACTGTATTACTATTATGTTTGTAAAGCTGTTTGAAAGTCTTTATTTGGCTTTAGTCTTTGACGGTCAACGCTAAGTGATCCACTCAGACACTAGCAGTTGGTCATGACCTCCAAATGTACTTTCTTTGGAATATGAAACCAAACCCAGGTAGCCTCTTTCCTGAGAACTCCCTCCCATATGCTTCCTACTAGTAGAGTCACACACCAACGGGAAACTGTCGAGGCTATTGGTTCTAAAATTGTGCCTACCTTGATGCTAATTTCAGTAATAGTGCAAATGACCTATTTCTAGGTCATTCTGCCATGCTTCCCTCTGCTTGCCAAGGATGAACAGCTTAAACCAGTGTTGTATAAAACCCAGACCATAGGCAGTGAGGGATGGAAAGCATCTAAACTGGACTCGTAATGAGGTTTATCCCGTGTCTCCCCATCCCCTACCACAGTAACCAGTACAAGGACAGGTTGGATATTTTAAAAAGAATGGTGCTAGATGTAAATTTTCCAAGTTTGGAAAAGATGATTCTAAGCAAAGCACAGTTGTGGTTTGACTTGTGAAAATAATAATAATAATAATAATAATAATAATAATAATAATAAAAACAAAGCTGATCCTGCATGCTCTGTTCAGTAGGGAACTATCAGCTGGTAGGGAAGACCCCAGCATTCACTGACATACACATGCTGCTACCAAAGTGTCTACTAATCAAAAGCAACAAACAAACAAACAGCACAACACCAATCAACAGACAGCACAAGCTGATTCTACTTCCCCAAATGTGTCCACTGCATCTGACTCCAACAGCAGCACGGTTTCTACTCTAATGGGAAAGTCACCTGGAATCACTTCTCCTTTTATGTTCTCCTCTGTTTCTTTTGTGGCTTTAGTCACGGGCACTATTTGGTGCTAATGTGTAGGGCTTGACTGACATCTGGAATGAGCTGCTAAAATGAGAGTTTATTTTAACAAAGATGGGATTGAGGAGAGGTTAGTCCTTTGCTTCACTTCCTAGTGTCAAAAAAATTTGCTAGATTTTGATACTCGCCTTTGTTCCCGACATTAGGGAATTAAGGTCTATGATAAACAGGCATTACAACTTGTTTCAGGAAGTGAGTGGCGGTGGCGTGACGGACGCCCCTGGCTCGCTCTAGGCTGCCATTCAGTAATTGCTGCCACGAGGCACAACGTAAACCCACCTGCCTTCAGCTCTCCTTTTGGACAATGTGCCCTCTTCAGAATTCTCCTGTGAACCCCTGAGCTGATTTTAATAACTCCCTCGCCATGTCCCCGGGCTAGCTATCTTGGCACTAAATCCTCCATCTTGTAAAACCCAGTTGCTTAGGTAACACTTCGCTCCCTCCAACGTGATGTTCTGTGATTCTGCGATGCACTCGCTCAGCCTTGTTCCAGTGGCTTGAAGAGGTAATCAAGTAATTTACTTGGAGCCACATAAAGTTAGTGTTCTCTTCTCCAGGAAAAGGGAAAATAGAACATAATTTAAATCTGTTTTATTCTAAATCTGATTTATTTTAGAATTAATTTTAGAAAAAAAAATCTGGACCCTGATAGGCAGATAAATCTGCTTTCTCAGATTTTGAGTTACAAATTTGTGGCCATCCCATTTTGTTTGAAATTGAATTATTTAGCCCTCTCTGCATCATGTGGAAAAGGTGCTCTGTAGGGAAGAAGAAAAATTTTCCCTGTTTAGGTGTCTGATGGAAAATACATTCCCTAAGTGCTGAGTGAGTGCATAGAAGATGTCCCTTCAATCAATTGACAAAAGTTTGAACTCTGCCCTGTAGGTCAGACAAACTGAGTGCCTCTGAATGAACTTTTTATGAATGAGCCACTATTTCCTGTGACAACAGACAGACTTGTCTTGGGGGTTGGTGGGGAAGCTACTGAAAATTCTTAGTAACATTTCAGCCTCATTTGAGGTAACAGGATCCGTAAACGATTTACAATTTCTCATCTTTTCAAGCACTGTTACAGGAATTGTGGTGGCCCCAACCTGTCTCATTGGAACTGTGAATTAATATTATGGGAATAAGCAGAAAACATGAAATAATTTCACACTGACTCACAGATTCCATTGCACGATCACACATGGTACTCATTTGTCCCAGCACAAAGAGGTCATGTTTGAATTATTTAAACCCAATAGAACAATATAAACTATGATTTGGCAGTAAACTTCCAACAGTCGTGTCTAGGTTTAAGTAAATGTTCTGGCTCATTTCATTAGTTGAAGGATGTGTAAATCTAACATACTGTTGTATGTGGCACTGGGCATGCATGTTTAAAAGTACAAAAAGAATGTAATAAGATAGAGATTTACACACATCAGTACTTTCCAACATATGTGCCATGTGCCGTATTCAAGAATTTAATAATTTTATAACTGATAAAACTGTCACTAAATTTATTTTGAAGCAGAGGGACTCCTGAGTCCACATCGAGCCTTAGTGTGATGACAGACCCTCCAACATCTCAGAGTTTTCAAAGGTATTCAGAGGGCTTCCTTGTTCGACAGGCAGCTAAGCAGCTTCTTCGTGCAGTTACCTCCAGTTTCATGATTTAAATAGCTTGACTTTTAAAACCAAAACCCAGGAAGGCCCCATGAGCGTAAAGAGCATTCACAGGACCCCAAAGTGCAGTGGTTCATCAAACCACAGGTCCTTTTTCCTCCTTTAGATTTTTCTTAAAATGGAGAAACCTCAGGGGAAAATTAAGAAAATAGCACTCATGACCATACAGGCTCCTGCATATATCAGTGAAGAAAGAGGGAGTTAGGTTTTTATGAACTCAGACTTTCAGGAAAAATTATCATTTATTTCTCATCTTTCATTCAGTTTTGTGCTTGAGCATCTTCTCTGAAAATGCATCGATGCATCTTCTTACTGGAAGTGAAGCTATTTCTGTGTACTTCACGCACTTCCTACCATTTTCATTATGCCTGTGCAGTGTGTTGTGCCATTGTGTTTAGAAATACTCCTGAAACACCTGCAGCAGAGGAGGCTACCATTTTCCATGACAGGCCGCTCCTCCATTATACTGCCCTGCCTTGTCGGATTTGCATTCTAAAATGAATTCTCACCATGTTGAATTAGGCTTAAACATCACTTTGCTATAACTTGGGAGAATTTGTTGTTGCTATTGTCCTAACACTTTTCAAAATGAATATATTTATCATATTGAGTATTTCGGTAAAAAAAAGAAAAGAAAAAACAAAACAAAACCATTATCTTGACTTTAAGAAGTTTGTTCAAAATCAAAGAACGGTTTTCTGAGCCCATTCACTGAACCTTTCCACAGCTTTAACACTTATCTTTCCCTTCTTTTCTAATGGTTGTCTTACCCTCCGGATGCTATGCAATTCCTCTCAACCTCAGGCATAGGTCCTTCTCCTGAGTACCTCATACCAGTGTCTTCAGGGCCTCCTGTATGGGGTTGAAGAACTGGGCACAAATTTGGTCATCCCTAAGCACTAATCAAAAAGACAATCCCTTGTATGATGGTGCCTGGCACAGCTAGACGAGATAGCTCTCTCCTGAAGGAGGTGGGCATTTTCAAATGTATTCCAGACACCCCACAGGGCATTCAAGGTCAACATGTTCTAACTGAAAGTGTCTTCCTTGATTTTTGCTCTGACATGTGAAGAACTTGGAAGTTGTCACTCCAGTTCTCACAAGAAAAAGTTGAACAAACTGTGGCTATTTGTTAAAAAAAAATAAGAATTTTAAGATAGGGACAACGGAGCATTAAAGCAAGTGTGGGACACTTCTGAGTATGGGGCCCTGTGCAGCTGCATGGGATGCACGACCATGAAGTAGACTCCACCCACCCTGATGGAAGCGCTTTGCTGGTGCTAGGTGTGCTGCTGGCGGTGGTGGTAGTGGTGGTGGTGGTAGTGGTCATGGTGGTGGGAGTGGTGGTGGTAGTGGTGGTGGTGGTAACCCTAGTAATAATAGTGACAGCGGCAGCAGTAGTTGTATAAGTAGTACTAGTAGTTCTAGGAGTACTATTAGATTTTACTGCTACTGTTACTAGTAACACTAACAATAGTAGTAAAATTCTAATCACACTACCAACGGAGAAATCTGAAAATATATCTAGCATCTTATTTCTCCCTTTGCCCTTACTGTCAATTGGTAAATAACTGTTGATCATTTTTAATCAGTTAGATTTCTCCCAAAATATTCTTCTCTTCACCCCTATTGCTCTTATCATATCTATCCTAGATACTGCAATGGATTTCCAATTGGCTGCTGCTCCTCTAGGTAACCCTTTTCATCCATCCTTCAGGTCTTTTTGCCAGATGAATCATTACAAAATACAATCTCAAGATCTTACTCCCTATCTGAATGCAGTCCAAGGTGCGACACCACTTAAAAACAGCCTGGTGGGCCAGGCGCGGTGGCTCACGCCTGTAATCCCAGCACTTTAGGAGGCTGAGACGGGCGGATCACGAGGTCAGGAGATCGAGAACATCCTGGCTAACATGGTGAAACCCCATCTCTACTAAAAATACAAAAAAATTAGCCGGGCGTGGTGGCAGGTGCCTGTAGTCCCAGCTACTCGGGAGGCTGAGGCAGGAGAATGGCGTGAACCCGGGAGGCGGAGCTTGCAGTGAGCGGAGATCACGCCACTGCACTCCAGCCTGGGCGACAGAGCGAGACTCCATCTCAAGAAAAAACCAAAACAAAACAAAACAAAAACAGCCTGGTGCCTTTCATGGCTAGAAACAGGCTTCTATCTCTCTCTTCCGTCCACCCCACTCACAATTCATTCTCATCTCTTCCTAGTCACTCTACTCCCCTCAGAATCCCTTTTCCCCCAAATTAAAAAAAAAAAAAAGTGTTCATGGGTTCTGACAATAATCTACTAAAAGTTCTTCCTTTTTTTCCACATACAATTATCCCTCCCCTCTGAACTGTTTTGAATATTTCTTCTTATCTCTTATGACCATTATATTTCTATGTCCCTTTGGTTGGAAACTTGTATTCACCTTTCTCCAAACAGAATAAGACATTTTCTACCCTTTGCTTGGACGTCTTCTGTTCTTGCTTCTCTAGGTCCCTAATTGCACTGCAGTGATGATGTGTTTTCAGATTTTCTTTCTCATTCACCCTTGTGTACGCCAGACTGACCAGAGAGCATGTTCTAATCATTGTCTATGCAACATGCATATGAAGTTCTTAATAAATTATTGAGGAGTGTGTGATGAAAACATGAAGGAATGATAAGAGAATGAAGAGAATAAATGGCTCACTTTCAAACTGACAAAGTAAAACATAGGAGGATTTTAAATGTCGTTAGAGAAAAAGAATCTTGCATAGAGGGAATCTAAACAGAATATCTAAAATACAAGCTGACAAGTTACCATTTATCACTTCCCTTACTTCATGAGTTAGAAGCCAGTCACTTAGTTTAGTTCCCACTCAGGGAAGAGGAGTTATGCTCCACAACATAGAAAATGTATCAAAGAATCTGTGGGCATGTGCCAAAACCACCACTTTGATTAACAAGTATATTGGAAGAGATCATGTAAGCACATGCAAATATCCTTTTCTCCTTAAAATTCTTCCAGTGATTTCATCAGTGAATGTTCTCTGCAGCAATTACTCCCTGGTGCATTTTTAGTTTCTTCATTTCTTCTACATTTATTGACAGGAATTTTTCTGTAAGATATATTTCTCTCTTTTTCTCCATTTATTTATAATTTTACTCATTTATACATGTCAGTAGAGACTTCTGGGTATTTAATTTATTCTTGCTGTTATTACACAATATGATCCCTGTTTATTTTGCCTTTTCTAATTTGGCCTGTGGAAAACGTATTAGATTTCCCTGAGACTGAAGTCTGAGTCACCCTTTTTTGAGTGCTTACGTACTGCAAGCTCATTTTGTGTTTCTCTCGACTCTGCTCTTGAATCGGCATTTTTTTCAAAGTATCTTGATTTCTTTTATTGGAGAATGGTACTTAGAAAACAAGATCTGGGTGCTGGGTGTGTTTATTACTACTGGGACAATAGCGCATCTATGCATCTTGGTGCATGCTACCCCAGATATACACACATCTGTAATTGTTTCTGCATCTGTGTGTGTTTGTGTGTGTGTGTGTGTGTGTGAACCTAAACATGGGATTATACTGACATCACCAACTCCAAACCAGCACCTAGAAGTAGCTTTGTCAACTGCAGTAATCTCATTTTGCCCTAGCCTCTCTCTTCTCATGTGGTGTCTGCACTAAAATAAGATATGCACACACCTAGCTTATAAGTCTAAAATAGGCAAATTGAATAGAATTTCTATTAATCCAAAAATGTGCTAGAACCTTGGCCAATGTGGTTTCCATGCTAAATGCATTAGTTTAGATCAATTTGAAATTCTTTGGATTCCTTGAGTAACTTGACCCATGTTGGCTCTCATTTGGTTTGGAGTAAACACCACCCTTATTAACACCTATAATAACCCCTTTGCTGTTGATATTTCCTCAAACTTAATTTCGGATTTTCTCTTTTTGTCTTTTCTTCCTGACCCTTTAGTAAATGCTAAAAATACAAATAGTCTTAACCAAGTAAACACTGCTTGGAGAGAAAAAAATTGTATACGGTCCCAGTGACTCACTGCTTACAAAATCTGTGTCTACGTTTATGCATGTTTTGTATCGTACTACTTGTAGAAATTGTATGCATGGCTCACTTTATATATTATTATTCTGAAAAAAAAGAAAGCATTCCTTTTTAATAGTGTTACAGTGAAAGCAAGAATGAAAGCAAGAAAAAGAGAGTGAGCAAGACAGAGGGCTTGCTCTTTTCTGAAGGGCCCAGAGTCTCCAGCAGCAGAGACATTCAGAAAAGGAGGCACGTGACCTAGAGGCAGTGGCATGCAGGCCTAATCTACATTTGGTATTCTACAGTAATAGCAATAGCCGTGACCACAGGCAAGTCACCAAACCTCTCAGGGCTTCGGATTCCTCACCTCTAAAATAAAGGAGCGGAGCTACACAGATCCCCCTGTTACCTGTGACCTCTATGGGGGAGTGCAGTTCTGTCCATTCATGGCTCACGCCTGAGCTCATTCAGCTTTGCTTTCACAGGGACTATTTGACTTTTACTTTCTTTCATTGCAACAATGGTGAAAATTATGGATTTCACTTATTTTCCTTCTGTGTTAAGGAAAAAGCACGACAGGCACAATGCAAGTGTCCACTGATTTCCTGATCCTGCTTTATTTCATCTCCTCTAAACATTGTCATAACTCACTTACAGGCCTTTCCCTTTGAAAACTCCTCTGTGGCAGTAAATATTCACACGCTGCCCTTGCCTACTTGTGCTTCACAGAAACAGTTCTATGAATTTGCTGGTTTTCTTTGTATGCGTCACTCCTGTCCAATTGCTCCATAACATCTGACATTTCTCTCCCTCTCTCCCTCTCTGCCTCTCTTTTATAAAGGATTGAGTTGTGTTTTATCCTCTAATCCTTTCAAAATACGGTGTACCTTTCTAAATGATGGCAACCCCCTGACAAGGCAAGGGAGATGAGAGGGCTGGAAACCACATCAGAAGGGTCTGCTAAGTCTGTTGTGACAACAGGGAAGGAATGCTAGGACTTGCTTCACTTAGGTCTGAAAGCACCTTTGTTATATTTCAGAGGAAAAAGAAAAGAGGGTGGAGGCCTGGCAGTGTTTAGCCTGTCCCCTCTGCCTGTCAATCACATTAGCATTGAAGAAAAAAATAAAAGATTAAGGAAAAGTGGGAGCAAAATCTAAAGGGAAAGACATAAATAAAAGAAGCATTTGCATAGCTCTAAATATCACAACTGCCCTATCTCTCATACACTGAGATGATTACAGTGAAAAAAGATGACTAATTTGTGCCTGGAGGAATGTAGCTGAGGCCACCAAAATTGGATTCCTGGCTTCCATCTTGGTTGGAGATTTTTTGAATACTGAATGCACTTTAAAGAAAAGATATATTCAGGATTTTTTTTTCCTTGCTTGCTTAGTAAGAGGCTCATTTGCATCAGGTTGTCAAGAGTTATGACATTTAATGTTATTAATGTCACTTCCATTATTCCACTGAATCTCAGTTGCCTTCACCTACAAAATGTAAATGTTTCTGACTACATGACCATAACTAGAGACCCCAAGGAAAGGGAAAACAGAAACACAGGCCTCTGTACTGTGGGTAGGCTGACTTGCCAGCTCCCGGTGTCATTCACTGCCATGAGTTTGAAAATAAATTCATTCAAATGTCAGAAGTATTACGCACACACGCACACACACACACCATGCACATACACACGGAGGTATTTTTATTGCAGAAATCCAATGTATTTTAATAAACACTTGGAGCTAACCTCTTTAGAAGGAATTGTGTCTGGGTTGAACAAAGAGGGAAAATTTACTTCAGTGAACCAATAGCTGAGCCGAAGAGGGCCCCAAACTCAAAGATAGGAAGGACAAATGTTGGAGGACGGTGGACCCATCCTTTTCTACAGAGTTTAATGCAGTGAGAATTATTCTATTATTGAATTCTAAAATGGCTTCATGTTATTTACAGAAATGTATTAATTGGCATATGAAATAATTTTGTAATGTAACCACATCATTAAAAATTATGGTTTCTGTTATTTTAACTTGGGAAATGCAAATGATGACTTTTAATATAATTATATTTCCTATTTGAATAATCTTAAAATTCAAAAAAAAGATTTAGATAGTGCCCAATCTTTTAAAATTATCTTTAAAACCAAAATTCAATTCTGAAATAAAAATAGTTTAATCTATAACTTTTACTTTTATTATAAAAATTTCAAAACTACAGAAAAGGCAGAAGAATAATACAATTACCTCAATTACAAAGTTAGCATTTTGTCTATTTTTTACATTTACCTTTTTGAAATTTTTTAATCTCATTCTCTATATCTATCTCTGTTTATGTCTGTGGGTAGATGGTAGAGAAATATAGAGAGAGAGATGGATAAATGTCTTGTTAAACCTCACATACCCAGATAGATCCAACATTCTATTATCACACTAGATAAAATGAACAATTCTTTAATATTAGTTTAACCCACAACATTTGCTCAGTTTTCTATTTTTTCCAAATGATTTGTAGAACTGATTTTATCAGCTTCATGTCTTTGCATTGCATTGCTGTGATTTTTTTTTGTTATTTTAAATACAGAATAGCCCTTCCTCTTCAAATTCTTAATTTTTCTTCATGATAATAAACTTTTTTAAGAGATCAAGGCTTATGATTACTTTTTAGTGCCAACATTCTGGATGTGTCACATTATTTTCTCATGCAGTCTAACTTGTTTCTGTAGCTCTTATATTTTCTTTGAACTCAAGGTAAGGTCTACATTCATGGTCATTTTAGCAAGAGCACTTCCTGTGTGATATTACATATGTGAGATTTCAGTGTGTCAGGAAGACCTCATGTCATATGGCCCTGTCATTAGGATGCTAAATTTAATCCCTTGGTTACAGTGGCAACAAACTTTCATCTGATGGATTTAGCATCCACTGATGATACTGCCTGCATAAAGAATTTTCCTGGGGGATTGCAAACTTATTTTTAATTCTATTATTGCTTCTATATTTATAAATTGACATTATGATGTAAGAATACCTTTAACTCATAAATGGGGGTTATCTATGCTTCCATCTAAATTTTTTGAGGAAGGAATTAACACCTTCCATTTAAAATATATTCCTCACAGTATGGAATTGATGTCATAGTCACCTGCAGTGATGGACAGTGAATTTATTTGTTTTTGCCACTCCATATATAATAAAGTAACACATTTTATTAGTTTGACATGCTACAATCAATTACATTTATCATTTTTGGTTGACACCAATGATTCCCCAATTTAGCAAGTTAAAAAGGAAGAAGCCAGGAAGTGTGTGCTAATTTTTGTCTTTTTGATAAAAGACATTTTAACTGGGATGAGATGATATCTCCTTGTGGTTTGGATTTGCACCTCTCTGATGATTAGTGATGGTGAGCAGTCTTTCATGTAACTGTTGGCCATCTATATGTCTTGTTTTGAGAAATGTATTTTCAGATAAATTGTGCATTCTTCAGTTGGATTATTTGTTTTTGTTTTACCATTCATTGTTTGAGTTCCTTATATATTCTGGTTATTACTCCTTTGTGAGTTGAATAGTTCACAAATATTTTCTCCTATTCTGTAAGTTACCTCTTCATCTTGTGGAACATTTTCTTTGCTATGCAGAAACTTTTCCACTTGATATGATCCCATTTATCAATTTTTTTGCCTTTATTGTTTATTCTTTTTAAATCTTACTCAAGAAATCTTTACACAAACCAGTGTCCTGAAACCTTTCCCCAATGTTCCCTTTTAGTAGTTTCAGAGCTTGAGGTCTTACACTTAAACCTTTAATTCATTTTTCATTTGATCTTTCTGTATGGTGAAAGGTAGGGGTCTAGAGTCATTCATATGCACATGGATATTTATTTTTCCCAGAACCATTTGCTGAAGAGGCTGCCCTTTTCCCCATGCATGCTCATGATGCTTTTTTCAAAAATGAGTTGACTGTAAATGCATGGATTTATTTCTAGGTTCTCTATTCTCTTCCATTGGTCCACATGTCTGTTTTCATGCCAGTACCATGCTGTTTTGGTTATTATAGCTTTGTAGTAAAATTTGAAATTAGGTAATGTGATGTCTCCAACTTTGTTCTTTTTGCTCCAAATGGCTTGGATTATTCTGGGTCCTTTGTGGTTCCATATAGATTTTTTCTATTTCTGGGGGGATTGTCATTGGTATTTTGATAGGGATGTCATTGAATCTGTAGATTGCTTTTGGTCATATGGACATTTTAACAATATTGATTCTTCCCTTTCCTGGACATAAGATACATTTCCATTTCTTTGTGTCCTCTTCAATTTCTTTCATACATTTTTATAGGTTTAATTATAGAGATAATTTATATTTTTTGTTAAGTTTATTCCTAAGAATTTTAATGTTTGAGCTATTGAAAATAGGTTTGCTTTCTTGGTTTCTTTTTCAGATTATTTGCTATTGGCATATAAAAATATTACTGATTTTTATATGTTGATTTTGTATCCTGTAACTTTACTGAATTTGTTTATCAGTTCAAACAGGGTTTTTTTTTTTTTTTTACAGTCTTCAGGTTTTTCTAAATATAAGATATTTAGATGTCTGCCAACAAGGATAATTTGGCTTCTTCCTTTTTAATTTGGATGACCTTTGTTTCTTTCTCTTGTCCCATTGCTCTGGCTTGGACTTACAGTACCATGTTGAATAAAGGCAGTGAAAGTGGGCATCATTTTGTGTTCTAGCTCTTAGAGGAAAGGCTTTCAGTTTTTCCCTGTTCAGTATGATATTAGCTCTGGGTTTGCCATAAATGGTCTTTATTATGCTGAGATATGTTCCTTCTATACCCAGTTCATTGAGAGCTTTTATTATGAAAGAATGTTAAATTTTATGGAATGCTTTTTCAATGTGTATTAAAATGATCGTATGGCTTTTATTTTTCATTCTGTTGATGTGATGTATCACATTTATTGAATTGCATATGTTGAACCATTATTGTATCCCTTGAATAAATCCTACTTGATTATGATGATATTTTTAATGTGTTATTGAATTCAGTTTGCTAGTATTTGGTTGAGAATTTTTGCACCTATTTTCATCAGAGGTATTGGCCTGTAGCTTTTTTTTTTAAATGTCTCTGTCTGGTTTAGTATCAAGGAAAAGTTGGAATTATAGAATAAATTTGGAAGTAGTCCCTCCTCTTTACATTTTTGGAATAGCTTGCATAGGATTGATATTAGTCTTTCTTAAAATGTTTGGTAGAATTCAGCAGTGAAGTTATCAAGTCTTGGACTTTTATTTGATAGGAGGCTTTGTATTACTCCTTCTATCTCAGTACTTGTTTTTGTTCTAGTCAAGTTTCCTATTTCTTCGTGGTTGAGTTTTGGTAGAATGGATATATCTAGGAATTTATCCATTTCTTCTACATTTTCCAATGTATTGGTATATTGTTTCTCATTATAATATTTAATGATCTTTTGGATTTCTGTGTATCAGTAGTAATGTCTTCTTTTTAATTTATTTTATTAATTTGCATCTTCTCTTTTGTTAGTCTAGCTAAAGATTTGTTGATTTCCTTTATTTTTTCAAAAAAGCTTTTAATTTTATTCATCTTTTATAATTTTTAGTCTCAATTTTATTTGTTTCTTATCTGCTCTTTATTATTTCTTTTTGTCTGCTAATTTTGGGTTTGGTTTGCTCTTGCTTTTCTATGTTGTTTAATCTGCATCATCCCTTTTTTGATGTGGATATTTATTGTTATAAATGTCCCTCTTAGTAAGACATTTTCTGTATTCCATAGGTTTTGTCATGTTGTGTTTCTATTTTCATTTGTTTCAATAATTTTTTAAAATTTTCTTCTTAATGTTTTTAATTGACCCAAGCATGATTCAACGGCATGTTGTCTAATTTCCATGTATTTATATAATGTCCAAATTTCATCTTGTTGATGTCTAATTTTACTTCATTTTTGGCAGACATACCCTTGATATAATTTCATTTTATAGAATTTTTTAAGTTTGTTTTTTGTCCTAACATATGGTCTCTTCTTCAGAATGTTCCATATTCTAAGACAAAGAATGTGTAATTTTTGCAGCCGTTGGATGAAATATTTTGTAAATATCTATTAGATCCATTTGGTCTATAGAGAAGATTAAGTCCATTTTTTAAAATTTTCTGTCTAGATGATCTGCCCAATGCTGAAAGTGGGATGTTGAAGCCTCCAACTATTATTGTATTGGATTCTATCTTTCTCTTCAGCTCTAATAAAATTTAGTTTACATATTTGGGTGCTCCATCACCCAAAGGTGCATATGTATTTACAATTGTTACATCCTCTTGCTGAATTGACCCCTTTAGCATTATATAGTGATGTTATTTGTCTCTTTTTATGTCTTTTGTTTATAAATAGAAATCTATTGTGTCTGATATAAACATAGTTACTCTGTTTTTTATTTCATTGCATAGAATATCTTTTTTATCTCTTCATTTCTTGCAAGCAGCATATAGTTTCTTTTTTAAAAAATTTATTTGGCCACCCTATGTCTTTTGATTGGAGAATTTAGTTCATTTACACTTAATGTTATTGTTAATAGGTAAGGACTTACTATAATTGTGTTATTTGTTTTCTGGTTGTTTTGTTAGTACTCTCCATTTCCTTTCTCCCTGTCTTCCTTTGTGTATCAGTAATTTTAGCTTGTAATATGTTTTGATTTCTTGTTTTTTATATTTTGTTTATCTATTATAGGCTTTTGCTTTTTAGTTAACATAAGGCTTGCAAGAAAAACATTTTATAACCAAATATTTTAACCAATGACCGCTTAACTCTGATTATAAAAAAAAGCCAAACAAACAAGTGAAGAGATGTAAAAAAAAAATACTCTGCACTTTAACTCCAGTTCCTTATATTTTGACTTTTTGTTGTCCCTATTTATAATTTTGTATTGCCTTTCTCTTAACAAACTGTTGTAGTTATGCTTTTTTGACAGGTTTATCTTTTAGTGTTCAGGCTAAAAATATGAGTGATCTACACACCACCATTACAGTATTGGAGTATTCCATTGATTCAGATGATTTCTTGTTGCACATTAGTGCCTTTATCCTTCAGATAGAAGAACTTCCTTTAGCATTTCTTATGAGACAGATCTGGGTATTAATGAACAGTTTTTGTTTGTCTGAGAAAGTTTTCATTTTTTTCTTCTTGTTTGAAGTATAACACTGCTGGATGCAATATTCTAGGCAGAAAGTTTTTTTTTTCTTTTCTTTTCCCAGCACATTGAATATGTCCTTCTGCTCACTCCTGGCTTTTACGGTTTCCCCTGAGAAGTCTGATGCCAGCCATATCAAAGTTCCTTTATCTTTTATTTGCTTTGTTTCTCCTGCTGCTTTTAGCATCCTTTCTTTGTCCTTGATTTTTGAAAGTTTTATTATTATATGACTTGAAATAGTCTTATTTTGGTTGAATCTACTTGACGTACTTTGACCTTCTTGTAACTAAATATTCATATCTTTTTCTAGGTTTAGAAATTTCTATGTTACTATTTATTTGAATAAACTTTTAACCTCAATCTCTTTCTCTATGTCTGCTTTAAGGCCAGTAACTATTAGTTTTACTTTTTTAATGTTGTTTTCTAGCTCTTATAGGCATACTACTTTCTTTTTTATACTATTTCCTTTTCTCCCTCTGGCTGTGTCTTTTCAAATAACCTGTCTTTGAACTTACTAATTCTTTCTTTTGTGATAGGAA
Organism: Pan paniscus; assembly: GCF_029289425.2. Taxonomy (NCBI): domain Eukaryota; kingdom Metazoa; phylum Chordata; class Mammalia; order Primates; family Hominidae; genus Pan; species Pan paniscus. The sequence goes on along the minus strand of NC_073253.2, from coordinate 4,815,972 downwards.
TCTTGCTATTGAGACACCCTGATAATTTTTTTTCAGTTTGTCGATTGAATTTTTTAGCTCCAGCATTTCTGTTTATCACTATTATTATTATTATTTTAATCTCTGTGTTAAATTTCACTGATAAAATTCTGAATTTCTTCTCTGTACTATCTTGCGGTTTGTTGTGCTTTCTCAAAACTGCCATTTTGAATTCCCTGTCTGAGATGTCACACATCTCCATCACTCCAGCATTGGGCACTGGTGCCTTATTTAGTCGGCTTGGTGGATTCTGTTTTTCTGGATGTTCTTGATACTTGTGGATGTGTATCTATGCCTGGGCATTGAAGAGTTAGGTATTTAATTCAGTTTTCACTGTCTGGCCTTGTATGTACTCATACTTCTTGAGAGGACTTTCTGAGAATTCAAATGGGCTTAAATATTGGTACCTAAGCTTGCGGTCACTGCAGCTGTTTCAGCACTAGGCGGTGCACTAAGCTCAAGTATGCTAAGATCCTTGCAGATGCCTAGCTGCACATCCTTGGTGGATCTGGGTTAAGATAAAGGATAATTCCCTGGGTCCACAGATCAAGTCCTTTGCTCTCTTCCCTCGTTTTCCCCAAAGCAGAAAGAGTCAGTACATTGGGCTGCCTGCAGTTGGGGTAGGGGTGAAGTAGGTAATACAAGATTGTTCTTCCTACAGTCTTCAATGTGTCTTTCCTTGTTATCATGTTAAAATCAGATACTGTGATAGCTCATCTGATTTTTTGTTGTTGTTGTTCTTATGAAGGTGGTTTTTTGTTTCTATTTGGTGGACGATTGCTGGAAGGTTCTCTTTGTCCTTGTTTCTCTGCTTCCTGTCTTGTAGCTCTTTGACATGGTTCTCATTTGTCTTTGAACATATTTAACTTTCCCTGTTGTGGTTAAAATTAGCGTTCGTCAAAGGAATATTGGCTGAACAGTATTACAGTCAGCACTGGATGTGCTTATTGCTACAGGAGTCATAACTCCTAGTCTGCTTTAGTCAAATGTGCTTGGGAAGATATATTTTTATAATAAATTATAAAATTATATTTCCAAACAAAATGTAGCATTAGAGGGTATTGCTGTGAGCCTTTTTATTTTTTACTTTTATCTATTTTCTCTTGTATTGCAAATCTTGGTTCATAATGTTATTAATGTATTTGCTTATTTGTCTGTCTCACAGTCTTCAGAGAATAGTGCCAAAATTATAATACCATTATCATCACTGAAAAATAGTCTACTGAGTGAAGTTTAAGATTCATTTGCAGTTCCTTTGAGTCTTGACATATATCTCATTGAAGATATATTACCAGAATTATGTGTTAAAAATAACTTGAGATATTTCTTATCTGTGTGGTTATGTTAGCCATCTAATATGAAATTAGGGTAATTTGCTTTCATTACATTTAATGATTAATGTTTCTTCTTGAAATATATTTTAACTGTTAATATGTAAAACATTGACAATGGTCAAAAATATATTGAGGCTTGGAGTATTGGCTCACGTCTGTAATCCCAGCACTTAGGGAGGCCAAGATGGGTGGATCATTTGAGCTCAGGGGTTTGAGACCAGCCTGGGCAACATGGCAAAACCCCATTTCTAAAAACAAAAAAAAATTTAGTCAGGTGTGGTAGTGTGTGCTTATAGTCCCAACTACTTGGGAGATTGAGGTGAGAAGATTACTTGAGCCCAGGAGGTCAAGCCAGCGGTGAGCTGTGCTGGTGCCACTGTGCTCCAGCCTGGGTAATAGAGCAAAACCTTGTCTCAAAAACAAAACAATGCATTCAAAGGTATACTTACAGATATTTTATATTATCCCTACCTACCCAACTCCAGCTAGAGGTGACTATTTCTATTTGTATTGGGTTTTTATTTCCACAGTTTATTGTTTGATTAGCTGTTTGTTTGTTTTTGTTTTTTGTTTTTGGCAAAGATAGGCTAAAGTATGTTTATTTTAACCTCTTTTGTTGTATAAAATGCAACATAATAACCATGCCACTCTGTAACTTTATTTTTAAACTACATATGTATTCTGAATATCATTTAAAAATTATATCTCAGTTTTTACACTAGCATAATATTACATTGGGTGAATTTTTTTAGAAATAGTCTTTTATTTTTCATTCATTTCTGTTTGTATGTTTTCTGTCAAGAATCTGAGAGCAGCTTGATTTTTTTATTTGCTAGTAACTTGGTCTTTATAATTGCAGGTTAAGGTTTAAGTTTCTATTGCAATATGTTTTACAATTAATGTTTCTGGGTCAAAATTTTCAGGTGTATTATGAGCCTCTCTCAACGTGTAAATTTAAGTTTTATTTCAAGAAAGAGTGTGTGTGTGTGTATGTGTAACTGTTACTGTTTTAAAATTAATTTTGCTTCACTGTTTCGTTTTTCCTCAAAAGCAAAGGGTTAATACTGGGGGAACTAATTGCTCCAATTATACCTCTATTGGAGCATCTTTACGTATTTACCACACCTATTCTTTTCAGATTCTTTTGATAACATACTTAATTCTTTCTTATTTCCTCAGCTTTTTTACTCATATTCTATATTTTTAATACTACATTTCCAGTTATACATGTCCTTCTCAACAATTGTAATTTAATCTTAAGGTTGATTTTTTTGTTTGTTTGATTTTTCTTTTGAGATAAGGTCTCACTCTGCCACTCATGCTGGAGTGGAGTCCAGTGGTGTGATCACAGCTCACTGCAGCCTTGACATCCCCAGGCTTAGGTGAACCTCTCACCTAAGTCTCCAGAGTAGCTGGGGCTACAGATACATGACACCAACCTGGCTAATTTTTTTTTTTTTTTTTTTTTGAAGATGGGGTATTTTCATGTTGCCCAGGCTAGTCTTGAACTCCTGAGCTCAAGAAATCCAGCTGTCTCAGCCTCCCAAAGTGCTGGCGTTATCGGCGTGAGCTACTACAACCAGTCAATCTTGATTTTAGATACACATTTTTCCTTTTTCCAACTTCTTTCTGATACTGATGAGCTTCCACTTTGCATTTTCCTTTTCTTTAGTCTAGAACTATCATGAGTTTTTAAATTTATTCTTCAAGATATTTTTAATATTTGCCTTTACATGAACAATCACTGAATTTTAAAATTTAGTTGTTTTATTATTGTTTCCTCTGCTTTACAGCTGTTTTGATTGTGTGTGTGTTTGTGGGTATGCGTGTGTGTGTGTAATCTCACATTCCGAAAATTTTTGAGCCTCACTTTTTCTTTTTTCCTTTTTTTTTTTTTACTGTTGTTATTGTTGATCTAGATCACTTTTTTTTTATCTTGCTGTGATGTAGCTACGTTTTCAAATAAATGGACATGTTGACTTGTGTCTGTCTTTTCCTGGTTCTTTGTATTACCTTGCTTCACTTGCTTCATTATTACTCTTCATCACACTTAAGGGCCAAATCACAGAATACCAAAAGTGATTTTTTATACTGATAAGAACAATTGATCCAAATATATGAAAGTCTTTAATATAAATGTGCTTAAAAGTACAATTTTGAAATTATAATTGAACAAACAGGATAAGGGGGATAGGTGGGAAATAAATTTCAACTAGTCCTTTGATGAACTGCTATAGTAATATTGAAAGAACAAAAGTAAGAAAGATATAAAAAGTATAAATAACATGGTCAATCAACACTTTTATCTAAAATTTTAAAAACTTATATTCAATAAGTAAAGAATACACATTTTGTTATATTTTCAAAAACAGACCATGAATTGGACAACAAAAGAAGACTCAATGCATTCTAAATACTCAGGGTCCTAGAGTGTTCCCCAACCTCACAGCCAACAACAATAACACGTTTTCACACATTTGGAAATCACTAAGCCCATTATTAAGTAACCCTGAGACTACAGAGAAAATAATACCTGAATTCTGAAAACAGTATAGCATAATGATAAACAACTTTAGGCATGTAAGGTTATGAGCATACATTTAAAATAAAAATTGGAGCTTTTTTTAACTTTAAATAAATTTTTGAGGATAAAATGGAAATCTAATTTTAAAAAACTAATCATCCCTCTAAACACCTAGGAAAAACATACACTAAAATAAAAGGATAATAAATTTAAGTACTATAATCAATTTTAAGAGAGAACAGAACAAAAAAAGATTAAAATGAAAAATTGATATTATTAGCAATACTAATTAAGAAGATAATGAATGCAAATAAACAGAATTTTTAAAAGGAAATGACCAGAGAGGTAACATAGATATAATAGTTTGCTCCAAAAATAGCAGAAAAAAATAATGACTTATTCCCTCTCCTTTTACAAATCTCCCCAAATGATCAGCGATAGAAAGTAACCAATAAGAACAAACAAAAAAACAGTCAAACCCAACAAACTAAGCCTGTTCATTTCATCATCTCCCAGTAATCTCATGTCTATAATTTTTCTTTCCTTGTAGATGGGACCACAGAGCAAAAACACACCAGCCATGACAATTCAAGTATTAAATTTCCATATATATATTGTCTTTTTCATTGTAAAATTCCAAAAGAACACCTTATACTTTTATATCATGTTCAGAAATTTGATAATTAAATAAATTGCATCTTAGAGCTGTTCATTCTATTTATTTAGCAAATATTTACTAAGTGTCCACCACCATTGTTTTAAGTACCACCTGTTCAGTGAAAGAAGCTCAGATGAGGGTCCTATCCATATAAAATGTACATTCCAGCATTAGAGTCAGGTAATAAAAAGATGAACAAAACATTTCAAGTGAGTAGTGCTATGGACAAAATAGAAGAAGGGTTTCGGGGAGGGATGGATGTGTGTATAGGTGTGGGTATTAATTTAGGGGAGGTCTTGAGATGAGACTGAAAAATAGTGAAGTAAATAACCAGAGAATGGAAGAAATGCAAGTCCAAGAACTAGATGGGTCCCAGCAGATGCAGGTCCTCACAGGGCCATGTATCAATTGCACCTATGGGCAAGTAATACAGTCTTGATTACGATGAGTTCAATACATATGGATTAGTTTTACCAGGTAATTGGAAGTCTGAAGTGGAGGTAGATAGTTTTTGGTGTTAATTTAAAGGCTCAAAAGTGTCAGCCACTAGATTTTATGGAAACCTAATAAAAAAAATTAATCATCCATCTGAAAACCTAGGGAAAAACTTATGAGTAAACAAAGAAAGCATAATAAATTTCAGAACTATAACCAATTTTAAGAGAGAAAAGAACACAGAAGTTTTTAAATGAAAAAAGTGATACTAGTCTTAATACTAATCAAAATTGTATCCCAGACAGAAAAAAAGGAAGAAAGGGCAACCAGGGTGCTGTAAATCTTCCATCAGCACAGTCAAAATTCTCTCAGAACTTTCTAGTAGAATTCTGTAGGAGAGTGTCCTTTTTGGTAGAAAATGCTTAACAGAGTATTTAAGTGTGATGGGGCATCAGGCCAGTCAATTCCTCCCCAATTCATGAAAAAAATTATTTAAACCATACTTTTAACTTTTCTTGAGGTTTGTAATTGCTTTAAATTTTAAAGGAAAACAATAATAATCGTGCCATATTACCCTAGGAATTAAAGATGCTTCTTTGTTTTAGCTACCATTTCAGAATTTTCTAGCCTGTTAGGGGTATGTTCTTGCTCATATTAAATGGATAAAGCAGCCACATAAATTCAGTCATTAATATACCTCTTCAACCCTGACAATTTTATAACTCCCATGTTCTCAGTAGCATACTAAGACTAGATGCCAGCCTACTGTAAAATCAAATTTTATTTCTTCGATCCTAAACTTGTTCAAAAAACACCTGCTCAGAGGGCACTCACTTTTTACTATTATAGCAGGTCTGCTCTGTAGAAGATTCCATGGATTTTTTAGAAGGGGTGTGAGAGTTCAGAGTTCTCTTGAGAATGTTAGGGATAAGTTAGCATACTGTTTGCTAATTGTCCAGTAGAAGAAAACACTGGAAATGTCACGATGTAATTATTGCTTACAGCGCACCTGCTGTGAAAGCATCCTTTCAGTAACTGTTTGTTGTTGATACCTGAGAGAACTCCCTCCAAAGAACGCAAAGCACATAATTACCAGCCCTTAGTGCAAGCCCTTTTGGAGAAATTCTCAGTTAAACCCACTCTTTAGAGTCAAATAGCAAAGGGCCTTGTAATTAGATGAGCTGTTCTTTAGACATGAACCAACATAGATAATGCCAGATAATTAGTAGATAATTTTCTAGGTATTCCTGGCACTGAGTGCCAAAAGCAAAATTAAGTCAGGCAAAGCACTCTGAGAATTGCCCGTGGCCAGCATGTTGTAACTGTTAATTGGGAAGTGAGAGGAGGAGATCTTTAAGCTGGAATCTGAATTACTTTTTCCATTGTCCTTTTAATCAAGTGGCCTGTTAATGGCCAATAGCATGGATAATTTGGTAATTGAAAGGCAATATATGATGTGAGTTATTTATTGGAAACAGCTCTTAACTTTAATCACTGGTTTGAATAATATTTGAATTGTGGGAGGGAAGACATTCGACAAGCTTTTCAACAATCACGCATGTGTTTTGTAAGTTTCAATAGCACCCTTCATTCGGTGAACTGCTAATTGGTGTATTTACATCCACATTCTAAGAAACAGTTTGATTGGGGTGGTGCCCAAGTTCTGAGGGTTTGGAGATAGATCTTGCATGTCTCTTTTCAGGAATTAATACAGTACTTCAAAATTTCCTCAAAAACGTCACCAAGGAGCCACTTAATTACATAACCATAATTTTAAAAATGTGTTAAGACAGAAGTGGGTCAACTGTAGAAGAAGTGAGGGAAAAATGCAGAGAGAATGTCTAAAAGAACAAACTCAAGATCTCCATTGTTGAAGCCTCTTTAGAATAACTTTATCCATTTAATCGGCAATACACTGCTAATGATAGACTTCTCTGGCAAGGCTGTTGCTTTCAGCCAATCCATTACCCAGAATTCATATGTCTGTGATGAACAGTGCATGTGTTTGTTTGGGAGTTAGGGACTTCCATTCTAAGTCCAGTGTTAGTGCATATTTCCTGCACGATCAAAGGCATATAATTTTCTTTCTTACTCCTCTGTTTCCCCATTCATAAAAATTAAGTAAAAGCCGTGTTTACATAAGGCATTATTTGAAGGATTAAATTATATAAAATCTTATAAATTAAAATTGTAGCATGTTATGTAAATGTTAGGTGTTATTTTCATTATCATTATGGATTAAAGGTGCCATGAAATTAAAGCACAGAAAAGGAATTTGTACTCAGAAGAAATTGAAATAAATGCTTACAGCATTGTAAAATACATTGCCAGTCAAGAATTATGGGCAACTTTTCTCATTGTAAAAATCATTTCTGCCCATCGAATCAGAATCCTACCTTTTAATAGTTTTCTGCTCTTCTCTGTCCTCTTTCTCATCTGTTGAACGCGAAATCCTGCCTCTTCTTTCTGGGAAGTATTTCCTGGTCTTATTCTCTCCTTTATCCTTCTTAGTCTCTGTTCTCATCTTCTCCTCTTTGAAGAGGACAAGAATTTCCTGTTTAATTGGCCTGTTGTTGCTGTATCCTTTCAAGTGGTTCCCAAACTAGTTGAGTTACAAAATTCTACATAATCTCTACATTAAACTAAAAATAATTAGGCCTATACATTTGTGCTAAATTTGATATGAGCTTACATTTAATTCTAACAGACAATTTAGGCATGAAATGAAGACTTTTTACATTATGAATATTTTCTGAGCATACTTCCCCTGGCTTCGTGTCCTTTGGCATTCCCACGCCTGGCATGTGGGCTCCAGCATTGGATTTGGGCATCAGAGCTCCAGGGCACATCTGGGGGACAGGGCAGTGCTCTAGGGAGCTCACTTTAAGAAGAATCGCTCCAGAGGGCAGGAAGAAGGCTCTCCAGTAACATTTGCTTCACGTCATTCGGAGAGGAGCAGAGGAGGGCCACTGCACCACGGGGAGCGCGGCCGGCTGGGTGAGGTCCTTGGGGCCACACAGAGCAGGCTGTCAGCGGCTGTGACACTCGGGGAGCCCTGTGGGAGAGAAGATGTTCATTGAGTTTCCACCCGCCCTTGATGGGTGTTGATGCAGGTGGATGTGAGGTGTCTTCTCGTGGTGACGTCATCAGGATGGATGGACTCATTAGGGTGAAAGGCGGCCTCAGTCACCCACTAGAGTCCTGGCAGGAGCTGATGAGAGCATCAGACAGTTAGGGTGGTTTATTTCAAGTGAAAAATCTCCTTTCTTTTTCTAAGAGGGTTTCTTTGTTCTTATCCCAGTTAAGTGTCAAAATTAAAATGATTTTTAAAACCCTTTGTATGTCCCAAATCAAAATAAGCAAAATGCTTCTGTTGGAGTCCGCAGATGAAATGAAGCTCTCAGGATCTGCTAAGATTCCCCAGCCCTAGAAAAGGATGGCAACGCCTTTCCTCACCGTGAAGCCAGGTTTGCAGGCTGCTGGTCAAGGCATCCCAAACCCCCGAGCTGGGGCTGTTGCCTGTTACAAAGCTTGATGCATTTGCTTTTGATCATATGCTAGAATTATTATTTGAAGACAAAAACTACTTATTATTACATAGCACCCTCAGCCATGTTCACAACCAGGGGGCATTTAAGATATATCTTGAGAATTCATTTCTTATATGGACAAAGGCAATTTGTCAATGAAAAGCCAGCAAAGGTGAGTAGGGGACCATTCGCCCTGCCTGCCACTTAGCAGGTGAGTCGTGCTCAGATGGCTTCGAAGGTGGCAGGGAACAGGACCCTGCAGAGCTGACAGTTTAGGCTCTGGGAGGCAGTTTAGGCTCTGGGAGACAGGATCTGGGAGACAGTTAGGCTCTGGGAGACAGGCTCTGGGAGACAGACTTTGGGAGACAGGCTCTGAAAGACAGTTTAGGCTCTGAGAGACAGTTTAGGCTCTGAGAGACAGTTTAGGCTCTGGGAGACAGTTTAGGCTCTGGGAGATAGGCTCTGAAAGACAGTTTAGGCTCTGGGAGACAGGCTCTGGGAGACAGTTTAGGCTCTGGGAGACAGGCTCTGGGAGACAGTTTAGGCTCTGGGAGATAGGCTCTGAAAGACAGTTTAGGCTCTGGGAGACAGGCTCTGGGAGACAGTTTAGGCTCTGGGAGATAGGCTCTGGGAGACAGTTTAGGCTCTGGGAGACAGGCTCTGGGAGACAGTTTAGGTTGTGGGAGACAGGCTCTGGGAGACAGTTAGGCTCTGAAAGACAGTTTAGGCTCTGAGAGACAGTTTAGGCTCTGAGAGACAGGCTCTGAGAGACAGTTTAGACTCTGAGAGACAGGCTCTGAGAGACAGTTTAGGCTCTGAGAGACAGGCTCTGAGAGACAGTTTAGGCTCTGAGAGACAGGCTCTGAGAGACAGTTTAGGCTCTGAGAGACAGGCTCTGAGAGACACTTAGGCTCTGAAAGACAGTTTAGGCTCTGAGAGACAGTTTAGGCTCTGGGAGACAGGCTCTGGGAGACAGTTAGGCTCTGAAAGACAGTTTAGGCTCTGAGAGACAGTTTAGGCTCTGGGAGACACTTTGAGGAGTCAGTGGGGAATCAAGGCCCGAGCTCCCACTGGGAGGTCAGTTCTCAACAGCTGCAAGTCCACTCGAAGCTGCCTTGCCCATGAGTGGGCTTCTGAAGGGATTCTGTCCCAGATCCAGGGAAAACAGTTTGCTATGGGCTCAGGTTAGAGCCCCGTGAGGGTCGTCTTCAGCTCTGCCTGGCCAGGTAATGGATGTTTGGTGGCCTCAAGGGGTTAAAGATGAAGCCACCCACAAGCGCTCCTGTGATCTCAGGGTACAAGTTGGGCCTCTCTGCTGCTACATCACATTTCACCAAGAAGTTGAAAAAGCAGGTCTTGTAGGAAAACAGAACTTGGCTGCTTTTTCATCATAGCCGTTGTTGTTCCAGAGGGACAGGATGGAACCCTACTTTAAAATTGTGTGGATGTTTGTAAAGCCAAATGGTTTTTGTTCTGTTTTTTCTCCTCTTTGACTTTCATCCGTGTGGGTTTCTTTTTCCTATTTTTAGAAGCAACTTTCTTCATTTTGAGTGTGCTTCTAGTAATTCAAACCCAGGGTAATTCGACCCCAAGGCCTCTCCGCTCCATGCTGAGAGGACATAGCTTTCAGTGGCTGTCGTCTTGACCAGGCCCCGTCTGTTGGGAGGGCTGGTGGCGGTGTGCCATATGCAGAAAACTGAAACTGGATCCCTTCCTTATACAAAATTATACCTTATACAAAAGTTTGTATACCTTATACAAAAATTAACTCAAGATGGATTAAAGACTTAAACGAAAGACCTAAAACCGTAAAAACCCTGGAAGAAAACCTAGGCAATACCATTTAGGACATCATAGGCCAGGGCAAAGACCTCATGACTAAAACACCAAAAACAATGGCAACAGAAGCCAAAATTGACAAATGGGATCTAATTGAACTAAAGAGCTTCTGCACAGCAAAAGAAACTAGCATCAGACTGAACAGGGAACCTACAGAATGGGAGAAAATACATCTCAAAATGAATTGCTTCAGGTGAGGAAGACCCCGTCCAGCCCTGTGACTCTGGGAGGTGTGAAGCCCAGTTGAGGTGAGGACAAATATGACTTTGAGGAAGGAACTGCCACCACCAGAGATAATTAAAGCAAAACATATTTTATGCACAGTGCCCACAGTATTTTCACATGAGGATGTGTGCTCATAATCTACTATGAGTGTTAGGAGATCACATTCCCTTCCACCCTAAAGCAGAAGGCATGATTCTTCCTTGATTGAAAGCCCTGTTACCTATGGGAGCATTACAGCCCTGCCCTATCCAACACATTGGTGGTCATATAATGGGGTTTGGCCACTGAGAAGGGAGCAAAGGTGGTCTGAGTCACCCACAGGGTAACATGGCCACATCCAGCAGGAAAAATGAGAGTAGTCCCTGAAAAAAGAGGAAGTGCCCCCGTTTTTCCACTGCTGAGGTGACAGGCAACACTTCACTTGTGGCTGCTCCTCAGCCTGCATCCTAGAAGGAGAATGACAAATGACTCAGAAGACCAGCCATCTCTGGAAAGAACACCATCATGCGTATGTAACAACAAGTGAAAAAGCAGCCTCTCATGGTACTTGCCACTGAGATGTTGTTGTTGGGTTTGTCATTACTGCAGCATGATGCTGCCTGTCCTGACTGATACAGCCCCCAATTTTCTGCCAAGCAACTCAAAATTTAAGTCTCTCACCAGCTGCTGTCTAGGCATTTTTTTCTCCTCTCTTTGACCAACTGCCTTTACTACATAGAGCAAAGTAGGCTTTCTTTCCTTCCCTCCACCTCTTTGATTCTCTCCTCTCAGATCGTCTCTTGAGTCCATGCCACCCATATGCAAGAGCTGATTTATGTTGGCTGGGCTATCAACATAGGAGGAACTGAGTGTACAAAATTAAATTCTGGATGCTGAAAAGTAGAGGGTGCTGTGAAGACTGTAGCCTCTCAACTATTATTAAACGTCAAAACTATATATCAATATATGTGTCTGGATGATACTCACAAGAATGAAAAACAACATACCTTGCTTAACCAGGACATGTTCTGAGAAATGTGTCCTGAGGCATTTTCGTCTCTGTGCAAACATTCTAGAGTGTCCTTACACAAACTTGATGTTGTAGCCTACTGCACATCTAGGCTACATGGTGCAGCCTGTTGCTCCTGGACTACAAACATGTGCAGCATGTTACCGTACTGTAGACAAACATAACCCAATGGTATAAATCTATGTATCTAAATATATTTAAACATACAAAAGGTATAGTTAAAAAATAGTATTATAGGCTGGGCATGGTGGTTTACATCTGTAATCCCAGCACTTTGGCAGATCGCCTGAGGCCAGGAGTTCGAGACACAGCCTGACCAACATGGTGAAACCTTGTCTCTACTAAAAATATGAAAAAATTAGCTGAGTGTAGTGGCACATGCCTGTAATCCTAGCTACTCAGGAGGCTGAGGCAGGATAATTGCTTGAACCTGGGAGACAGAGGTTGCAGTGAGCTGAGATCATGCCACTGAACTCCAGCCTGGGTGACAGAGCCAGAGTCTGTCTCAAAAAACATATATAGTACCATAAATATATGGGACCCTCTTCATATATGTGGTTTGTCATTGACTGAAACATCATTGTGTGGTACATGACTATAAAAGTGTAGGCTTTTGAATTAAAACCAGAGTCTATTCATCTTCTGCAGAAAATATTTTTTCTGATTTTATTCATAAGAATTGTACATTCTTTGGTGGAAATATGCAATATTTTGATATTGCATGCATTCAATACAATATGTATTGATCAAATGAGGGAAATTCGTATATCTATCACCTCCAATGTTTAGCTTTTCTTTGTATTGGGGTTATTCTATTTCTTCTCTTGTAGCTTTTTTGATCTATGCAGTATGATGTTGTTATTATACTCATCCTACTGTGTTTTTGAACACTGGATCTTACTCCTTCTATCTAACTGTATTTTTATTCCCAATAACCAATTCTCTTCATCACCCTTCTTCTCTCCACTTCCCAGCCTTTGAGAACCAACGATCATCTCTCTGTCTTCATTAATTCCACATACTGACCTCCCACGTGTGAGTGAGAACATGTAATATTTGTCTGTCTGTGCCTGGATTATGGCAGTTAACACAATGACCTCCAGCTCCATCCATGTTGTTGCAAATGACAGGATGGCATTTTTTATGGCTGAGTAATATTAAATTATATATATAATATTTATATTTTTATCCATTTATCCATTGATAAGCACGTAGGTTGATTCCATATCTTGGCTGTTGTGAATAGTGCTGCAATAAACACGGAAGAGCAGGTATTTCTTCAATATTTTGATTTCCTTCACACACCTAGTAGTGGGATTGCTGGATCATATGGTCACTCTATTTTTAATTTTTTGAGGACCAGCCATACTGTTCTCTGTAGTAACTGTGCTAATTCACATTCTCACCGGCAATGTGTGAGCACTCCCCTGTCTGCATCCTTGCCAGCATCCGTTAGTCCCTGTGGTTTTGATAAAAGCCATTCTAACTGGAGTAAGATGATATCTCATTGTGGTTTGGATTTGCATTTCCCCGATGACTAGTGATGTTGAGAACTTTTTCATACAACTGTTGGCCATTTGTCTGCTTTCTTTTGAGAAATGTTTATTCAGATCTTTTACCCATTTTTAAACCAAATTATGTGTTTTTTGCATCTGAGTGGTTTGAGTTTCTTACATATTCTCATTACTAATCCCTCATGAAATTGATAGTTTGCAAATATTTTCTCCTATTCTGTGGATTGTATCTTCACTCTGCTGATTGTTTCCTTTGCTTTGCAGAAGCTTTTTAGCTTAATGTAATCCTGTTTTTTTATTTTTGCTTTTGTTGCCTGTACTTTGAGGTCTCATCCAAAAAGGCTTTGCTCAAACCAATGTCCTGAAGAACACATTTTAAAAGCTTCCTTGTAACTTAACGTGGCATCTAAGGCCCATTAGGTGGTGACTTGGAAAAGGAGAAGGCTACAGTCTCTGGACTATAAATCACTGACCTTAGCACCTCCTTCAGCCTTTCTCTCATCAGTGAAGGGCAGAGCCACCCATTCATTGTGTATGCCAGGACCTTTGGGGCCACACTCCATACCCCATTGCAACCTCCAACTTTCTGTCAGTGGGTCCCAAGAACTCTCCCTCCTAATACTGTTTCTCTGTCTCACTTGCCAACCTCTGCTGCCCACATTGCTGTGTCCTCATGGGGCCACTGCTAAGGTGCAGACCAGCCTCCTCCCAACCCTGTGGCTCCCCTCCATCCATTATCTTCAGTCCAGCATTGTGGGCCTTTTAAATTCAACAGGTGGGCCATGAATTCACTGGCTGGCACCCTCCATGGCTTCCCATTGTTCTAGAGGACTGGACCCAAATCCCTACATTATTTGCAAGACCCTACATCATCAGTCTCAGCCTGCTGCCTCTGTGATCTGGCCCCTGTGCCAATCAGCTCAAGAGATCCTCATCTCATGCGCCCCAGACAAGAATGACCTTCCAGTGTCTCTTTCTGAATCAATTACTCACAGGTTAAAAATAATCTTCAATGACAAGGTTTCCATGAGTGATTTCTTTAAAGAAGTTTTTTGACCCCCAGGTAAGCCCTATACTGACATAGCTTGTCATTGGTTATGATAGAACCCTGTACATTCTCTACTTGGAACCTTCACTTTTGATAATTAATTTTATAAATAATGTGACTATTTGCTTAACATGTTCTTATATCTATTTTTCTCTAATTCCCAGTAAGCCATTCTCCAGAGAAAAATTTTTGATTCTGTTTAAAATATATCAGAACAGGCAAGCCTTCTACTTAAGAGCTACCCAATGGCTCCCTTTTACTCCTAGAAAAATATCCAGAAGGCTTCATGACTCCTTGGTCCCAGGTGACCCCACAATCCCACATGACCCCACTGTTCCACTGTTCCCTACTGTGACCTGGCCCCTCGCACCTCCCTGAACTTCTTGCTGCCATGACTGGTCTCTAAAAGGGCTGAAGCTATTCCCTTTCAGGGCTGAACCTATTCCCATTCAGGGCTCAATCTATTCCCATTCAGGGCTCGATCTGTTCCCACTGAGAGCTCAACCTACTCCATTCAGGGCTGAACCTATCCCCATTCAGGGCTCAATCTATTCCCATCAGGGCTCAACCTATTCACATTCAGGGCTCAATCTATTCCTAATCAGGGCTGAACCTATTCCCATTCAGAGCTCAACTTGTTCCCATTCAGGGCTGAACCTATTCTTATTCAGGGCTTGACCTATTCCCATTAAGGGCTCAACCTATTTCCATTCAGGACTCAGCCTATTCCCATTCAGGGCTCAACCTATTTCCATTCAGGACTCAACCTATTCCCATTCAGGGCTCAACCTATTTCCATTCAGGACTCAACCTATTCCCATTCAGGGCTCAACCTATTCCCATTCAGGGCTCAACCTATTTCCATTCAGGACTGAACCTATTCCCATTCAGGGCTCAACCTATTTCCATTCAGGACTGAACCTATTCCCATTCAGGGCTCAACCTATTTCCATTCAGGACTGAGCCTATTCCCATTCAGGGCTCAACCTATTTCCATTCAGGGCTGAACCTATTCCCATTCAGGGCTGAACATTTTCCTATTCAGGGCTCATAGACCTGCTGCTGTTGTCTCTGCACACCGTCACTCAAGGTCTCCACATTTCTCCTGCTTCTCTTCATGAGGTCTCTGCTAAAATGTGATCTTCTCAGAAAAGCTTTCCCTAAACTCTCTATTCAGTGCCCTACTATGTTGTCAGCACTGGAAATAAATTGTGGGAAAATTCAGTCCAGAAACCCTGTACTTAGGGCTCTTTCTCTTTAGTGGGAGTCACTGCCCCACAGCCCCCTCCCATTCATTTATTTACCCATTTATTCTGATTTGTCTTATTCTCACATTTTGAATTGCTCCCTTGTTTTCTTCATTTCTTTCAAAAAAGGATTCATGGCCACAGTCTATTATGTTCATCATTCTACTCTCATCTTCTAGAAGAGTGCCCAGTATTTTGTAGGCCTTCCATGAATTTGTTCAATAAGTAGTCATACCTTGCAAATTGGGTAGACTTTTCCAGAAGTGTTGGTGGCCAGAGGTAAGAATTCCTTGGAAGAAAAGTAAGAACTAGAAAAAGGCCACTACAGTTAAAATACATGTAGACTGGATAAGAAACTGGGCTGAGGGCTTCAGCAAATCAGAGCTTTACCAGCTCATCGAAAAAAACAGATTCAATTTGGTAGAAGGTGGGTGCATGCAAGACATTCAGTTAGAAAGTGGCATTGATGTAACAGGCACAGGAAATGAGTGTCTTCTCCACTAAAACCCAGGAGAGGAGTTTCATTGCTAACCTTCACTGGAGAGACTCCATGCACTAAAGGATGCATGATGACCTCTGTAAGAATCAGCAACAAAAGTTTGCAATAGAACAGTGTACAGATGCAGGAACCATGAAATAGTCCATACTCCATGGGAATGAAATGCCCTGGCTAGAAGCTCAGGCTGTGTTTTTGTCCATCTGGTCTGTTACATAACAAAATACCTTAAAATGGGTAATTTATAAGCAACAGAAATTTATTACTCATAGTTCCTCAGGTCGGAGAGTCCAAGATTGAGATGCCAGCAGGTTTAGTGTCTGGTGACAGCCCGTTTCCAGATTCACGGGAAGCTGTTCTCACTGCTGTCCTCACGTGGCTGAAGGCATGAAAAAGCTCCCTTGGGCCTCTTTTCTTCCTGAGGGCTCCTCTCCCATGACATAATCACCTCCCCAAGTCCCCACCACCTATACCACTGCCTCGTGGGTGATGTGCAGCATATGATTTTAAAGGGACCCAAATGTCCACAGAGAAGCAGACCGCAGATCTTGGAGAGGTCTGACGTCTGTGGTGGGAAGGGTGAACTTGCACCCAGGAGAACATCTCTTCAGAGCTACATTTTCATTCTGAAATTTTATGCAAATAAATCCTGAGCCTAAACTGTCAGTTTTCTGGGTCCACTTGGCATTCAGCCAGTGTTGTGAGCTGTGATGTGAAGATATAGATGCCACCTGGCCTGTTTGGAGCAGCAAAACTGAAGCTGGGGTGTCTGAGAGAAGCAGCTGAGGAGGCCTTGCTGGGAAGCCCTTGAGTTGAACACCCTGCAAGACTCAGTCCAGAGTGGTCCCCTGTCCCTCTACCCTATTCCGCACCTCCCCTCGCCAGAGCCAAACGTGGTAGGCTGCTCTGCGGTACCTGAGGGAGAGCCCCATCTCCCTTTCACATTTCATGACGCCATTTTCTGCACAATTTGCTTTTTCAAGGCTGAAAGGACTAGCATAGTTTAACTGGGGAAAAATGTTGATAGTGATAGTGATAGTTGATCCTGACAGTGATATTTTAAATCTGCTTAATTATTTAGAAAGCACTAGGCTCTCTGTGAAAGCATTGGCACCACCTGGCATGGGAATTTATTGTTTGGGTGATTTCAATTAAGCCAACTGCTATGCAGTCAAGCAGGACAGAACCCTACCTTATCAGCCTGATGACCTTGGCATGTCTGGGATTAATTGTGACATGTCAGGTAAGTTTTTAAAAATAGGTGTGCAAAAATGCCCAGGCCACACCACAGGGCAAAATAAACCCTATCTCCATCCTTCTCTCCCTCCCTTTCTCCTTTTCTTTTTTTTCCTTCTCCCCCCAGCCTCTTTCTCTTTCTTTTCCTTCTCTCTTTTTTTTCCAACACACTAGCTGGTGGCTGAGATACCTTGATGTCTTTCTTATGAAAAGATGTTACTACAGACTCACCGTGAGTTTGGGTTTAAGCTTTAGTTCACTGTTTCATTAGCATTCCTCCATTTGTTAAATATTTATGAAGTGCCTGAAACCTGGTGGACCCCACAAAAGCTTAGTAAATATTAGTAAGCATGTGTAAGTTTCTTCTCTTGTTGAACTCGGATTCTAGAAGCAGAGACTGACAAGAAGAAAAAGTAAAAGCAAATAACAAACACATAAACAGACAGAAATGTGTTCTGTGGGAGCAACTGTGACCATCCCTGGGGTCATAGTGATGAAACTGGAGAGGAAATAGCAAACCTAAGATTGGTTTTTGAGACAGAACTCATCGTGTCTCCTGCATTTATTAGTCTAAAGTACCTGCACCATTTTCTCACCCCCTTCTCCCAGATAACCTCCACTGCTGGGCTCAGATCAGTGGCATTTCCCTTCACATGAGCTTATAGCAGTGAGGAATACAGTGCTGATCCATGTGCACTGACTACAAACAGGACATCAATACATGGTAGGCATTGGGATTGGTGAAACTGAAAACCCAGGGTAGTGTGTAAGCACACCAGAGGCTGATGCACAGGGGCCTTAGGCCCAGCTTGTTATGATGCACACACTAAGGCCAGTCTCAGGAGGCTGAGCTGAGAAAATGCGGAAGAACGAAAACAAAAACACTAAACCTCCTGCATCTCTGCAATGGTTTAAAGTGTTATTTTAACTTGATCATGTATTTTGTGTTTGACTGTGTTGGGGTGGGACTGAATAATACTGAAAATCCTTAAAGATGCTTCTATGTCATTAGAACTTGTTGAAGTAACCATTTTTTTCCCCAGAAAATGGACCCAGATCTGAAAAGCAGATGAATTCATTGCAGTTACTAAAATGCCTGAGTTAAATAACTACCAACAGTTATGTTATGTCACCGTATTAAAATCAGCTTACATACAAAACTGTACAAAGCAACCTTTGTAAGATACTGATTGCTGTTGGAAGCTCCTCCATCAGGATATCAATCAGGATGTCACTGGGATTGTACCGTGCCCTGGGAAGTACAAGCCACCCACCCCACACTGTTCAGGACTCTGTGGATGCCTTTGTTCCCAGAAAAGCAAGATGCCTCTAAACCTGCAATTGTCCCAGGTTTATAGACTCATGCCCTTCTCTTTGTCAAATGCACCCTGTGAGCCTCTGCTTTGCTTCCTGTTTATGCCTGGGCTAGTGAGAGGGAAGTCATCCCTCTGCTACTGCCCAGCCATTTGAATTTCTGGAGACACGGAGGTGTGAAGAAGCAGACGTCAAGGGAACCATCTCCTGTTTGAGTTGGACAAGCAGCCTCCAGGTTTAAACCCCTGAACTATACTCAGATTGTACATACATCAGCTTGTGTTTCTTTGTGGCTGGCTGCTTGTTGGTCCATTCCAGTTGCATGTTTTTATTTATTTAATAGATGTGTGATGTGCACCGCTCTGACTGCTATCAGAGAGAGAGAGTAAACCTTTAACCCACCCCAGTGAACAGCGAAAGAACTAGAGAGAGCCTAAACATTATGACGAAGTAACATCCCCCAAATACCTGAAAATGATGCCATTTTTCTTTTCTGTAACTATCAGCAAATAATTTAACCTACTACATTGGCTCAAAAAATAAATTGGGAAAACTGAATGGAGATACTGAAAAGGAAACAGTGAGGAAGAAAGCGTGCCAGGTACAGCTAGACACAGTTTAATGCCAGTAATAAATGTTTAACACCTCCAAATACATTAATTACTGCTTCAATTACTTTCCTATTAAAAAGAACAATTCAAATCAATTTCAACGTGCTAGTGTCTAGGAGAAACTGGCAAAACTCACCTGTGGAATTGACTATTTGACAGTAAAATTCACAAATGTGTTTGTTAGGCAAAATAAGGTGATGATTATATCCACAATGGTAGGGCATTGTTCTTTGGAAAGTATTCAAGGTTTAGATATCTTTAAAAAGGGAGAAGGAAGGAAGACAGGGTGGGCAGAGGGAGGAAAGGAGGGAGAACAAACCACTCTTTATTGGCTGATGGTAGATTTAAAATAAAATGCCTGTTTTCAACAGGTTCTTTAAAATAAAGCAAGTTTTGGTTTCCACGGTATCTTTAAAGAAAAGCAACTAAGGTGCAATGTGGAGTTCTCACATTTCAGGTGCACCTCTGCCTTCCCAACACTCCTGCTGAACATCTTGGCCGGACCCCAGCAAGGTGCCTCCAGATAGGTTGTGACAAGCGTTGACTGACGATTTATTTTGCCAACCTGTCAGAGTAATCCAATAGTTTGCTAATTTAAGGCAAGGTCTTTATTTGAAAACATCAAATGTGTTTTACTGTACACATCTGTGTCAGGGACAATCCTGCCAACATACAAGCTTTTGCTCATTTCAATAAATCAGCGATATAAGTATCAAGAGGAAAATGTGCTTGAGGGTTTCAGGAGCCGCGAGTTTCTGAGCATGCAGAGGCAAGGGAGGCAGAGTGCTCCGGGCTCTACCCAGCATTCCAGGGAGGTGTTAATGACTTTAAGCCTGTCAAGAATGTCTCTAGTTTATATAGAAGAGACAATTCATCGGTTTAATATGAAGGTGTAACATTTCCTACAGGTGAGCTCCGCTGATCAAGGGATAAAAAGGAACTTTTGTTGCCACTTTGGAAAGATGTACTGCAGATTTTAACCCATGCTTTTGATGTAAGCTTCGAAAGCTTCCAAGGCTTCCCATGGGGACCTGTATTGGCAGATGCTGGGCCAGTCTGCAGGATGACACAGCACGTTGACTTAAAATGCCAGAGAACAGAATGGCACGAGGCTCCGTGGGGTCAATGCTGGGCCACTAGAGCTGCAGAGTAGTTTCCCCACTTTTCCCCTTCAAATTGTATCAACAAATCCAAGCATTTTACAACAGGGATCCATTAAGTCTAGGCACACTTTTCCAAAGGGCACATGATACTTTGTATTAATGAGGCCTGGAAATTATTGCTCTTAATGTAAAAAGTGATGAATATCAATGTCGTCAGTGGCTTCACCATGGACGTCCTGCTGCACCCTCCCGTGGGGCAGTGGGGAGCTCTGAAGAGCTCCAGGATGTGGTCTCTACCTTCTGCGACAGCTCAAGTCACCCATCCTTTGGTGAAATCTTGAGATTATAAAATCCTGGTGAAATTATGAAATCTGACAGAACCTTTCCAGAGAGTTCAGGTTGGCTCCAGAGGTGTCGTGGCGTGGCTGCAGCACAGCAGTGCTCTCTGTCAATCTAGAACATGCCAAAGGGGTTAGAATTTAGAGGAATGGTTGAGAAGCTGCTGAACGGAAACTCTCGTCTTCCATTTATCTTTAATAATAATCGCCTCTTCTCACACCTACTATATTGCGATTCCAACCCCAACTCCCAAACGCAAGCCAGATCTGCCCCAGTCTGGTTGGTTTGAGTAGCTAAGTGCCTATAAAACCGACCAGGTTTGCAAACAAATGTGTAAGGCAAGAGTTGTCGTGAGAGTTCATCTCTTATAGAATTATCAAGCATATATTTTGTTTCCCTGATGAGCAGTTCAGGGTGAATTCTCTATAAATAAAAAGCTTATACTATGTCTGTTTTCTCCTTGTTTTATTTTTTCTCAAGTTTGACAGTAACAAAAATCATTGTACAGCTTTTTGAAGCAGTGAACAGAGCCGAGTGTTTAAAGATCTGCCATTAGAGTGATGAGCCTTGTTCTCTAACATAGATGTTGGTTCGAGGCAGCCCCACGGACACCACTGGGTGGGAAACTCACTAACATCGGGACAGGAAACAGACAGATCATGTGTTATGATATGTCCTGCCATTTCCATGTTTTAAAATGCACCATTAGCTAAAAGGCTGTGTAGGGTTTCCTCCAAGGGCACTATATCATCAGCAATATGTAAATGTTGTCTTTGTCAGTTTATTTTTCCAGGTGAAAACTCTTCCTGTCTGTGAAAGAGGCCTTTTGTGACCACATCTCCTTGGTTTGCAATAAAATCAGAGGGGATCAAATTCCTTTAGAAAACGTGCTGTCTAAACTTGAAATCTGAAATCGACTTGTCAGAGCAAGGGGCTGATAAACAAGACCTACTTTAAGTTAGGTCCTTATCTCATTTTAGGAAGGGATGGTCAGGGGCCTGTTCCCCCAAGGCATGGAGCAGACACTTAGAGAATATTCTTCTGTCTGTTGACTTTAACCTGCGCTCCCTCATTGGAAGCGCAAACAGACTCTGGTTTGGGGGTATAGATAGCAATTGGCCTCTCTCCTTCGTAAATTCTATTTGTGGCAACAGTTTTTAATCAAACTATCCACAATCATGTCATTCAATCTCTTTTCCTTCTAGTTAAATTTTTTTATGGAGAATACCAACATGGGAAAAGGCGCTGGTGGCATTTAAGAGGCACCCTGGGCAAAGGGCCATAGAACAGGGCTTTGTGTTCCAGGAAATAGTGACGGAAAGGATTCTCCAGCTCGACGGCTTCTCCTGTTGGACGTGTTTTGACTTGGCAATTATAGATATTTTGACATCTTAGGAAACAGGCCCAGAAGTGGATGTTCAGCCCTGGATATGCAGCAAAATGCTCCGTGTGTATCCTCTGAAGCCTGCACTGACCCCACGCCTCTATGGCTTTAGCCTGGGTGATGATGTGTGCTCAGGAAAGAACATGCTTTACTCCTCACTCATCAGGAAGCCAGGCTTCCTCTCTTTCCCCGCCGGACCTCCTCATGTCCACTGAAAACAGTGGCGTCTTTCAGTTGGGTTTCAGCAGAAATAGACTCCAGCCGGCGTGTCAGGGGTCTGCCCTCCTGGCTCAGCCTCCCCCAGGTGTCTGGCCTTTCCTGATCACTTTGGAATTTCCACCCTAGCTGAGATGCCTTAGAAAGGTCGGGTGAAGACCATATGAGACAGAGAAGCCAAAAATAAATTTTCACACACAAATAGCTTTGACAGAATAGAATAAAAGGAAAAGACATTGTAGTTCAATGCAGCATTTTAATTTAAAAAGCCAGAAGATAAATAATGAGCTTGAAAGCTTCAGTTTCCACTTGCATTGCTTCGTGTGGAGGACAATACAGTCTTGGTACAGGGCTGCGCATATAGACATTTTGTACTATATTTTAAACACTACATTTTAAACAATGGACTATGTCTTAATTTACAATCATGTGACATGAACAATAGACTATGCAAGGCATAATAGACACAACGTCTTTAAACCTCACCAAGCCCTGTGAGAATTACTGTCAGTAATTTCCAGAAGCTAAAATTCAAATAGTGTGTCTAAATTCTCCCTAAATAGTACATTGAGTGTCAGGATGTGAACTGCAAGTGTGGGCTCCCATGAGACGGAGTCAGAAAATACTTCCACTGCATCTAAGACACTTGTGAAAAGCTGCAGCCCTCTAACTGTGTGCAGTAGCCCAGCCCAGGCAGTGAGCACACCTAGCAGCCAGACAGCCTGGGGGCAGGCCCCAGGTCTCTGCTAGAGTGAATTCTGGGGAGTTTCCCCGCTGTGCCTTCCTTTTCTCACCCATAAAATGTGGATCTCCAATAGTATCTGCCTCCTAGGTTTCTTCTACTGTGGAGGTAAAGCATCAAGAACTCAGGCACACATGGCTGGCACTCAGAAGTTGGCTGCCATCACAGGTAAAATGCAGAGGTAGGGCACGACTGCAGGTTGCTTTGTGAATTATATAGAAAACACCTTCTGGCTTCTTTTATTAGTATGCACATTGCTTCGTATTTTGGAGACTGTTTTCACGCGACGCACCTGTGGGATTCATTTACTTGCCCACACTTATGCACTCTTCACTTGGATCTATGCCTAGGGTTGGAGCACTGAGACCTGCTGTCTGTCCCAAGCAACTTCCAGGCAGTGGGTGGGTGAGAATAGAGAAGGCACAATTGAATGTGGAAAGTGGGTGGAGGAAGAACGGCATGTAGAAGGAATGGGCCAGAAGGGGCACTGGGCCACCCAGCCTGGTGGTGGAGGTGGAAGGGCAGGGAAGGCTTTCTGGGGAGGTGATTTCCACATGGGTCCTGCTGTCTGAGAGAAGCTAGACAGGATGTTGTGGAGACAGGTTGCTCATCTGGAAACGGGAGGAGATGGACTTCAAGGTATTTATGAGGAATCAACACCAGGGGAGAAGGAGAGGAGGGAGCAGGGGTGGGTAAAGGGAGAAGTCAGTCAGTGATGCAGACCCCAGAAAACTTCAGCTGCCTCAGAGGGAAGCTTTGGGGATGCATTTCTCATTACAAAGGCTGACATGGGACCAAACCCTGCATTGCTTGGGCACAACTGCCTGGGGAAGAGCCTGGTCTCTCACTGAAGGCTTTGCTCAGGGAGCCCACAGCATGACTGGGGAGCAAGGCACCTCTGTAAGGACGTCTGGGGAATCAGCAAACCTCTGGGTCTACCACAGCCCAGCCCTTGCACCGCCCAGACTTGTTTCTCTCTGTACATTTCAGAGCAGCCCTTCCCCATTGTGCAGTGGCTGCTGATCCTCCCTCTGCTGAAAGCCACCTGTACCAGGAGGTTGACACCTCTTGTTCCCTGCTGGCCCATCAGTGAAGAAGCTCAAAGCCATGAAGCTTATAATTCACTGGGACTCTTGCTTTGTCCCTCGGCAAAAGTGCACCCTTTGTGAGGACAAGAATCTTTAACTTTGTAAAGCCCAGAGTTGTCCAGAAGAGTCATGGTGACGGATGCTTAGCGAGGATGGGCACCCCTCAATGCCAGACCTGTGCAGTCTTCCATCGGTGCAGCCACGGCCTGTAAGGAAATTTGGTTCAATGTAGACACTGTGCTCTGGAGCATGACACCCCATCCTCCCAGGGTATTACTACTAGGCTGATGACAGCATATGACATAATCATGAATCCCATAATTGTGGGCCACCCCTGCTACTCTTATGCTGAGGAATGACCCTGAGTTGGTGCCTTATTAGGTGGAATCCCAAGCCAGTGGGTTAAACCCTCTGTAAGTTCAGGACAGGGGTGCTGGCTTGAGTTTGTGGAAGCAAATTCAGAAGAGTGTCTATTTCTATGAGAACGCACTGCTGGATCATTAGACGAGAAGGGGCCCAAAGGAGACAACTTGTGGGATGTTGTTTACTCCAGGATTGCTGCCTTACCAGGAACTCCATGTTGGTCCCCAGGGCTGGCAGTTTGAAATCACTGGCAGTAGTGGCCAGCTCAGCCTCCTCAGCTTCAGCCAGTGGGGTCCAGGCTGCTGAGCAAAAATGTCAATTCCATCTGTGCCACCACGGCCAGTTTCTCATACATTTGTCATGTCAGCACAAGGATAGGTGTTGCCAGAGGGGAACTGTTGCTGCTGAGCAGGTCAATCTTTGTACTGTTTTAGTATCTCTTCCGCAGGGAATGTTTTTGCATGGAAATTAATGTATACTATAAAGATCTTCAACCTCTCTACCCTTCAAACTCTATGGGATTCCTCCCATGTAGCCATGCTCATGCCTCTGCCATAGGTCTTCCCTGATCTTCCAACCTTTTCTTTCCAGGTTCTGGCTAGTTGGCTAGGGCATTGGCCACTTCCTATGGCTCCATATGTATTCTTTGGAATGACTTCTCTTTCCACAAAGAGGTGACTGGGTTTGCTGTTGACACACTTCTTATTGAGATAAACTTCCCTTGGTACTCTTATTCAAAGCCACTCTCAAATGAGCATGGAGGGCGACTGCTGTCTGTTTTTGCCCTGGACTCACAAACACATCCATAGGTTAGGTTTCTCCCTCTTTCTTCAACTGGCTGGAAGATCTCCCATGGAGTCATGGATGGGAACCAAGGGAGGGGCCCTGCTGCAACAGCACTGAGGCCAGCACAATCCAGAAGATCTGCTCAGGCCCTCGGTCCTGCTCATGTTCCAGCCCAGATTTACCACTTCCATCTTAGGATAGAGCTTTACTGGTCCTGTCTGAGCTGGGCCCTCAGTAGGCCTGACAGGATCCAGCTCATGATGGGCAAGCCTGGATGCGTGGTCACCCAACCTCACAGGCCCAGGATTCGGTCCCTGTGAGAGTCCAGGAGCATGCCGGTTGCTTTGAAAGAGGCAGACCATGTTCTGCTGTGAGTGCCATGGTCTTGCTTCAGCCGCCCAGGGTCCTCCCGCGCTGTGAGTTTACTCAGGCATGCTGCACAGCCCACCCTTCATAAAGTGCATTTTCCCTTCCCTGATAAATCCATCAACACCGAGGCTGTCAGATCCTGTGACCGAAATGGAAGGGCTTTTTGAGTCACCCAGGTTATGGAATAAAGAAGGTTCCTGAGGTGTGGAATAGCCTCCCTATAGACCCGAACAGGCCTTCCAGGCATTGTGTTTGTTTTTCATGGGAGGGTGATGTTTCTTAGCATGCTCCTGATGATCAGTATCCACATGTCTATGGATGTGGCAAGTCTCTGAATTTCTGCCAGGTTTACTACCAGCCTCAGGAGAGCATGTCTTCTACCAAGGCTTTAGGCACACTAGCCACCTCTTACTCACCTGGCCTGACCGATATAATCACATTAATGTAATAGGTCAATGTCAAGACAAATAAGATTCTTTGGACTATTATGCTAGATGCTATAGGGATTACAGTCCTGGGGCAAAAATGTAAATGCCTATTGTTGTCAATTCCATGTGGAAACAAATCATTTCTCATTCTATTTTTCTGACTGAGATGGAAGAAAAAAAAATGTTTGCCGAATCAATGATTACATACAATGTACCCGAGACCATGTGTTCCTGCTCTAAGAAACATGCTCCATCTGATAGAGTGGCTGCAGTCAGGTTGACCACATGGATGAGCTTGTGGTTGTCTATGACATTCTCCAGATCCATTTTCTGCAGAGCCAAACTGGTCAATTAATGGATATATGAGGGGAGCCACCAACCCATCTCTTTTTAGTCCTTTGTGTTGGCACCAATTTTCATCATGCATTCTGGGTTGCAGTGTTGCTTTTGATTTCTTACTTTGATCAGGGTTGATGAGGGGTGACTTCCACTTGCCTTCCTTATTACAATAGCTTTTATTACACAAACCAAGGGCCTGTTTTGAGGGTTGAACCAATTGCCAGGGTTGCGCATTCCAATTATAGATTTGATCACTGGGGAAACGAGTACCAAATGGGTCCATTGACCCAATAGCTTGCCTGTAAATTAGTCCTTGGATGTGGCTCTGTTTATTGGCTAACTTCACGATGAGATGGGTAGTTCCCTTGACCGACTTTGTGGGTGGGAACTGGAGTGGCTCGTTTCACTCAGCCCGCTGCTGGCCACTCCTCATGAGAGGTAGTGTGCAAGCAAGCGAGTGCGGGAACTGGAGGGAACGGACGCTGGAACCAGCCAGTCACCCTCTCTGATGGGAGAAGGCTCTGTGTGGGCCCTGCAGCAGTGTCCAAGCCCCCGCCCTCTTGGCATCTGGGTTCTCGTCCAGCATCCAGGAAGAATCAGGTTACACAGATTGAAAGGTAATGTATAAGGCGGATTTTATTGGGTGATGGCGCTCAGGGGGATGGGAGTTGGAAAGAGAATGGTGTGGGAAGGTAATCTTTCCCTGAAGCCACACTGTCTGAAGTTAGCGGTGTCTATCCATAGTCTCTGATGCTCAGTTGCTGCTTCTCTGCTTACCGCTAAGCCACTTGTATCTCTGTTGCTAAGCTGCTTGCATTGCTCTGCCAGCTGAGGTCTTTTTATGAGCACAGGACTGGGATGTAGAAGGCCAAAAGGCAACATTTGGGTAAAAAAATGGGGTCAGCTGTTTTCTCTTAGGGTCACACTTCCAGACTTAAGGGTGGAGTTTAGCTGGGAGCCCAGCCATTCTGTCAACATGTACTCCTCTGTGTACAGAAAGTGTGATGAACTTTTATCTTTGAGTATCAATGTAATTTCGGATACCTTGTCCAACCATTGTCAATATATATCCCTTTCCTGCAGACACAGATTCCTGGGTAAATGTCCATAGGTCTCTTCAGGAAAGACAGAGGAGAGAATCATCCCATGTTACTTGTCATGGTGTGATAAGATTGATCTTCACTCCTGGGAACTCAACATCTCTTCAGTCAGTGGGTTCTGGGTCTGAAATGGGCTCAGGTGTGGACACTGGGCAAGGGAGCAAGCTGTCTTTGGAGAAAGTGTCCTCAGTCTCCTGGTCATCCACACTGACACCTTCTGCTGCTCTAAGCTGTCAGTGCCTTGGCCTGAAGCCCATGTAGACCTGCTGTGTCATCGTAACCATCTCAATTACCCTGTGTGAGTCAGGACCCCTAAGATGCTGCTTAAACCTGGCTAGTCATTAAGAAAAGTGCCATTCCTTGGCACCAGCACATTGCCTCATTGTCTCAGGGTCCAGTCACCTCCATTGCTAGCAGTGAGAGGAGCCCTGTTGTCCTCTTCTCCTCTCAGCCCAGGCCTGCAGGTGAGGGCCACCCCTGAAAGCTTTATAGATGCTTGTGTCCTTCTATGCTTGGGGGAAGTGTGAGTCCTTCAGCCTTCCTGAAAATGTCGTGGGTTACCAGGCTATATCCATTCCAGCAAGCACACTTTCTAAGCCTTTTAATCCCTCCCTCCATGGCCCACCACAGCAATGCTGGCATAGCAGCTGTTTGAAGACTGGGCAATCACTTTGGCCAGGCTTGTCTGAGCAATTCTAGTAGCAAGTCTGCACAATTCCCTGGCATCCTTGAAAAGGTGGTAAATCCTACAAAGAGGAAAAGCACTCCCAAGCCAATATACTCTTTCATGTAAATTTTATGTTCTAGTTTCCTTAATCAAGCACCTTCAAAATACAATCCTAGGTATATCCTCCAGGTTTCTGCTGGTGCAGGCTGGCTAAATCTTGAAGATCCTTTGGAATTCAGTCCCTTTCCTCCTGTAGAAATATCCTGTGTGTGCTATAACAAATTTCCTCAAACTGGGTGGCTTAAAACAAGAGAAATTTAGTCTCTCATAGTCCTGGAGGGCAGAAGTCTGAAATACGGAAGCCAGCAGGGCCACACTCCCTGAGGGAGTCTGGGTGAATTCCTTGGTGTTCACTGGCTTGCAGGGGTATCACTGCAGCCTCTGTCTCTGTTGTCACCTGGTCTTCTCCTGGTGCGTCTGTCTTCACACGATGTTTTCTTCTTCTTATGAAGGGACCAATTGTATTGGTTTGGGACTCAGCCTAATGGCTTCATCCTAACTTGATTGCATTTGCAAAGAACCTATTACCAAATAAGGTCACATTCACAGGCACTGAGGTTTAGACTTCCACGTATCTTTTAGGGAGCCACACGTTGACCCATGACATCTCCCCAAAACATTTCCCAGTGACTTATGCTGCAACTAAACTCTCAGCATGGGCCTACTGAAAGGGCTGCAAAGTAGTGGCAAGTTCTGAGGGAATGAATGTCTTCGTCCATTTGAGCTGCTATTACAAAAATACCATAAACTCTGTGGCTTATAAGAAACAGATGTTTATTGCTCACAGTTCTAGAGGCTGAAAGTCTAAGATCAAGGTCCTAGCTGACCTGGCGTCTGGTGAGGACCAACTTCCTGGTTCATATACAGCACCTTCTCACTTGTCCTCACATGGTGGAAAGGGTGAGGGAGCTCCCTGTGACCTCTTTTATACTGGCACTAATCTCATTCATGAGGCCTCCACCCTCACAACTCAAAGACCTCACCTTCTAATACCATCACTTTGAAGGTTAGGATTTCAGCGTATGGACTTTGGGAGAATATAAACATTCAGGCCTTGCAGAGGGCCCCAGTTACCTTGTGGGGGAGGGGCCTCTGCACTGTCTCCAAGTAAGGTAGACTCACTGCCATATACTCAGAAATCATGGGATGATTCTGCCCCTTGGCAGTTCAGGGCATCAGAGGAGTCAAAAGCTGTGGGAGTGATAGTTGGGTCTGTGTCCCCGCCCAAATCTCAGGTCAAATAGTAATCCCCAAGGTTGATGGTGGGACCCAATGGGATTGGATAATGGGGGTGAATTCTCGAGAGAATGATCTAATCGCCTTCCACTTTGGTGCTGTTCTCGTGAGAGTAAGTGAGTTCTCCCAAGATCTGGTTGTTTAAAAGTGTGCAGCACCTCCCTCCTCTCTCTCTTCCTACTGCTCCAACCATGGAAACTTCCTCTTGCTTCCCTTTCCACCATGATTGAAAGTTTCCTGAGGCCTCCCCAACCAGGCTTCCTGTACAGCCTGGGGAATGGTAAGTCAATTAAACCTCTTTATACATTACCCAGTTTGAGGTATTTCTTTATAATAATGTGAGAATGGATTAATATAGGGAGCATTCTCCAAGATGCATTTAGCCCACAGGCAGCATCCCAGACTTTCCCAACCAAGGTCCAGATCTTGGCAGAACAGACCTGCTTTGGCTGGGTGTTTACATTTTTTTGAAAGTCAGCTACTGTGTCACAGACTTAGTCTGTAGCATTTTCTGTCCATTCCCTTCAAGAGATGAGAAATTCTTTGTGTGCAATGGAAGAGTCTGTGCGGCCTTCACACAGAGCCCCTCACCCTCAGGAACCCCTCCCTCACCATCAGTGGCAGCACATGCTCACACTGCCCATTTCCCACACATCTCTAGTGCCTAGAGTGCTGCAAGAATACTACGTGGAAGTCTATTCCTTGCCATAGTGCATCTTCCCAAGTCACCACTGTGCCATATCAACATCCATGCTCTACCTTCAGTCTGAGTCTGTATTGTTGGCACCAGAATTATGCCACACAAGATCAAAGCTTCAGTAATGAATCCTGCCTTCTACACACCTTTTGCACATTCACCCAGTTTTATATGAAATCAAGAACTCAATACTGTTCTACTGTAATCCTTCATCAAGGGTGAATTACCGGATGAATAAATCAAATGAAGAACTTAGTGTTTAAAATATTACTGAAAATATCTCCTTGGGTATTAAACATGTTCTGGTCATATTAAATTAATGCGTTATTACCCAGAAGTCAGCTTCTTTTCCTAATCTCTCAAATTCTATCTACAGATTATCTCTTCATTCAACTAATGAAGTGCTTCTCTCCCCGGCTCCCAGATTCTAGGAGTGAAAGAATCTGCCCTTCATGTTTAAGACTTAATTGAGAAATAAATGAGTCATCAGTGGGTGTCTGCCATGCAGTAAACCACACACTTCTGGAGACCCTGCAAGGGGTTTTCAGTGATTTTAAAGGAGAGGGGAGATCCTTATCTTTTGAAAAGGATAATTACCTTCAAAGAGGAGCTAAATTTCCCCTCAACAATAAACAGCATTTATTCTTTTCTCCTGTGAGAGATTTGCTTGGAAATTTGGAGATGTCAAAACTAATCCCAGACAAAGCAATTGGGAAATTCCCATAGTAGTCTGGGAAGCGGCCAAAGGCTACACTGTTTCTTATTTCATCAGCTACATCCTCACACAAGCCGGTCCTTAATTCCATCTCATTGTGCTTCTGAAGAATATCAGTTCTCCATAGATGAATTCCAGCCAACTTTCTCCTTCTCAGTTCAAATCTAAAGTCCCTTAAGCGGGCAAAGGAAAATTAAATACAAGAGCTGATTAAATTCATCTCACTATTTTGGAGTAGTGGATCCGTA
This sequence comes from Pan paniscus, assembly GCF_029289425.2. Taxonomy (NCBI): domain Eukaryota; kingdom Metazoa; phylum Chordata; class Mammalia; order Primates; family Hominidae; genus Pan; species Pan paniscus. The sequence goes on along the minus strand of NC_073253.2, from coordinate 4,785,054 downwards.
ACCTCTTGGCTGGGTTTGTGTCAGTATGTAAGCACAATACACACGCACGCCCTTACAGTGTCATGAATGTTACTGATGAGGTTGGAGGAGCATGTAAATGGTGCTGTTTGAGAAAGGTGATCTCAAAAACTGCTCTGGAGCCAGGAGAAAATAAATAATGCAATGAGTTAATCACATCTCAATTGTAGTTATTCTTATGATCGTATCTTTCTTCACTGTTACCATCATTACTGAGTGTAAGAAGATGAGGAAAGTAGGAGAAATCTTCTTGTGCAAGGGATCTTCTCCAGGTAGTACATCTCTATAGGAAAATAGACACTCTTAGTAGGAATCTGCATCACACATGTGCTCCAAGCAATTCACACCTACAGGGCCTTGTGTGGTTATATATTGTTTTTATCCCCATTATAAAGAAGACATAATTGACCCCAAATCTCAAAGCTTGTGGTTGGCAGAAGGAGAACCCAGCATCAGTATCAGTGAAAACCTCACTGAATGCTCTCCATGCTCAGGGGGACGCCCTCTGCGGATGGGAGCTTCAGACTCCTCGGCACAGCGTTGAGTCAGGGACGATGTCATTTGTGATATGATCTGCAGGCTTTGGTGGCACAACTGCCTTCCCTCTCTCCCAGCCATGGCATGAGAAATTATCGGTGTAGCAAGCTGAAGTGTGCAAAGGCGCCCCTGGAGTGCACGTGGCAGGGGAGGGTTGCTGTCCAGCCCTGCATGCCAGGCGCTGCTCCAGAGGTACCCGGAGACAATCACAGGAGATTCCGCTGTCTTCCTGGCTTTTCTGCGTGAGGTGGGAAGACTCCAGTGCCCATTAGGCATTTTGTTCCTTATCACTGTCACTCACAGGCAGCTGTCACCCAGCCTGTTCTGGTCTTTTCAAGATCGGAAGTGGTGCACAGAACGGCACAGCACACTGTATTGGGGAGGTCTTACCCCAGGTTGCTGACTGACTGCTCACTCTGGCAGGTCACAGGATTCCTTCCAAGAGTTCTCCTGAGGGGGTCTTCAGTAAAGAGAAGGGATGATTTTTGAAGTTGTGTTTTTTCTTCTATCTGCCAACTGCCAGGAACTTCCAGATATAGCCCCTGCTCTCTTTCTTGTTAGAGGAGGTGGCAGGTGTGGGCTGCAGACTTTTCACTGTGTTCAGCATGAGTTCAGGGCTTGCCCTGTTCTCTTCTAATTGGGACACAACCTGCTTCATGCCTTTGTTCGTAGCGTCTGCCTGCTATGGCCTCCTCTTGGGTTTAAAACTACAGCTCTCACCTCCTTTCTCAGTGAGGAATCATGATAACAGGGAGAGGGTATTATCAGCGCTGGATTCCAAAGAGGGACCTGTTATTCCTGTAACAGTGAAACATTCCAGACTACAGGGAGAGCAGATTTTGTGTAAGGTGTTGCATTATTTGGAGCGTGTTTGAGACAGACCCAAACTATGTGAGTTCAAGGAGTTGATAATCACACTGGTGAGTTGGTAGGGTTCCTTTCTCCCTCAGGGCAAAGACCACACACACACACAACACACACACAGTAAATCAACCCAATAGCAAGTATAAGAACAAAATAGAGGGTATGGTTTCTATTTAAATAAACATCACAGTCAGAATGTTTACATTTTAAAAATAGAATACAAAATAATTTTGTTTTAAACAAATTTTCTTCTATTTTTTTTTCTTTTTCTTCTTTTTCAACCTTGTAAAGTGGCCAATTTAGCTTCACAATAGAAATCAAATGCCTCTTTGAACATCTAAATTTACGACTGACTCTACAGAAGGGAGGCCTCCGCCGCCCTTATAGCAGCAATATTCCCACCTCTTTTTTTTATTATTATTCCTTAAAAGTGCTTATCAAGATGAATGAGAAGAGCAGTGTGTAATTTCAAAGATGAAATTGCTTTTCTCTCCAGATTTCCCATCGTGTTTTCAAGGTCACCATAACAAGGAGTCGGCCGAAAGCCCGGCCTTCTCCGGGCTGTGTCAGGGTCCATCATGCCTCATGGGGAGGCAGGGTGGCTTTAGAAGTGTTCTGCTTTATTTTTCCTCTCAAAAGAGGGTGTGAAATTCCTGCTCATTGACACACGGTTGGGTGAAATTGAAGTGTTGAGGGGACCCCTGCCCTCTGTCCCCAGTGCAATCACCAAGGCCAAGACCACTCAGTGCCCCAAGTCCCGGGGAGGCCCATCCTCTGTGTCAGTGAGGGAAGCCCGGGTCATGTCCCAGCGACCAGCCGTAGACAGCAGCAGGGCTGCAGAGATGAATAACGTTAGATTAGGCTCACAGTCATACCCAAGCTGCGCATTCCTGTTTTAAAATATAACAAACCAGCAAAATGATAAGTTCTGCTTGTTTCCGTCCCACACCCACAAGGATGACACTCCTTTAAACCTTCATCTGAGAGCTGCATTTACAATCCACTGACTGCCCAAATATTCTCCAGCATGAAATATGGTTAACGGAACTAAGAAATCATCAAGATATTCTGAGATTTCCTCCTTTATAGATAAAATAACATGTCTTGATAATCACTTGTGTAGGACAAATCAGTAGGTTAGTACACAGTTTTCCTTAGGTTAAAGTAATTACCATATTCTCATAGGTAATCTGGTCTTATATATTTATAAAGCTATCTAGAAATATTTTAAAATGTATCTTTTAAATAATAATTTTCTTAAAATTAAGATACTTATGGCTCAAAGTGACAATTTGTTTACTTCCACAAAATTTCTCTTTCTACGCGATAGTAACAAAATGTATAAAAATTTAAGGGAAAATGATTGACAATGACTAGATTGAGATTAAAATCCTCAATTTTTATTCAAAGTCAAAACATAAAGAAGTCATATAGCAACACAATGAGATGTGATGTATTTCGAGGTAGCCCGGGTATCAGCTGTAGAATGTACAAAATTTAGAATTAAATTCTCTAATTATTGGTTTCTTGATATTTATTGAGATTATAATATATATCAGTCTCACACGATTTTGTGAAGAGTGACATAAATACCGTGTGTTACTGTTTCGTAATGCTCAGTCAATGCTAACGGTTTTATTAGCATTATCCAAATGAAGTGATCAAAGCATTTAGGAAAACTGTTTATAGAAGAAGCTTTTTAAAGACAAAGGAAAAGTCATAATTGACAGTCTGGTGATCTGCCATTTGTCCTGCTTTGCATAAACTTTTTTTACTGGTTGAACTGATTTGATCGTTTAATTTCCATTCCTATCACCCAAGTTTTCAGTAAGTTTTGGGGCATCATGAGAGGATGTAACTTCAACACGAAACTCAGTAGTGGAAAACATTTTGAAACAAGACATAAAAATACAGCAAAGGTCACTTTCTATCCATTTACGGCTAGATTGCAGCTAATCTTCCCCTTACATTACGCCTACAAGTTAAACAAACTGCAACTAGGAAGATCGTGATCATTTGACTAGGACCTGGATTGTTTGAGAGAGGCAGTCTCAAAGTAAGTTTTTACTAATTATTTTTGAACCTTGTAATGGCATTTTAAGTAACTGCTTTCACCTACAATAATAGTTACTTATTTTACTTTTCCTGAGTAAGCCAGGCTCTTTCCTAAGTTTATTAAATGTATTGTCTACTCTACCCCTTATACCACAGACTCACAATGTAGATACTATCGTGATTATAATAATCATACTATTAATAAAAATTAATATTACTTTATTTGTATTATGGCTACTATTGTTCTATTGACAAAAAGAGAAGAGAGGTTAAGTAACGTGCATAGAGAGATAAGTACCAGGTCCCCAAATAAACCTCAACCATGTGGTTAAAGCCTATTAATAGCCTGACCACAAGCCCTCTGAGGTGGGAGCCTGGACACTTAATATCCTATTAATCCCTACTGTGCTGTGGGCTAGAGCCCATGTGTCCCTTCAAGGAGCACAGGGATGCTAAGTGTGGGTCTGTAGCTCTGGGGAGCTGCTTTCCTTTTAGGAATACTCCTTGCTAGTTTTCAAATAATTCTTTAGCACTGAAGTTGGGACCCCTGAGACATTTTTTTATGTTCTAGAGACCACTCTGTTGGTTAAGTAAACCTGACTACAACCTTGAACAAATTTATAATCTATTGAAATGTTACAGTAAAAGAAATGCAAAGGTAAAGCAAAAATTCTAATTATTTCAAAGGTAATTGCAAACTATCTAGCTGCCCTGAGAGTCTCCCCAAAGTCCCGGCATTGCTTGGCACTACCACACCCTGTTTTCTGGAGGATTTTTAGTTCAAACACGTACCTAAATTTGACCAGATATCTAAATTCCCATTCGGAGACACATCATGGCCTGTAGGATACTTTCCTACATTTTTGCTAAAAAAGGTTTTCGATTGAAAGTTGAATGCTGTGGATGTTGAAGGCCCATGCGTCTGAGGTCCCAAGTCTCAGAAGCCTTTCCTCATGCTGTTTCCATACGTGTTTTCAGTTCTTGGAATGAAATTCTCAGATTAGAACGCATCAGACCTCTCTTAGTTCTCATGGAGTATGTAGAGGCCATGATGAACTGAAGATTTCTCTCTGGTGTGGATATGTTTTCTCTTTTACCTCTAAACTTCTACATCAAGACTTCATGTGAATGAGCTCTGCTTTTGAGGATTCATGACTCTTTTCCTCCATGATTTGAAAATGTATATTCAAAAGATTAAAAGATGGAGCTGACCGAGTGAGGTGGCTCATGCCTGTAATCCCAGCACTGTGGGAGGCCGAAGCAGGTGGATCACTTGAGGTCAGCAGTTCAAGACCAGCCTGGCCAACATGGTGAAACCCTGCCTCTACTAAAAATACAAAAATTAGCCAAGTGCAATGGCAGGCACCTGTAATCCCAGCTACTCGGGAAGCTGAGGAAGGAGAATCACTTGAACCCTGGAGGCAGAGGTTGCAGTGAACTGAGATCACACCACAGCACCCCAGTCTGGGTGACTCAGTCTTGAAAAATGAAATGAAATAAAATAAAATAAAATAAAAGGTAGAGCTGGACTTTTGCTGGTTACTATTATTTAATCAGAGGACATATCACCCTCCTCACAAAGGTGAGAATCACACAGTCCCAGGAGGTTGTTTGGGCACCAGCTACAGGCCCACAGTCACCGTCAGCAAAATCAAATGTGTGTGTTACACACAGACGTCTCATCTCCATGGGCTTATAGACACCAAGCTAGGCAACTAAAAGGGAAAAGTATTTTTTATTTTTATTTTGTTTCTTCCAAGTTAAAGCATGCTTTTCCTGTTTATAAAACATCTGTTTTTGGAAACACTTCTCACTGTACTTTACCATGAGCAAGGTAAGATAAGTTTTATAAGTAGGAAAGCATGCTTTTATTTTTGTTTTTATTTTATACAAGTAAAGAAGAAAATAAAAGCAAAACAAAAATTTATCTCTCTCAAGTGTCTACTCTCAATGTTTTGTGCTTGCCACACCCCATAGTCTATACACATACATACTTACAAAGAGGATTGTTCACCTGTGGGCTTGTTTAACATATATTTATTTTATAATGTATCATATATATCTTTTCATAATTTTTTAAAAATTATCTCTTCACTATAATGACTGCATATGTTTGCATTCTGGGGTGTTAAACAATTTAATTTAATTAGCAAATCATTTATCAATGCATATTTACTGTGACTATGATTGTTTATATTTTAACTAATGTTGTGATGACATTCTTGTGTATATTTTGTTGCAATACATTTCCCAAAGGACAATTTTTCAGCCTTAGGTTTTTCACATTTCATATCTCTGAGACTGTGCTCCATAAAGCTATATGGATTTGGATCCCCATTAGAGACGTGTCTACACTCATTTCTGATAAATGCACACAGGTATCTCCAGGACTTATGCCCTGCCCAGAATACACTGGCTTTCTATAAATACTGTTGAATGAATACATGTATCTTTAACATTACCATGGTGTTTTTTAACCTCTGTCAACATGAGAAGCAAAACCTACCTCCTTGTTTTAATTTACATTTGTTTAATTGCCTGTGAGGCCCAACATCTTTTCATAAATGCCTGGCTAATTTGTGTATTTATTTTTCCTCTTGTGAACTGCCTACTCATTTTCTTTTGATGTTATTGATGTGTAGGATTCTCCTTGTTGACTTGTAAGAATAATTTAGAAACTAGTGAGTAAATCTTTGTTTTGTGTGTCAATTTTTTTTCAATTATTTTCTTGTCTTTTATTGTTTGGTTGCTTTTACCTTAGGTAAAAAGGTAAGTGTTATGTCTTTCTCCAGGTTTAATTTATTTATTTTTTTGGAGGAGGGATATTCTGGGTCTTTACTACATAACCCACCTCTACTCCAAAAGCATAATTTTTCACTATTTTTATAAACATTATTATATGCCCCAAACATAATTTTTGTCCTCATTTTTTTAGAACACAGAACAACATACAGTTTTAGAACATAAAGCATACAATTTTTGAGTGTATTAGTCTGTTCTCATGCTGCTTATAAAGACACACCCAAGACTGGGTAATTTATAAAGAAAAGAGGTTTAATGGACTCACAGTTCCACATGGCTGGGGAGGCCTCACAATCATGGCAGAAGGGAAGGAGGAGCAAAGTCACATCTTACATGGCTGCAGGCAATAGAGATTGTGTAGGGGAACTACCCTTTATAAAACCATCAGATTTTGTGAGACTTATTCACTATCATGAGAACAGCAGGGAAAAGACCTGCCCCATGATTCAATTACCTCCCACTGGGTCCCTCCCACAACATGTGGGGATTATGGGAGCTACAATTCAAGATGAAGTTTTGTGGGGGGACACAGCCAGACCATATCAAAGGGTCTTCATTTGAATTTTTTTCCACATGAGGACGAGAAGATTTCTATTTTTTTAATTTAAATACTAGTCAGCTGAGTATTTTTTACTCAGTATCATTTACTGAAAACCTAACTTTTCCCCAGAGTTGAAAGGACATCTCTGTTAAATATGAGATTTGCATATAAAACTGGATAAAGCTTAAACTCTGAATTCTCTTCTTCTCATCCCCTCATCTATTGCTAGGCCTGTAACATACCCTACCATTTGAATTATTTACCTTTCAAGTGCATTTTATGTTTTCTTAATTTATATGGTCCTCTTTATGCTTCCTTTCATAATTCCCACTCCCATTTTCGTATATTTATTTTCTGGATAGGCTTTAGAATAATTGCTGTTGTGTTTTAAAATATTGGTGGAACTTTATTAAGATGCTATTGAATATGTGAATTAGATTGGGAAGACTTGTTATCTTAATGAAATAGAATCTTCCCATCTAAGAAGCAGGTATGATTTTCAATATTTCATCATATGTTTATATATACAACATGGCTTTTAAATTTCATTTCAGGAAAGTATAGAAATATGGGCTGACTTGCTATCATTTTTTTTTTTTGAGATGGAGTTTCATTCTTGTTGCCCAAGCTGGAGTGTAATGGCGTGATCTTGGCTCACTGCAACCTCGGCCTCCCAGGTTCAAGCAATTCTCCTGCTTCAGCCTTCTGAGTAGCTAGGATTACAGGCATGTGCCACCACAGATGACTAATTTTGTATTTTTAGTAGAGACAGGGTTTCTCCATGTTGGTCAGGCTGGTCTCGAACTCCCAACCTCAGGTGATCCACCCGCCTTGGCCTCCCAAAATGCTGGGATTATAGCCATGAGCCACCGCGCCCGGCCCAAGAGTTGCTATCTTAATGAAATATAACCTTCCCATCTAAGAAGCAGGTATGATTTTCAATATTTCATAGTGTGTTTGTATATACAATGTGACTTTTAAATTTCATTTCAAAAAAGTGTAGAAATATTAAAAATTATATATAAATATTATGCTTTCAATCAATAGCAATTGAAGGTCATTCAGCTCTCCAGGCATTCTGCTCAGTAAACAGCCTCTATGTACCTTCTGAAACATTGCATTGCAATGTTGAATGAAGGGCTCAGATAATCTCAACACTTGTCTCCAAAATATTCCTTTTTAAATCCGTCATTCATGGATTTATGGAATGAATCACTCACTGCCTTTGCTGGTCCTGAAGGTCTGGAGCCCTCACCATGTCTTGGGGAGAATGGAGTTTCACCTCCCAAATGCCTGCTGTCATGGGGGAGCTGCTCCTCATTTAGTGGAAAACAGGTCTTTCCCACCTCCAGAGCTGCCTTTGCCTTCACCATTCCCTTATTCTTTTATTTCTTGGCTTGGTCATTGTGTAAGCTTTGATTATATCATTGTTCAGTGTTTAAATTTAATAGGAAAGGTTTCTAGTATCTTTAGCCTGGTCTCAGACATAGCCTCAACTTTCTGATTCTCTGGTGGAACCGCAGTTTTATGAGCCAGGTACTGCCACTGTCTCTCATTCACAATGGAAGGCTTGAGGCTGAGTGGAACGAATATGGTCATACCACTTAAGAAGTGGAGCCAGGAAGCAAGCCCCACCAGCAGGACCCAGGAGTCAATATGTTCTGCATTGCTGAAGTTGAGAGCAATATTGTGCCCATCTCTGAAATAAAATAATGCTACAGTTGGATCAGAAAAGAAAAATGAAAAAAAATAAAAGCTTTGAGGAAGAACTTTGATGGAAGAAACTATTTCCATGACCCTTTTCCTCTCTGTCTACAATGGCATCACCTTCTTGGTGAAGGGACATTGAGATGCTACGGCTGAGAATGCAGAGTGAAGAGCCCTTGGAGGCCCTACCAGCTGCTACCAGCCTCCTGTCTTCCCTGCCTGGGTCCATGGCTGGCCTGCCCTGGCATCCATGTGGCTTCTGGACTGAGTTCCAGCTGGTGAGATGCGAGGGGAAGCTGCACCTGCTGCACCCAGACCTGGCTCATACAACCTTGCACAGGCGACCTCGGGGGGTTTTCCTTCTGTGGACGGACAGCCCAACAAGCTTGGAGCCCATAAGCTGAGGGTGAAGAGTCTCTGAATTGCTGCTTGGAGAACAGCCTGCTGCCAGCTAGGATTGCCTGGTTTGGATTTTATCTGAGAGAGAAATAAACTGCTTTTATTGTGTTGGACCCGTTGGGCATTTTGGGCTGATCAGCTAATATTACTAACTCCTTTAGTTATATGTCCTTCCTTTTAAAAGGTCTATGAAAGGTGATTTAAAAATACATTCATGTTGCATGTTAAAGTATATTTCAAATAATTGAGAAACTCTAAGTAGGATAAGAATAAAGTTAGGAAATGAGGATGGAGCCAGGAATGAAGCTGTTCTGAAATGGGGGGGAACATGAAACCCCATTCTCAGGCTTAGGGGACAAGTTTGAATCCAAACTAGAAACGGAGGACAGGAAAAGGGAAATAGAATCAATGGCAGAAGAAAAACACAAGTAGAAATAATATCAGTGATGGCATTGCATCTGTCATCTGGACTGAAGCATTTATTTACTGTGAGAAACACTTTAGGAATCTATTTTCATCCTTTTATGTAGATAAAGACATCGATATAGCTGACATCAATACAGATCAAACATAGACAGCGATCTAGTTATAGACACAGACCTAGACTTAGACATGGGTTTAGATACGGCTTAGAAGTGCCTTTATCTCCCACTCTCCTCTCAGCCTCCACCGGTGTGTGAAATTGTCCAATCAGAGTCTCCTTTTGAGTCATCCATGGACGACTACTCATTAGCTAACTCACCTGGCCTCTTTCTTCCTCTAACCTTTTCTTCCCTTTTCTTTGTGCCTCTTCGCCTGCCCCAACTTAGTCCTGAGCATCTGTGACCTCCTGCTCACTGTGCATGCCTGCAGCTCTGACTCCTGTCCCGCAAAGGTTCTTGTTCTTCAAATCTTATTCTGGGTCACTCCTGTTTTTCTCAAGGATGCCTGTGGCTTTATCTCCCTTTCCTTAATGATGCACCTCAAACCTCCGTCTCCCCCTGAAATGCCTCCTCATTTACCTAACAGGCTGGTGACTGTCCCCACTGGTGCCTGACCTAGGAAACTGACACATCCCACATTCGGAACAAAGGCTGTGCCCTCCTCGACAGTCCTCTACCTGGGGTCTCACTGCATTGCCATTGTTTCAGGGCTGCTTCTCAAGCCAGAGAAGTAGCAGCCATCCTGGATTGATTCCTTCCTCTCCCCACAGATTACATCAGTCCACAGTGCTGCTGACTTTGCTTTCTGCACGTTTCTTAGATTTCCCATTTCTCGCCATCACCACCCTGGGAGCCACTTGCAAAGTACTGGCCTGGTCACCATCGCCTCTCACCAGCTTACAGCAAGTGTCCCCTATCCAGCCCACCTTCCTGCAGTCTTGCTCCAGTTCAGTAACTTATTGTAGCATCTTTAGTAAGTCATGTGCTGGGGCTGACGTGCCTCTACATGGCTCCTCCTTCTTGTCTTCCTCTCCTTTGCTAGCATTACTGACATAGCTTGCATGTCCCTTTATGCCAGGAACCGTTTAAGGTGATTTTCTGCTATTATCCCATTTAATCCTCAACATAGCTCTCTGAAGAAGGTAGCCTAGTCACCCTCCTAGGATGGCGAGGGAACCAAGACTGTGTAGTGCCTTGCCCTTGCACGCATAAGGTCACCTGCACATTGTTCTCTGCTTGTGGCATTATTTCCTCCAGCTTCACAGGGAGAATCTCAACCCATCTTTCATCCCTAATTATGGACACCATCTGCTCAATAAAGGCATATGGTGCTCCTCCATCTGCCCAGAGAATTGCTGAGCCCCTGTACATCAACAGCCTTTAGCTGCCTCTACGCCGTGACTGGGAGGAAGCTCCCTGAGGACAGGGCCATATCTGACATTTCCTCAGTTACATTTTCCACACTGAGCATAATATGGTCACATAGGGGGCACTTATTAAATACTTCCCTAAAACATGAGTAAACATGACATCAAAAAGGTATCACTCACTGCAAGGAAAATATAGTTTATGACATTTTACAAATGTATGAAAATTTAAATGTATTTTTTGTTCATGAATAGTCACTATGGTGCACGTAATATATTTAACGAAGAGTATGTGGCTTAGTGAGTTAATGCAAGTGAGAAATATGTACCCACATGAAACACCTCATATATGAAGTTTTTTTTTTTTTTGACAGAGTTTTGCTCTGTCACTCATTGCAACCTCCGCCTCCTGGGTTCAAGCAGTTCTCCTGCCTCAGTCTCCCGAGTAGCTGGGACTACAGGCATCCCCCATCAGGTATGGCTAGTATTTTTTTTTTTTTTTTGTATTTTTAGTAGAGATAGGGCTCTGTCATGTTGACCAAGCTGTTCTTGAACTCTTGATTTCAGGTGATCTGTCTGCCTTAGCCTCCCAAAGTGCTGGGATTATGAGTGTAAGCCACCATGCTCAGCCCTCATATATGAAGCTTTGAGTGCTATGTATAGGGATCCAGACTTTACAGGCTGCCACTTTCATGATAGATTTACATTGCACCCTACTGTTAATCTCTACATTTTTAATTTTAAATTCTTAAGGATCATCTCGTCTTATCTTCATTCTAGTTAGTTTTTTTAAAATAAAAACAAACTAACAAATAAAAACAAACAAATAAAAAACAGGCTAGACAAGTTAAATGATCTGCTTTAGCCCGAATACTCGCATAGAAGTAACCAGAAATGCTCTTACTCCTAATACATACATACATATGTCCATATACATATGTTTCTTATTATCCATATAAATGCATTTTGATTTTGGACATAAAACAAAGGACTACATGAACGAATATATTTGTATTATTATATAAGCAATATGACCTTACTGAAGAATATCTAAAAATATTGAACAGTTTAACAAAATAATATTCATAATTCTATTACCTAGCAGTAACTCCTGTAAATATTTTAGGATATTTCATGCTTGTTCTTTAATTATCAATATATTTTCCTATTTGATATTTTTGCAACTTGAGTGCAAAATTTTCACTTAATATTATAATTATTATTTCCCAGTTTATTAACTATTATTTTAAACATACTTTTATGTTTGTGTACTCTTCTATCACATGTGGTTATTTTCATTAACAAACCATCTATAATTTTAGATGTCTATCAGCACTAACATGGGTTATTGTTGCTGTTATATTTAATATAATTTCCTCAGGATCAATTTATATATTGTAAGCACTATGTCAAATTCCCAAATATCTTGAATTTCTTTGTGTGAGTTGATTTCTCAAATGATTGTACCGGTTTACAAAAGCAGAGTTTACGAGGATTCATCCCATGTCATAAATAAATAGTGGTTTCATGATATGTTCTATAAAGGTATTTTGGGAAAGTTTAAAGTCATTTAACCATGGTCATATCCTACATCCTAGATGTTGTTCTGTTGGGTTTCATTTAACCAGTCTCAACAAATGATACAGAATATTTCCTAAAGAACTTATAATCCAATAAATGACTTTTTGATGCCTCATGGAGAAAATTGGCTTTGTGACCACACTTCTTCCCACTTCTTCAATATAAAAGAAAAACAAGTTCTTATTAACACAATTTTGGACACTCAAGCACATTCTGTGGTCCTGTATTGGTGATGAAAACTGCCTATGAGCGACTACCAACCTCTTTTATGCTGCCCGTTTTTGGAGATGTCCAAATTTAAGATTAAGGATTCTAGAAATTTGTTTCACATATTCTCTTTCTCTTTCTCTCAAGGTTAGGGTACCCAGTGTCTTCCAAACTAAAGTATTGTAATATTACCCTGCCACCTAGGGGTATTGCCAAAGAAATTTATGCATGTATATAGACATTTAGTGTATTGGTCAAAATGTGACAATTATGTTATTAAAGTATGTAATTAACAGTCACAATTGTGTTTTTGTATTTTGTTTTCTCTTTCATAATAGTCTGTGTTCTTGAAACCAAATGAGAATGGTGTGATGGAAACTAGTAAGAATTCCCCCTTTCAGAAATATGGGATTTTAAAAGGCAAACATGATAAAACTGAGCATTAACTTGTGGTGGGCCCACTGGTGCTTCACGGTTTTTCAAGCTCTCGAGGCCTCCTGCATATTATTTCTCATGTATGACAATTTGAAGCACCCAGGGGACAAATTTCTGTTTAGAACACAGTCACTTGCTCGCCGCTTCGGGTGGACAGTCCAGATCATAGTATAAATATATGGTCTCAGTGATCAAATTATTTATACCATTACACGTGATGACAAATTGTCCCCCAAACTGTTGACTTGTGATGTCAGTCTTTAGGTCTAACAACCTTGTCTCGTTCCCTAAAAATAAGCTTTTCCTGATGAAATGTACTAAAGCGAGGAATCTAGGTATTCAACCACAGCAGGAATATCTACATACTTTGTGGATACGGGACTTTTGCCTTGAGAGATGTAAGCATGAAGATGAATTTAGAGAAATAGTGAGCACACACTTAGAACAGATGCCAGCATTGTTGGAGAAGCACATTTTGCTCTCATTTACAGTTATTGGAGCAGGCAAGCTAAGTTTTGTTTTGAAAATGCATCCCCTATGAGTCAGTACAATTTCTCCTTGTCCTGGAATTTGAAGCATTGAAAGAAAGACATGGCAGAGAGGCTCACGCCGCCATCTATCTCTGACATACATGCCATCTCAATTTTGCGCTGCTGATCCAGGAAAAAACGAAACCCTGCAACCTCACAAGACAAATTAATCAATCCAATACTCAATATTTTGACAAAATTAGCATGACTAAGAGAAAGAGAGGGCGTGCTGCATCAGGATTGACCCTCCTGATCCTATTCCCACAGTTAGTTGGCCCAGTGAATGTTGAGTTGTTCTCTGGCCTTGAAAAGATGTAATTACTCTCTGTAAGAATATTAACAGAAGACGAATCTTTCCCTTCCAAACATTAGAAAAATCCAGCCCACACCTGTTTTCTTATATTTCCTCTTTTCAAGGCAGCGAGAAGAAATTGAAAGATGTAACTAGTCGGGGTTTTGCTTAGCTTGGGGCTTTTCTTCATCCTGACAGGCCTTTGTTCCCTGCACAGAGAGCGCTCTAATTACACCCTCTCCAGTCAGGGCTCCAGGTGGAGGGCGAAGCAAATGCCAGGTGCCTTTTCTCTTCTCATTACGATCTGTCTCTTTCTGAGCACTTCACTTTCAGGAAGGGTGGGGGCTCTTTCCTTTGAGTTAAAAACACCCTTTCGTCATCTCCATTTTATTCTTACCAATTTTGCTCCAAATCTCATTCCTGTTAAGATGGCTGAATACAATGCTATTTTTGATTGTTTGCTGTATATGCTAATATTTGAATTCAGGACTTTGCAATAAGGGTATTGAGTTGCCTGTGTCACCCCTCATGCTGACTGCAGCTTCACATACAGATCCTGGGAGGCTGTCTGGGAACACGGCTCCCAATATGACTGCACTGGGCCAGCATAATGACACCATTCAAAATGTAATCTAGGCACTCCAGGACTCTCAAACCAATATGAAAGAGCCCCCAATTAGCTGAGCCCTTCTCCATTTAGACTTTTTATAGGAGTTTGATTTGTGCTTTTTAATTAGCAGGTTATTCTAATAACCTTTTAAAGCAAAGTTATCCAATAACCAGACTAGCTTTTTTAATAAGCCCCGTTGTTGAACTAGTTAGGAAAAAAATATGAAAAGGAGCTGTATAATATTTTGGTGTAATATAAATCTCTTTACAAGTCCTTTTCAATTTTGCATTTTCTACTGTAAGTTTTGGCAGTGACATTAGTTCAGAGGATTCCTCTTTGAGGAGAATCAAATTTTCAACATCTGATGGAATGACACAAATAGAAATTCTTTGACTTTTTATTTAACTTCTTATTCAGTTTTAAAATTTAACACAAAAGAGGAATTAACATAAGTTAAATGATTTGTAATAAAATCTCTACTTTTTAAATGAAAATTCTGAATAGAAAGCTATGACTAATTTTTATAGAGGTACAATATTCAAGTTATATACAATAAATGGAAATTATTAACTGTGCTGTAACTTGATATTGGCTTGTACAAAAAAAGTTTCTTGCTGTTTGCATTTATTTAGATAATAGATAATGGACTAAAAATTTTATAAACAGCATTTAAGTTATTTTTGAAAATTAGGGACCTACATATATTTTAATATACATATAGGCATTCAATTGAGTTTTTGAGTAAATATTATGTCATAAATTGTCAGTTTTTAAAATTATGTCCTCTTATGTACACTATGTATTATTTTAATATGCTCAGTTCCCTTAATAATACATTGTATTGAAAACACTGACATTAATTAAGTTGCTGTTGTCTTTACAATGTTTACTTTCTTGATTTATGTTTTTAAAATTAAATTATTGTTTTCTATTAGGAATCACTTTTATAAAATATCTTTAAATGATGAAATCAAGTAATTGTTATATTATAAATATAAATTATGTGTTATAATTCTCATATGTCATTGAATAGGTGATCATTTCTGAAATCAAGCATTTTCATTAACAGGTAACTATATTCCAACTTGAACTGTCCTAATTAATTAGCCCCAGTGTGCTATACTGAGATTACATTATTACAAGTAAAATGAATAGAGGGAAAAATTAGATCCCCCAATTTTTAAAATAGCCATTAGCTATTGGTGAGTATAGTATGGGATTACCTTTACAATTGTTAAATTCAATTGATAAAATTTTATGTTTTATGTAAAATAACTCACCTAACTCAAAGATTCTGAGCTAAATGGGTGGCAGGATGATAATGTTTCCAGTAGTATGATCTTTTGAATGTCTGTCTGTGTTCCAAAATCACACTCAATTTTATAAAATGTATAAAAAATAGAAAATGGTGACTATGTTCTTGTAAATTTAACCTTTCTTGGGAATCACTGGAAACGTCTGTGTGTGCTGCAAGGAGTCTGTGGGAGAAGGAGTCACTCCTGCCTGAGTGCTGGTTCCCCTGAGATTGGCTGAGCCTGGAGGAGAGAAGTCCAAGAGCAGGAAGCACATGTGTCCATGAGAACTTGGAGACTCAGCCCATGTCTGATCAGCCTCACCAGACACCTTCACCTCCAGAAGCTCCCGTGCTGCCTGAATGGTTCGCAATGATGCTGAGGGCTTTTCTAAACAAATACCATTCTCACTCTCTTTGCTGTAATCTAACATTAGGTGCATCAGATTTTTCTCTGCTAAAATCTGTACAGGAAAAACAATTGGAGGCATTTTAGCCATTTTTTTTAAAGTAACGTATTTCTGAAGTCAATGATTTATTTGCTATGGTTTACAAATCAGATGGACTGCCACTGGGAGAGTTCTACTGTCTTACTCAGTGCACATGTTGAAAAAAAAGTATCCAAAAAAAAAAAAAGGAAAGAAAGAAAACTTGGTGAAGTAGTGCACTTTTGAACCATTTCTATCTTAACATTTTGTGATCTTTTTTCAGGAAGCCAAATTATTCACAATTTAGAGTAGGAGTTAATGAAAGTAAGCAGCATATTTGACACTTAATTCTGCTGTTGCAAGAGGTGAATAATTATGCACACTGTCAGTTATTCCAAAGAAGAAGGAAGAGAAGGAGTGGGGGGAGAGGAAGAGGAAGAGGAGGAGGAAGAGGAGGAGGAGGAGGAGGAGGAGAACAACAACCCCCACCATTTCAGCAAAAGAAACTGAGAAGGAAGGAAAGAAGGAAGAATAGAAGAAAAGTAGAAAGGAGGAAAAGTTTCTTCTACCAAATCAATGGTCAAGCACTGAAGTTGTTTAACTTTTTGATTAAAAAGAAGTAAAGATGACAGAGGAATTTCTTGTATACTAGATCTCCCTAGGTAGATCAAGATGAGGATTAATTCACTTCTTAAAACAAACCTTTACAGCGCGGGGAAACTCAGACAGAGATATTGAGTAACTTGCTCAGTGTCATGCAGCTTTCAAGTTGTGGAACTGGAGTTGGAACCAGACATTCTAGCTCTCATAGCCAAATCTCAACCCCTGATACCTGAAGCATGCCCTGCCTCTTCGGTGTGACTGGCAGCAGATCAACTCCCTATGGTTACACTGAGTGCTCTCATGTGTAATGGGGGATTATAATACCACGGCTGTTGCAAGAATTAAATGATGCAATTGTTTAATGTCACATGCTTTCTACTGTTTGTGAGTTGGGGGCAGGGTGTGTGTGTGTGTGTGTGTGTTGCTCATGTGTCTCTAATCCTAGAATTACCATATAGTCTTCGTTGTAGTAGAAGCTCAATAAATAGAAACAATTTAAGCACTGTGTTTAAAGTGTTCTTGGAGAATAACTTTAATCATTTAAAAATCTCATTATTATCTTTATTAAAATTGTTATTTGTACATTCATTGTAACCTATTTCTGTTATGAGACCATAAGATTATTTAGTTAAGAGATGGTAATTTACCAATTTTTATACTATCTAGTTCAATGTGTCTTACACAGTGTGCACGAAATAAATATTGGTCAAATGCAATTAAGTCGCCTTTTACTGCAGGGCATTGTAATTCTTTGTTCATTTTGGAAGTGTTGAATTAAAGAGAGGACTTGTTTTGCAGACTTAATATTAATGAGGTATCTCTAACGATGAGGCAAATTTACCCTCAAGCTGTCTTTTTCCCAAGTGTCATATACACTGGAAAGGAAACAGCTGAACCATACCTGGCTTTCTCTGAGGACTCCCTAGTCCAGTGATGCCTTGTGAAAATGGGCAGTGCAATGTGAAATAGACCATATTTCAGGAAGAAGAGGTAACATTGGAGGACATTTCATAACTGCGGATGCAGATGAGAAATCAGAAACAAACACAGATGGAAAACATTTATGAATAACAGTTTCAACATCAGCGACCGACCTCCTCCTGAAATAGTAGTGCAGAGAGCAGGTGTAAAATGTCTTACTTTCACTCCACATTTTTGTTAGATTAAAATCTTTAATGTTTGCTTTCACCGTGGCTCCTCTTAAAGACATGAACACAATGAAATAGCATGTTTTGTGATGTCAAAGGCTGCTATTAACTAGATAAAGCCAGTTGCAGACCTTATGAGTCCAGTCTTGTCTCTTGGCAAGCCTTCTACCTCAGCAGGAGAATATCTGAACTCTTCTCACCTCTCTTTGATTTCCAAGTCAAGCAGAGTTTATGTGTAAGCCCTCTGGCATCAAGCTGAAGTGCAGGGGCCTGTATCTGTAGCGAGGGTTAAAACAAGACAGGTCTTTACATTGATTGGACTGCTGGAATGAGTGTGTGTGCACCTGTGTATGTGTGTTCCTGTGTGTGACCTCACAAAGCCCTGCCTAGTGTTCCCGTGTTGGGACATCCCATGTCCATTACCCACATAGACCCACATCGAGTAGGTGCACTTCATTATACAAATGATGTTGATGTCAGCAAACTCAAAAGCACAAAGAGAAGCAAGAATGATAAAGGGGCTGAAAGGATTGATTTATGAGAAAGAATAAAAAGAAGCATAGATAATAGTGAATCACATTTTGTCTGGCTTACGTGATGCTTTTGGGGAATTCTAAACAGGAGCTCAGAGAAAAAAAATACCTGGAAAACAATAAAAGGGCCGAATCTTAATGAGTAAGAAAACTTAGGAGAACATGAAAAGAAATACCCAAAAAGTCAGTTAGATTAAGTGGGGAAACCTCCCCTTTGATGCTGTGATTTCTGAAGGAACACAGGCATTGCTGGAGGACCTGGTAGAAGACTCGTAACAGGGTATTATTTTAGCTAAAAGTGAATGAACCCTGTACATTTACATTGCAAAAGGCCTACTGGAAAATAAGTAAGTGATGGATGTAAATCCTAGCACATGCTAGAATCTGAATTATCTAAGGAGTTGGAACCTTCACACGTTAAATCTGATAGGGGAGCTCTCAGCAGACAGTGTGCTGGGATCTGAGTGAATCGCTGTGGCCTGTGAGGGGCCATCAGTATCATTTCTCTTTCTATACACTTGGCTCCACAGTTGATTATAGAGGATAACTATCTGACAGTCCGACCCCTGGGAATAAAGTAAATATCAACTGGGGCTTGATATTTGCTGACATCGGGAAACAAAGGAAAAACCCATTTACCTATTGACGTGAAATGCCAAGTGAACACAAGTGCTTCCATTCAATGAAAGTTGATGATGCTTTGCAGTAATTTCTCATAATTTTTCCCTAAAGAGCTTTGCCTTTGCCCTATTTTTCAGACTCCTTCCTGCAAGCTGAGTCAGGTGCAAACTTGTTTTTCCTGGCCAGGTACCCACTGCAACTAATGGTGACATGGCCGGTGACCAATCTCCAAACAACACATAGGAAAGTGTATGTACACCATGGCCGTAGCCATGCTGAGGAATCGATTAGTAACTCAATGCCTTAGACATGATGATAACTACATTAGATTTTACGTGTTTTAGACTTAAAATGTTTGATTAGCAGTGTGTAAAAATGTGTGTGTCCATTGGAGAAAAGGTCATTACATTATTTCAAAGACAGGAGATTACAGGCAGGATTAAAGAGGTTATATTATGAGTCAGAGACAGTAGACTGTAGACTGGTGTAATATTGGGGAATTTGGGATATTTTGACATATTCATTGTAATTAAACCCACCACGTATTGCAAAGTCTGGAAGTGAGATAAAGACGAGAAAAAGTGTATTTTATCACTAACATAAAAACCATCACTAAACTTCCTTCCCAGCAGATTTCCCAGGTAATAATTATACTTTTGATTTCGAAGAAGTATAATTAATTTGAGATCCTCCAATTTGTATCAAATGTCCCCTTAATACAATAAACATATATTTCTTAAAATAACCCATTTCACAGCACTCACTTTAATCAGAAACCACATACACATATCAATTTCCTATGTTGCAATGCTTTTCAGAAACCGGTTTCATAGGACATTTTCTTCCTCATGCTGGGGAGCTCCCCGAGGGAAGACTAGTACCTGGTGTAATGCCCCTGTTCCCGTCCTTCTTGGAAGTGGTTATAGGACGATTTCCCTGCAATTGACTTACTGGGGCAATGGTGATTTTTAAACATTGTCTTTTCCTAGTTAATACCATCGAAGTGACTAAACTCTTTGGTCTGACTTTACATTTACTTCACTGTGAGTTCAGCACTGTTTCCTCGGAGGTCAGGGGAATCAGAAGCCTCTCTCTCCTGGCCTCTGCTGACATTTTCAGGGTTTCTCCTCCCTGCCTCCCACTTAGCCTCTGTCTACCCCTCATTACCCATCCTCTCTGCAGGCTTTCCTCCCCACCCTGTTACCCTCATGATAAGCAGATACATCACCCTTTAGTGAGGATGAGGGCAGTCCTAAATTGGTGAATTGGGAAGATTATCCAAATGTTCTTTTTCATTCACAGACTACAAGGGATATCAATTTTATTTTTTCTGTACCAAACAGGGGAATAGTTATGACCCTGAATACAATGGTAAAAAAAAATAATTGTGTGTATTGAAGAACCACTTTTTCCAAACGTGACTCTGAAAAATGACAAAGCAGTTGAAGATCATCATTTTTCAGGAGATTCTCGGTTCGTTGATAGCAAACCTGAACATTTTAAACCAAGTGGGTGATGAAAGAAAGCGAGGGAATGCTGTATGAATAATCTAATGATGCTGTAAGAGAAGGAATATTTGCTCTTAAGGAAAGGTTAGTCAAAGAGCGCCTTGCCCACAAATTATACATCGGGGAGGCAGTCTTAACTTCCACCCATGCTCGCGGGCTCATCTATCAGACACATTTTGACAGACAACACAATTACACAATGTCTCATTATTTACAGCCACATCGCCTCAGCACAAGACAGCAAGAGTGAAACTCCCACAAGTTTTTCTTCCGTCTTGCTGAGAAGGAAAATGCCAGCCGCCTCGGCGTTTTGTTTCTATCACTTTGTTTAATTGCTCAGCGACAGGACAGAGACTGTAGGTACGCTGCCCAGGAGGTAGGGTTTAGCACCATAGCCTGACATGCCCATGAGATCAAGGGTGTCCGCCTTGCACGTACCTTTGGAAACGATGCCATGTGTCTAATGAGTGTGGGCACCACGCCGGATCCTATTGCATATCGGGTTTACACCTGAACTGATACAACTGGGGGAAGCGGGAGTCCTCTAAAACCAGTCCTCCCTGCAGAGAGAGGCCCAACGCCCCTGCAAGCTCTGACACAGGCCGGGACAAGGGGCCCTAAACAAAGGCGTGCTCCCTCAGCCTCAGCTGGAGACGAGGTGCCCGGAGAGAGGCCTGGAGCAGCAGGTGGCAGCATTGTCACAGACCTGAGGCCAGCCTGGGCTGCGGGGACACCGTCCGTCCGGCAGGAAGTTTTGCATGTGGAAGGTACTTCGACCTTTTGTGGATTTATTGTTACCTCCTTGAGGGCTCCAATGTTCGCCTGCCACTAAATCCAGTCATTAGAGTCGCCCAGCGCTTGGGGTCGACTTGTCTGAATTACTTGCCTCGGTCACTGTTTTGACTGCGCGACATAACCTGCATTCTTTCTCCTCGATTCTGCCAGACTGAGGTCTTGGGACCACAGAGAAGCCGTGAACGTCTGTCCCTCGGAGCTTTAAAAAAAATAACGCAGACGACAACGGCAAAGTGGAGTGGAAGAGAGAGAAGGAAGTGGGGAGGAGAGATAGTGGGAAATCCAATGTAATGTCCTCTTTTCCTCTTTAACGTTGAGAGTAAGATAACTCCATGTAGGTCGGAAAGAGATTTTTCTCTCCTTCATCTTCCTTCCTCTAATCTCTTTATTAAGTAGTGATTGAGATGGAAGGCATTTGCTTCCTACTTTTCATCTGACTCTGGGTCAGGTTCAGCCCACAGAAGCCGGGACGTGGAAGGCGCGGCTGAGTTTCCCTTCACACCATTAAGGAAAAGAATAGCCCTGATCTAACAAGTTCCACTGATTTCAGGGGAAACCGGGTCTTTTTCCTCCTTGCAGCTTACCAAGCCACCAGCACGAGACAGAAAGAGAACGCATCTTAAATAAAACCGGAGCGTGAGCAGGTGCCAGGCTAAACTCACACGTGCAGGGAGGGACTAAGGTGGTCTGTCCTCATGGCGGCAGGCAGCGCGCTGGCTTTACCTGCAAGCGTGACCCAATTAGGCTTTGATATTGAATTGCACTGGTGACATAAAATGCAATTTTTTCTGTCTTATTGTTTTTGCTCCCTGTACTAATGCACGCACAGGACGTTTCCAGTCCTGATTCAACATTTTCCTGTCTCTACAACGCCATCATGCACACATTCTGTCTGTCTGTCTGTCTCTCTCTCTCTCTGCATGTGCCCACACACAGACAGAGACACACATGCTTTCTTGCCCTCTCTGTCTGAGTAAATTAGTAGTGATTTCTTATATCTGTTTAATAGTTCACAAGAAAACCTCCTTCCATTAGAGGTATATCCAGCTGCCACAATGGAGGCCAAAAACTGACA
This sequence comes from Pan paniscus, assembly GCF_029289425.2. NCBI lineage: Eukaryota > Metazoa > Chordata > Mammalia > Primates > Hominidae > Pan > Pan paniscus. The sequence continues at coordinate 4,762,685 of NC_073253.2, read as the reverse complement.
CCACTGAATTGCAGAGGCAGGTTATGTTTAAAATGATGCCAGATTGAAGGACCAGGATTCATTAAATCGGGCAGAGTTTCTCATTAAACATGTGGATTGACAGTCAGAAATAACTGTCATTTGTGGCTTTTTTATAGTCCCCCTACTCGATAATTTTTTTTGCACTAGTGATATTATCTTTAGAATAAAATAGTAAAATTGTGACTATCTGGAGACTGGTAGATGCCTGCTTTGTATAAAAACAGCAGTTTGCTCCTTCTGCCTTCCTAGTCTCTCTGTGAGAAGAAGGACTCGAAGAACAGTTAAGCCCAATCAGGAGGCTAGTCACTAATACGCCCACTTTAAGTCAAAATAATAGATAAAATAGACCCCCTGCTACCTGTAATATGTCTGGATATTAATTATAAAGAAATTCACTGCAAGGGCTTTTCATTCCATTAGCATTTAATTCATGCGTGTATTTCACTTTAACTACAGCCAATAAATCCTTTATGGAAAATTCCTCTTAATATGACTATGGAAGAAGGGTCAAAAAATTAACATCTTTTTATGCTCAGAAAAGTGACTTGATGAAGGAAAAAGACACACTCATTACAAAAATACCATTTTTCCTCAAAGATCTGAGGCCCCTAGGTGACACTGTTTTGCATCTTAACATAAAATATGTAATTCAGAACCTTCTGGTGTTAACAGATAGCGCCAGAGTACTCTGCCCTGGGCAGTTTGCAAAGATGCAAGATAGTTATGCCTTGAGGTATGTAAAGAAAATATTTCTTCCATAAATACGGGATCCTGATTGCCAATGATCAGATATTCTGGAAAGCACTGTCAATATAAAATGTCATCTATAAGCAAAGATGCTTTCCTGAATTAAAAAAATTATGTGTATGTATCTTTGTGTGTATACACATGCACGCACACACATATATATTTACATATTCAGAAATGTATATGAATGATGAAAAAAGCTGTAGGAAATACTCTTTCAAAAATAAATGCAGCCTTCCAAAGAACAACCCAAAGGATCTACTTGTTACTTGGAGATATTTTAGCAAGAAAAAGCATCTATGAATCTGTGCCCTGTTTTGGTTCACCTTTCTCTTTATTCACTTCCTTAAATGCATCCTCTAATAATCATTAAGTGTCATGAGAGGCACACTCCTCTCTGGGCAAAGCTTTCTTCCTTTTATACGCCTACTTTCTGGAAGGAACAGTTCAATTTACAATAAACTGATTTTTCGCTCACAGTCTCTTTTCTTCATTCTGTCAGAAGCTTGGATTTCTCTCTTAAGGTAAATTCTCGAAGGCCCCTTGAGTTACTATGAATGTGAAAACGCTTTCTCCGGCAAGCTTTTTCTCATTCGTTTTTCTCATTCTTCCAGTGAGAATTCATTTCAGAGGGCTGCTTTGTAGCCTTTGTGTATAAATATAGATAGACGTAGATAGGGAAGGAGTAGATACAGATCCAGATATAGATATGCCTGTGCTTAGAGGCTCTCAGTGTCACCTTCCCTCTGATTTGCATGCCTGCCTCTCTTCCCCTAGGGCAGGTAGAGATGTTCTGGTGCTTTTTGTGTATCACTGACTTCCCTTGTCAAGCACTTTAAAAAATAAATGATTAGAAATTTATAGAAAAAAATCACCTTTGTCCTTGGATCGTAAAGTATTACTTGAACATTCTGTCTGAGCATAGCATAAACCATAGTAACATGTGCAATTTTAAATCAACTGTATCTTCATGATCTTGACATTCATAATCCTGCAAGTCAAGTCAAGATCACAAACAATATCCTCTTTAAGTTACTTAAAAAGTTTTGAATTCTTACCGCGTAAAAGAACCCAGAATACCTAAAAATATGTAAGCCAAGTAAACTTTGTGAAAAAAAAAATTATTTAAAAGAATGTGACTGAATGCCTGAACAATTCTACAGCTTAATTCAAAAGGTTATGGAAAATTAAAGATGCCCACAGAATTTATCATGGTTTTTTTGTCCATAATGGATGTTTTTGGGGGAATATAGTCCACATGCAAAAGCCAAGCTGTGAATTAAATATGTTGATTAAACATTGCCATTTTTCAATTTATGTGATTCAATAATATATGAGATTTATATGTATGATAATACTGTCATTTTTAATTAATGGGAAAAATAGATTGTTTATTAAATACAATTGAGAAAACTGGATAGCCATCTAAAAAGATACAGATTAAATAGCTCAGATTTTGCAGTGCATTCTCTGACTACAATGAATTAAATTAGAAATCAATATCTGATACCTGAATAATGCCACAAAATTTGGAAAATAAGCAACATACTTTTAAATAATCTCTGTGTCAAAAAGGCCATCCCAAGGGAAATTGGAAAATCTCTAAAAATAAAGTACATTGAAAGCATGTCATAAAAAATGTATAGGATGTAGATAAAGTAGTACTTTTAGGAAAATGTACAGCATTAAAGACTTAAGTCAAAAATAAGAAAGGTCTCAAGTCAATTGCTAGAACTTTCACATCAAAAAATAGACAGAAAAAGAAAATTAAAACTAAATTAAGCATAAAGAAAAAATAATAAACATAGCAGCAGAAATCAATAGAATTGAAAACAAAATAAAGCAGAAAACATTCAATGGAATCAAAGCAGATTACTTTTGAAAGGTCAATGAAATTCATTAACTTTTAACCAGACTGATCAGGAAAAAAAGACAAATTATTAATATTAGAAGTGTGAGAAGTGACATCACTAGAGATTCTGCAGACATAAAAACGATAATAGGAAAATGTTTGTAAAGATAAGCAAAAGAAGTGATGGCATAAATTTTGTGAATGATGCAAACTAGCAAAGCTCATTCAAGAAGAAATAAATTCCTAGAATAGTATAATTCTATTAAAGAAATTAAACTTATTTTAAAATATTCTCACAAATAAAACTCTGGACCCACATATCTTTACTGGAAAATTCTATCAAACATTTCATGGAGACATAATATCAATTCTATAGAACCTCTTCCAGAAAATACAAGATAGAGAAAACTTCTCAAGTTATTTTATGAGTCCAATATTATACTTGTATTAAAACTAAATGAAAGTATTACAAGAAAAGAAAAATATAGTCTAATAACCCTCATAAACATGGTCACAAAAATATTTAACATAATAAAAGCAAATAAAATCAAGCAATAGATAAAAATGATAATGTCATAATTGAGTATGAGTCATATTTTCAACATTTGTGAATCAAGCAATGTAATTTTCTATGTCAAGATGTTAGAGGAGAACACCTATATAATCACTTCCATGGAGGTAGAGAAAAATGGACAAAATCCAACAGTCATTCTTGATAAAAACTCAGGAAACTAGCTGGAAAAGAACACTAACTTGACCTCACAAGGGTCACCTCCAAAAAAAAAAAAAACATAGTTAATACCATATTAATGGTGAAAGACTGCATATTAATGCAGAAAGACCCCTAAGATTGAGAATAAAGCAAAGATGTTCTCTCCCACCACTCCTATTCAATATCTGAATTAATTTTCTATTGCTACTGCAAAAAAATTACCACAAACTTAGTGGCTTGAAACAACCTATATTTATTATTTTATATGTCTGTGGGTCTGAAGCTTGACATACTTCTTACTGAACTGCAATCGAAGTGTCACCAGGCTGTGTTTCTCACTGAAAGTCATAGGGGATAATGCATTTGTTGCTCATGCCATTACTTGGCAGAATTCAGGTCAGGAGCCAGCTCCCATTTTCTCGCTGGCTGTGCACGGTGGGCCATTCCCACACTCAGGGGTTCCGATCCTTCTTTCTCCACGCTCAAAGCTATCCATGGTGAGCCATCACCCCCTGACCTGCTGGATCTCTTCTCTTTGTTCATCCTTCTCACTTGTGTCATCCTACCTGAAAGGACTCCTCATTTGTAAGAACTCATGTGATTAAATTAGGTCCATGTGGATAATTCAGGATAATCTTATTGTCTCGAGGATAATCCTATTGTCCATATTCCTAAACACTCCAGCAAAGTCACTTTTACCACTCACATATTTACAAGTTCTGGGGATGAGGGTGTGAACATCTTTTTCTTTCTGCGGGTTGGAGCATTACTCTGCTTACCACAGTATCATAGTGAAGGAACTCTAGTACAATGAAACTAGAAAAGAAAAACCATGAGAATTATAGAATATTGAAAGAAAGAAAGAAAATTGTCTGTATGTAGACTATATGGTTATTGGTGTCAGATGTTCAAAGCATGCACAAAAAAGCACTCCCTGATATAATACATGAGTTCAACAATATTGCTGCTTCAAAAGTCAATATACAAAAATTAATTGTATCTTTGTACATTAGCAATCCACAATTAGATAGTAATTTAAAATATATACAACTTGTAATAACACCAAAAAAACTTGAAATATTTATGTCTAGATCTAAGAAAATTTGTTTAAGATTTGTATGATGAAAATTATAAACTTTGGGCAGAAAAGTCAAAGAAAGACTAAATTAAAAACAGAGTGTTTATGAATTGGAAATCTGAATTTTGTAAAGATGTCAATTTCCCCAAATTACAAATTTGAAACAATTCTAACCAAATCCCTGCAGACATTTTTGTTGAAAGCAATAGCCAATTGTAAATTTTATATGGAGATCCAATATATCCATAACTGAAGTCTCCAAAATTACAAGATAAAACAATGAAACGAAAGCAAATTTTCCTTGCTGGAAGAAGGGACTTCCCAGACTTTACAAAATCTGAAGTCTTTCCCTTATTCTGCCACAGAGAAAGAGATGACCTCCTGTATATCTGCCATCTAAAAAAACATTTTTTGTGAAATGAGATTTAAAATTATGTTTTCAAAATGCACCTTTTGAGGCCAGTAAAAATTGACCTAAAAATTGAGATCTATCTTGACAAAATTATTGTGTTTCGCACACAAAAACTAAGAAATTTTTTTCTGAATGCTTACATAAACTACCAGATAAGAAATTTCAGCCAATCAAGAAATGATTATAGAAACTGCGTCTTCAAAAATCATCGGTCAACCTAGAAAGTATGAAGCAAAGACTACAATCACTAATCAGGGAGGCTGAGCAGAATGAGATGTTTCTCAAGGAGGCTACTAGCAAAGATTGCAAGAAAAGAGAAAATGATATAATATGATGCATAGTATACACCTTAAGAATATCATAAAGATATTTAACGCAATAATGATAATGCTGAAATAGGTAACGTTATTGACTAAAACTGATGCTGATAGAGGACAATGAAGAGAAAGGAAAATGGTAACTTTATCACTGCTTTAAGAGGGGGACTATTAGAAACTGCCTAAGTAATGAAAGGATGAAAGGTACCATATAAGGTTACAATTATAAATAATCACGACAACAACAACAGAAATACAAGCTTTCTTAAATGTCAGAAAACTATGCACAAAAAATGCACTAAGAAAACTGAACACAAATTAAAGATTTTTAAAACTTCTATGAACATAGAACATACATAAAATAATACGGCAAAGCTGAGACCAAACCTATTTCTCATTTCAAGAAATGCAAATAAGCACATTTTAAAATTCAGTTGCAAAGTAAATTGCAAATTTAGGTTATTCAGTGGGACATTACTAAAACAATGTGATTCTATAAAGATGAGAAAACTGATGAATAGGCAAAGCTAGGCCAGCAAAGAGAAACAAAGCAGGGAACACGGTCTTCGTATCAGACAAAACAAGCAGTAATTTAGCTGTAACCATTAAACAAGACCAAAATTAAACAAAGGAAATTATAATATAAAAATGAACTATTGACCAATAAGATGTAGCAGCTCTGAACTCTACACATGAAATAGCATAATAACTCTATTCATGAAGCAGAAGCTTCAGGGACTGCAAGAAGAAATAGAAGCAACTTGAGTTGTGATCACTTCGATTCATTTATCTACATCCATGACAGATCAAGTTTTAAGTAAGAATGTATAAAAGTCCCAATCATATAATTAATAAGGGAAATTGGCTTTGTATAGAACAAATGGTATATTCTGAAAATAGAGAAGATATCTGGTTTATGTGATCATGGAATGGTCACTAAAACTACCCATCTAGTAGGACACAAGTTAAACATGAGAATTTGCAATACTTCTTGCGTTTCACTGTTGAGTATAAACCTGGCTTTGGAATAGAGATAGACACATTTTATCAGTTAGAAAATGGTCACCTGTTCTCGATTTGTTATTTTTTCTAACATCATGAATGGTTGTTGAATGTTTCCAAATGCCTGTCTGCAACTATGGAAATGAGTATAAATTTTTTTCTTTAAATATTTTAATATTATGAATTAGATCAATAGAGTTCCTAAAGATAAACTGTCCTGATATCTGAAATAAGCTCTATTTGATTATTAAATGATTATTTTTATAGGCTTTTTAACTATGTTTACTCATTTTCCATTTAGGATATTGCACTCACATTTATCCAGTGAGATTGCTGATAGATTTGTGTGTGAAATCATTTATTTAATGATCATCATTCTCATTATCATCAACATCATTTAACAATAGCTAATGCAATTATAATAAAACTGAAATATATAACTTAGAAAAGATAACTCTATTACTATATGATAATAGAGCTTCTTGAAAAAAATAAGAGAATCAACTAAACACTGTTGCAAACAATATTACAATTCAAAAGTTGTGCAATGTAGAAAATTAATTAACAAGCATAAATAGCTCTGAGGCAGTTAAATTCCTGATGTAAAATAACAAACCCTAAATATAAGATGATTTGGAATAAATTGAAGAGAAAACAAGCCACATTTACTTGAAGTAGACTTCCAAAAGTTATTGAAGGGCACAAAAATGAACTGAATATATGAAAAGAAGTACCAAGTTCTTGAATAAGAATACTCAAAACTAAAGCTAAAGAAATGCCTGTAATTCATTTAACAAATTTCACATAATGCCAATAAAAAGATGTCAACAGATATTTTAGGAGAAATAAGACCAGTTGATCCCAAGGCTCACGTTGAAGATAAGATTCAGGAATACTCTAAAAGGAAAAACAAAGGAAGGTGAAACACATGACAAAATTATCATTATTAAAATAGTGTGATATTGGCACATGAAGAGATAGAACAAAGGAAATACACTGAAATGCACTGGGACTTTGGAGGACAATTAATATGGCAATTAAAATAAGAGGGTAAAGATGATCTTTTCAATAAGTGGTGATGGGGCAGCTGGGTTGAGTTATGGAAATATTAATCTTGGACTCAGTCTTCACACCACGCCCCAGGAAAAATCTGGTTTCAATATTTAATTATAAAAGCTAAGTCATCAAAGAACTGGAAGACACAGCCAAATTCCTTTATAACCTTGGAGAAAGGAAAGCCTGCCTGACTAAAACCGAGAGACCATAAAAGAAAATGGTGCTAAATTTGACTACAAAAGCTAAAATCTGTGCAAACCAACAACAACAACAAAATAATAATAATAATAAATAATGTCGAGATAAAGGTCATACTAGAAAGACTATTTGCAAGAGAGAGAAGAGCACTTAGCTTGAGCTTGTGCTAAGTGGGTGGGATGGGGGTGAGGGATGAAAGACTACAAATTGGATACAGTGTATACTGCTCAGGTGATTGCTACACCAAATCTCAGAAATCACCACTAAAGAACTTATTCATGTAACCAAACACCACTTGTTCCCCCAAAAACCTATGGAAATTAAAAATAAAAAATAATAAGTAAAATAGAAAACGATTCAAAAACCTATAAATTTTTACTCAGAAATTCCACTTTTTGGAATTTTTCCTAGACACAACTTTGCATGACTATAAAACCATGTGTGTTAGTAGTTATTTACCACATCATTTTTTTCTAATAGCAAAATTGAACCAATCTAATCCAGAGATTCATACGTTAATTAAATTTCTGTTTACATAAATCAATACCTGCATAAAACAGAATTTTAAAAAAAGCACAGAACACAAATAAATGCAAGAACATCCATGTTTATGAATTGGAAGACTTAATATTAAAATGTCCATATCACCCAAAGCAATTTAGAGATTCAATGCAATCTCTATCAAAATCCCAATGACCTTTTTTTTTTCAGAAAATAAAAATCCTACAATTCATATGGAATCCCAAGCAACTCTGAATAGCCAAAATAATATTGAAAAAGAGGAACAAATCTAGAGGCCATACTTTCCTGATTTTAAAGTATATTACACAACTATAGTAATCAAAGCAGTGTGGTCCTATCTGGAAGACAGACTGAATAGAAAAGAATTAACAGCCCAGAAGTCAACTCTCCTGTGTAATGTTAAATAATTTTTCACAAGGGTGCCAAGACCACATGATGTAGAAAAGATAGTGTTGAGAAAACTGGATATCCACATGCAGAACAATGAAGTTATATATGTCAAGCATGCACAAAAAATGAACTCAAAATGCATTAAAAAAATAAATATAAGACCTAAAACTACAAAACTCCTAGAAAAAAATATAGGGGGAAAACTTCATGATACTGTATTTGGCAATGTTTTCTTGGATGTAACACCAAAAGTACAGGCAAAAAAGTGAAAATAGACAAATAGGACTACAACAAACCTAAAAACTTTGGCGACCAAAGTGAATCAAAAATAGACTGAAAAGACAACCTACCAAAAGAGGAAAAATATTTGCAAAACACATATTTGTTAAGGGATGAAAAGCAGAATAAAAAACAAAAATACAACTCAACAACAAATAAACCAATAACCTGATTTGAAAATGTATAAAGGACTTGAATAGAGATTTCTCCAAAGTTAGACACCATTCCACCAAGCACATGAGAAGGTGCTCAGCAGTGCCCATCACTCCAGCAATGCAAATCAGAACCACGAGGAGAGAACATCTCACACAAATTAGGGAGGTCACTACCAGGAAAAAGAATCCAAAATCCCCAGAAAATAACAAGTGCGGGCAAAAATTGGGTGAAGTTGGAACCCCTGTCCACTGTCTGTGGGAGGGTAAAATGGTGCAGCCTCTATGGAAAACAGTACAAAGATTCCTCAATAAGTAAAATGAAGAATTTCCACATATAAAAAGGGATTGAAAGCAGGGACTTGCAGAGATATTTGCGTATCCATGTTGATTGCAGCATTATTCACAATACTCAGGAAGTGGAAGCAACTTGCATGTCCATTGATGCATAAATAAAGTGTGGTATACATAAACAATGGAATATTACCCAGCCTTTAAGATGAATGGAACCCTGTTACATATTACAACATGGATGAACCTTGAAGACAGTATTTTAAGTGAAATAAACCAGTCCCATGAAGACAAGTCCTGGATAATTCCACTTATGTGAGTTATCTAAAATAGTTAAACTCGCAGAAGCAGAAAGTAAAATGTTGGTTGCCATTGGCTAGAAGAGGAGAATATTGGGAGTTGTTTAATGGGTATAGAATTCTAGGTTTGCAAGGTGAAAGAAAGTGGTAGAAATCTGTTGCACAATGTGAATATATTTAGCACTACTAAACTCTACATTTAAAAACGGCTAATACAGAAAGCTTTTTACCTGCTTTCATAGAATATCTGTTTTGTTTTGTTTTGTTTTGTTTTGTTTTTTGAGACAGAGTCTCACTCTGTCACCCAGGCTGGAGTGCACTGGCATAAGCTCAGGTCACCACAATCTCTGCCTCCTGGATTCAAGAGATTCTCCTGCCTCAGCCTCCTGAGTAGCTGGGATTACAGACATGTGCCACCATACCCGGCTAATTTTTGTATTTTTAGTAGAGATGTGGTTTTGCCATATTGACCAGGCTGGTCTTGAATGCCTGACCTAACGTGATCCACCTACCTCAGCCTCCCAAAGTGCTGGGATTACGGGCATAAGCCACCGCACCTGGCCACATAGAAATATCTTAATGATTTATTTTTAAATAAAAAAGGAAGCTTAAGAATAGAGTGCATACTATTTCTCCCTTTTCAATAAAAATGAGACATTAAGAACATTTCTTTGTGATTGCTAGAATATGCAGAGAGAAACTTTGAAAGTTTACTCAAGAAACTAAACTCACTGTTGACCTGGGAGAAGCACGGGGTGTACAAATGGGAACTTCACAGACAGTAGAAGTGTGTAAGGGGAAGGAATTGCCCCTGGCTCGGTGTTCATTTACTTTATTTTTAAATCATAAAAATGTCATTTATTTTTAAATCTTAAGAATGTAATTCATTTTGTAAATTAACATTTTTTAATGAGATTTTCTTTTCTTTTATGCCAGAGGATCAGTAGATCGGAGGTCCTAGTTGGACAAAAGGATTGCTTAGCAAGACAGAAGGTGTTGAGCAAAAGTGGAATGTTTGTATTTAAAATTTAGATGAAGTTTAGTTATCAATGGTGACATCATCCAGAAATTTGACCACGGGAGGCAGTGAGGACTAAAGGAAGTGACCGTGGGCAGTGATGAGACACAAACACGAGAGCCTGATGTTGGCCTTGTCTTCCGCGTGGCTGTCTACATCTTGCAGTGATTGGTGGTGAGAACAGGAAGAAGCCAACTGAGGCTGACACCCTCGGAGAGTGATGAGCAGGCCCAGGAGGCCTGCCTGTGTCTGCAATTAGGGCACTGCATGGTGGAATTAGAAGCACTCACTTCAGCAAAGCTGGGGGTTTTCAGGGAGACTGGAAGAGAAATAGTCCCCAAGCTGGAATAAAGAACAGAAGACCTTCTCCCCTCAGTGACACATTCCCTCATCTGCAAAATGGAACTATTAAGATGACAAAATGTGGTCAAATTATAAAAAGTGTTAACAATCGGGAAAGATACATAGTTGATATATTGAGATTCTCCCGAAAAACAAAGTAGATAAGAAATCCATATCTATGCTGATATCTATATCTATATCTACCTATGTCTATGTCTACATCTATATCTACATCGATTTCTATTTCTACTCCAATACGGAGAAAGAGAGAAAGAGAGGCAGGAGGAGAGAGAGGAAGGGAGAGATGGATCAAGAGGAACTAGCTCCTGTGATGATGGAAGCCGAGAAGTCCCGGGATCTGCCTCTGCAAGCTGGAGGCCTAGGGAAGCTGGGGCTGAGATTCAGTTAGAATCCAAGGGCCTGAGATCAAGGGGAGCTGGTGGTGCAGCTCCCGGTCTGATGGAAGGAGATGAGATGGGATGATCCACTTGAAGCAGTAAGGTAGAAAAAAAGGGGGGACAAGTTCCTCCTTCCTTTGCCTTTAGTTCTACTCGGGCTCTCAATGGATTGGATGGGGCCGGCCCACATTAGGGAGGGCAGCCTGCCTTACTGGGTCCAGGGATTCCATGCCTGTCTCATCCAGAAAAACCTCACAGGCACCTAGACATAAGGTTGAACCTGGGCACCCCTGCCCCGATTAGTAGACACAGAACATTAACTATCATTGTAAGTGTTTCCTGGGGCAGAGTGAGGAGCACACCCAGAGGCCTGCCTGTGTCCACTGCATGGTGGCGTCTGAAGCACTCACTTCAGCAAAGCTGGGAGTTTTCAGAGATACTGGAAGATAAATAGGCCCCAAATGGTAATAAAGAGCCAGAAGACCTTTTCCCCTCAGTGACATGTCCCGTCATCTGCAAAATGATAAAAACAGCCACCTCTGATAGGGCTCCAAGACAAACAGTGTCCTCCGGAATTGACAAATGCCAATCAGAGCAAGAGATACAGGGAAGTGCGGAGAAGTTGAACATACACAAGATTCTTGGCCCGGTAGAAGCTTTGAGAGGTAGGAAAGGGCAGTGGCTGCTGGAGCTGGGGAAAGATGAGCATCCTGTTAATGGCAGAGTCAGCCTGGACCTGGCCCCCTGCTGCCTGGGGGTCCACAGGAGTGGGAGGCCTGATGGGGTGGTGCTGAGGGTCTCTGGACAGTAATGATAACATGACAATAATCACGATGGCTCTTGGCGTGTGTCAGCCCTGCTGCCGGTGCTTGTCAGGTCTTATTGGACAACTGTGGTGGGGGTGACTGATGGAAGGGCTGGGGAGGAGAGGGCTGCTGCTGCGTGGTAGCTTAGTCCTGACAAGGTGGGTCACACGGGGTCCTCTGTGGGTATCGAGTGGGCCATTGGCAATCTAACAGACGATTGACCTCAATACGCTTAATGGAACGAATGAGACCATAAAAGAGGATTTCTTTTCTTGTCACTGTGGAAGTGATAGAGTTTGTATAGTTCTTTCTTTTTTCCCCTGTGGGGATAGATGCATGCTCTTCCTAGTGAAATAGCAAGTCATTTCACAGAGTAAGTGCTGGAGCCCTCTGTCTTCCACATGGGTGTATTTTAATGAAGAATAAGAAAACATAACTCCAAATATTACAAATGAATGATTTATATGTTAGGAAAGGATTTCTATTGCCTTTTCTAATGCAAGCTACAGCTGTGATAAAAGCTGTGTATAATTATTTTGCACTATTGCAGACCTTGCAAGACTCATAAATTATTTTCTCAGTGTTTCTTTATCTGCTGATATACGGTGTTTCTTCTTTAAAGGAAAACCAGACTACTCTTTTCTATGCTCGTGCATATAGGATCTGGAAAATCACCATAACCTCACTGCCAAAAGATTCATCATAATCATAAAAGTGACAATTTAGTTGTTCACGATGCACAATTTCTAAACCTCAATAAATTATGGATTTTAATAGAACTTATATATTTAACATACCCATTAGTACTTGAATATATAATCACATTATAGCTGTTCCATTTTATTTTTATGGTAAATGAAGAAGTACATGGTTCAAGCATATTAATAAACTTAAGTAATGTTTGTAAGACATTTATTTTCAAAGCACTATGAATTCCATCTGCAAATAACCTCTTCAGAATACAGTAGAGGGTAGTTTGGAGGAAGCATGATGCAATTTATTAATCTGAGAGCATGTGTCTTTGTGGAACCTGAATGGTCTGTCTTCCTTTAACAATACTTTTTTTTTTTTTTAGAAGACAGAAAGAACTGGTTTTATCTTAGAAAAATGTCCAACCAGTATGAGGTGTTAGAACTATAAAGCTTATCTACATATCAATTTTTAAAAGTACAGTATCAGCAACTCAATATTACAAGCAACTTCCTCCATTGCATGAGTTTCCTTTACAAGTACAGCAGCTGATTTGAAGAGTCCCATAAAGTTCAATGTGCTTGCATAACATTACATGAATTGAATTATCTTTGCATCAGTGGATAAAGCACAGATTAGCTTGGGGCAAAAGTTTGCAAAAGAATGAACCAAGTGGCCCAATGTCACATGCCACGGGCTCCAGCACCAGGGGCAGGAGCTCCCTCTCTGCAGGCCTTGAGTGTGGTGTAACAGAACATAAAGTACTGACCACGCTTTCAAAGGGTTGCAAAGATAAAATCTTTGATGCAGGAGTCTGCCATCTAATTTCAGGTTTCTCTTTGTGATGTGCAATAAAGAACGTGTGTTTCTGCTCTGATGACTGTGAGCAGTTTTCCAGGTTGGGTGATAGACGGTCACCTATGCAGATGGCCAAACTGTTAGTGGAGACAATGAAAACTCAACTCAGAATGCACCTCACCACCGGACAGTGGCCTTTGTGAACATTCACAGGAGTGCGTCTAACCAGTATGCATCTGTCCCCCTTACAGCTGACTAAAGGGCATGTCACTTATAGTGAATGCAGAATCGTTTTCATTCTTCTCCTTCAAGAAAGGCTGGTGGTTACAGTAGTGCTTTGCCCCTGAGATGATGTGCATGAGAACAAACACACACACACCTTGGGCAACAAGGAAATCACATTACTGAGGGCCGTGGAAAAGTGCACGAGACACAGCTGGAGGCTGCTCAATCAGGTGATGCTTCGAGAATATCTCAATTAGCAGGTAACGCAGGTTCTAAGTCATATAGAGATAATAAATCATAAATGTAGCTCACATTGTAAAGCTGTCCTCAGATTTTTCTGTTCCATTTTTGGCATGGGAGTGACAAATAGAAATAACTATGTTGGTTAAAACCAAATTATCACCTAACAAACAAATTCTGGAGAATGGCATTAACATTTCACTGATAATACTCTTTTCCTAAATCGTGGCATTCCCGTTAAATTATTCATACTGTGTTCTATGAGAACATATGACAATTTTTTAAAAAACATATTCTTCACAGCCTCTTGCAATCAGCCAGAATGCCAATCCATGGGTTATTTTTCTGAATCTTGCCATCTGAATGTTCTGAATAAATTTTACTTTATTCAATAAGTTTCACTGTTGTTTCCAGGCATTTCTTTTATGATTTCTACAGCTTCGCTTCTATTGTATTACGCTTCTATTTTATTTTTTCCCAGCGTCTTGATTTCCCTTTATATCCGCCGTGTGCTTCACTTTACCGTTTTTGCAATATATCGTTTCAGCTTTGAGAAAAGATATTTCCTATTATCTGATCTTCTCTTGATGTACTTAACTTTGTGACACTCGTATTTCTCTGAGTGACCTTTCTGATATAATTCTTTGGTGTTACATCTTGAAAGTGCCTGCTGACAGATTTAGCGGGTGCCCTTTTAATTCCCGTCCTGGAACCACCCTGCCTGTCTATAATGCACTTTCTGCCAGCCCTGAATCGTCTGTGTAGTGCAACAATAACTCTTACCGGTGCCACTCCCTAGTCACCTCATGCATTTTTCTTTTTGGAATTGTCAGATGACTTTTTCATAGTTATTTGCCTAAAGAAATCTCGAGTCAATGTAATAGAAACATATAGACATCATCACGTAGCCCCCGTCTCAGGAGGGAGGACTGATGTATGCCTTGCAGAGAACCAACTGACACCTGCAGATTCAGGGGTGCTGATCAGGGGCTGAGATGCCCACTCTCCTCCTTGTGTTTTTGGGCACTCTCCCTCCTCGCTCCCCAACTTCTGGCTTGTGACTTTCCAGTGGGAAGAGTTTCTGGTTGATTCTGGACCATACCCTCATTCTACCATGGTTATCCTTAACTGCAATCCATTTTTCCAAGGTAATGGCAGCTCTGCCCTGCCACAGCGACCTGATGCAGTACAGGAGCCTGTCTCTCCTCTATGTCGGTGGATTAAAATGAACCAGACAGCACCAAATCCTGGGAAATGGTAGAAGCCAAGTAAGAACTGCCCCTCCTCCCCACACCTTGAACTAATATCCTCTCATTTTAATCATTTCATGCTTTAGTCTAAGCCGTGATGTTTACTTTGTTAAATAAATTAATATAGTACTTGGGAGGCTGAGGCAGGAGGATCACTTGAGCCCAGGAGTTACAAGCTAGTTAGCTTGGATTGTGCCACTGCACTCCTGCATGGGTAAAAGAGGAAGACCCTCTCTCTAAAAAAATAAAAAATATATAAATTAAGATAAATTGTTTAATAAGTAAGAGATTATAAAGACCCTGGTATCATTCCACAAACAGACTCTGCCATGTGCTGTGTGTTGTGTACTGGGTTACAGTGGGAAATAGAATAAAGTCTCTGCCCTTATGGAAATTGCCAGTCTAATGCAGAAGAGCAACCAGCTACAGAAAAATCCATTGTCAGTATAATGGGTGTTGCCAGTAAAAATGAATGCAAAGCCATGTGCATTAGACTTCTATTACCAAAGTCTACCTGAGGTGGAGCAGGGACCTGTTTTAGGGGTCAGCACCCCCTTTCCACAAGCATAAAAATAAAGGGAAATCTTGAATTCCTTCAAGATAAATTCCAGGCACCTAGCTGGCCCCGAGAAATAAATGAGTAAATGAGTGACTTCACAAGCAAGAAGGTAACGGCCCCCTAAAACAACAGCCAAGGAAGGCAGAGCCATGAGATGTTTGGTTCCCAATAGAAACCAGAGATAACAGCTTAACATATGTCCTTGAGTTACATGGACCCCTACCAAAAGGATCTGCTGGCACGGAGACCTCAGATAAAGGGGGATTGAGGACTGAACGCTCACCACTGTTGTCTTCTAAATTTCTTCCTGAGGGGCCTGGAGGAAGTCATACCCACGAGCCAAAGCTAACATTTTTTTCTGCTGACCCCACGTTTTGAAGCAAAGCTTCTTTTCCTTAACTGATTGAAAATCAGAAAAGTGTTAAATCTTCCTATTACCTGTAAGATTCAGCTTCAAGATATCCTGTCTTTTTAGGCCAAATCAATGTTTGGTATTGATTTGCAATTTTGCCTGTTAAGTATTGATTTGTGATTTTGCCTGTAATTTCTACTTTCTTGAAAATTTCCCCTCACTTTACAAACCCTTGCTTGCAAGGCATGGGGTTGGTTAGGTCTTAAGCATGAGCTGCCTGGTTCTCCTTGTCCAGTACCCTAAAAATAAATACCCTCCTTTCTACTGCTGCAAACCTCAGTGTGGATGTTTGGCTTTCATGTGTTGGGTGAGCAAACCCCAGCTCAGTTGGGTAATATGACACGGGTTTCAATGAGCCAAAATCAAGGTGGGCTGGGTTTCTCCTGTGAAGCTCTAGAAGAGAATCTATTTCTTGGCTTTGTCCAAAGGGCACCATATCCCTTGCCTCATGGCTCTTTCCTCCATCTCTAAAGCTAGAAACAGCAAACTGAGTCCTTCTCACATTGTATTGCTCTGCCTCTCTCTCCTGCCTCTCTCTTCCACTTTTTAGGGCCCTGAGATTACACTGGACCACCTGACTCATGGAGAATCCTCAGGTGATGGGAAGACATGGGGGAGCTGTAAGTAGATAGAAATACAATGAGAGTTGTATTTTTGAGGTGATTGTTCAGAATTAGCATAAACAACAGAGGCGATGGGTTGGGGCTGGGACAGTGACAACAGAGAGCTGGTAGAGAATGTTTCTCAGAAGGCGGGAGATGACAAGGCACCTGCTGAAAATGTGGTCTCCCATGTTTTGTTTCTAGTTACTCATCCAAAACTATTCATCTAGTTACTCCAGTGGTAACTGCAGCATAACTTCTGCTAGGAGGATGATAGCATTTTAATCTTGAGGGTTTGGTGTTTAGAAGTTGGTAACAAAAATGCCACCACAAATTGGGAGAAGACAATCAGAAACAAAAGCCCTTGA
Source organism: Pan paniscus (assembly GCF_029289425.2). Taxonomy (NCBI): domain Eukaryota; kingdom Metazoa; phylum Chordata; class Mammalia; order Primates; family Hominidae; genus Pan; species Pan paniscus. Next base: position 4,745,649 of record NC_073253.2, on the reverse strand, counting down.
GAAGCAGATCAACTGATTATCCAGTTCTTCATATAAACCAAGATTATCTTTAAAAATTGCAAGAAAAATATAGTTCATTATTTTGAATGTACTATATTAGATATCTTATTCTCCATTTCTCTTTCAATCATCATTATTTTCTTCAAAATGCAGCTCCAGCAATTGTGGTTAATGCTGGTGCAGGACAGGCTTTCACGACCATCAAAACTACTGCCACCACCAAAATTCAGTGGATGCCGGCGTGAGTTGGGGTGAAATGGCATCTTGAACCTTTCAAATTACATTCATCCCAGGTCAGTATACTGTGGTGTATTGAATAGTTCAACTTGAGGTGTACCTTATGTGTGTATTCATTAAATTATCAGCAGTGCATTCATTAAAAGGAGTCCCTTCCTGAAGTTTGAAGAAGTTTTAGTCGTTTTTATGTAACAGTACAGTAAATACAGGGATGTATTCAAGTGAGTAGAAGTTTCACATATCACCATACTGCCAAACTAAGCAATGAAAGCTATATAAATCAAATGGTATATGATTTTGCAATATTGCTCCAAATTCATTAATTATATAAAGGTCAAAATAATGAAATGAGAAAAATGGCTTTATGTTGATTAGGTGAATTTAGCTTTCATTCTGTGTGCAGATGTCATCTCAAGGATATGGACTTCTCTTCCAGCCTGTTCTACATCCGTGGAAATCATGTCCTCTCCTGGGTAACTATGTCCATGATCTGTGTTTTATGAATATGGCCACATTCAACCTCTTTTGGCCTCTGAGCATGTGCTGGCTTGTTGATTGTTTTTGTTGTTTATTTCATCAACACATGGAGCATGCAGAGTTAGTATATATTATTTAACAGAAAAACACATTATCTGGTCCAAAGGAAGGTGATATGTTATCTCTTATATGAGGGTAGACTCCTCCATTCATGATCTAAAGTTTCTTTGGAAGGAAAGGAGATTGTGATTTATAAGTAGACTTTATCATGGAAAGAAAATATATACAATTAAACTTTTTACAATCATGAATGAAATAAAAACTGTGAAAATAAATTTATACTGAAAGTCATGAACAAGTGCAAATATGAGGGATTGCAGGGGCTTTGAAAAATATAAAGATGGACAAGAGAAGTTTCTTTACACAATGGTTAGCAAATTTATAGAACTTAGCATATTTATAGAGCCTCACGAGTGTCATTAAACTACATTATGCAAGTAGGTTTAAGTAGACTGTATAATAGTGTCAAGGATGGAGAACTATAATAACTGTTAAGAATGGCCACAGATGTTTTAAGCAATGGCAAAGTCAGGGAATATAATTTTTAAGATAGTGGAAGGTAATTACACTAAGTGCCAATGGCGGATGAGATTCTTTGTGTTAAGTATTGCAAGTTGGATCCCAAAGCACGTTTAATATTTTCACAAGGAGATTTTCACAAGGAGAGTATGCTCTCCTTTCAGATGTATTACAGAATCATAACTTGAAATGTAATGATAGATTTGTGTGCTCAGAGAATGCTGGGTTATGCTTAGAAAAAAGTGAAAAGGCATTGTTGTAAAAAGCCCTCTAAGAAATAATATTTATGAAACTGAAGAAGGCATCATGTGTAAGTTTTATAGTTTTAAGCTAACATTTATGTCTGATGATTCATTATGAATTAAATTTTGCATACGGTATTGATGTATAATTTTTATTTTTTGTTTTGTTTTCATTTCCTTGCACATGAAAACCCGTTTGTCCCAGCACCATTTGTTGAAAGATTATCTTTACTCTGTTGATTTACCTTTGCACTTTTGTGAAAACTCAGTTGTCATATGTGTGGATTTGTTTTTGCTCTGTATTTTTTACTATTGATCTGTCTATGTTTATGTCAATACCACACTATCTTGATAACTATAGTTTTATAATAAATCCTGATGGATAATAATATTAGCATGTTGTTTTCAGTTGCCTGTTTTGAGGCATTTGTTGAGATACAAAAATTATTCTAGGAAGAATCTATACCAATGTCACCCCTCTCAGACAAGATATTGGTAAATTTTGTCCATGTCAATTATATGGGTTTTCTTAAAGAAAAAGTATTTAATTTCCTTGATTTTGGGGATGATTTTTTTGGTGTTTATTTCATATTTGTCTGCTCTGTCCTCTATTATTTTCTTTTGTTGCTGCATGTTTGTTCTTCCTTAACAAGAAAGCTGAAGTTATTGACAAGAGATTTTTTTTTGCTTTCGAATAGAGACATCTATTACTATAATCTCACCACTCCCCATGCCATGTACCACTTTAGCTGCCTCCCAGAAGTTTGAATTTGTTTTTTTCTTTACACCAAAAATCTTTCTAATTTCTTAATTTTTAATGTATTCTTTGATGCATAGGTTCTTTAGAAGTGGGTTATTAGTTTCCAAATACTTAGAATTTTCTAGATGTTCCTATTAGTAACTTCTAATTGAACCACGGTAGTAAGAGAAAATTCTTTGTGTGAATATTGAGATTTTTGTTATGACCCAAAATGTGCTCTATCTTGGTAAATATTTCCTCTGCACTTGAACAAAATGTATTCTTCTGTTGAATAGGATGTTCTAGAAATGTCACTTAATGTTGGCTGACTAATATTGTTTAAATATTTTGTGTCCTTACTGATTTTCTCTCTACTTGTTACACTAATCACTGAGAGGGAGCATTAATGTATTGGGCTACAACTGTTGGTTTTATTACTTCTCCCTATGGTTCTATCAGTTTTTGTTTCATATATTTGGAAACGCCATTATTAGTTTCAGAATGTTAAGTCCTCCTGATAAATTGATTCTTTTCTTTCTTTCTTTCTTTTTTTCTGAGGCAGAGTCTCACTCTGTCACCCGGGCTGGAGTGCAGTGGCACAATCTCGGCTCACTGCAACTTCCGCCTCCTGGCTTCAAGCAATTCTCCTGCCTCAGCCTCCCAAGTAGCTGGGATTACAGGTGCCTGCCACCGCACCCGGCTAATTTTTGTATTTTTAGTAGAGATGGGGTTTCACTATCTTGGCAATGCTGGTCTTGAACTCCTGACCTCGTTATCCACCCGCCTGAGACTTCCAAAGGGCTGGGATTACAGGTGTGAGCCACCGCTCCCGGCAGATAAATTGATTCTTTAATAATTGATAATGACTTAACTTAGAGGGCTAATATTATTTTCTCTAGTATATATATTTATCTGATATTAGTAAAGTCATTACAGTTTCTTTTCATTAGTGTTATCATGACTTTTTAAAAATTTTTTAAAAATCTATTTTGAGTCTTTAAATGCGTTTATTATAGATAAAATACAGTTTGCCTCTATTTTTTAAATTTGACAATCTCTGCCTCTTAATTTGGATGTTTGCACCATTTTTATTTAATTACATTTTGAAATTAAATCTACTATCTTGCTGTTTGCTTTCTAATCGTTTTCTCTGTTCTTTTTTGCTCTTGTCTTCTTTTTTCTGGCTTCATTTGAAATAATTAATTATTTTTAAGGATTCTTTTTTATCTTAATTTTGACTTATTACTCTAACTCATCACAGTCCCAGTTTGAGTGATATTATACCATGTTATAAAAAATGTAAAAAGCTTATAAAATAATAAAATTTTATTTGCTCAATTCTCAGATCTCTTCTCTTTTTATTGAATTTTTTATTTTGTCATATTGTCAAATATTTCAAGTTTACTTTATATTATAAATATGATGATACATTGTTATTATTGTTATACAAACAATTAATTGGCTTTTAAAAAGATTTAAATAATAAGAAAATAAGCTACTCATGTAGTTCCCATTTTCAGTGCTCTCCATTCCTCTGTGTATAATCACAGTTTTCAGGTAACATCTTTTTTCTCCCTGAAAAACATGTAAGATTGCTTTTAGTGTGGATCTGCTTCTCATCAATTGCATGTGTAAAAAATCTCCATGTATGTAAGAAAAATATTTATTTCACCTGTGTTTTAGCATTTTATGTTGGAAGTTTTCCTTTTACATTGTTTTCATTGTGCTTGAATATTTTATGTTGGAAGTTTTCCTTTTACATTGTTTTCATTGTGCTTGAACATTTTATGTTGGAAGTTTTTCTTTTGAACTATTTTCAATGAGAAAATTGTGGTCATTCCTATCTTTGTTCCTCTGTACATACTGTGTCTTTTTTCTTTGCCTGCTTATAGGATCTGTGTGTTATTGGTAGATTTGAGTACTTTGAGTATGATGGACGGAGTATATTTTTTTGTTTGTTTGTTTGTTTTATGTTTCTCATGTTTGGGATTTGTTGCATTTCTTGGATCAGTTCTTTGTTGTATTAACAAATTTGAGAGTTTTCAGACATTATTTCTTTAGTCGGCTTTTGCTATGGCCCCCTCCATTATCAGGGAGTCCATGTGTATGTGCATGTGCATGAATCTATTCTAAGTTTTCCCAAAGATCACTGATGCTCTGTTCATTTCTAATTCTCTTTGCTCTTCATCTTTTATTTTGTATAGTTTATTTTGCAATGTCTTTAAGTTTACAAATATTTTCTTCTGCAATGTCTACACTAAAATTAATCTCATTAACTGAATTTTTTACTTTATATATAGACTGTTCACTTATTGAAGTTCAATTGAGTCTCCTAAATAATTTCTAAGTCTTTATTGAACTTTCTGAACATATGCAGTACAATTTGAAAAAAAAAGTCTCTCTGCTAATTCTGACATCTGTGTAATTTTGTTTGCTTTTGATTGAATATTTTTTCTCTTTATAATGGCTCATATTTTTCTGTGTTTTAAAATGCCTGGTAATATTTTATTGCATTCTTGACATTGTGAATTATATCTTTTGGCTACTGGATATTTTTATATTTCTATAAATGTTTCAGATCTTTTTTCATGAGACACAGTTATGTTACCTGAAAACAGTCTGATCCTTCAGGTGTTGATTTTAAAGTTTGTGAAATGAAAGAGGAACAGTGATTGGTCCATGACAAGCTATTCTCCTCTCCTCAGATGAGACCTTCCTGACTGTTCCCCTCCATGCTCATGGGTCATGGGTTCTTCCAGTCTGTCTGGTGAAAACCGATGCTATCTCAGCCTTGGGAGAGTGGCCAACACTGATACTTTTTGTTCTTTCTGATGGTTTCTTCATTTATGTGTTCTGATCAAGCCTTAGCTGAACATTCTGAAAGGATCCTCTGCAGTTTTCTAGAGGACTATCTTTATACAGTTCTCTCCCCATTGCCAGCCTGTTCTGCAAAACTGTAACCACGATTATCCCCCTGGGTGCTCTGTTGCACCTCTTTAACTCACAGAGCTCCCTGGGCTCCATCCAGGCTCCCCATCCCTGCCTGCTGGCTTGAACTCTCTCAAGGTACTAACCTAGAACAATCACAGAACTCACCAGGGATCTTCACTGCCGGGTGTTCAGCATCTTGAGATCCAGTACATGATATAGTTCATCAGTTTTTCAGTGTTTCAGCCAGAAGGTAACCCTGGTTTCTGATACTCCGTCTTGTTTCAAAGTGAATTCCCTAGAATAAGAATCCTTCATGACCAAAATCTTGCCATTATAGTTGGCTATTTAAGTTCAATTAGAAAGTGTCAAAATAACAGATAGATGTATTTTTATCATGTAGTCTAAGAGTGAGACATGTAAAATTACTAGAAGTAATTGAAAATTTCAAACAGCTTTCTCTCTCCTTAGCTGAGGAGCCCTTGTACAGTGCCCCCATCACATCAAGCCTATCACTTTACTTGTCCTAATGTAGTGACACTATGTCTCTTGTTTGTCATTGCTATTTTGTCATATGTCTATTTATATGATTTCATTCAGCACTTATGTATTAATAGTTTCTCCTATGGGTTTTATTAACCAGGGCTTGAAAACAGAAATCCTGCCAAGTCCCACCTTTTCTTCGGTTCCAAGCACAGAGAGACATTGTAAGTATATGTAAAATATGTATTTTCATAGCTACTGGCTTTCATATTGACCTGTAAGTTGATTTAAAACAAAGAACTACTCTAGAGAGTCAAATTGTATGCAAACCGAGCATTTCCTGCCCGTAATACTTAGTGTTTAGATTGTTTGGTTTGTGATCCATTTAATTAACATCTTTAATTAAAGAAAATAAATTAACAGTAAATGGACGGCCACGGTTGCTCAAGCCCCTGGGAGAGTTCCCTTTCGCCATCGGAGTCATTGGGATTCTGTTCTGCTTCATTGCACCGCTGGCTGGAGTGGAAATTTTAATGGTGCTCTCTTATGCAAAGGGTGTGCTCTACAAGTAAAACAAATAAAAATGGGGAAGTGTACGCTTTGTACCTTTGAAAGGTTGCATTCAGTGGCACATAAGACTTGGGTTACAATAACATCTGAAACGAGCTGGGCACTGAGAAGGTTGCACGACTTGTTTCAGAGGAGAGCCAGTTGACTAAGCACTGGCGTGATTTAGTGCACCGTCCATTATTTCCTGCCTGTCATTTAAACAGGCTATCTATATGCATGGTAGGACTGAGAGTGCAAAGAGGAGGTGGACGGCATGATTTATGGGTGAGGGCAAACACCTGTGGGTTAAGCAGCTCAGAAATTAGCCACAAGTAGCATATTAGTGCAGCTAATCAGGCACGGTTCAGTATTTCGGTTTCTTGATTTACCCATAAATAAGCTTCTCTCTGGTTACCCCGAGGCCCTCAGTGATTAACTGCCTTGACCTACAGTAAAATACACAGATCAAGCAGCACAGTGGAGTTTGCAGGTGTACGCTGTAATCGTGTGATTTTTAAACTTGTACGTTTGTGGGCAGAAGGGCTGCGAGTTTTGAGAATCGTGTTAAGGAGGCTTCTCAGAGTACTTAACAATCAATTTGCTTTTCATTCCTCTCCTCCTGTGATTGTGTTGACAACTTGTAGACTCAACTGCCCTGTGACCAGTCAGTGACCATGAAATATTTTCTGCCTTAGTGTCTATTGCAGAAACAGAAGCGATGCTTATCCTGCGAGGTGTATGTGTTAATGTTGCCACTTTTAGTAAAATCCAAATCATCTATGGTATGTGTTTTTTGTTTTATTTTTTGTGGGTGGGAGCCTTTTGCACTGCCTGGTACGTGTTGCTGTGTATCTGAAGAATTCTGTCGTATTGCCTCCCATTTATAGTGACTAAGCTGGACTCTTTTATGCTAGAAATGAAAGACAGCATAACTAGACGACAGTGGAACTAGTAGTCAAACTACCATTGACATCCTCTTAAATATCTCTTATGCATCCGTTCACTAAATATTGTCTCTTTCTTTTATCTTAGAAAAAAGAGAAAAGTACTCATAAAAACAAAAACAGCCAGAATCCTGGGGCAAATGATCTCTGAGCTTTAGTGAGGGGTTGATGTTAATGATGAGAACAAGACAACAGATGTAGATGACTGAAGTGAAATGACACAGGTAACTATAGGCACTCTCACATAGCCAGAAGTTCACCAGGAGAGCCAATGTTTCCCCAGATTTTTAAGGAGTTTTCTGGATCTCCTAGTCTATCCTGTGCTGTTTGTATGGTTCCTGAAATTCTTTCAGCCTGTGTAAAGTTCTGGTTATGTGGAGAGGGTCACTGCTCTTATTCCAAGTCTTCCCCTGGCTGACCCCAGATCACTGTAAACTTTGAGAGGAAAAGTAACAGAGGGACCAAGCTGCTTGCAGATGCTGATTCTTAGAAGTATGTGGAATATATTATTTTTAGTTAGCAGTAGAGAGAGCAATAAAATTACCTAGTGGTCAGAACCTGTAGTCAAAATGTGGAAATAAAGAGAAAGTCAGGACTCAAAGCACTGTTGTGGAGAAATGAGCTGCAGGATTTGGTAAACAGATGGCATTTTGAGTGCCAAGGGCAAGAGAAGTCAGAGGTACCACAAGATTACAAGCCTAGGGAGAGCGGAACCACCTCTGGAAATGGGGAAGTTAAGAAGCCGTTACTGAAAGATAGTAAACTATTTTAAGTGTATTTCCATTTGTAAGTTAATAAATTCAAGAGAAACCCAGCTGAGATCTGAATGCTCAGCCTACTCCACTGTGAGAGTTACATTTTAAACCAAACAGGACTCTGTGGATGATATCCCTTAAGGCAAGTAGTGTCACATGAATTGCAAATATTAAACTGCTAATAGCTTTCTCAGGAGTTTGCTTCCTGTTAGGAACCCTTCAATGACTACATCCACTTATGTGTGGAAAAATCTTGCAATGGTGAGTTGAAGCCCCAGTTCAGAATATTTCTGCATAATTGCCAATATGCACAGACCATAGGTACGGCCCCATTAGCTGTTTATAATATTCTTCATGGCAGTAAACAGTAACCACTTCCCCCAATAGCCCTTTGCTGAGCAGAGTGCAAAGGGTCCTCTCATTGTTCTTATTCCACCCCCCACCCACCAGAGGTTCTGTCAATGCTGGAGCCAGGGAGCTCTGTCCTCTGGGAGGACAGGAGAGAGGCAGGGAGTCCAGTCCTCTGCCTCTCTCAGGGGTTCTGTGCATTTTATTCAGGCCAAGAGTTCAGATATCAAGGCCTCGTGACAGAAACAGGTGGTAGAGTTGAGCAACCTGTATTCATCTCCCTGAAGTGCTCATAATAACATAATTTTTTAGATTCCATTGTTCTGCCTGTAAGTATCTAAATGAGGTTATATCGGCTGGGCATGGTGGGTCACGCCTGTAATCCCAGCACTTTGGGAGGACGAGGTGGGCAGATCACTTGAGGTCGAGAGTTCAAGACCAGCCTGGCCAATATAGTGAAACCCCATCTCTATTAAAAATCCAAAAATTAGCCAGGCATGGTGGCAGGTGCCTGTAATCCCAGCTACTTGGGAGGCTGAAGCTGGAGAATTGCTTGAACCAGGCGGCAGAGCTGCAGTGAACCAGGATCACACCACCAAACTCTAGCTTGGGCAACAGAACAAGACTCCGTCTCTAAATAAATAAATAAATGAGGTCATATCAGTAATTTATTGTCTATGGGGCTTGAGTGGAAGTGAGGGGTCACTTCTAGGTCAATACATCTAAAAGTGGCTGTGCCTTTTCCATTCTTTATCCTCCACATCCTCCAGTCCCAGTCCTCTAGTCTGGAAGCAAAGGACTCCAACATGTGAAGTTCCCGTGTGTTGACAGCCTGAGTCCCTGAGTCACCACTTGGAAGAGATCTGTTTATGTGGACCACCAGATCCATGCTGCAATAGCAAAACTTTTAGTTCTGTAAGCCACTGGGGTGGTGGGCTTGTTATTGAAACATACCTGGTCTACCCTGACTGATAACAACCAGTTTTTATCTAACAGTAAGCCATGTCTCTATCTGCGTATAGAGTAGTCCCACTGGGATTTAAATGCACGAATGCATGGAGAACACTAGAAAAGTGCATCATGAGTACCCAAGAAGTATTAGTGGTTACAATTATTACATGCAGATTTTAGTTTCTCTGTGTATTTACGAAGAACAGCTAAGAAAGTATTCCTCATTTCTCTAGGGAACACAATGTGTTCCTCCCAACATGACTTTTTCAACATGAATTTTTAAAGTGCAAAATATCACAGATGATTCCTCTTTGGTCTTTCTGTTCTCTTCTCATGATGATTATTCTGGGATGAGCAACACAGTAAACCTGTTTCAGTTGTGTCATTATTTTACATTCTCTGATTTGGGAGAACATCTTTTTCCCATCAAAGCCACTAAAAACATTTGCTCCATCAGGAATACTAACTGAAATTTATGTGAAACACAGAGAAAAAGAAGCCTTAGGAATGTTGTAAACTTCTTATATCCGGAAGATCAACTTTAGCTTCCAGTAGTTTCAATTAATTCCTAATTACTTTTGTGTCATCTGTATATGAGAGGAGACACACTAGGAGTGAGGAATAATAATGTGTAGTACTGTTTCTTTCATAGAGTTGAAAGAAGGTTGTGTTTATTATGAACACTACAGTAATGAGAATGATCATTAGTAATTCTTTACATCTGTGTTTTTCTACCTCTGAGGAGCTTTCAGATAATAAATTCTCCACTTATAGAAAAAAATCAAGGAGAAGATTTTAGTTTTTCCCCATGGACATCCCATATTTAAATTGTTTCACAGGATATTATGATTTCACTGAGAAAACCCTCTCTGGTAAGTACTGACCATTTCCTGACTTTGAAAGGAGTCTATAGGACATACTAGAATTTCAATTACGTTACAAGATTTGGTAATCTTTCAGATCATAATACAGCTACTAAATCTAAAGAAATGAAGGGAGGGACTTACCAAAGCCAATGCCAGGCTGCTCTGAAGCCAGATCACTCCCTGAGAACAAGCACTTCAAAAGGGGGCGGGCACAGGAGCAAAGCAAGTCTTAGTCTTAGAGTGCCTCCCTGAACCCTTTTTGTCCAGGAAGCTCAAATCAAATTCTACCTTTGCGTTAAGGTAGAAAGAGGGAGGTCACTCTCGGCACTTGTGTTAGCAACTCCTTGAAGTGATAGAGGCTGTGACAAGAACGGGTTTGCTTCTGATGGGCCGGTAACATAACAGGATGTTCTATTTCAGGCTGATGTGAGAAGATCAATATGGACCTTAATGATTCCTTTGTCATAACGTGTCCTAGTTTAATCCTGGAGATGTGGGTGGGTGCTCTTGTAGAGACAGCGATTGTGTTATTGTCAGTCAGAGAGTATCACAGCTGCCCTTGAACATTTAGCTTTAAAGAAAAGCTGTTTCTTTGCCTTCGGTGGTATTTTAAAATAAATTGCATAGTGATTACTATATTGCACATGCTTTCTCCATGTGGGAGTGCTTGCCACTAACAAATGTTCTTCACACTTGCTTGATTCCTGTTTCCTCTCAAAAATAACCAAGCGTTTCGTTTATTTCACTTTCCACTTTGAGAGTTCTTTATTGTTAGTTGTAAAAAATGTTATTTACATTACTGTAATGAGAAATAGCTTTATCTCCAAACTCCAAAACACTTTTTTTCTCTATCATATAGTCATTTGTAGAGTCATTTATGTATCAAGGGATAATTTTCCCTAATTTTTTCTTTAGCACCAAAGACGAATCTTTATGAATGTATGATAAGACTTTTTCGTAATAGGTAAGCAAAAAACAAACAAACAAAAAACAAAAAAAACAAAAAAAATTTCAGAAACAGGATTCTTATGTATTTAATTCTGTTGAAGCCTTCATTTTCTTTTTTTGCTAAGCCCAAATGACCATTTCTGAACTTTCTGCTTGCAACATGCTCGTTAGAATCTATTAGGCCAAGAATTGTTTCTATTTTGATGGCTACTGTATCACGTTTCCATCTTTGACCATCAAACAATTGGGAGGCCATAAGTCAGCCACTTGTTTAAAGTTGTGGCTATCCTGAAACAAAGAGGTTCTGGACTAGAAATTCACAACTCCGTAGTTCAAGAAACAGAAGCTTAGAAACACGATCTGCTTTGCTAGGACCGCAGAGTGTCAACTGGAAAGGTGCGCTAAGAAATCAGCTCTTCAGCCACCAGGGAGGTCAGCAATGGAATGTTAAGGTAGGAGAGAAAGCATAGGTTTTCCAGTGAGCTGGGTGTGGATTCAGATCCTAGCTAATGACTCTGCACATAAACACATTTAGTCTCAGTCCTGATAATTCATCTGGTAACGGAACTGACCTAGAAAGGTTTACAGGAGGATTCACTAAAGAAATACCTAAAAGACATTTGACATAGTACTTGGAATATGTCATTGCTCAAAAACAAATTCTTTCAGCTAACCTTTCACCCCTTTCTTTCTTATTAAAATCCACTGATGTCATAGATCTGTCTGCTAGTCACAGATGGTAATTGGGGTGGGGAGAGACCTTGTGCTTGAGAATCTTCCTAATTTCATGATTCTAGTTTTCTTTTCTTTTTTCTTTCTTTTCCTTTTCCTTTTCTTTTTTTTTTATTTCTTATTTTTTTGAGATGGAGTTTTGCTCTTGTTGCCCAGGCTGGAGTGCAGTGGTGCGACCTCGGCTCACCACAACTTCTGCCTCCCGGGTTCAAGTGATTCTCCAGCGTCAGCCTTCCCGAGTAGCTGGGATTACAGGCATGCACCACCATGCTTGGCTAATTAATTTCACTATTCAACATATCTTCAAATATTACAAAACATCTTATAATGCAATTTGTTTCTTGCAAATGGCATTTATTCTTGACCCTCTTTATGGCAGATGTCCCCTCCAATGGCTCCCAGTGATCTCCACCTAGTGTCTTCATCTTCTGGCATCATCATGTCCATTTAAATGTGTGATCATCTTATTGAGTCTCTTCTTAGGAACAGACGTGATGGAAGTGATGGGATGTCCCTCCCCAAATCAGAATATGAAAAGACTATGGTTTCCATCTTAAGTCGTCTCTGGAGCTGTGTCTTGGCTCAGCTGTTGCACACTGTGAGAACATGCAGACGGCCTGTGGTAGGTGTGGATGTGGATGATCAGTCCCAGTAGGGCCCGGAGAAGCCTGCAGTCCCAAATGGCGGCTTGACTACAACTTCATGTAAGGCTCTGAGCTGGAAACCCAAATAAGCTATAGCAGTTTCTAGACACACAGAAACTGTGTGATAAGAAATGTTTGTTGTTTCAGGGCCTCTACATCTTGGGGTAATTCTTACAGAGTAATGGATACCCCACAATATACAATTCTACAACAAGTTAGAAACCTATAGATTGGAGAACCATTTTTCTCTTTGGGTGTTGGAGAGTCATTTTATTTTTCATTTTAGAATAAAGCCAAATCTTAATATATATCATGCTGAAATAACAAGATTAAAAAATCTACTCTTAAGAGATGAAGTCTTAGTAGGCTAATAAGATAAAAGAAACAGTTTAAGCTGTAAACCTAGTTTGACAAAATAGATATTAGGTGTCTTGGTTTATAAAATGCTAACTAGGCTAATATCATTAGGATATTTTAATGTGTCATCATTGCATTTAATCATATAATCCTTTATTTATTTATTTGACAGATATTGATCAAACATCATGCAGTAGCCATAAATATAATTAGAACCCAGAATCTGCCTTCAAAAAGATCAGAGTGTGCTCTTTTACTTTTGTGTTTTAAATCTATTTTGAAGGATCACAAAAACCCTCAAAATTTTTGATAGAAAACTTTAGTTAAGGATTAGCACCTTGAATTTTGAATAGTTATCTATATTAACCAATGGGAATGGCTCAGTGACAAACATCTTATTTAAAATAACACTTTTATTTTAGCCAAAGGGATGTTTATATCTCAAGCAAAGGCAACTCAAAATGACTACATGAAATCAAGGACTGATTGGAAAAAAAAGAAAAAGATTTTATTGTGAGAAGCCTGAACTGATATCTGATGATGCTTGGAACAGCTCTTGAGATGTCAAAGATGATAATACAGTAACAACATTTGGGAAGTATTTCTAGTCTTACACTTAGCCTTTTGGCAGGAATTTATTAAGACAGAATAAGCCTGTGACTTTTCAATTCCGAGTACAATTTGTTTCTCTAATACATCCGCAGGAGTAATGTGTGATGGAATTTTTCCCTCCCCAACCCCTCCAGTGTGGATGATGATATGCTATAATAGGTTCTCACAGGCCATATCTCAGCAATATAAAGCACAACACATGTACATCTGTGGCCCAGTGTCAGGGCCTTAAATGTACATCAGAAATGCATTAAATCTTCTGATTGCTATTCTGTTTGTACAGGTTGTTGGTTCAGATTTCTTCCTGTAATGCACTCTGCTGATTACCTTGAATTATTGGTATATCCTTGGTAGAACAAGCACAACTTGTTCAGAAATACAATCATACAGATGTGGCTTGAGCCCTTTCGGTGTTAAGAAGGAAAAAAAAGCAAATATTTCTTGGAAGTTAAAACAGATAACCATGTGCTTACTTAAAACCACATCTCAAAAGCATTTTTGCTTGCAGGTAATCTTCTCATCAGCATAGCCTCACTAGGATGCTCACTAGGTGCTCCATGTTTGATTCACTGCAGGCAGATGCACAAATATGCAAATCTCTCTGCTAAAAGGAAAGGAAGAAGGAAAATAGTTTCTGGGTTGGTCTGTGTTCCACGCGGGAAGAATGCCCCTTGGTCTCTTTGTGCACGATGCGAAGGCTGTGCAAATACGTCTTAGCATTCAGAACATTCAGAATTATAGTATTTGAGAATTTTATTATGACGTGTTACCCATAAAGTTAATACTATTTCCCAACTTTTAAAATGTTTCCTATAGTTGTGATTTATAAGTAATATTAGTAATAATACCAAAATATAATATTTCAACGCCTATTTGGATGTTGTTGTCTCAGTATATGAGCTTGAAAAACTGTGAGTCTTGTCATCTTTTCCTAACTGGTCACTGCTACATAAAATAAGAAAATAAATTAAGCAGGTATTATTCTTCATATAGTACTGTCACAAACCTCAGAGACTTCAGTTCAGCTGTGTGAAAAAAAATGGCCTAATTGTTAATATTTATGCCTCTATTCCTTCATTGCTAGTCTATTTTATTTAAGTCTATACACTAATTATAGTATGTTAGTTCCATTTCTTGTTTCTAATTGGAGCAGACCTTTTGGGCTGCTGTAATGAAATACCTTAGACTGGGTAATTTCTAAACAGAAGAATTGCATTTCTTCCATTCTGGAGGCTGGGAAGTCCAAGATCAAGGCACCGGTAGATTCAGTGTCTGGGAGGGCTGCTCTTTGCTTCAAAAATGGTGCCTTTTCTCTGTGTCTTTACATGGTGAAAAGGACAGAGGAGCTCTCTGGGGCCTCTTTTATAAGAATGCTAATCTCATTCACCTTCCAAAATCTCCAGCTGTTGATACTGTTTTATTGGGGATTAGGTGTCAACGTAAAAATTTGGAGGAACAAACAGATTTTTCTCTAATGGAAATAAACTCTTATACAATCAAATTGTTAAAAAAATAGAATTTTAAAGGGAAAAAGAGGAGAAGGAAGAAGATGTTATATTAATAGCATAAACCCTTAGAAATTTCAAGGTGTTTGGGGTCTCAAAATCTGAATCTTTAGATTTTCTGTTCTCAGCTACATCAATTTAGACAAAACAGCCAATGTTTTATAGCTTCTGATTTATCATCTTTAAAAATGATGGAATAACTTCCCTCCTATTCTTACAATTTATTAAACTATATCAAAGTGCTTGGAAAAACTTAAGAGACTGTTTACATGTAGACATTTAGGAATCTGGTTAATATCACCATAGTGAAGAATGAATGAAAGCAAAATCAAGGTAGCAATGTAAAGTATGTAAGAAAATAAATAAGCATATATCTCACTTCTTGCCCTATTGCTTATTGTTTAACTAAAAATACAAGCAGTGTGAAAATGTTTAAAAGGCAGCTCTCTTCCAAAAGCTGATAATGAGCTAGCCTGTTACAGCAGCTGACATTTCCTAGTACACACAAAGAAGAGTACATGTCATGAAAAATTAGATGTGTGCAGTATTTTAATGTTAAAGAATTTGCAAGCAATAGACCTCAATGCTGTTACTAACATCAAACATGGAGACACTTAAAAGGGATTGTGTTGAAAATGAAATTTTATTTTCGTAGTTTCCCTTAGACATTTCACTTTTTTCTTTTGCTGACTTTTCTAATTGTCGCCTAGAAAATTTGTTTTATTCAAAACGTAGACATTTTGAGAGCAGTGTCTTTACCAACAACAATATTTCTGTATTTATAAGTTCCTGCAATTTGCAAATATTGATTTTTGGGAATGAGTGCATGGTGAGCCTATTGCCTCTGCAGGTGTAAATATTCTGGCAAGTCTCTTTCTTTAATGCCTCTTTCATGTGTCTGTTTGTGTAGCTACTGAGTTTCCAGAAATAGGTGCAAGATATCTTCTGCTTTCAAGAAATTCATAGGATAATGGCAAACCCCTATTTTCTAGGATCTACAGTGTTCAGTAGTGCGTGTGTACACATATTGGTGAGCTCTTGTGTAATGCATTTTAAATATGTAATTACAATAATTTTCTAGACTGAATCAGTGTGGCCTTGGGCTTGTGCCTTGATGTGTAACTTCTCTCTCTCTCTCTCTTTAACACCATCTTTCTGAAAAGGGTCTTGATCATCCCTCGCTTCCTCCAGTTTGGGCTCTAGCCATGTCCATTATGTGTGTCAATCAGGTCCAGCCTCATTGCACCCTTCCCTTTAAATTCCTAAAGGAATTGTTTTAACCTGGGTGTGTAATACAAATGTGACTCCTCAATACATTTCAAGGAAGGAGATTAATAGGTAAGAATAAGAAAGAGGGTTTGAACTTGTTCATTTTGACTCTCAAAGACCATCCAAGGCCCAGTAGGTTTTACATTCCTGTAGGAACTGAGATGTTGCAGTCATCAGATTAAGAACGGAAGAGTTTCTCTACTTCTCAGTCTTACTTAGGTTCTTAATCTCCTAATATGCAGCCTTAGAAACGTTAATGCAATGATCAGAAATCAGTGGGAGTGAGAAATACATTCTCACTTTCTATTTACTGAGCACTTACTTGGTGCTCAATGCTAACAGTTTTTATTTTATTTTATTTTATTATTATTATACTTTAAGTTTTAGGGTACATGTGCACAATGTGCAGGTTAGTTACATATGTATACATGTGCCATGCTGGTGTGCTGCACCCATTAACTTGTCATTTAGCATTAGGTATATCTCCTAATGCTATCCATCCCCCCTCCCCCACCCCACAACAGTCCCCAGAGTGTGATGTTCCCCTTCCTGTGTCCATGTGTTCTCATTGTTCAATTCCCACCTATGAGTGAGAATATGCAGTCTTTGGTTTTTTGTTCTTGCAATAGTTTACTGAGAATGATGATTTCCAATTTCATCCATGCCCCTACAAAGGACAGGAACTCATCATTTTTTATGGCTGCATAGTATTCCATGGTGTATATGTGCCACATTTTCTTAATCCAGTCTATCATTGTTGGACATTTGGGTTGGTTCCAAGTCTTTGCTATTGTGAATAGTGCCGCAATAAACATACGTGTGCATGTGTCTTTATAGCATGTGTCTTTTTTGCAACCTACTCATCTGACAAAGGGCTAATATCCAGAATCTACAATGAACTCAAACAAATTTACAAGAAAAAAACAAACAACCCCATCAAAAAGTGGGTGAAGGACATGAACAGACACTTCTCAAAAGAAGACATTTATGCAGCCAAAAACACATGAAAAAATGCTCACCATCACTGGCCATAAGAGAAATGCAAATCAAAACCACAATGAGATACCATCTCACACCAGTTAGAATGGCAATCATTAAAAAGTCAGGAAACAACAGGTGCTGGAGAGGATGTGGAGAAATAGGAACACTTTTACACTGTTGGTGGGGCTGTCAACTAGTTCAACCATTGTGGAAGTCAGTGTGGCGATTCCTCAGGGATCTAGAACTAGAAATACCATTTGACCCAGCCATCCCATTACTGGGTATATACCCAAAGGACTATAAATGATGCTAACAGTTTTAAGTGCATCATCTCACTGAATCTACACAAATAAATAATTTCATGGAATAATTATGGAGGAAGGACAGGCTGCCTGCCACTATCACATCTTTTTATTATTGAGAAGAGAGCAGGGAAAAAGTGGGATTATTCATGGCTATCTACACATATGCAACATCTATGCCAGGGGAACAAGGGAGATTTAGAAAAATGAGCTACTACCTTTCAAGATGGGGTTAGGAATAGGAAGGTAAATTCTATAATTTTCCAACTGGGATCTTCCTATGGGGCCTAAATACCTATACACTAGCCTGGAAAATGCTAATATAGACATAGAGAAATATGTGTGTATGCCTATGTCCATATTTATATCTCTCTATTAATGTATAGATATTAGTACCTACATTTATATAGGATCTGTATCTATGTCCTTGTCTATGCCTATCTATCAATATCAATATTGACAACAGAATCTATATTTATCTATCTTGACATTAACATCAACATCTATATTAATATCCACATCTATATTTTCAATTATATCTAATCAATATCTCTGTTTATACCTATATTGATATAGCTAATGATGTCTATATCCATATCTGTATCTATATCCAATTAAGTGTATAGTGAGTCCATATATCAATATTGACATCAATATCTATTACTATATCTAGTTTATATGTATAATGATATAGATATACACAGGTGCATCTAGATATATGTATGTAATCTATGTGTATATATTTATTTATATCCATATATTGATATCACTGTTGATATTGGCATCAACATCAAACATTCACAGTCAATATAATTCTATATCTATAGGTATATCTATGTCAATGTCTATACCTATATCTATGTCAATGTCTATACCTATATTTAGATTCTGCCTTCGTGGGTCTTATGTTCTAGTGGAGTAAACAAACAAAAAAAGGAACAAACAACAATATAAACGTAGTCTTTCATTAGTATCCATGGGAGATTGGATGCAAGGCCCCCTACAAATAACAAAATCCACTGACGCTCAGGTATGTTATAAAAGATTTTGTAGTATTTGAATATAACCTATGCACATCCTCCTTATACTTCACATCATATCTAGATTAGTTATGATACCTAATACAATGCCTGAACATCATGTCATTTACATGGATTTGGTGTAGTGTTCAAGGCTGGCCTTTTGAAAGTTTGTGAATGTTTTTGTTCCAATAGTTTTGATCCACTGTTGACTGAGTCCACGGATGGGGAATCCATAGCTATATAGGTCCAACTGAACACATCAAAGAGTGAAAAGTGCTTTGATGAGTATAAGACAGTTTTCAAAAGACAGGTGACTGCCATGTGAGGCAGTTACTGTTTTACAAAGGGTGGTCAGGACACACATCTCTGATGAGATGACATTAATATAATACCTGGAGGAAATGAGAAATGAACCTTGTTTATATGTAAAGGAAGAGATGCCTCGACAGAGGATGCAGCAAGTGCAAAGACCCAGAGGTGAGAGCTGACTCAGCAGGAGGAGAGAGGAGGAGAATGGGAGGAGAGTGAGAGAGAGGAGAGTAAGAGATGAGGTGGCCAGCAGAGAGGGAAAAGGGGCTGCCATGTACAAAATCAACTTCAGAGGACATGAGGGGAAGCAGAGAGATCATTTGGATACTACTGGCAGTCTTAGGCCAGTGTAGTTGTGCCATCAGCTGGGTAGATGTTCACTGAATCACTTCCTCTTCCAAACCCAACTCAATCTCATTTCTCAGCTACTTTGCTTCTAGAGGTGGGGGACAAGGGCTCACCAAGGGAGATGAACGTGAATGTCATTTCTGGCACAAAGCCATTAGGAGAGGAGGTTTCTTCTCTGGCTGGTCTCTCATCTCCTGGTGCTGTGTCAATGTTGAGGCCTAGAGGAACACTGGTACACACCCTTTGAAGCTGTCTCAGGCTCTTCCAGAGTGGATTCTGACAAGACAGTCAAGACAGTGTGGAGAACGTCCCACCCTTCATCTTCACCAGCATTAATCCTGATGACTGGTGACATGGGACAAACACCTTCTCTATGGTCAGCTGGTAATATGTGAGGTGTGTTTGTTATAGGATCTAGCATTACTTACCCTGACTAATACTTCTACCTAAAAGGAGAATGCTAATGAAATAAAACCTAAGACTTATAAACTTGACTTCATAGTTGTGTAGTAGACATTGAATAGGGACATATCTGAGCTGAAAAGATGTTGATTCATATCGTGCAAAACAGCCAATCATGGGCTGAGGTGGCATCTCCAGGGAAAGTGCTGGAAATCAAAGTGTTAGTGTGATAAGTGACCAGATTGCCAAGGATAAATGACAGAAAATAGAGTAAAAAGTATGAAGTCTTAATGAATTGGAAAATCCAAGTTTTCCTATACCTTACATGGGTGAAAAAGCCCATAATAAACCAGAGTGTATTAAAGGCCAGCTACGAATTGGAGACCAGATTTTAAATATGCCTCCTCCTCAAACCATATGGTTTTTTTGTTTGTTTGTTTTTGGTTTTTGGTTTTTTTTGAGATAGAGTTTCACTCTTGTCACCCAGGCTGGAATGCAATGGCTTGATCTTGGCTCACTGCAACCTCCACCTCCCGGATTCAAGAGAATCTCCTGCCTCAGACTCCCGAGTAGCTGAGATTACAGACATGCACAACCACGCCCAGCTAATTTTTGTATTTTTACAAAATTATGGGGTTTCACCATATTGGCCAGGCTGGTCTCAAACTCTTGACCTCAGCTGATCCATCCATCTCAGTCTTCCAAAGTGCTGGGATTACAGGCATGAGCTACTGTGCCCAGCCCAAACCATATAGTTTTAAGGGGTGGCCATTAAGTTGAGACGGAAGCGTGAGTGTGAAGATTCAAAACGATAAAACAGGTTTGGGAACTTCATCAAGAAAGAACGTTAGAAACAGTTGCAGAAACACAGACATGACTAGAAGTTAGTAACCAGCAGCATACTCCATTAGGAGAAGCCTCACACTTTGGGAGGATTGAATTCCAATCCTACATCAGAAAGTGAGCTTCCTTTGCCTGTGCACCAATTCTATTTTTTTTCTCCTTTTACACTTCTCCCACTCTCTTTTTCCCTACAAACTAACGGGGGGGTGTTTTTAAAATTGAAAGTACAGAAAGAACTTTTAATTCTTTACATTGTCTTTATTAACCTCCAAGTAGAATTTTTCGGAATTCAAGATTTGAAGTGTGCATAGGAACTTCAAGTTTTTAATTAGCGGGGGGTTCGGTATAATTATTGAGATATATTTTGTCATAATGGTGTTATAAGTACAAATACAGTTTCTTCCCATTTCTTCTATAACATCTCATACCTATTCTTTCTAATCTTCATTGTATGTATTTGGAAGAAAAATGGAGAGAGTAACACTTGCTGTATAATCCTATAGAGAGTAGGTGAAATGCTGATGTTAAAGCACCTAAAAGCACCCAAAAGATAGTCGTTTCACCTTCCCTTGCTTCTTTATTTATCAGTGAAAACTGCATTGAGGTATACTCAACATATAATAAACTTCACATTCTCACAATATACAATTTCATGAGATTTGATATATGTAGACCTTTGTGAAATGTCATCATAGTGAAGAATCTGAACACAGCCCAAATCCACAAAATAATTTCTCAGGCCCTTTTCTAATCCTGTCCTCTCCCTTCTTTACCCATACCCATCTCTGGACCCCAGGAAACTATTGATGTTCTGTCACTTTAGATCCATTTGTTTTTCTATAATTTGTTATTATTAGAGATGGAATCATGCAATATTCATACTTGTTTCTCTACCTTCTTTCTCTCAGCATTTTTGTTGAATTTCTTTCATGTTTTAATACATATCAGTGATACATGATTGGTTTAATGCTGATTAGTATTTCATTGTGTGGATGTACAGGGTTTGTGTATCCACTCATCTGAGGTGTATAGGTTCGAATTGTCTCTGGCTTTTGATTATTACAATTAAAGCTGCCATGAACATTCACATAGTGGACATCGTGTAGACATGCCTTTTATTTCCCCCTTCTCTCTCTCTTTTCTAGGAATGAAAGTGCTTGTTATCTTTAAAGTGTATGGTTGATTTTCTAGCAAACTGCCAAACTGCTTTCTAAAGCCAATTTACATTTTACATTCCATCAGCAGTGTGTGAGAGTTCCTGTCCTTCATATATTCACCAAAAGTTGCTATGGTTAGGGTTTTTAATTTAAGCTATTCTAATGTGTGTGTAATGGTTCCTGATGTGGTGTGGATCTGTGTCCCCATCAAATATCATGTCAAATTGTAATCCCTAGTTTATTACACAGGGTTCTCTAAAGGAACAGAACTAATGGAATGGATATATATATACACATATATATATATACACACACACACATACATATATATATACATATATATACACATACATATATATATACACGTATATATATATATATATATATATATATAAAGGGGGTTTAATAAGTATTAACTCACACGATCACAAGTCACAGGTTCCCACAATAGGCCATCTGCAGGCTCTGCAGGCTGAGGAGCAAGGAGATCCAGTTAGAGTTCCAAAAATGAAGAGCTTGGAGTCCGATGTTTGAGGGCAGGAAGCATCCAGCACAGGAGAAAGATGTAGGCTGGGAGGCTAGGCCAGTCTCTCTTTTCACATTTTTCTGCCTGCTTAATATTCTAGCTTCTCTGGCAGCTGATTAGATTGTGCCCAACAAGATTAAGGGTGGATCTACCTTTCCCTGCCCACTGACTCAAATGGTAATCTTTTCTGGCAACACCCTCATAGACACACCCAGGATCATTACTTTGTACCCTTCAATCCAATCAAGTTGACACTCAGTATTAACCATCACAAGTCCACCCCTTGTCAACTTGAACCCATACACATCCCCTGAGATCACACATAATCTTCAAGTAAAGCAATAATAAGGTCATAATAAAGCCAAACATAATACAACCATCCTTCGTACAACCAGAAATGCACCAATCCTCAACCGAAATATGATTATATACAGTTAACAATACTTAAATTCTGATGTGAAGTCAATAAATCTTAAGTCAAATAAAGGAAAAGGAAATAAAATGAAGATATTTTCCTAGTACAAGGTGTACATGCACAAACATGCATTTAACAAAAGAAGGAGGAAATACTCATGACAATCACAGTCCTCATTTCCGCAGCTGGTCCCGTGATGGTAGATGGTATTGATGACTACCTTCTTCTACTACTCATTCTTTATTCCCTTTGCCTTCAGCAAGCAGCTCAGCAGGTTATGTTTTTTTTTTTTAATTGGTGGAGTGACCCAAACCTTTATTCCTGAAGGGTCTGGGTCACTTGTAGTCCTGCCTGGATTGGGCTGTTGTAGCTTCCCTTTAACCTTAATCATAGAGTATGGTAATACTAAGAGACGCCATAATGGATCTCCTGTATTCCATGCATACACTGCCTTACCTCTGTTGTGGAGTAGTAGACTGATTTCATCTTGATAGTCTGGGTCAGTCACCCCAGCCAGCACTGTAACTCCCTTTTTAGCCTGTTGACTTAAAGTTAGGAGGAGTCCAAAGTGTCCAGGCGGCAATCTTAACTTCTAGTTTAATGGAATTATTGTTGTGTCTCCTGCTGGCAGCTTTCCTCCCTCTGGAACTAAGACCTCTAGGCCAGCAGAACATAATGTCATGGGAACAGGAAGTAAAAATTTTGCTACTGGATAACTAGGGTTGATGGTGAGTGGTGCCACTTCCACTTCCACCCCTTGATTCCTGGACCTGTGAATCCTTGCTATGGGAGAAACAGTACCATATATTGGACACTCACCAACAGATGACCTTACCAGAGGAGGATTTTAATGATCAAGTGGATAGGATGACCCATTCTGTGGACACCACTCAGCCACTCCCCAGCCACCCCTGTCATCGCCCAATGGACCCATGAACAAAGGTCCATGGTGGCAAGGATGGAGGATACACAGCCTTCTGGAGAACTTTGCCCCAGAGCACACACAGCCTTCTGAAAAACTTTGCTCCAGCCCTGCAAAGTATTGTCACTTAGTTGGCCTTGGAATTGTGACTTCAAAAGGCCATTCCACTGTTCTATCCAGCTGCTTTAGGATGATGGGGAACCTGGTAAGACCAGTGAATTCCATAAGCATAAGCCCACTGCCACACTTTTTTTTTAATTAATTAATTTATTTTTATTTATTTTTTATTATACTTTAAGTTTTAGGGTACATGTGCACATTGTGCAGGTTAGTTACATATGTATACATGTGCCATGCTGGTGCGCTGCACCCACTAACTCGTCACACTTCTTTAGCCATAAAGTGAGTGCCTTGGTCAGAGGCAGTGCTGTGTAGAATACCATGACAGTGGATAAGGCATCCTGTGAGTCCACAGATGGTAGTCTTGGCAGAAGCATTGTGTGCAGAGTAGGCAAACCCATATCTGAGTAAGTGCCTATTCCAGTGAGGACAAACCTCTGCCCTTTTCATGACGGAAGAAGTCCAATATAATCAACCTGTCACCAGGTAGCTGGCTTATCACTCCAAGGAATGGTGCCATATTGAGGGCTCAGTGTTGGTCTCTGCTGCTGGCAAATTGGGCACTCAGCAGTGGCTGTAGCCAGGTCAGCCTTGGTGAGTGGAAGTACATGTTACTGAGCCCATGTGTAACCTCCATCCCTGCCACCATGGCCCTTTGTTCATGGATCCACTGGGCGATGACAGGGGTGACTGGGGAAATCAGCTGAGTGGTGTCCGCAGAGTGGGTCATCCTATCCACTTGATTATTAAAATCCTCCTCTGTTGAGATCATCCGTTGGTGAGCACTCACATGTAATACAAATATTGTCACAGTTTTTGAACACTCAGAGAGATCCATCCACATACCTCTTCCCCAAATTTCTTTGTTACCAATTTTCCAATCATGCGTCTTTCAAGTTCCTGATCATCCAGCCAAGCCATTGGCTATAGCCCATGAATCAGTATATAATCATTTCTGGCCATTTCTCCATCCACACAGAATGCACATCCAGGTGCATTGCTCAAAGTGATGTCCACTGGGAAGATTTCCCTTCACCGTGTCCTTCATGGATGTCCTAGAAAGGTGCTGTAGTGCTGCAGCTGTCCACTTTCAGGTGGTGCCTGCATATCCTGCAGAACCATCTGTGAACCAGTCCCTAGTCTCCTCTTCCTCTGTCAACTGATCATAGGGAACTCTCCATAAGGCCATCAGTGCAGGCTTGGGGAGAGAAGGCAGGGTGGCAGGAGTGGAGACCATGGGCATTTGGGCCACTTCCTCATGTAACTTACTTGTGCCTTCAGGACTTGCTCGAGCCCGATCACATATATACCGCTTCCATTTGATGATGGAATGCTGCTGTGCACGACCCACTTTATGGCTACATGGGTCAGAAAGCACCCAGTTCATGATAGGCAGTTCAGGTCACATGATGACTTGATGCCCCATAGTCAAAAGTTCAGTTTCCACCAAAGCCCACTAACAGGCCAAGAGCTGTCTCTCAAAAGGAGAATAGTTATCTGCGGAAGATAGCAGGGCCTTGCTCCAAAATCCTAGAGGCACCCACTGTGATTCACCTATGGGAGCCTGCCAAAGGCTGCAAACAGCATCCCTATCTGCCACTGACACCTCAAGCACCATTGGATCTGCTGGGTCATATGACCCAAGTGGCAGAGCAGCTTGCACAGCAGCCTGGACTAGTTGCAGAGCCTTTTCCTGTTCTGGACCCCACTCGAAACTGGCAGCATTTTGAGTCACTCAATAAATGGACTGGAGAAACACACCAAATCATGAATGTGTCGCCTCCAAAATCCAAATAGGACTACTAGGCATTGTGCGTCTTTCTTGGTTGTAGGAGGCCCCAAATGCAGTAACTTAACCTTCACCTTAGAAGAAACATCTTGACTGGCCCCACATCATTCGACCCCTAGAAATTTTACTGAGGTAGAAGGACCATGAATTTTAGTCAGATTTATTTCCTATACTCTGGCATGCAAATGTCTCACCAATAAGTCCAGTGTGTTTGCTATTTCATGCTCACTGGATGCAATCAGCATAATGCCATCAATGTAATGGACCAGTGTGATATTTTGCAGAAGCAAACAGTGATCAAGTTCCCTCCAAATGATATTATGACAGAAAGCCAGAGAGTTGATATATCCCTGAGGTAGGACAGTAAATGTATACTGCTGGCCTTGCCAGCTGAAGGCAAATTTCTTCTGGTGGGCCTTAACGACAGGAATGGAGAAAAAGGCTTTTGCCAAGTCAATGGCTGCATACCAGGTCCCAGAAGATGGGTTAATTTTCTTAAGCAATAAACCACATCTGGTACAGCAGCTGCAACTGAAGTCACCACTTTGTTAAGCTTACAGTAATCCACTGTCATTCTCCAAGATCCATCTGTCTTCTGCACAGGCCAAATGGAAGAGTTGAACAGGGGATGTGGTGGGAGTAACCACCCCTGTGTCTTTCAAGTCTTTGATGGTGGTACTAATCTCCTCAATCCCTCCAGGGATGAATATTGTTTTTGATTTACTATTTTTCTAGGTAGAGACAGCTCTAATGGCTTCCATTTGGCCTATCCTGTCATAATAACCATCATCCTACCAGTCAGGGAGCCAATGTGGGGGTTCTGCCAGCTGCTAACTATGTCTATGCCAATTATGCATCTGGGCACTGGAGAAATGACCACAGGATGAGTCCAGGAACCCACTGGACCCACAGTAAGTCAAACCTGAGCTAAAACTCCATTAATTACCTGACCTCCATAAGCCCCTACTTTAACTGGAGGACCACAATGACGTTTTGGGTCCCCTGGAATCAACTTCAGCTCATAGCTAGTGTCCAGTAGTCCTCAAAGTGTCTGATTATTTCCCTTTTCCAATACACAGTTACCCTGGTAAAAGGCTGGAAGTCTCCTTAGGGAAGGATGGGGGAAAGATTAACGGCATAAATTGTTGGTAGCGTAGTTGTGTCCTTCCTCAAGAAGACCCAGCCTCCCCTTCATTAATGGGGTTCTGGGTCTGTAAACTGGCTCAAGTTTGGAAATTGATTGAAGGGCTGTGATTCTATATTTTTATAATTCAAATTAATCTTTTTTCCATTTGACCTAAACATTTTCTGCTTATATAAATTAAGTAGGAATGCAGTAGGCTTCCTATCAATTTTACTTCTAGTAAGACAGTGATTAATTAGCCAGTGCCAGAGCTCTACATGAGTCAGACTATTCTGATTGCCACTTTGCCTTTGTTCTCCATTATGGTAGCTATCTCCACCTTGCTTTTGATGGTTGAGGGTCGGCCACTTGGCCCCTGCCACCTCGGGATCCAATAACTTCCATGATATTTAAATTTTGTAGTTGAGTGGCTGCAGTTCCCACTATTATTTTGATTATTATATTATATATTATATTAGCTCAGAGATACAAAGAGCAATTACAGGGCTCTTCAAAGATGCAGGTGCTGCCCTCACACATCTATTTCACAAGGCACTGGTCAAGGGTATATCTTCTGGGCCCTCCCAGCTGGGGTGAGTAGGTCTAAAGTGACTAATCCACTCTACCATCCCAGTCTCCCTAAGCCTTCGGATCCCTTCCACCACATTAAACCAAGGGAGATCAGGCATTTCCAGCTCGCTCACAGTGGGCAATCTTTTAATCCATATTTCAGCTAACCAAGCAAATAAATGATTAGAACCTTTTTAAGTCCTTGAGCTGCAACATTAAATGCAGAGTCCCTACTTAGTGGGCCTAGATCAATTAATTCTTCCTGATCCAACTCTATGTTTCTTTCACCATTATCCCACATCCTTAGCATCTGTTCCCATGCTGTTCTCCAGATTTCTGCTTATATAAACTAGAAAACTCAAGCAGTTATTTTTGCATGTAGTGCACCTCATGGGTCAAACTCTCAACCTCACCTCTAAGGCCTGCCAGGACTTTAGTCTAGTTATAGATCTAGAAACAAACAGGGATTTTGGGGGTGGCTCCTGAGCAGAATCAACATTATCTTGCCTGGCAACTGCCTCAGGGGAGGCCATCATTGTTGCCTCAGGCAACACAGAGTTTCTCTTCTCAGACAAAAGTGAAAAGGCTGATGGCAGCATAGGTTGGGGAGGGGATGTTGCCACTACTGGGGATGGGGAAGCTGTTTCTTCTGGCAAAAAAGATTCATCGGAGTTTACAAACTCAGTGTCCCCAGTTTCATCAGGGTCCTCCCACATGTCGCTATTCCAAATTGCAGGGTCCCTTTCTTTTCCAATCAATGCCCTCGCTTTAACAGTAGACACTTGGTGAGACCATGCATGCACCTTTCATTGCAGGTCAGCCACTGGTATGATAAAAGCTTATGACTGTTTTTCCACAATTTCAGCTCTTTCTCTACAGGAGATAAGCCTTTCACTCAGGGCAATCTTAGCAGATTTGAGGCTCAGTATCTGCTTCTGGAGTTGGGAGATAGAATCCCTGAGTGCATCATTTTATTTGATTACTTTGTCCACTAATGTAGGAGCAACCAACCAGCTTCATTATGTTCCCTGGTTCTTCACATATGGTCAAGGGTGTTATATAGAGAGTCACTAAACTACTTGCCTCTTATAAGCGATGAATCAGGAGTGTCAAATGCATTTCTTTTGCGTAACTCTCTAAAAACTTAATGCCAAAGACTATTAGTGTTCCCCATACAATTAGAAGTAGAGTCCTTAGCATTTTTGGGTCTAATCATATTAAGCAGCCAACTCCAGAAACCCCAAAATCCAGGAAAGAACTCCACCCTTAATATTTTCTTCCTCTAGAACCACCCCTCATACCAAAATCTGTATTATTCAGTGTTCTGTAGAGGAACAGCACTAATAGGATATATATGTATGTATGTATATCATATACATATGATATACATGTATGTATGTATATCATATACATATGATATACATGTATGTATGTATATCATATACATATGATATACATGTATGTATGTATATCATATACATATGATATACATGTATGTATGTATATCATATACATATGATATACATGTATGTATATCATATACATATGATATACATGTATGTATATCATATACATATGATATACATGTATGTATATCATATACATATGATATACATGTATGTATATCATATACATATGATATACATGTATGTATATCATATACATATGATATACATGTATGTATATCATATACATATGATATGTATGTATGTATATCATATACATATGATATGTATGTATGTATATCATATACATATGATATGTATGTATGTATATCATATACATATGATATGTATGTATGTATATCATATACATATGATATGTATGTATATCATATACATATGATATGTATGTATATCATATACATATGATATGTATGTATATCATATACATATGATATGTATGTATATCATATACATATGATATGTATGTATATCATATACATATGATATGTATGTATATCATATACATATGATATGTATGTATATCATATACATATGATATGTATGTATATCATATACATATGATATGTATGTATATCATATACATATGATATGTATGTATATCATATACATATGATATGTATGTATATCATATACATATGATATGTATGTATATCATATACATATGATATGTATGTATATCATATACATATGATATGTATGTATATCATATACATATGATATGTATGTATATCATATACATATGATATGTATGTATATCATATACATATGATATGTATGTATATCATATACATATGATATGTATGTATATCATATACATATGATATATATGTATGTATATCATATACATATGATATATATGTATGTATATCATATACATATGATATATATGTATGTATATCATATACATATGATATATATGTATGTATATCATATACATATGATATATATGTATGTATATCATATACATATGATATATATGTATGTATATCATATACATATGATATATATGTATGTATATCATATACATATGATATATATGTATGTATATCATATACATATGATATATATGTGATATATATGTGGGAGTTTATTAACTCACATGATCACAAGGTCCCACAATAGACCATCTGCAGGCTGAGGATCAAGGAGATCCAGTCTGAGTTCCAAAACCGAAGACCTTAGAGTCTGATATTCAAGGGCAGGAAGCATCCAGCATGGGAGAAAGATGTAGGTTGGGAGGCTAGGCCAGTCTCTTTTCACATCTTTCTGCCTGCTTATATTCTAGATACACTGGCAGCTGATTAGACTGTGCCCACCCAGATTAAGGGTGAGTCTGCTTTTCCAGCTCACTGACTCAAATATTAATCTCCTTTGGCAACACCCTCATAGACACACCCAGGATCAATACTTCGTATCCTTCAACCCAATCAAGTTGAAACTCAGTATTAACTGTCATACCTAGTGTTAGAGGTGGGCCCTGTGGGAGGCCAGTGGATCAGGGAGGAGAGTTCTCATGAATGGTTTTAGCGCCATCCCCTTGGTTCTGTTCTTGTGACAGTGAGTGAGTGAGTTCTCATGAGACCTGGTTGTTTAAAAGTGTGTGGCACCTGCCCCGTCAGTCTCTTACTCCTGCTCCGGCCTTGTGATGTGCCTGCTTCCCCCTGACCTTCTGCCATGATTGTAAGTTTCCTGAGGCTTCCACAAAAGCAGAAGCTTCCATGATTCCTGTACAGCCTGTGGAACAGTGAGCCAATTAACCCTCTTTTCTTCATAAATTACCCAGCCTCAGGTAGTTCTTTATAGCGGTGCAAGAGCAAACTAATATAGCACCTTGTTGTGTTTTTAATTGGCATTATCATAATGACTGACGATATTGAGTATTTTTCAATGTGTTTACTTTCTAGTCATATATCTTCTTTGGTGAAATGTTAAAATCATTTACCTATTTTCAATTGGGCTGCCAATTATTTTAATGTTGACTTTTGAGAGTTCTTTACATGTTATAGGTAGACATTCTTTAGTAGACATATAATTTGCAAATATTATCGGTCATGTTTTTTCATCCTTTTAAGAGCAGACACTTTAAATTTTTATAAAGTCCAATCAACCAATGTGGTTTTTTTATACATTATGTTTTTGGTGTTGTACTTACAACACCAAGAAATTCTTGCTAAACCAAAGATCATATAGCTTCTGTCCTGTGATTTCTTCTGAACATTTTGGGGTTTTAGATTTTTATATTTAAGCTTATGATCAATTTGGAGTTAGTTTTTGTTATTGGTGCAAGGTGTGGATTGAACTTCTTTCTGCATGTGAGACAGCAGATGGATAGTTAATCATTCTAGCATGTATTGAAAATGCTATCCTTCCTCCATTGAATTACTTTGGCCCCTCAATTAACCATATATATTTTAGAACTTTTTATGAATTTCCTATTCTGTTTCATTTATCTTCTTACCTAGTAACTTTAAGTCAATATCACATTTTGAATGTTGTGCCTTTATAATAAATTTTGAATTTAGGCAGTCCTATGATTCAATTTTTTTCACTGCCACTCTGACTGAGTCTTTGACATTTTCATAGAAATTTTAGAATCGGTGTAGTGATCTCTACAGAAAATAATGCAAGGATTTTATTGAATACAGAGATCTACTTGAGGAAAATTTACAACTTAGCAATATAATGTGTCTCAATTTTTCTAAGTCTTCTATAATTCCTACCAAGTATGCTTTGTAGTTTTTGGTGCACAGATCTTGCACATATATCCATAAACAAGTCACATATGATGATTATATTGTATATGGTATTGCTAATTAAATTTATGACTATTAATTGCTAGTATAAAAATGAAATTATTGTATATTTACACTATATTCTGCAGCTCTACTGAACTCAGTTATTAGTTTTAGTAGTTTTTTTTTGTAGATTTCATAGATTTTTATATGAATTAGCACAGTGTCTGTAAATAAAACCATGATATGTCTAGGTTTGAATATCTTTGATTTCATCCTAATGGAGTTTGTTGAGAATCTTATATGTATAGATAAAAGCCATCAAATTTTCTGTCAGATTTCAAAATTTTTAGACATGATATGTTCAAACATTCTCTCTATCCTTATCTCTCTCATCTGTCTCTGGCATGCTCATTTATATTTGACTATGTTTAGTGGCATCCCACAGGATGCTGAATTGTGTAGCCACTGAAATCTCTGCTTGGTTAGCTTAGTTGTCAGCCAATGATTAGTCAGAAGTTTCCCTTAATGCCATGAGCTAGTAAGTCTTCCATGCTCTGCCATGGACTCCATGTGTGTAGGTTGGGGCACACCCTCATCTCACAGGTATTTTACAAGTCTGACTTAGCCCTGAATTATTGCTGTTACAGGGTGTAAAAGTCAACTGAAGATGACTGGGCCGTCACAGGTCTTTCATACAGCTTTGGGCATTTATACAGCTTTGCACATGTATATGGTCTTCTAGGGCCCAAAAAATATGTTGGAACTTTTCAAAGACCCTATTAAAATCACATGACCCAATTTGATCTTACTGGTTGGGCAGTCTCAGCTTCAGTGTTAAAAACAACGGCAGTTGATTGTTTCTGGAAATGCCTTGGGATAGGACTTTTTTCTTGGAACTCAGAGCCAGGTGACA
Organism: Pan paniscus; assembly: GCF_029289425.2. Classification (NCBI taxonomy): domain Eukaryota; kingdom Metazoa; phylum Chordata; class Mammalia; order Primates; family Hominidae; genus Pan; species Pan paniscus. The sequence continues at coordinate 4,713,541 of NC_073253.2, read as the reverse complement.
CATAAACATCTTGCGAAGAGAGTTTTTCAGGAATTTGCTAAACAGGTTAAGTTCTGAAAATTTTCTGGATTTGGCGATTTTTGAAGAGCTCTAGTCTTCCCCCACTCACTAGTGTGAGGTTATCTTTTTTTGTTGTTGTTTTTTTTAACTTATTTGAGATTTCTCACCCTAGCTAGAGTGCAATGGCATGATCAAGGCTCACTGCAACCTTTACCTCCTAGGTTCAAGTGAGTCTCCTGCCTCAGCCTCCTGAGTAGCTGGGATTACAGGCATGCACCACTACATCCGGCTAGTTTTTGTGTTTTTTTGTTTTAGTAGAGATGGGGTTTCACCATGTTGGCCAGGTAGCGATATCACAGAGTTAGGGAGTAGATGGGAATACATTGAGTTAAAACATCACGAACCCCATTTTGTTAGTCATTAGTTGTTTCTAAGTGAATGCTCTTTGGATAGTTGTGTTAATTTCTAGAGTTCTGAAAAAGTCGATTTGACAATTCTGTCAGTATTTTCATTGCCTTTATAAAATAGTTCTGCGGATTTTCTTGTTGCATCTTTTTATTAGTTCTGTTCTTTTTGTTCTTTAATAGAATCTGTTTCTATGTTTTAGAATAATGGGTACAATAAAATCTGTCTGCAATAAAAATAATGATAAAAATTTTCATTTATTCTAATTTTTCCAGAGTTGGTTTCCCTTTGCCTTAGTTTTCCCTAACAGAGCATATATCGAGAAAAATTAAATACTGAGAAATATTCTAGGAACTTTTTGCTTGTTGTCTCAAACTGTATTGGTTTTACTTTTCTAAATGGTCCTGAGTATTAACATAGTAACACTCATTAAAAGTGAGATTAAGCCACTAAATTATTTTTATACTCATTGATAAAATCTTATGATAACACAATCTTAAGGAGGTATGCAATTTTAGGCATACTCTCATGTTTACAGGAGTTTTTGCCTTACTGTCAAAACATGATACTTTTAGGATAAACAGTAGATTTAAACTCATTCTGAGATCTGAGTTTTGTTATTGTATTAGAAAATATTATATTGTTCTGCCATGGTAGTAATTACTGATGGTTAAATTATGACATCCCCACACTCTCACTGATCTTAACAATATTTATTAACAATTTATATATTGTTATTATTTGTAACAATTTGTAAATGGACTGTTTCTCTTACTTTACATTATTACTTATCTTTTTAATTAAGTCTAATTAACTTTTCATCAAATGTATGTATGTTCCTTAATCCTACAGAGAAAATATCTGTTTTTTTCCTATTTTTTACCCACACTTTCAAATTCCAGGAATCTAACATATACCTATATATATTAAAATACAGGCATTTAAAAAAAAGAATTTACATGCATTCATCAGATAACAATGTAATTGGATAGCATCCCCAAGTGTATGCTAATCATTAAAAATATCTTAGTTTTTGTGTGTGTGTCTTGAATCTGAATTTAAAATATGCTTTATTGCCCCAAACTCTCCTCCTTCTTCTTTCCTCCCTCTCCATCCCTCTATTTCTTTCTTCTTCCTTTCTTTCCTCTCTGTCTTTTTGGTAAAAAAAAAAAAAAAGAGATACACTCTCCATGGGAGGAATCCTCTTTCACATTCTATTTACCTGTTGATTAATTTGTATTACTAGGACTACAAAGATATGATGAACGTTGCTGTCTTGCAGTTCTGAACCTCTGGTGGACATAACAGTAGGAACCTCTGCTGATACTTTATTCAATAGGGTCTGTTTATAACTTCAGCAGAGGCTGTGTTTTCATTTTAAGATGGCTGAAATCTAATTTATTTGGAAGAATTAGGATACACTTTCCCCTTAGAACTGTCAGGCCACACATGGAATAAAATGGAGCTTGACAGCAGTTTCTAGGGTACTAGGATGAGGCATAAAAGCAGCTCTGGCAAGTCGACTGCATTGCCTCCATTTTCAAAGAGTGTTTCAGAAGTTTATCAATTTGTTTCTAGTTAGGAGGTACATAGATGTCAGTATGTTCCTTTGAACAGTCTTCAGGGCTAGCATTCTGCTTTTTTAGGAATAATATGAGTATAAGAAAATAAAACTCATCTCTAAAAGAGGACTTGGGGGCCCCTGTTAGGAGGCGGATGGTGAAACCAGTTTTGAAAGGACTTTCAGATACCTGATAGGTTCATCGTTATAGCACCAATGGTAAAGTTTGACGATAGTTAAACAAAGAGCAGTTTTCTGTCATTGGCAATTTTCTTTCAGTTGACTGGGAAAAGCACACATTCTTACCTGGGGTAATACGTTATAAAAAGAAAAACACTTAGAAATGTGAAATGATCAGTACTTTCCAAAATGTTTTTCTGAAGGATGAAAAGACAAGAAATGTGGCAAGTTGTATTGGGAAAATACTTGAGTGTTACTGAAGGAGAAATCTTTGGTTTGTTTTCTTTATTTTTGCTTTGTTTTATTTGTCTGTTTTTAACTTGGGGAAGATAACAGACATAACAGACAACAGTATAGCTCCTTTAGTTACAATACACATTGCATTAGGCTTTTTTTAGCTCACTCGTAAATCTAGGATAAGACTGAAATTGTAGAAATATCGTCAAAATGAAAAAGAAAAAAGATGCAAAACAGAGGAGAGGTATAAGGAATAAACATACACAGACATTGCAAGGTTAAAAATACATGCTTAAGAAATATTTTAACAACAATGTCCCTTACTTTTCTGAAAAAATATACGTTTGTTTGTGTTTAATGACTCAACGAAATGTTTGTTTTTCTTTTAAATTTCTATGTTCCATAGGGATTAGTCATGTATCACCCAACATAGTATCCCTATGTCTTAGCTTAGCACATTGCAAATAGCAGATGTTCAGGGCACTCAACATCCGTGTGTGCAGACATATGTACATTAGAACAATTGCTTTGATGCAGACATTAAATGAGTAGGATGTTATAAAATCATTTTTTAAAGCATGTCAATTTCTCCATTCTGTCATGAATAAGTCCTTCATGATTCCTGAAGGATTATTCCTGACCGCGTCGGCATATCTAGCCATGTATAAACAATGCAATGCTGGTGTTTTATTCCTACTGAAGGGACACGTGTACTTGAATACACTGAAAGAGATGGGTTGGTTGTCCATGACTAAGGGCCTTAGCAGGAGAATATCCAGGAGTGCAGCAAGGTCTGGACTGTTCAGCACACTTGGCTCGGAATTCCAGGTTCCATGGGAAAGTACTGGTTTTGCAGCTCATGTTGGAAGCTTTTACAAAACCAGTTCCCCTGGCAGGCTGGCTTCACTGAGGGGAACAAGGGCAGAACTCAGAAACGTGAAGCTAAGATAGTTGGGATTCTGGCATCCAAGAAAGGTCCCGGTGAGCAGCAGCCAGGTATCTCATGTTTTTGCATATTTTCACTTAATTCTATTGAGGACCATTTTTAGTATCTTCAGGTCACTTAACTCCATTTGAAGTACGGAAAAGGACTGACTATTTCCAACGTAATCAGCTATATTGAGGTATACATTTTGTACCCATTTTAAGTGTACAGCTCAATGAGTTTTGAAATTTGTGTAGGTCCATGCAACATCCGCTACAAAGAGTGAAATTCCTGTCACCACCAAATAGTTATTTGAGTCCCCATTGGAATCAATCTGTAGCCCTACCCTTGGACCTGGAACATCAATGATCCAGTTTCTGTCCTCCAAAATTAGTTTCCCTGTTTAAAATTTTACATAAATGGAAATAAACAGTATGTATTTTATTGTTCCTTGTTCATTTTTTCCCAAGAAAAAGTTTTGAAAAATCATCCATGTCATTGCATTTATCTGTACTACATTCTTTTTTGTTGCTAAAGACTATCCTATGTCATGAATACACCACATTTTGTTCATTGATTTACCTCTTCATGGACATTGAAGTTGTTTAAATTTTGGGGCCATTACAGTTTTTCTTTAGGTAGTTTGTATTTCACTGAGTAATCTTGAGAAACTTTTCAAGAGCCTGTTTACCACATGTGAGTCTTCTTTGTTGAGATGTCTGTTCAAAAATCTCTCTATTTTCAACTGCATTGTTTATCCCTTTGTTATTGTGGTATGAAAGTTATTTATAAATACTGAAAAAATAATTTTATCTAATCTATGTGTTGTGAAGATTTCCCAATGTGTAAACTTTTGTTTCTCTTAATGGTGTCTTTGGAAGAGCAGATTTTTTAAATTTTGGATAAAGTTCAGTTTATCGGGTTTTTTTTATGTTTTGTATTCTGTGACATTTTTAGAAAGTCTATCACTTCTTCAAAACCTTAAAGATTTTCTCTCCCCCCACCACCAAAAAAGAAATCTTTCTGTTCTAGCTTTTATGCTTAGTTACATTTTCCATTTGGTTGATTCCTTCCTGCTTATTTTAGAGTAGTTTACAAGGTAAGGTTCAATGTTCATCATTTTCCTGATAAATCAGATATTCAAGAACAATTTGCTGAAAAGACTATGTTTTACTTGCTGAGTTACTTTGACAACTTTGTTGTCATCAACTGGATGTACACAGTTGTGTCTATTTCTATATTTTCAATTTGACTCCATTGAACTATATGTCTATCTCATCAATATCATAATGTCTTAATTTCTGTAGCTTCAAGAAGAATTTGGAAAGCAGACAGGTTAGTATTGACAATTTATTCTTCCTTTAACAAAATTATTTTAGTTCTTTATCATCATTTGCATTTCCACATAAATTTTAAAATTATATTGTCGATTTGTTCATAAACTTTGCAGGGGCTTTGATTGTGAATGTATTGAATTAGAGATTTGTTTTGTTTTGTTTTTGAAATGGAGTTTTGCTCTTGTTGTCCAGGCTGGAGTGCAATGGTACGATCTCAGCTCACTGCAACCTCTGCCACCTGGGTACAAGCGATTCTCCTGCCTCAGCCCCCTGAGTAGCTGGGATTACAGGTGCCTGCCACCATGCCCAGCTAATTTTTGTATTTTTAGTAGACACAGTGTTTCACCATGTTGGCCAGACTAGTCTCAAACTGCTGACCTCAGATGATCCGCCCGCCTCGGCCTCCCAAAATGTTGGGATTACAGGCAGAGAACATTTTTTAATTGAAATTTTAATAATATTGAATTGTCTAATCCAGGAACTTTCTATATCTCCATTTATCAAGGTCTTCTTTAAACATATGACAATATTCTGCAGATTTTAGTGTACATGTTTTACACATATTTGCTTAATTTAATGTCCTAAGTACTTGAAGTTTTCAATGTTATGGTAAATGTTTCTTTTAAAAAGTTTTCAACTATTCATTACAAGTGTGCAGAAATACAGGAATTAATTTTTTGACTTTTTATACTACAACCTTGAAATTTTTACTTGTAGTTGAATTTTAGTGAGTATTACCTTTTTTGTAGATTCTTTATGATTTTTATATATTCTGTTTATATATTCCTAATTTACTGAGTGTTAAAATTATGAACAGACTCTGACTTTGTCAAACTATTTTATATATATATTGAGATAATCATGTGGTTTTCTTTTTGTATTTCATCAAAATGGCTAATGGTTAATGTTTATTTTTAAATGATAAACAACCTTGTATTCTGCAACAAACCACATTTGATTATGATGTATTGTCTTTCTTATATATTTCTTAATCCAATGTGCTAAAACATGATTAGAATTCTTTTCAGATATAATCATGAGGTATACTGGTTTCTAGCTTTTTCTTTTTCTTGTCATTTCTGTCTGAATTTGGTTTATTTAGGTAATTCTAACTTCATCAATTCAGTTAGGAAGTGTTCTCTTTCTCTCCTTTTTTTCAAAGGTTGTGAGAAAAAAATGAAATTGTTTTCCCATAAGAAGAAATTCTATCATGTACCATTGACAATACCTAGGTGAGCCTGTAAGGATTTTGTTTTATTTTGATTTGGTTTTGTGAAAATATTTTAACTACCTAACAAGTACAAGGGTATTCATAATCTTTATTTCTTCTTGGGTCTGTTTCAGTAATTTGTTTCTTAGAATGAGTTTGTCTATTATGCTTAAGTTAATGAAATTGTAGCAGAATTCATATTGTTGGATTGTTATTCTTTTAATATGTTTAAGATATTCAGTGATATGCCTACTTTCAATTCAGGTATTGGTAACTTTACTCATGTCTCTTTTTATGTTGATCTGTCTAACTTTGCAGTTACCAGTTTTGTTGAACTCTTCAAAGTAACTGGCTATATTGGCATTAATTTTCTCTGCTGTTTTTCTCTTTTCTATTTTGTTAATTCTTTTTCTGATTATTAATACTTCCTTACTCCTACTTATTTTGAGATTCAATTTGTTCCCCCCCTACATTCTCAAGATAGAAGCTTAGATCATTGATTTTAAACTTTTTAAAAATAAAATATTTCAGGTTGTAAATTATCCTGTGGAAACTGATTTATCAACAACAAGTTTTAAAATGCTGTTTTCCTCATGATTCAGTTAAAATATTTTTAATCTTGCTTGTCATTTTTATTTTCAAGCCATGAGATTTTTAAAAGTGTTTTAACTAATTTCCAAATATTTGGGAGGATTTTATAGATATATTATTGTTATTGATTTTAATTCAATTCTGTTGTGATAAGATAATATGTTCTATATGATTTTAATTCTTTCATGTTTTTAATTCTTTTATGTTCTTTTATGTTTACTGAAACTTATTGTGGCATATTATAAGATCTTTCTTGATAAATTTCTAATGTGTGTCCGAAAGGACACACATTTTTAAATAAATTTGACTTGGTTAATAGTGACTAATTTTCCTTCTATATACTATCACTTGCTGTAAGAAATGTGATGAAATATTCAATTAAAATTGTGAATTTTTCCATTTGTTCTTTCAGTTCTGTGTACTCTTCCTGAATACATTTGATATTCTATATGTAGGTGCATAATCAGTTAATATTGTTGTGCATTCTTAACTAATTTATCCTTTTATCATTGTAAAATGTCCCTTCATCTCTGATAAAATTATTTATCCTGAAGTCAGTTTTAATTAATATTACTGTAACCATTCCAAATTTCTTATCAATAGTGTTTGTAGTGTATATCTTTTCCCATAGTTTTACTTTTAAATTATCTCTCTCTGAATGTTAAATATGTTTCTTGTAGGCAGCATATTGTTAGATTCTACTTTTTTATCCATTGTGACAATCTCAGTCTTTTAATTGCAGAGTTTGATCATTCACACTTACTTGCCAATATTGGTGAGTTTGTCTTGTGTCTTGATATTTGGTTACTAAAATATTATAATATTTTATTATCCTTTGTCTCCTCTTCTTTCACATTAAATGTATTATTAAATAATTTTACTGTATTATTATCTTACTAATTACATCTCTTTTTGTAGTTGATTTAAGGTTTCTAATGTGTATTCTAATATCTCACTTTCTACCTTCAAATCGTATTCCACCAATTCACACAAAATATAAGCTTACATTGTGTACTTTCATTTTCTCTCTCCCATTATTTTATATTTCTGCAAATATTATATATTTTATTTCTGCATATATTATATTTATGCATATATTGTAAGCCTTTAAACCTTGTTCTTATTTTTGTTTTAAATTATCAAGTAGCTCATAATTTCACAATTAAAAAAACTTTAAAAAATTTGCACATATACTTCCCTTTTCTCTCACTCTTCATTTCTTTTTATAGTCCAAGTTTCCATCCAACATCCTTTAATTTAACACCCAAAAACTATTTTAACCTTTTCTGTATTGAAGTTCTCCAGGAAAATATTATTTCAAGTTTTTTGTCTGAAAATTCTATTTTTTTTAAAAAGCATTTTTCTAGATATACAACTCCTCTTTTTTTATTACTTTAAAAATATTATTTTTTATCTTGTGGATTGCATATTTTCTGATTATAAACCTGTGGTCCTTTGTAATTCTGTTTTCTTATATAAAATATCTATTTATTCTCTGTCTGTCTTATGATTTTCTTCTTATTACTCATTTTTGATAACTTGATTATTATATATTTTGGTGGTGTTTTCCTTTCGTTTGTCTCAGTGCTGCTTTTTGAGTTTTTGCAATATACAAGTTTTTAATCAAATTTGAAAAGCATAGTGAAAATTTAGGCATTTTTCATTCACACTATTTTCTGTTTCTTCAGCAAATCCGGTTCTATGTATGTTAGAATTCTTGGTAGCATGTCACATTTCATTACGGCTGCTTATGTAATTTATTCTTGTCTCTTTTCTTTCAGTATGTCAATTTGGTTTGTTTATATTTAATTCAAGAAAGAATTATATTGCAGTATTTATTAACTTACATATTATTGTAAGTATCTATTTCAGATGCTGATATTTTTAACTTTATAATTTGCATTTGGTTCTCTTTTTTTTGTAATTTTCATTCCAATTTTCATTATGTATTCCTTTTGCTTTAATTCACAGAGCATTTTAATAGCTATTTTAAGATGATTGTCTGATAATTCCATTACATCTGTTATTTTCAATTATTTCTCTAATGACTTTTAAAAAGACTTTTTTCATTCCATATTACAAAATTTTGTTTCTTTGCCTGTCTAGTAATTTTTGACTAGATGTTTGACAGTGTTCTCATTAGGAAATTGAATATTTCTATTGTGTTGCTTTCCTAAAAGAAGTATTGAATTTTGTTTTGTCAGGTTATTAAGTAAACTACAGGTTATCTTTAGGCTTCCTTTTAAGTCTCTAGATTAGACTTTCTTTCTTGCTTTGTTGAACTCTACTATTAAGCCATATATTTGTTTCCTATTACTGTTGTAGCAAATTTCCACAAACTTAGAGGCTTAAAACATTGTAAATTTATTATTATCTTACAATCTAGTAAATCAGAAGTCTGAAATAAGTTTCACTGAGCTAAAATGAAAGTGTCAACAGTGCTGTACTTTCTTTAGGGTATAATCTGTTTCTTTTATTTCCCAACTTTTAAAGAGATTTCAATTCCTTGGCATGGGCTCCCTTTTATCTTCAAACCCAGTAAAGTCAAGTCGCATGTTTCTCACACTACACCATTTGGAGACTGACTGTCCTGTTTTTCTCACTCTCTTACAAGGGTCCTTGTGGTCACATTGGGTCCACGCAGATAATCAAGGTTAATATCTGTATCCCAAGGTCATCTGATTATCTAACTTAATTTTATCTGCAAACTTGATTTCCCCTTGCCTGTGTAACAACATATTTACAGGTTTGGATATTAGAATATGGACATTTTTTCAGAAGCTATTATTCTACCTAATACAAAGCATAATCTTTCCCTCTCATCTACTAAATGCCACATGTTTTAGCAAGTTCTTTCTTCCCTAGATCTTCAGAATTCAAATGTTTTCCAGCTCATTACACATTTCTGGAATAGTTCTACTTATAGAAACTCAGGAGGTTTTTGTTTACCTTTACTTAGTTTTACATTACTCACATAGAGCAACAGACTTAAAGGGATTATGTGTAGTGAATTCTCCATATCTCTCTCCTCTTTGTTATTCTGCTGTAAAAATTCCAATTGTACCTAGCACCCTGAACTCTTTCCTCTACCCCCTTTATTCAGTAAGATTACTATGTTCTGTTTGAGTACATCTTCTCTGCACTGCAGTTTGAATATTGTCTCTGACAAAAATGAAGAGTGATTTTTGGTTACTCCAAAATGTGATTTGGCAGATTTGTGATCCACCCGTCTTGGCCTCCCAAAGTGCTGGGATTACAGGCATGAGCCACCACGCCCAGCTGCTAGTTGCTTTTTTAATGTACATTCACATGTATACACAGACCTTGTCACTTCATGTACTTCATATGTAGATAAACATGGTAAACCCATGAAACTAATAACTTAATATTTTTCAGCATGGTGTGTGAAACAAATATGTGTGTGTGTGTGTGTGTGTGTGAAGTACACACAATTGCATGCAAGTGACATCAAGATCTTTAAATAAGATAACACATTAAAAAAACAATATATAAAACTGCAACTTCCACATAACATGTCTTTAGAAGAGATAATATTAAGTTTGAATGACATTTATCTCTCAATCAATCAATTGTGAGATGTACCAAATTTCTGAAACACTCTGCTGTGATTAACCAAAATCAAACAATAAACAACAGCTTATATCTCATAATTTAAGAACAACATAAAGTAATGAAGAGACACTAAAGGCTTTTTAGATGAAAGAGAGAGAGAGAGAGATGTTAGAGATAAATGTTTCTCAGACTGTATAATTTATATTTATCTGTCTTCCAGTTCACTCACCCTTTCCCTTTCCATCTCTTTTTTGCTGTTATGCTTATCCATTGAATATTTTTATTTTACTTATTTTACCTATGATGGTTAATTTTATGTCAACTTATTTGGGCCATGGATTGCTCAATAAAAGACTATTACTGGGTGTGTCTGTGAGGGTGTTTCTAGATAATATTTACATTTGAATCCGTGAACTGAGTAATCCAGAATGTGGAAGAACATATTATACAATCCACTGAAGGCTTGAATAGAACATGGTGGAAGAAGGAGTAATTTTCACCTTTTGTTTCTGCCTTAGTGTTTGCGCTAAAATATCTCATCTCATTTTCTCTACCCTCAAACTAGGATCTACTTCACTGGCTTCCCTAGTTTTCAGATCTCTGGACCCAGACTGAATTACACCATCAAGTCCCCAGCTTTTCTGAATTCCCAGCTTAACGACAGCAGCCCATGGAACTTCTCGGTCTCCATAATTGTGCGTGTCAGTTCCTCCCAATTTTTCTCTTCTTTCACATACACATTCTATTGATTACTTTTTTCTGGAGAATGTGTACTCATGCTATATCTTTTGGTTTTAGAATTGTCTTATTTGTCTATACAGATAGAGGATTCTCTGCTGAGATGTTTATCATTTTATTCATTATGAAGATGTTTCATTGGCATTAGTTATAATCACTGCTTTAAAGTGTTGTCCACTTATTTTATCCTTCAGGCTATCATAGGGTTGGTCTCAGTTAACTTTCTCTTCTCTTGAGAATAAGTCACATTTTTTTGGTTTCTTCATGTCTAGTATTTTGCCCTATATCCCAGAAATTGTAAATATAATGCTGTGAAGACCACGGATTATGTTTTTATTCTTCTAATAGTATTATAATTTTCTGTAGCAGGCAATTTACTTTATTGAGCTCAATTTTAAACTATGTTTCTTAGGTGTCAGCACAAAACTAATTTGAGTTGTTTCATCCTTAGCTGAGCTGTTTGCAATCCTCATCTGCATGGTTCAGAATAGAGCCAGAGATTTTGACAGTTTATACCTAGAATGTCCCTCTACAGTTCTCTTATTTCCAGAATATCTTACTACCCAGTACATAAGTCTGCCTTGAATTCTGTCTTTTGGTTTTTCAATGCAGAAATAGTACAAATTTTCAAGGATAGCGTCCACAAAACTTGGCATGGAGTACAGCTTTCCTTGAAACTAAAATCCATAAAATAGTAAAGTTATTCTTAACCGTTCCTCTTTCAATTATTGATGCTGCTTTATATTTTGCCTGCTTTGTCGTTTTGGTTTGTTTTGCTTTGTTTTTAATTTGTCTAGAGAGTATAGTTATTATCCGTAGGAGGATCTATCTGATAGAAGCTTACTTGGCTATAACAGATCCTCTTCGATTTGAGCTCTTAAAATACATCAGAAAATATGGAAGACTGCGGAACAAATACACCTAAGACATGGGATTTCCTGTCAAGGAAATTAGAATCTGAAGAGAATATAATATTTGTGCACAAACACATAATACCAGTAAATACATACAGTGAGATGCAACAGACATACAAGAAGGCATAAAATTTAAAAGCAAGAAGGCTCATTCCTCACAATTGTTGAGAGCCTACTCTTTGTGTGGTATAACACAAGTTATCAGGGGCTAAAATTTGGGAAGACAACCTTTGACCTCAAAATCTCCACAGCCATCTGGGGTATTCTGGTAGTTTGCTGACAACTTTTGGCATCCCTTGGCTTGTAGAAACATCACCCTGGTGTCTGACTTCATGTTCACTGCGTTCTCTTTCTCTCTCTCTCTCTGTGTGTGTGTGTGTGTGTATGTGTGTCCATGTTTCCCCTATTAATAAAGACACCAGTCCCATTGGATTAGGGCCCACCCTAAGTCCTTCACCTTAATTAATTACATCTTCAACAACCCTGTCTTCAATTAAGGTCACATTTGGAGTTTTTGGGATTAAGATCTCAACATATAAATTTAACCTATAATAGCATGTGTTTTATTTAAATTTAACCTATAACATTTTCACTCTAAAGATCAAGGTTGAGCTGATTACTAAGGATAGATATGCATTTTCTAAGGAGATAATTTTCTACTTTGGTTCTTTGGGGAGTCAGGGAGGGGAGAGGGCCAGAGATGGAGAATAGCAGAGGAGAAGCCTCTGAGAAAATAAGGGTTCAGGGTGAAGCAAAGTGATAAAAACAGGTTCAAAAAATATTTTTATTTTTTGAAGTTTTAAAATTTGTTTTATTTAAACTAGAAATTAATAACAAGAGCTATTTTGGAAACTATTAATGTAAAAATACACAAAAATTAAGCAATATGCTCTTGAATGACAAGTAGGTCAGTGAAAAAATTAAAAAAGAAATTGAAAATTTTATTGAAATGAAATTTGTTTCATCCAATACAAAACATTACTTAGTCCTCAGATACAATGTATAAGCTTTCAAACTGCAGAAAGTAAGTCATCTACAATCCACCTTTCTAGCATCTGGTTGTCTGAAGCATTCACCTCTCTAGCATCTGGTTGTCTGAAGCATCCACCTCTCTAGCATCTGGTTGTCTGAAGCATGGGTTTGCAGCGTGTGGTTCTTTTCTGTTCTTTTTATATTATGCTTTAGCAAAAATGTAGGCATCTTCCACTTTCTTTTTTACTTACTATAAAAATATTAAATTAGAGCTTTGTTTAAAAGGAGACTGATTCTTCCAAGATCTGCTCAAAGTGGCTGGCTGTCCTTTTTCAGGCTTTCTGCAGTTCATCCAGTGGAGAGCGAGGCTGGTAACACATGAAGTGATTCTGTCTGAAAGGGCATGGGGAGAAAATATCAGGCCATGGATGGTTTTTTATGACTATGCCTTAGTAGGGGAATGAAAAAGATGTTATTATTGACCTCACTATTGAGTGTTTCATAGGAACAATTTGAAATATTGGCACCGACAAAACAACACTGCTTGGAATGAGTATCTTCAATCTACTCTTCAGACTTCTTTGATTTATAAAAATCAATTAGCTCAACATTAAGTAAACCTAACCTGTGACCATGGGCACAGACAATCTTGCTTTGTAAATGTTGAATGTTGCACATTGCATTCATTGGGATATTTGGGAAGAGATGGGGATGGAGAATCGATATTCTTTGAATGAAACAAAGATATTGCAGGAAACAAAAACATGGCAAGGGTAATGAATAGTTTATTTTGTATTTATTAATTTTATTTCTGGCTTTATTTTTTAGGTTTATACTGTTAAGTTTGGTGAGAGAATGCAATACATTATTTAATCACTAATTAACTAGTAGTCATCTTCACCACTAATATGAATTTTCTTCATTGGAGCTGGGGAATCCTCTTAAATATTGTGAAATCAGTTTTTTTAAAAAAATATATATAGTTTTATATATAAACATATCTATAAAGTTTTCAAATGCATATAAATATATGTTTGAAGATTTCAATAAAATACAATTACATGAATTATACTAGATGGACGGCTTCAAGTTTCTGAGTTAGAGGTGTCACAGACTGGAACGGAGTCCCGTGAGCACATCCGTCCTGTTTGACACTCATGCACAGACATTGCTGCTGGCATTGATTGCCTAGGCAGCCTATTCTGGGTCTCAGCCATCCAGTTTCTGCTGAGTCTAAAATTTGTTATTTTATGATATCTTATATTTTTTTCAAATTCTAATAACTACAAATTGTCTAATAGGTTCACATATGTCTACCAAAAAGTGTGCACAAACCCCCACCCTGCCCCTGCAGTCACTGGAACTTGTCTCCTTGCTCCAGCTGGCCCCCACATCCTGTCTGTCTCCAGCTGGCAGGGGGATCACAACCCACGGAGCACCATTCTTATCTCCATCTGCAGTGATCTAGGATTCATCACTTGACTTCAGTTTCTCTTACTATAACCAAGGACTGCTGATGCTATCTTGGGCATATTTAACGATGCCATTTTTTCTTCTATCCTCTTGGCCTCTGCCTTACTCTTTTATTTTATTTTATTTTATTTTTTCCGAGACGGAGTCTCGCTCTGTTGCCCAGGCTGGAGTGCAGTGGTGCTATCTCGGCTCACTGCAAGCTCCGCCTCCCGGGTTCACGCCATTCTTCTGCCTCAGCCTCCCGCGTAGCTGGGACTACAGGCGCCCGCCACCACACCTGGCTAATTTCTTGTAATTTTAGTAGAGACGGGGTTTCACCGTCTTAGCCAGGATGGTCTCGATCTCCTGACCTCGTGATCCGCCCACCTTTGCTTCCCAAAGTGCTGGGATTACAGGCTTGAGCCACCGCTCCCGGCCCACCTCTGTCTTACTCTTGATCTTCCTTACCTTTTTTCTGGCCAATGGAAATGACCTTTGGACTGATTTCTCTGCTTCTTGTTTCCCCTGCCTATTCCAACTGGAACATCTTCACTCCAGCCCCAAAATGTTACAAAAAAGGTAAAATTCTGATAACGTTACAACACACAATTATATTTTTCCAGCTTCTCTCCCTGTCAATAGGATAAAGTGCAAATCCCTACTGTGTCAGATGCCCCATCTGTCACCTGGACTCATGTGCATCTCTTCCTCACAGCCTGTCCCTTTTCACGTTGGGCCTCATGTGCAGCATTTCTCAATTACACAGTTGCCAGGACACATTTGCAATTCACTTGCAGTGATGCCTTCAAAAAGGGGCTGAATAGTAGAATGGCTATTATCTATCTTTAATTGCCTGGGTCATGCACAGAGCCTGGCACAGGGTAAGAGCTCCACAAATGTGTTTTTTAAAGCACTATGCTATTTCACTAAAATCGACAGGATAAAAATGGGAACTGCAGCTCTAACTGCAGGCAAATGGTAAATAAGAAAATGGTATTGCCAATATAACTTACCTTCACCATCTCACTGGAACTCTTGGTATTTGAGACTATGGGTAAGGACAGAAATGCTCAGGTAGCTTATGAAAATAAAACTGGGTGAAGGAGATACAAAAGAAAGGTATTTAAATAGTTTCATGCTTCTCAAATTTTTATCCTTACCCTTAGTCAGAAAGACATCAAAGCTAGAGTTAAAAGGTCAAAATGTAAAGACAAACCCTTTTGACTTGACAACATATGAATTATGTGCACCACGTTTGAGTGCAGATGAGATATTCAGCAATATGGTTTTCATAACAAAGATAAAGATGAAAAAGACCACAACATGTGATAAATAAAGAGCTCTGTAGTAGCCAACAGATACATGCATTTCTGTTACAAAATGCCTCTTAAACTAAATTAATTTACTTCAGTGTCATTTTGACTTTTCAGTGCTCACCCCACCCACCCTAAAACAAGATCCTTACTCCCTGCAACACGCACTCTTCACTTAGCCTCCATCACAGGCAGCACAAAAGTCAGCTTTAAGTTCCAGGATCCCACCCAGGATGCCACATAACATTTATCTATCCCGTCCCCTTAGGCTCCTCTCAGCTGTGACACTTTCTCGGACTTGCCATGTTTTTGATGACATTGACAATTTTGAGGAGGACTGGTCAGGTATTTTGTAGAGTGTCCTCTATTGAGATTATTTGATATTTTTCTCAGATTAGACTAAAGATGTGTTTTGGAAGAAATAGCAAAAAGGTCAAAGGCCATTCTTATCACATCATATCAAGAGTGCATGTTATCAACATGACTTATTGTTGTGTTAGTATTGATCATCTGGCTGTGGTAATGTTTTTCAGGTTTCTACATGGTAAAAAATACTCTTTTATTCTCCTTTCTACACTATACTCTTTGATAGGAAGTCACTATGCACAGCCCACACTTAAAGCACACAAACTCATGTTCAACCCCCTTCAGGGCTGCATCCACATAAGATATTTGGAATGCTTTTGCACAGAAGATCCATCTATTCCACCATTCAATCATTTATTTTACCAGTATCAACTCATGGATGCTTCCTTTATATTAAAATGTAATTGTAGTCCAATTACATTATAAAGTTTCTTGTGCAAAATGTTTCAGCTCTGGTGACTGGAAGCCATTTCAATTGGCTACCATGTCAGTTTGACATACTTCTGTAATTGTGTTTTGTTTTTATCTATTTTATTTTACATACTTATTTTTAGTACCTCCTATTTCCTGGTGATGCAAGAGTCTTCCATATGCCTATCTTCTTCTCTCTTTCAATACTTGCTTGCTCAGTCCACAAATTAGCCATTTTTCTAAGGAGTCTGGTCCTTTTTATTAGAGAATGAAATTAGAATACAAGATCTGGGATCTGCACCTACTTGCTGGTACTGAAGTGGTGTTGTTTCTAGTCCCTCTGGGCTGTCACCATGAAGATACATGCATGTACACCAACGCATACATGTACACACATCTAAAACATTTCTACATACAACCATTCATATCTGTAGCAAGCTAAGCATGAGTTCATACTTGTGTCCAGCTCTAGTCATTTACCACATGGGTTATTCTCCCCTTTCTTGTCTAGAATCTCCTACTCTATCTGTGAGAAATCTGCCGCTTACCCTCTACCATTTATTGGTTATTTCTTCAATTTAGTGTCTACATAGATAGCATTATCAGAATTGTGAACCCATTCCCCTGTCATCACCTGAAGTAAAGCGCTCTGTGCAGTTTGTGTTGCCTTTAGTGTGATAGACTCCACCCATTCCCAAAGTTACATAGACTGGTTTCTTTTCATGCACTCTTTTCAATGAGTTTGTTTCATACATTTGTAATACCTTTAGATCGTTTTGTCACATTCTGCATTTTATGGTGCAGTTCCATCAGAAAGTACATAATTTTTTTTAATTTGCATGTACTATGATTCTTTTTTTTTGCTATAAAGTTCTATGGGGTTTGGCTAATGGAAAGTATATAAATGATTACAGTGTCATACAGAATAAAAAAACAATTCTTCCTTTGCTGCTTCTATTCCACTCTTCTCCTTTCTCTGAACTCCTTGAACCCAATGCTGTTGTTGTTGTGTTAATCTCTAGTTTGGCTTTATCCAGATGTTGTATAATTGAAATGTTTTAGCTTCATGTGAAATTATCAAACAATTGTGGCTGTAGTATTCTGAATTTCCACCAGCAATGAATGAATGAGTGTACTAACTGGCTATACAAACCACAGTGGCTGTACTATTTGCATTTCTACCGGCAATGAGTGAATGAGAGTTCTTCCTTCACATTCTCATCAGTAATTGGTGTTTTGGTGTTTTCATTCCCCCACCCCTGTCTTTCTTAATTTAGCTACCCTAATAAGGTATATAACAGTAATTTATTGCTGTTTTAACATGCATTCCATGAATTAGATTAAGGATACACTATAAGTATTTTTTTCAAATGTTTATTTGCAATCAGTATAGATATATATAACTTTTTCCCTGGGGTTCAGAGATTTTGCCCACTTTTTTGTTTTTTGAGGTGGCATCTCGCTCTGTCACCCAGGCTGAAGTGCAGTGGTGTGATTTTGGCTCACTGCAACTTTCACCTCCCGGGTTCAAGCAATTCTCCTGCCTCATCCTCCCCAGTAGCTGGGATTACAGGTGCCCACAACCGGGCCTGGCTATTTTTTGTATTTTTAGTAGAGACGGGGTTTCACCATGCCGGCCAGGCTGGTCTCAAATTCCTGACCTCAGGTGATCTGCCCGCCTTGGCCTCCCAAAATGCTGGGATTACAGGCATGAGCCACTGTGCCTGGAGGATTTTGCCCACTTTTTAATTAGGTTGTTTATAACTTATAGTTGAGTTCTAAGAGACTTGAAAAATATTTTTAGATATAAATTCTTTACAAATATACACTTTGCATATATTTTCTTCCATATTCACTTAGCATTGTCTTAAGCAGAGAGGAAAGTTTTGAGTTTAAGTCCTCCTCCTCCTCCTTCCTCTTCCTCTTCCTCTTCTTCTTCTTCTTCTTGTTCTTCTTCTTCTTCCCTGGATAGTTCTTTGTATTTGGATCTGAAAACTCATCATTGGAGGTGACGTGGAGCAAGACGGCCAAATAGAACACCCCAGTAATCAACACCCCCAGCAGAAACTTCAATTTGAACAACTATCCACACAAGAAGCACCTTCGTAAGAACCAAAAATCAGGTGAGTGATCATAATATTTGGTTTTAACATCTAAGTAAGGAAGGAGGCACTGAAAGAGGGTAGCAAAGAATCTTGAATCACTTACACCAACCCTCCACTATCTCCTGGCAGTGACCTGTTGCACAGAGAGAGAATCCGAGCAGTTGGAGGAAGGGAGAGTGCAGTGATTGTGGGGATTTGAATTGGAAGTCAGTGCTGCCTGTCACAGCAGAAAGAAACGCAAGGCAGAATCCAGCCAAGACCTACAGAGGGACCACTGAGATCAGCTCTTTTCAGAGAGGAATCATCTGTTCCAACAGTCAGAACCTGAATTCCAGCAAGCCCCACCACCATGGGCTAAAGTGCTCTAGGGTTCTAAAGAAACTTGAAAGGCAGTCTAAGCCACAAGGACTGCAATTCCTGGGTAACTCCTGATGTTGTGGTTGTCTTGTTGACAGTGGACTTGGGGGGCACATGACCTAGTAAGACACCAGTTGGGGTGGCTAAGGGAGTGCTTGTGTTACCCCTCCCACAACCCTAGGAAGCACAGCTTGAAGCTCTAGGAGAAACTCCTTCTCTCCACTTGAAGAGAGAAGAAGAAATAATAAATAGGACTTTGTCTTGCAACTTTTATACCAGTTCATTGACAGTAGGATAGGGCAGCAGGCAGAGTCATGAGGCCCTCATTTCAGGCCCTAGCTCCTGGATGATATTTCCAGACACACCTTTGGCTGGAAGGGAACCTACTACCTTGAAAGGAAGGAACTAGATCTGGAAGGATTCATCACTTGCTGACTAAAGAGTCCTTGGGTCTTGAATGATCAGTAGTGACAGCGAAGCAGTACTTACCATGGGTCTTGGGTGAGACTCAGAGATGTGCTGGCTTCGGGTGAGATTCAACATATGCCAAGCTGTGGTGGCTGTGGAGAAAGACTCCTTCTGCTTGAGGAAAGGAGAGGAAATAACAAAGGTTATATGGTTTGGCAGTGTCCCCACCCAAATCTCATCTTGAATTGTAAATCCCATAATTTCCAAGTGCTGTGGGAGGAACCAGGTGGGAGGTGATTAAATTATTGGGGTGGGTCTTTTCTGTGCTGGTCTTGTGAAAGTGAATTGGTCTCATGAGCTCTGTTGATTTTAAAAATGGGACTTTCGCTGCACAAGTTCTCTCTTTGCCTGCTGCCATCCACATAAGATGTGACTTGTTCCTCCTGGCCTTCCACCGTAATTGTGAGGCCTCCCCAGGCATGTGGAACTGTAAGTCCAATAAAACTCTTCCTTTTGTAAATTGCTGAGTCTCAACTGTGTCTTTATCAGCAGTGTGAAAATGGACTAATACAAAAGGGGACTTTGTCTCGCAGCTTGGGTACCACTTCGGCCACAGAAATGTAGAACACCAAGAGAGCTCCTGTGGCCTCTGATTCCAGTCTTGGCTCCTGCAGTATTTTTGGATCCTCCCTGGGCTTGAAGAGGATCCACTGCTCTGAATGAAGAGAATTAGGACTGCAGCATTCAGTACAAGCTAACTGAAGAGCCTTTAAGGCTGCAGTGATCAAAGACTTAGATCACAACACCCAACCTCCTTTGAATACTTGGAAAACCTTCCAAAGAAAGATAGGTACAAACAATCCTGGACTGCAAAGACTACTATGAATACCTAACTCTTCAATGCCCAGAAACCAAAGAATATTCACAAGCATCAAGACTATTCGAGAAAAGATGACCACACCAAATGAAATATATAAGTCATCAGTGACCAGTCCTGGAGAGACAGATATGTGAACTTTCAGAAAGAGAACTCAAAATAGCTATTTTGAGGAAGCCTAAAAAAATTCAAGATAACACAGACAAGGAATTTAGAACCTTATTGGATAAATTTAACAAAGGGATTGAAATAATTTAAAAGAATCAAGCAGAAATTCTATAGCTAAAAATGCACTTGACATACTGGAGAATGCATTACAGTATCTTAACAGCAGAATTGATCAAGCAGAAGAAAGAGTGAATGAGCTCAAAAACAGTCTATTTGAAAATATACAGTCACAGGAGACAAAAGGAAAAATAAGAGGAATATGGTACACTTATAAGATCTAGAAAATAGCCAGAAAACAAGTAAAGAGAGATCTAGGTAGAAAGTTTATTTAAAGGGATAACAGATAACTTTTCAAACCTAGAAAAAGCCATAAATATTCAAGCACAAGAAGGTGATAGAACACCAAGCAGGTTTAACCCAAATAATACAACTTAAAGATATTTAATAATCAGACTTCTGAAGATCAAGGAGAAAGAAAGGATCCTAAAAGCAGCAAGGGAAAAGAAATAAATAACATAAAAGTAGCTCCAACATGCCTGGCCACAGAATTCTTTGTGGAAACTACAGGCCAGGAGACAGTGGCATCACATATTTAAAGTGCTGAGGAAAAAAATAATTCTAGAATAGAATCTGCAGTGAAAATATCCCACAAACATGAAAAAAAAAATAGACTTTCCAGACAAACAAAAGCTGAGAGACTTTATCAACAACAGACATGTCCTACAAGTAATGCTAAGGGAATTTCTTTAATTAGAAAGAAAACAACATTAATCAGTAATAAGAAAAGATCTGAAGGTGCAAGATTCACTGGTTATAGTTAACACAGAAAGACACAGTATATTATAACACTGTAACTGTGATGTGTAAACTACTTGCATATTGAGTAGGAAGACTGAAAGATGAACCTATCAAAACTAATAATCACAACAACTTTTCAATACGGAGACAGTATAATAAGAAATAAATATAAATAATAAAAGTTGAAAAGCAGAAGGATGAAATTAAATGTAAAGCTTTTATTAGTTTTCTATTTGCTTGTTAGTTTGTTTATGCAATAAGTATTAAGTGTTCATCAATTTAAGAAAATGGGTTATAAGATATTATTTCCAAGTCTAACAGTAACTTCAGATAAAAAAATATGGCAGATACACAACAAATAAAAAGCAAGAAATTAAAACACACCATCAGAGAAAGTCACCTTCACTAAAAGGAAGACAGGAAGAAAAGAAAAAAGAAAGGCCACTAAACAACCAGAAAACAAATAACAAGATGGCAGGAGTAAGTCCTTACTTATCAATAAAATACATTGAATGTAAATAGATTAAACTCTCCAATCAAAAGACATGGAGTGAGTGAATGTACATATATATACATCGGAACCCTGTTAACATATAGCACTTGTTTATATTATATATACTATGTATATATAATTCAGATATATATACCATATATAAATATATAATTCATACACACATGCACACACACACACACACATATATATATACTCATTCCAACCCTTGTTTATATATAAACAAGACCCAGTGATCTGTTGACTTACAAGAAACTCATGAACACAATTTACCTGTATAGACACGTGTAGACTGAAAATAACGGGATGGCAATTATATCAGAAAAAAAATAGATTTAAAGACAAAATTTATAAAAAGAGAAAAAGAAGGTCATTATATAATCACGAAGTAGTCAATTCAGCAAGAGGATATAACTGTTGTAATCTGCACTAAACACTAGAGCAAAGCAAATATTATTAGAGCTAAAGACAGAGATAGATCCCAATAAAAGAATAGCTGGACACTTCAGCATCCCACTGTCAGCCCTGGACAGAGTATCCAGACAGAAAATCACCAAGGAAACAACAGACTTAATCTACACTATAGACCAAATGATGCAATAGAAAAGAAAAACCTATTTTGTGAGGAGAAACTCAAGCCAGCTGCAGAAATTTGCATAAGTAACTAGAAGCCAAATGTTAATCACCAAGACAATAGGGAAAATGTCTCCAAGGCATGTCCGAGAACTTCATGGCAGCCCCTCCCATCACAGGCCCAGAGGCCTAAGAAGAAAAAATGGTTTTGTGGACCAGGGCCAGGGCCTTGCTGCTTTGTGCAGTCTCGGCACATGGGACCCTGCATCCTAGCCTTGGCTGAAAGGAGCCATCTTAGAGCTCAGGCCATTGCTTCAGAGGGTGCAAGCCCAAAGCCTTGGAAGCTTCCACGTGGTGTTGGGCCTGCAGTTGCACAGAAGTCAAGAATTGAGGCTTGGGAACCTCCACCAAGATTTCAAAGGATGTATGGAAACGTCTGGATGTCTAGGTAGAAATCTGCTTCAGGGGTGAGGCTCTCTTGGAGAACTTCTGCTAGGGCAGTGAAGAAGGGAAATGTGGGGTCAGAGCCCCCACACAGAGTCCTAACTGGGGCACCACCTAGTGGAGCTGTGAGAAGAGGGCCACTGTCCTCCAGACACCAGAATGGTAGATCCACTGACAGCTTGCACCATGCACCTGGAAAAGCCAGAGACACTCAACACCAGCCCATGAAAGCATCTGAGAGGGAGCCTGTACCCTGTAGAGCCACAGGGGTGGAAGTGCCCAAGACCATTGGAACCCACCTCTTGCATCAGCATGACCTGGTTGTGAGATAGGGAGTCAAAGGAGATCATTTTGGAACTTCAAGATTTGACTGCCCTGTTGGATTCTGGACTGGCATGGGGCCTGTAACCCCTTTGTTTTGGCCAATGTCTCCCATTTGGAATGGCTGTATTTATCAAACTCCTTTACTCCCATTGTATCTAGGAAGTAACTAACTTGCTTTTGATATTACAGGCTCATAGGCAGAAGGGAATTGCCTTGTTTCAAATGACACTTTGGACTGTGGGCTTTTGAGTTAATGCTGAAATGAGTTAAGACTTTGAGGGACTGTTGGGAAGGCATGATTGGTTTTGAAATGTGAGGACATGAGATTTGGGAGGGGCTGGGCTGGAATGATATGGTTTGGCTGTATCCCCACCCAAATCTTATCTTGAATTCCCACATGTTGTGGGAGGGACCCAGTGGGAGGGTGTGAGAATGGACTAATATAGAAAATTGGTACCAGAAGATTGGGACACTTCTATAAGAACACTTGAAAATGTGAAACTAGGGAACAGGCAAATCTCAGTCAAATTATAATGCTCAGTGTTGGAGGTGGGGCCTGGTGGGAGGTGATTGGATTATGGGAGTGGTTTCTATTGGTTTAATGGTTTAGCACCCCCCAGCCATTGCTGTCCTCATGGTAGATTTCTCACAAGATCTGGTTGTTTAAAAGTGCATAGCAGCTCCCCCACCATTTCTCTTGTTCCAGCCATGTAAGATGTTCCTGCTTCCCCTTCATCTTCTTCCATGATTGGAAGTTTCCTGAGGCCTCCCCAGAATCCAAGCAGATGTCAGACGCATGCTTCCTGTACAGCCTGTGGAACCATGAGCCAGTTAAAACTCTTTTCTTTATAAATTACCCAGTCTCAGTTATTTCTTTACAGCAGTGTGAGAACAGACTAATACAATAACTAGGGGTAAACTTAAGCAAAGATGTGAGAGATCTCTGCAATAAAAATTACAAATATTGATGCAAGAAATTGAAGAGGAGGCAGAAAAAGGAAAAATATTTTGTTTTTATGAATTGGAAGAGTAAATATTATTGAAAGGTCCATACTACCAGGAGCTATCTATAGATTCAATATAAACCGTATCAAAATACCAATAGTATTCTTCACAGAAGGAGAAAAAAAATTAAAATTTATATGAAGCCACAAAAGACCTAGAAGAGAAAAAACCATCCTGAGCAAAAAGAAAAACAAAAAAACTGGAGGAATCACGTACCTGACTTTAAATTATACTACAGAACAGTAGTAACCAAAACAATATGGCACCAGCACAAATGCAGACACATTGACAAATGGAACAGAATAGAGAACCAGAAATAAATCTGTACATCTACAGTGAACTCCTTTTTGGCAAAGATGATAAGAACATGCATTGGAAAAAGGACAGTCTCTTCAATAAATGGTGCTGGGAAAACTGGATAGCCATATGCAGAAAAATGAAACTAGACTCCAACTCTCATCATATACAAAAATCCAATAAAAATAAATTCCAGATTTAAATCTAAGACGTCAAATTAGGAAACCACTAAGAAAAAACATTGGTGAAACCCTCCAAAACATCGGTCCTGGCAAATGTTTCTTAAGTAACACCCAATAAGCACAGACAACCAAAGCAAAAATGAACAAATGGAATCATGTCAAGTTAAAAAGTTTGTGCACAGCAAAGGAAACAATCAACAAAGTGAAGAGACAAACCACAGAATGCGAGAAAATATGTGTAAACTATTCAACTGACAAGGGATTAATAGGAGCTGAAGCAACTCATAGGAAGAAATCTAATAATCATGTTAAAAGTGGGCAAAATATATGAATAGATATTTCTCAAAAGAAGACATACAAATGGCAAACAGGTATATGAAAAAGTGCTGAACATCATTGATCATCAGAGAAATGAAAATCAAAACTACACTGAGATATAATCCCATCCCAGTTAGTATGACTTTTATCCTAAAGACTTGCAACAACAAATGCTGGAGAGGATGAGGAGAACAGGATGTGGAGAAGATGTGGGAAAATTCTTAGTTTCTGGGAATGTAAATTAGTACAACCATTATGGAGAACAGTTTGGAGGCTCCTCAAAAAACTAAAAATAAAACTACCATATGATCCAGCAATCCCAGTGCCAGTTATATACCCAAAAGAAAGGAACCCATTATATCCAAGAGATATCTGCAGTGTCATTTTTATTGCAGCACTGTTTACAACAGCCAAGATTAAGAAGAAACCTAAGTGTTTATCAACAGATGAATGGATAAAGAAAATGTGGTACTTATTAACAATGGAATACTATTCAGCTGTAAAAAAAAAAAAAGGAGAGAGATTCTGGGGCCAGGCATGGTGGCTTACACGTGTAATACCAGCATTTGGGAGGCCAAGGCGGGAGGACCACCTGAGGTTGGAAGTTCGAGACCAGCCTGACCAACATGGGGAAACCCCATCTCTACTAAAAATACAAAAATTAGCCAGGCATGGTGGCTCATGCCTGTAATCCCAGCTATTCGGGAGGCTGAGGCAGGAGAATCTCTTGAACCTGAGAGGCGGAGGTTGCAATGAGCTGAGATTGCGCCATTGCACTCCAGCCTGGTTAACAAGAGTGAAACTCTGTCTCAAAAAAAAAAAAAAAAAAAAGGGGAGATTGTGTTATTTGCAACAACATGGATGAAATTGGAGGCTATTTTGTTAAGTGAAATAAGCCCGGCACAGGAGGACAAATTTCACGTGTTCTCACTTATCTGTGAAAGATAAAATTTAATACCATTGAACTCATGAAGTTAGAGAGAAGAATGATGGCTACCAGAAGCTGCGAAGGAGAGTGGGTGGTAGAAATTGGGATGGCAAATCGGTACAAGAATATAGTTAGATAGATCAAATAAGATCTAGTATTTTATATCAGGACATGGTAACTGCAGTCAATAGTAAATTATTACACATTTTAAAGTAACTAAAATAGTATCATTGGATTGTTTGTAACAAAAAGAAAGGATAAATATTTGAGGTGATGGATACCCCACTTGCCCTAATGTGATTATTATGTATTTTAAGCCTGTGTCAAAATATCCCATGTACCTTATAAATATATATTCCTACTGTATGCCCATAAAAAATGAAATTAAACCTCATCATCAAGGCCAAGGTCATCTAGTTTATCTATAAAATTATAGTTTTATGGTTTATGTTTAAATCTATGATTTCTTTTGAATTAATTTTTGTGAAAGGTGCGTGATTAGTATTTAGGTTTTTTTTTTTTGCATATAGACATACAATTGTTTCAGCACTGGTTGTTAAAAAGACTATCATTTATTAGTTTAGTTATCCACATACTATAATCACCTAATACCTTCTTACCATTATTACTTAAACTTTCATTTTTACATTTATTAAGAATAAGAAAAACAAAAAAGATTTTGTTTTCTTCATTTGTTTTTTTCTCTGATGTTCTTATATACAGAATTGAGATTTTTTATCTATACCAGTTTCTTCTTCTGCAAAGAATATTCCCATTATGTTCTTTGCAGAGGAAGAAACTGGCATAATATTAGGTTGGTGCAAAAGTAATTGCAGTTTTTGGCATTCCATTTTTTTTTTTTTTTTTTTTTTGAGACCGAGTCTCTCTCTGTCACCAGGCTGGAGTGCAGTGGCATGATCTCCGCTCACTGCAAGCTCTACCTCCCGGGTTCACGCCATTCTCCTGCCTCAGCCCCCCAAGTAGCTGGAACTACAGGTGCCCACCACCATGCCTGGCTGATTTTTTGTATTTTTAGTAGAGACGGGGTTTCACCGTGTTAGCCAGGGTGGTCTCGATCTCCTGACCTCGTGATCTACCCGCCTCGGCCTCCCAAAGTGTTGGGATTACAGGCATGAGCCACTGCGCCCGGCCCAGTTTTTGGCATTACTTTTAATGGCAAAACTGCAATTACTTCTGCACCAACCTATAAAAACACTAACATTTCCTCTGTTCATGAGTCATGTTTTTAATGCTGGTTTCAAGATTTTCTGATTGTCTTTGGCTTTCAACAGTTTGACCATGGGGTGTCTTGTGTGGATTTCTTCTTGGACTTTGTTGAGCTTCTTTTCCTGCTATTACTGCTTCCTGTGTTCTTCCCTTCCTTTCTCTCTCTCCTCTTCTGGAATTCCCATTCCACATATTTGGTACAGTTAATGGTGCTACTCAGATCCCTGAGGCTCTGTTCATTTTCATTTGTGAATTTTCTCTCTGTTCTGGAGGTCAGATAATTTCTATTAGTGTATCATGAACTTCATTGACTTTTTTCTTCTGGTGTCTCAAATGTACTAGACTTTTCAATGTCACAATACACACATCATCCTTTTTATGATGTATATTTTTATCAACCTTCTTTGGGTGTAAGTAATAGGCATACAAAATTTTCTTTAACTTTTAATTTTTTTTTAATTAAAAGCTGTTTAAACACTGTTTTAAAGACCTTTTGTAAGTCCAACATCTGAAACCCTCAGAAAATGTTTCTATGTATTACGATTTTTTCGAGTTTCATTGAAAGTCTCATTTTTTTTTAAGCCTCATCCAGGGATCCACCCTTATCCATCCTGAGAATTATTGTTGTTACCAGTTTTCTTTGTTTAAATTGGTAACTTATCGAAAGTGTTCTATGAAGTCTGTCTCTCCAGCAATATGCAGCTACTGATATCTCTGTGAAGATTTTTGTTTGTTTGTTTGTTTAATTCTTGATTTTATTTTTAATTCTGGTTTTCTAAGTGTATGCCACATCAGCACAGCTTAGAGGTCAGCCAATGACTTATCAGATGATCTGTTCAAACTCCTTGAGCCAACAACACCATTTGCTGCTACATCTGTGTGTGGATTGGAGAACACATCTAAATGTAAAAGTCTTCCCTGGATCTTTCTTTCTCCTGGCCTTTCTTGTGTTCCCTCCACATGTAAACATCATCTCATGTTTAGACAAGAACATGTGGATAGCTGGGACTCTCTCTGGTTTCTTCTTAGTGTGTGCACAGCCCGTAGAGGTGAAATTCCAGACGACCAGCATTATGTGTTAGCTGACAAAGGCCCATTGCAGCTGTGTCATTCCCTACATCTCTTGGTGAAATATCTGACAGGGTTGCTGGTCGGCTGCTTGGCCCCACTGAGATTTCAACTTTAGATCACTCATAATGTTGGCTTTCGCCATGCATTTGCTGCTGAGATGGCCACCATTTCCACTGTTGCCATGGATTTGGGGTTTTTTTTGTTCCAAATCAAGGAAGTTCTCTTCTCCAGAACGAAGTTCTTGAGTTTCACAGCTTGCTTCTCTCTTAAAAAATCTCTGTGTTAATAGATCAGGGAAGGGATGGGAGCAGCCCTAGACAAACACGCCGCGGAGTTCCACTGTTCTAACCCTAGGTTGAATAGTTTTTCCTGAATGAATGCTTATCAAATTTTGTATAGCTTGCATTAATTTCTGGGGTTCTAAAATTATGTTTCTGACAGCTTTGTCCAATTTTGTCATTGATTTTGGAGGAGAGAATTTGCAGAGCTTCTCACCCCACTGTTACAGAAAAGGAACTCCATTAACAATTACATTTTATTATAATTAGTTCCCTTTTCCAACTTATTGCATTAATCATATTCCAGGAAATAGGTTTTCACATGTGCGCTAATAATTTTAAAGATTAAGAGAAACTTATTTGTTAGCTTAATCTAATCGCATTTGTGGCTAAAACAAAAACTTATATTCTGCTAAATTTGAAAGCCTTCCAAAAGGCCATATAGAGTTTCCTCTCAAATGCCTCCCCCATTTAAAAAAAAGACCAAATGAAGTATAATAGAACTGCTGAGAAGATTTGCTATAATCTTTTTTTTGCCCAATTTTGCAGTCCAAGTAAAGCTACTTTAAAGTCCTTTTACATTCCTGAATGAAGATGAACTGATTAAGAAAAGCCATGAAGAGAGTCACATCGCTGGCTTAAAGTGAATGATGGAAGCCTGTCTGTGCAGCATCTTACAGAGAAGCTCACTTCCTCCAGCTTCAATTGGGAGCAGAGTCTGTGGCTGGAAGGATCATCTCTATTAAAAAGTCCCATCCTAAGTTATGGGCACACCGTGGATCAGGACATATTTTTAAAATGTGGAATGCTAATCCTCTGTGTTTCTATTCAAGATACTAAATACAAATTTTAAGTTACTTAGATACACTTTTGAAATCAAGTTCTGAAGGAGATACTTATTATGCTAAAATGCATACTTTGGTTAATTCAATTGAAACATTTGAAAATGCATGCATTCACTACATAGAAAAGAAGTCATATCATACAATATGCTTGAAAGAAAAAATAATTTCCTTATGAATCTTATTTGGAATTTCAAAGCTTCAGACATCATCTATTTATATATAACTTCATGGCTGAATTCATCTTTTAGAAGGAATAGGAAAGCATCAATAAATCCCTGGGATAGAATAGAGAATATTTTCTAATACGCAGGTCTAAATACTCAGTTGAAACAAATGTTTGTGATATTGTCTTTATATGTCTCTATCTTCAGTTCAGGCTTTAAAATAGGCATTAATTAGGTATTGCTCATAAGGTACACTTGATTCAAAACTAAAAACATATTATCAAACCATTCACCATTATATCCCTCTGAAAAAACAAAATGATCAAATTCACTGCCTGTATAATCCCCAGATTAAAAAATTATATTTCTCAAAATTGCTGTAAAATCTATCCTTTTAAAATATTTTTCACCTGAAAATCTTGCCAACTGTTATTTTATCAAACCCAGTTCATTGTTTTTTAAAGCCACTTTATTAAGATATGATTAGCATTGAAAAACCTATACATATTTAATATTTAACACTTTATGAGTTTGGAGAAAAGTCTATACCCATGAAATCATCACCACAATCTATACCATGAACCTATCCATCACCCCCAAAAGTTTCCAATCACCCTCTGTGGGGCAGATTCCTCCCTGTCTGAGCCTTCTCAGTTCCTGCTGACATCTCAGTCTGTGGCCTTGTGGGAAACTCAGAGAGAGAAACCCAGTGAGGTACTGCCCAGGTTCCTGACCCATAGTATATAAGATAACAGATGTTCGTTATTTTAGGCTGCAAAGTTTTGGGCTGATTGGTTATGCATCAGTAGATAAATAATAAGGTTATTTAACTTAACAAAAAATAGAAAATAATATTTTCCAATACTTTTTAAAAAAGAATGAACAGAGAAAGAGCAAGAGAAACATGTGACTGAGTGTATTCTTAGCAACATGATGGAAGGAGAAAGGAATAGTATATTAGAGAAAAGTCAAGAGACTGAGGACTGAAAATTTCTTGATTAACAAAAATATTACTTCAAAGGAAGTAATATATTTGAACGTATTAAAGTTTCAACCTTTGAAGTTTGTGGTTGTCTTATCAAAAGGAAGAACAAGGTTGTGGCAAAATAAGGAAACAACCAGGGCATGGAAGCAGGAAAATTGGGCAAGAATGAGAGCAGCAGGTGGAAGGTTCATTGAGCATGCAGTAGTGGACTACTTGGGATGCTTCAACTTAGGAATGACTTGAGCATATTTATTGGTTCAAAGAACACTGGTAGAGAGAGTATGAGTTTGAAACGTTAATTTAAAAAAAGAATCACAATTTTTGGAGCAGATCCGTTAGGTGGAATGGAGAAGCCTTGCAGATCCCTCTGGAAAAATGAACCATGGAGAGTCCCAAATTCATGACCCATGCCGAGTCCTCAGAGTCTAGCAGCAGAGGCTGCTCTGCCTCCTTGGTGTTTACCGTCCATCTGATTCTTCAGCAACACAACACGTGGAGGGCAGTGGGTGGGAGCTAAAACAGTCAGAATATGGCGCTAAAGGAACAGGTTGGCACCACCCTACACGGATTTATCTCTTTCCCTGCTACCTGTTTAGCTCTTGATGATTCTTCTTGGTTGCTTTTAGAAATGGTTACTCAGTATGTTTCATTTTTAGATTTTTTCCTGCCCTCATTCCTTTGTGTTACACAGTCAAACTACAGTTTCTAGAAAAAGATATTTTCATGAAGTTGATGCAATTTAAAAATTAATGTTACCTTTATTAGAATTTTAAAACAGCATGAGCTTCAAATCTACATTTGTGAGAAAACTGATTTTGTTGTTTCTGGTTTGTTTTTTTCCCTAACAATGGTTATAAAATTAACGAAAAAAAAAATGAGAAAGCTTTAACTTAATGGATTTTTTTCTGATTTGCATGCAATGAATGCTTTTCAAGAATAAGGTATATATTTATTTCTGCGGTTAACAATCCATTTCTCTTAAAATTTTAAAGGGTATCATGAAGGAAGCATGCATACGTGTGATCCACAGGGCCTGAGGTTCTTTGACATCAAGTTGATTTTTCTAAACCCACAGAGTGATATTCTAGCACTTAATTTAGAAATGCAGCTTAAATCACAGAAGCCATAATATGTCAAATGATCCCACACTCGCAGGGGGAAAACAGTAAGTAATGAAAAAGCTATGATTGCTTTTCTGTCCCTCCAAATGACAGTTATCACCTCAATGACCTGCTCCGGGCGGACCGGTCTAAACCTGACACACTAAGGGATAGCGTCATCTAACAGGGTAGTTACAAAAATCAATACAAAACCCATTTCAGAGATACTCTGTGTAAGAATCCTGGTGTAATGTTCATTTATTGAATAGGCCTGGGGAAAAAAACACAACAACTTTTCTGATATATATGCCTTACCTCCCAAGCAAAGGAATTCTGTAGGTAAGCAATAATTGTGTTTTTCAATCTATTACTTAGACTTGCCATGGCTCAGGCTGGAATCTAATATATGGGTGATGGCTATAACTCAATTATGGGGCCTCCACAGAGTCCTAGTGTATTCAAAGAGTAAAGACACAGAACAGGACAGCCCCCTAAGCTTCTCTTGGTAAATGTGTGTGCCTTTGTGTGTCAGTGGGTGTGAATGTGTGTGTGTGCACTCTTCATTACAAGCTCCTCTTGTTGCCTTTTTGGCTACTAAGGAATTTGAATATTTAAATTATGACATTTAACTAGTTAATATAATTTCCTTGGATCCCTTGCTCTTAATTTCTCGTCCCATGCATGTTAGATCCACAATGGGAACAAGTTCATTCTTGTTGAAAAAACAGATGTGCAGAGGCCATGGCTGGTTGGAAGGGCCATGTTAAATGTTGGAGGTTGACAGCCCCAGCTGAGGGCAGCCATGGGGCTCTCCCACTTGCACATCTGCATGACAGCAGCTGGGACAGAACCCTGGGCTTGGTAAATCTTGGGCTCAGCCAGAGAGGCAGTCATGAGAAATAGCTGAAAAATGGCACGTAGTGGGGACGCCCTCGACAGCAACTTGCAAAGAAATATTCTGACAGCTGGAAAAAAGATTTTAGCTCGAATTAGTTCTACTCCTGGGAAAGCTAATGGAACCTGCTAAATCAACCTACACACCAGAAGTCCAATCATCTTAACCTTCACACTTGATGACCATCACACAGTTTCATTACCTGGACGTTCTGATTCCAAATGAAGAGTCATCATGACATTCTTCAAATCACGGAATATTAACAAGAGCATTGTATGGTCAGAGTAATGCATTTTCAGACTCTTTATGCTAATTTCATACGGCCAATATTCATTGACAATACTGCTTATTAAACCTAGTAATGAATTGGACTTTAATTATTTTCAACTCCTGTATCATCTTCTAAATAGGTATTTATGAAATGACCTAGAAAGTCTTATTATGACAGCTCTTGCTTGCTTGTTCAACAGGTTCCCAAATTTGGATGATGTTTTGGCTGTCATCCAAACATTATATGAATGCAGTTATTGGACCCAGAGTCACATTCAGCTGTCTCATCTTACTCCAATCAATCATAATCTCGATAGTTGTCATGAAGTCCACACACGAGCAACAGAAAACTACAGAGATGAATGCCTGCATGGAAAATTGTAAGGTGAAAGCAGAATCCTATTCTTGTGTAAAAGCCAACTTTCTATTATTACTGAGTTTGATACAATAATAACCTTCTCTTTAAGCTTCAGAGTGCTGCCCTCATTTCCTGAAGATTGACTTTGGATATCATTATTCTTTTAGTTTTGATGTTTGAGAGACAAATAGATTCTGGAGCCAGATCACCCCATTTCAAATTATGACTTGCACATGCATTGCACAATGGGAAAATTATCCTCAGATCTCTCTCCTCAAATGTGAGCGAAATAGCAATTAACTCAAGGAGTTAGTGTGAGTCTTGATTGAGTTAGCATGTGCAGCATATTAAGGTCAGTATCTCCAACAGCAAACTCGTTGCTATTTCAGATAAAGTATGAGATATTATTTTCTTAAAGGAGTTTTTTTTTTTAAATCCCAGTTACCTGAACTGCATACACATCTATTTCTTGGTATACATGATGAACTGATGGGTTAGGTGTCTAACTGTCAAGGTTCCATCTAGGAGACAAGATGAGCAAGAATTAGAGTGGATGGCAAGAAGTAGAGGTGGTTGCCTGAGTCCCTGACTGCAGTGGCTAATTCTATAGGCTGCCTTAGCTCCAGCCTATGACCTAATTATCCAGAACCTCCATGAACATCCTTTTTAGCCTCCAGAATAGACATAACAAAGCCCATGGGGCCTGAACTTTGGACCACTGTACCTGTGGAGCTGGATTTTTGCACTAATCTTACCATTATTGATAAAATAATTTTTATAGGTTTGATAGTGTGAACTAGAGGAGAATGGGTAGCTCAGGATAGATATAAAGTAGAATATCACCTAACATTCATATTTAGAATCTTCTAGTTACTTAAGTATTTTTGTCTTTAAAGCTACATGAAATATATTCTGGGGTTATTCATTTTTCCAAGAAAGAATTACGTTTGGAAATGGAAGTCAACAAAAGGAGAATGGGTAGCTCAGGATTGATATAAAGTAGAATGTGACCTAACTCTCATATTTATAATCTTCTAATTACTTAGGTATTTTGTCTTTAAAGCTACATGAAGTATATTCTGGAGTGATTTGTTTTTACAAGAAATAATTATCTTTGGAAATGGAAGTCAACAAATGTAATCCAGATTACAACTTTACAGTTTACCACATCATGTGGATGAATAGTCAAACCAAGTTAACTTTCATGACACTTTGCAAACACTTCTCTATTAGAAAGGCAAGCAATGCATGGAAATGCTGCTAACTTGTTTGGAAATACAGATGACATCATCTCTGGAGAACAGTCATACTTGTAAGCCAAAAAAATGACATGAACTAGTTTACAACGAATAGTATATATGATTACTGGTTACTGTTTTTTTATAGAAACATTTTAATTTACTTGAAGATAACGAACTACAATTTTTGTGAATATTTTGTTCCACCCCGAAATTATTGGTTTTAAAACCACCATGATTCTGTATTTAAAAATCATTATGAAGAGGGCCAAATAAATGAGGCATTAGTGTGATGGCAGCACCCACATAGTTCAAAATGCCAGCTCTCTGGCTATTTACCCTTCAGGCTATCAGATGAGTGGCACATGGTGTCAGCATGTTTGGCCCTGCACAAACACAGTGGAGAAAAACAAAACATTGTCTTCCAGATAACCGTTTGCAATACTATGTGCCTAATGATGGTGTTTAAACATGAAGTGCTTCAGTTTGAGACTCTTTAAAGAAATAAATACACATTATAAATGCAATAAAATGATGCTAATAGCTCATCAGGAATGTAGTATGGTATATAAAAGAGACTTATCCTGGCAGTATTCAGGGATTGGAACAGACACCCTTGGTTCCCTCTCCAAAGGCCATGTAACCCACAGAATGTTCAGGTATTGGTGCCAGATGCTTCTGTGAAGTTCTGGTCTTCCCTCCATTCTTGGAGTAAGCATTGTTTTGTTTGGGTTAATCATAATTGTTTTATACCCACGACTTTGAAACAAGAGAAGTTGGGGCTATTTCAAAGGATCCTTCAGCTAGGTTATCTAGGGAATGCCCTGTGCTCATTCAAGAGACTTACTTGATCATTGGAGCATAATGATTAAAGTCACTTGATCAAAACTCCAGCTCTGGAAAATCCTTAGAGGAAAACTGCAAGATTTCTACCTGTGTGACTCCTTTTCAAAGTATGATTGTAATATTAGGAAATGCTTGAAAATAAGGAAAATAAACTCTCATCCTGCCTTGCAGCTTACTGAGAGAATTATGGGGAAAAATACATAAACATAAAGGTCATCTGTCTTAAGGCAGCAGAAAAAGCTGTCATTTTAGATGTTTACCTTGAATCTCTATAGCCAAGAAAGGCCAACAAGAGAAATAATTTTATTCCTTAATATGAAGCTGAGATGTGTTTGTAGTAATTAACATTGGTCCTTGGAGAAGATAAGTGTGGGTACAGCTCACTATTACAGGTTCTTACTCTTGACCTTAGATAATCCAAAAGCAGAAAGAACACTTGCTAACTGTTGTATTTCGTGATTTAAATATTGTGCTACAGTTGGAAGATCAAATGCCAATTGGAATTTGATTACTGTTTTATTAGTCCTGAGTAACTCAGACTTTAGGAAAAAGTAATACCATTATGTCCCCCAGCTCAATAAACAGCACCGCCACCCACTTCGTCGCTCAAGACAATAATGGAGGAAGGCTTTTTGATTCTCCTCCTTCTGTCTTCCCCTGCAAGTACTGCCCTTACTAGTCCATTAGCCTCACTGATGCAATATGTGACTGAATACACATTTATCCAATAGTCAATGAATCAGTTAGCTCCTGGGGCTGTCAATGACGGAGCTGGAAAAATAGATGACAGTTTAAGCCCCTTCCCTAAGGGGACATGAGGCTTTGTGCTGTGGAGACTTAAAGCAGTTTATGAGCAAGAGGAGTCAAGACTGGAGAGCGGGTCCTGTCCAGCTGCTTGTAAAAATAGTCCTATTCACAGGCAGCCTGAAATTCCAGAAACCTAGAGTGGTTAGTGCGCTCACCCTCAGGCCTTCATGATATTCCCATCACTCACAACCTCGTAGGTGGTGCTGTGAGGAATTAGGGAGATGCTTACAGCAGAGTGTCGGGACAAATGTCTTCTCCTGGATTCACGAGGACACAGAAACAGGACATGAAGGGGCTGTGGCCAAGGGTTCCTGGTGTGGATAAGAAGCCATACGTGGTGGGGAAACAGGCTCTGTGCAGAGTAGCTGGATGGGAAACTGTGAGCAGCATGGAGGTAGCCTGTGCAAAAAAGCATGTGGTCAAGGGAGCATGCGCGCACACACACACATACATATACACACGTGCACACACAACAAACACAATACACACACACAACACACACAAGCACACACAAAAACAAAGACAACACACACAACACACATACAACACACAAACACACACAACAAACACAAACACAACACACACACAACATACATACACACAACACACATACAAACACACAATAAACATAACAAACACAAACGCACAACACAAACAACACACATGCAACATACACACAAAACACACAACACACACAAGCACACACACAAGCACACACACAACAAACACAAACACACAACACACACACACATACACATGCCAGGCAGGCACATGCTGTGCAGAGCAGCCTGGCAGATTTCGATGTGACCAATGTTTTAGGAGGGATCAATCAATATTTGGATTTGTTGGTTACTAGCAAACTGCAGTGCTTGGCTAGGGGCCGAAGTATCTGTTTTTTTTAGCCTTTGGAGAAAATATGACCCTTTCCCTCTGTAGCCTTGGAATCCCAAATCCCCATGTCCCTGTCATCTAGGTCAGAGAAGAACCAGGAAAGAGAGAAGTTTCTGGCATAACTTTGCCAAGGTACCAGCTGGAGTCGTGTTGTTGACTCTTCCAGTTATTCTTGTACCTTTCAGCAACTTTAATGTTGATGTTATTTAGACTTTATGCTTCCAGTCCTATGACATACTTTATAAATATTCAAGGTGCGTGGTGGACTTTGGCTCTTGCTTAAACTTAGACCCCAATTTGCCATCCGAGCGGGGGTTTTGACTCATCTGAGTGAAAGATGAGGTGCACAGGACCGGCCTGGATTGCCCTTTTAGAAATCCTTTGAAACTGCAAGGAACCATCCTGGGTGACGAGGACCTGTCACGGGGTAAGCTGGGCACTTTCCACAGTCAAGGCTGGCACGTCCCAGCATACGTGCTGCATGTTACTCATTGCAAGACTAGGGCATGCCTCAGTAATCACAAGAAAAGCATTTTTATCTCCTATGTTATTTATTTCCTGGAGAGTCAGTCTCAGATTGTCACTCAGTATTATTTCATAGTGACTTATGGTGAGTTAAACTAACAAAATAAAGTTTCCAGAATAATATTTCTTAGAGGTTTTACTTATCTGTGAAGTTTTAATCAATGATTGTATTTGTTACTGTGAACAGGGAAAAAAACCTTCTGTGATCTCTAAAATTACAGATTACGGGGGAAAAATGCACTTCACTCTTGCAAGTTTACTGTTTTATTTACTTTCAGAAACGATTTCTGATTTATTATTAATAATTATTATTATTTTATTTTTAGAGACAGGGTCTTACTGTGTCACCCAGGTTGGGGTTCTATGGTGCAATCATGTACCACTGCAGCCTCAAACTCCCAGTCTCAAGTGACCCTCCCACCTCTGCCTCTCAAGTAGTTGAAACCACAAGTGCACCCACCACACCCAGCTATATTTTTTTTATAGAGATGGAGTCTCACCTTGTTGCACAGGCTGGTTCGAACTCCTGGGTCCAAGCAATCCTCCATCCTCTACCTTCCAAAGTGCTGGGATGGGATTATAGGCATGAGCCACTGTGTCCAGCTCTTATTTGATTTAGGATTGATATTAAGTTCATGTGTATGCACACACACACACACATAAACACACACAGACACAAATTATCCATTATCAAATTAAGAAACAGGACTATTACGTATGTCAGAGGTATAGAATGACAACAGATCTTGAAGTCCATGATTAGGTTTGGGACAATATGATTTGACCCATATCTGAATCCATAAAAGAAGAATGCATACACTAGGAAATGCTGGAGGGGCCCTTCATTGAAAATATAACTCATTATTTTTTAAGTAGGAAGAGACATATGCAAAATCATTTAAAAGATAGACTTTAAAAATACAACTTACTTTTCTTCACAAACTGCATTATATTAATATGCCAGAAAACACAAACACACACACACATACACAAGAGAGAGCCCAAGACAGGGCCAAAGAAGTCATTTGTTAGCATATATTTTGTTAAGACAACACGCTCTCCATATTTCTACCCCGATTCCCCATGGGAGTCTTCAGTCCACAGAATGATCCTAATTGAATTTTCCCTGCCTAAATGGAGTCTGCCCTGATGTGAACTTGCTTTGAACATGATGACAGGATGGGACGTCTCAGAGCTTCAGTTCCCTGAGACCTAGGGCCCTCATTCTATTACCTCCATTATCTAAACAAATAACCTTGGACAAATCAATTTACATTAATCCAACCTTGTGGTATGCAACTCCCTAGCTCCTTCACAATGTCTCAATCAAGATTCAAATGAATTTACTTCAATATTTAGCTATAAGAGAACTTAATCTCCTACATAAAACTCAAGTCCATTGAACATTATCTGCAAATAAAAAAATTCAATATAAAATAGTTAAAAATCTAAATAAAAAAAGAGATTGTGTAAAATTATATTTTCTTTATGTTTAGAAGAATAGAATTCAAAATGTCTTCATGTGAAAACATAAACCAAAGGAGAAAATGGCACTCTAAATTTGTCAGAGACGTTCTTTGTCATACATTGAAAGCAGCCCTTTAGTTTACAGGTAATTTTCTTGCATTTTTTGATGCTCAAGGCTGATTATGCTTAGTGTTTGTGCAGTAGAATCTTGGGACATGTGGCAGCTTTGCAGCTTTGATTCTTGTTCAGAAATAGTCACTGTCTCACCCCTTCCAAGCTGCATATTCCTTTTTTTTTTTTGCTTTGCCATGTGTTTTGCATCTCCTCCGCACGGAGAAAATATGCCTTCCCCTTCTTGGTCTGTGTCCAGCCTGTGACTTGCTGGGGTTAGTGGGATGTGAGTGGAGTCAATGCAAGTGGATGCCATTGTCATAAGAAAAGCATGGTGCCCGCTACCACACTTTCAGCCTATGCCCACGATGGACATATTTGAAACAGATCTAAACCAGATGCCTGGGGAAATTCCAGATCCAGGGGATGCACAGAAGATTCAACCGGCTGAGTCCAGCCTATATCAACCCTTCCCCAGGGACACATAAACACAGGTGAAAAAAATAATAACTGCCGTTTAAGCCAATGAGTTTGGGGAAGGGGTAGTTAAGCAGAAATGGCTAACTGATTAGGGCAGGTACGCTGCACAGATGAGCAGCCCCATTTTCTTCATGCAACTAAGTCTCAAACTTTCTCAGTTACATGCCTTCCTTTGTCTATACTCATACTCATCGTGTCTGGCGATTCAGAGGTACTCTGAATTAGGAATTCTGAATAAGAAGTCTGAAATGAACAATATGACTTCAAGAAAAAAATGTTTATGGGAAAGATTTGAACTCATTTAGGATCTTAACTATGCAGTTAATTACTTTTATGTTAGGTGTTGGCTAACGAAATAAAGCTCATACAAGTGCAGACAGAGAGCACTTGCCATTCTTGCCATGAGGCCTCCGGGACATGATCTGGCCTGTTCAGGCTCTGTGGTTCTAATTCAGGGAAGAACAGCGTACTTGAGGTGGGTAGTCAGGTCTCGTTTCCCCTATTTCTCCAAGGGAGGCTCTCTTATCACCATGTCATGCCATGTTATACAACCTACATTCACTCAAAAAGCAGTGGGTGCACACTTAGGCAGACATAAAGGACAACCAGCCACAGGCCTTGTTTTCAAAGAGTTTTAAGAGTCTCATAAAAATAATCTAGACAGAGAGACAATTAACTGTAATTTGAATGAGAAATATATGTCATAACAACACAGTAATGACATAAGACGATAACCAAGGGCTTATGATATGTTGGGAGCTGTGTTAAATGTTTTATGTACCCCGCCTCAGTGAATTATCATAAGAACGATCTAAGTTAGACATTACTATCGTCCATGTACAGTTAGAAAATGAAAGTGCCTACAGTTTAAGCAACTTATCTACACTGTCCCCACTGGTAGATTGTTGATGTGAATTTGAAACAAGATCTTTTGGACTACAAAGTGCCTGCCTGAACCTCAGTGTTTCTTCCCATTGATGTTCCCCGATAGAATGTGATAGAACTGAGAAGGAGACAGGATTATATCCACGAGGGTGAGCTCAAGCAATACTTTACAGGCAATGGTCCATGGCACTGATCCTAGAGGAATGTCCTAAAGTTTGACAAAATAGGTGGAAAGAGATTAGGTTTACTCATTAGAAGAATTTAGCTGATAGCAGCAGAAAGGAAAAGAAATAAAGCCATGGAATTGGCCTGGAAAAAAAAATTTGACTCAGGAGGTAGGAGGCTCCAAAAGCACACTTTGATTTTTCTTTTCACACTGTCCCCTTGGGCTAACCCTGCTGGTAGCACTCGGTAACATGTGCACAAACTGAGGGTTGCTGCTCTACATAAGTGGTAATTTTCATGTTTAATATTTTAAATTTTCTTCAAATATTTGGAGTCTGTGTGTATGTGTGGGCATGTGTGTGTGTGTGCTTATGCCTCTGTCTACTAATAAAACGGCACTTTTAATTTAGACTTTGTTCAGTAATATTTTAAGTACAGTGACACTAAGCAAGTAATTTGGATACGAAACTGTTTTCAAGTTTATAGATGCATGGTGTGTATAGTCTTCTATTTACTCCCTCAACTATTACTTTTTATGTCTTATTATCCATTATGTGTAATTTGCAATAGAATTTGGCTCAAGATGACTAAAGTTTACGTTGGAAACTTACTTTTTATGTCTTATTATCCATTATGTGTAATTTACAATATAATTTGGCTCAAGATGACTAAAATTTACACTGGAAACTTCCCTAGAGTTTGTTCAGAAATTTCTCTACCATTTTGATTACATGTTGATTTCTGTGATCAAAATACTAGCACAGAGTGAGAAAGCACGTGTCCTGGTTCTGTGGTATAGAGGGCAGAAGAGCCTGCTCTTGTACCAGCATCGTCG
The DNA here is from genome assembly GCF_029289425.2 of Pan paniscus. Lineage (NCBI taxonomy): Eukaryota > Metazoa > Chordata > Mammalia > Primates > Hominidae > Pan > Pan paniscus. The sequence continues at coordinate 4,672,618 of NC_073253.2, read as the reverse complement.
TGTTCTGTAAATCATTCCTATGCACTTGTCTCTATAATCTGTTCCTAAAGTATTTAAAACAAGAAGCAGCTCTTACCTTGAAAGATCCTGAGGCCAAAGTTCCACAAAGTAGTGTGGCTCAGGACGGAGGGATGAGGTGGGTCCACCAAGACCACTGCTGGGCTGGGCTGGATCAGACAGCCCATGTCATCTGCATGACGCTAGGCAGTGAGGCTGGGCTCAGGCTGGAATGGAAAGAGCACAGATGGAAGAGAGTGACCTGAGGCACCATTAGCTACCCAAGAAGGAAGCTGAGTGTTTTCTGTGATGCTCAGAGAGTCTAGGAAAGCCTTCAGATGATGAATAGAAGGAGGGGTACATGAAAGGTTTCTTGAATTTGGTGAATAACAAGAGAAAGAGGACAGATGGGCAAGTTATGGCCATCAGATTGGGATTGATTCTGAAGCAGCAAGGCTCAGGTCCAGGCTGAAATCAGTGAGAAGGTGACCCAGAAACCAAAGAGAAGGTTGCCTCTGTTCTGGACAGGGCAACTGTTTGGGAGTGAACAGATGACCATTCCAATGCAAATGCCCATACTGTCCAGAGGACAACCCCAGCAGGACATCCTGGTGGCAATTTTTTTTTTTTTTTTTTTTTGGCAGAGTCTTGCGCTGTCACCAGACTGGAGTGCAGTGGTGCAATCTGGGCTCACTGAAACCTCCACCTACTGGGTTCAAGCGATTCCCCTGCCTCAGCCTCCCGAGTAGCTGGGACTACAGACGTGTACCGCCACGCTTGGCTAATTTTTTGTATTTTAGTAGAGATGGGGTTTCACCATGTTGGCAAGGATGATCTCGATCTCCTGACCTCATGATCTGCCCACCTCGATCTCCCAAAGTGCTGGGATTACAGTCATTAGCCACCATGCCCTGCCCCTTGTGACATTTTTGACAACAAAGTTACCAAAACGTGAGCATCTGCTTCTTCTGGTTTCTATTTTTAGATGGATCTCACAAAGAAATTTCGGTAACAATGCTATAAAATCCATAGCTAAAGCCTGCTCCACCGCCTCTATTTCAAATGAAATTTAGTAATATCAGTAACCAGGGGATTAACTTACTGACGCAGTCACAAGACAAACCACACATCTTAAAGGGAAAGAACTTTTTACTGTGCTTTACAATAAAGATGGGTGCACTTGAATTTAACTCCCCCGCATATTAACATACAGGGTGAGAGTCACCAAATGCACCTGCTGCCTTTCTTCTGAGAATCTTGCAACACTTCACAGGAATTTGAGTTTCCTTTATCCTCGAAGTAAACCTTCTAAGTACACAAATTAGATTACTTCTGAGAAGCCCCGAGAATTCCACATGTGATTACTTTATCCTCAACATCTCTGGCAGAGGCAGAGGCGGATTGTAGAGCAGGCAGGGGAGGGCTTCATTTTTCCTCTGACTGAGAAGGGATTTGAGGATTTGTGAATTTCACATTTTTCACATTAATTAATCGGGGGGGATAATCAGAATTAGAAAAAAGATTTCTGATGACAAGCTGAGGCCAAAAGAATGTCATCAATATTATTCCAATTTAATTTAATTTGCAAAAGAAAACACACAGTGAAATATCAAGGGGCTGTACTCAATACATGATAATATTTTAATAGCATAAATGTAATGACCATAATCTGTTGTAGTCCCCAGTGACACTTGACACATCCTTTACTTTTCATGTTTTAGTCACAGGTTTCAGATTAATTGTACATTCAGCATAATAGAGCTATAAAAAATCCACTATGTGTAATTGCAAGGAAATTTTTTCTATGTATAATAATCCAAAAAGCATTTAAAAGTAAAAAAAAGTGATTTTTCAATTAAAAAATCGTAATTTTTCCCATTTTCTTCTTTGGTTCTCAGATTATAAAAGTGAACATCTTATAAAAGATGTTAATCTTTTTTTTGTTTTTTTGAGACTAAGTCTCGCTCTTGTCTCACAGGCTGGAGTGCAGTGGTGCGATCTCAGCTCACTGCAAACTCTGCCTCCTGGGTTCAAGTGATTCTCCTGCCTCAGCCTCCCGAGTAGGTGGGATTACAGGTGCCCACGACCACACCTGGCTGATTTTTGTATTTTTAATAGAGATAGGGTTTCATCATGTGAGCCAGGCTGGTCTGGAACTCCTGGTGATCCACCCACCTCAGCCTCCCAAAGTGCTGGGATTACAGGGGTGAGCCGCCACGCCCAGCCAAAAATGAACATCTTATAGAAGATGTTAATCTTATGTGATGATACTGTTTTGACTTATTTTTCACCTTAAAGGGAAAACTGTGCTCTTCCTTTATGACTTTTTCCTCTCATACTATATCACAGGCAACATTTTCCTCCATTACACATCTATGGAATACGGCACTTCCCCTTTTATTCTCCCCAGCAAACAACTTGCCCCCTTTTTCCCTGGAAGTCCACACTTCCCTGTGGGTCTGATCCTTGCAGCCTGGGAGAACCCTTTCCCTTTGGAATGGAAGTGTCCCCTCCTGGTGCCACTGCAGCTCCGCAGAGCAGCCAGAGTACCTCTCTAAGGAGTCTGCTAGCATCCTGCGTCTGCTATAACAACTAGGGTAGCTTAAAACAGCAGAAACCTATTTTATCACAGTTCTGGAGGCCAGAGGTCCAAAATTAAGATGTCAGCAGGTTGAATCCTGCTGCAGGCTCCAAGGAATAAACCCAGTGCCTCTTCCATCTTCCAGTGTCTGCCACAGTCCTTGGTGCCATGTCTTGCCTTGCAGGTGCACCCCTCAGTACCTGCATTGTAATAACTTTGCATACAGATTTTTACTGTGCAGTTCTTTGTAATCTACTACCTATTGTTGCAATGAACTATTTTTGAAAATGCTTTATTTACATATATCTTTTATTTCAGCTACAGCAAGAGTTTCATAGCTTATTGGTTTTTATAAATTTTTGTATGTGAAATATCTACTAAATGTGTTATATTTTTCCACTTCCTCTCTACCCTTCCAAATTTAACAGATTTTACCTCCTGTTGTTTTACTTTTTTCTCTTTCTCATAGTATTTGAGTTTAGCTCTTTGGCAAGTAACTCAACACTCGAACTCAGCAAGCAAAAAATAGGACAGAAAATAATTTTTAACGTAAACAATGTTGTGTGTTGCCAAATTTCCTGTTCAGTTTTTGCTGAATACATAATCTTTACCTAACATAAAATGCATGGAGAAATGCAGCTCCGTCACCTGTGGGTTGAGGGAGAATGCATTCAGGTCCTTCACCATTCTAAAGCACTCACCTCTGAAAGCATGAAAGCGTGAAGCAGGTAAGCATTAATTACCAAATGTGTTATTTCTAAAAATCACTTCCTAGAAGTTTACCTAGTATCTTCCTGCTGTGAAATGAAACAGCCAACTCAGGCACTCAGCCCCAAATGTGGCCTCTGCCGCTTCCTCCCCATCATTTCTCCTGAAAGTGGTTTGGGCGCCCAAGAGAAGACAAATATACTGATTTTTTACTGGTCAAGAAATGTGTGCTTATTGGCTGTATATGGGTTTTCATCCTTTGACCTTTGATTGTAAAGTAGACAGATACCACTTTTTTTTTTTTTTTTTTTTTTGAGACGGGGCCTGGTTCTGTTGTCTAGGCTGGAGTGCAGTGGCGCAATCTCGCCTCAAGGCTCACTGCTATCTCCCTTTGCCAGGCTCAAGCAATTCTCACGCCTCAATGTCCCGAGTAGCTGGGACTACAGACACATACCACCACGCTCAGCTAATTTTTTGTATTTTTAGTAAAGACGGGGTTTTACCATGTTGCCCAGGATGGCCTTGAATTCCTGATCTCAGGCAATCTGCCCATCTCGACCTCCCAAAGTGCTGGGATTATAGGCATGAGCCATTGCATGCAGCCCAGATACCACTTTAAATAATGTAGGTGACGATTCTGTTTTAATATCTGCAAACCATTATTTATTTCCTGGGAGCTTCCTCAGCATTGCTACCATCAACAGTGTCTTATTTGGGCAGGCAGTGTACTGGGACTCTTGGAAACGGTTGAAAGTCCAGCTCAACTCCACTCTGTGGTGGCAGCTGCTGTCTGATCTCCAGCGGGTACCCTGGACACCGCAAGCATTCCCTCTACCTGATTCAAATCCAACCAAATTATCAATGAGGCTCTGGTGCCTCCGGCTCCTCAGATTTGACAGCGTGCTTGGTCCATTTCTGAAAGCATTCTCTTCACACCAGCGATGAGAGAAGCGAAGAATTTTAAACCCAAATGCTTTGAACCTCAATAAAAATGATACAGGGGGTGAATAGAAAAGAACAATATAATCCTTCCACTTGGAATAAGCATATTCTGCTCATGATCTTATCTCACAAGATCGTGCAGCTGTTGAGTAAATTTTGAGAATCTCTACTTAGGGCTTCTTGTATTAATCAAGAAAAATATGTTCAAATTGGATAAAAATATGATTGCCGCCAAAATTGACAAGAACATCTGGAGAAGGGTTTAGTTCTCTCCTGGAGGCACATGGCTTCAATATTAGCAGGCAGATGAAGCTTGAGAGAAATCAAAGGATGCAGAAAAATTAAAGACAGTCCCATGGATGCTTTCTCTTTAACATGTTTGCACAGAACACCAAATCCATGAGGGCAAGGACTCTTTCTTATTTATTTTGCAATCGCCAGTGCTTAGCTTGGGAGGGCACTTAGGTGGGGCACATTCAAGATTGTTTAATTGATGGAATTAATCTGTTTTCAGGAGACTATGAATAATAAGACAGCCACAGCCTTCACTTGTTCATTTCTTCAATAAATATTCATTGAGCATCTCCTGAGTGTCTGGTCATCAGTCCAGCCAGAGAGGACAAATGATTTGAGAAACCAAAAAGAAAAACCCTACTCTCATGAGACTTAGCTGGTGGAAGAGAGAAACAGAATAAGCATAATATGTCAGGAAAATACACATTATATATTAGACAGTGTTAAGAGTTTTAAGAACATTTCAGCAAGAATAGAGGCTAAGGAGTTATGAAAAGAGAATACAATTTTAAATAGGCTGGAAAGGAGAAATCACCCTAAGAAAGTGCCAGTTGAGCAACTTTTAAAACGTAGAGAAAGAGACAGCCACTTGGGCGGTGGGAATGATAGACTCACAGGCTCCAGCCAATGCAGTCCGAGACACGGCGGGGGCCGGTGTGGCCACCCCAGAGCCTCAGTGGGAAGGAGCAGTGGGTGAAGCAGGGGGCCCACTACAGTCCTGGGGATTGGGTATCCCAAACTCAAGAAGTCCAAGCCTGTGCCCTTCATCTTCCCCCAACACCTGCCCCATCTGCCATCTTCCCCACGTCAGCAAATGGCAATTTTACCTTCTAGTTGCCCATGGCAGCAATCTTGGCAGCATCTCCCCTTCTCTCACACCCACCTCTAAATCCTTAGATTAGGCTTTACTTCAAACACATGCAGACTCCGAGCTCCTTCAACCCCACAGCTCCCACCGGCCCCCGCCACCATCACAGCAGCAGCCTCTGAACTGATCTGCGGCCCCCACCCTGGCTGTCACCCTCCATCTGCCTGGTCCTACAGAGTCTCTTCTCTGAGAGGAACCCTCAGTAGAAGTCAGTGAGGTCCTGTCAGGTCCGGGCTTCCAGGGACATGGCTCCCAATCCTCAGAGGAAAGCCAAGCCCTACGGTGACTTGTGTGCTGTTTCACCCATATCCATTGAGGTCACAGCAAGAGTCAGAGGCTATGCTCAGATTGGAATAATTTGAGGAGGGTTTAATAAAATGATTCTTCACAAAAGCCATGAGCAGCGGGGCAGGAAAACTCCAGGGAATTGGGGAATGGCTGGGCTAGCAATGAGTGTCTGATTGCACGGGGGCTGGGGTAGGAGTGGTGGAGAGGGCTGCTGTGGAGAAGCCCTGAGCTTCACAGAGGGAGGCAGGCAGGCGAGGGCCTTGCAGGGCACAAGCGAGGAGAATAGGAATCTGGAAGGAAGCCAGGGGAAGAGGAGCATTGACACGGGCATGGGATTCAGCCCATGGGGCACGGGTAGGGTGCAGAACGCAGACCTCAGACTCATGGTGAGAGATGACTCCCCGCATTTCCTCTTTGGTGTCACTTCCTCCACACTGCCGACTCTCACTCTGAAGCAGCTTCACCAGCGTCCTTGACTCCTGCCTCAGGGCCTTTGTGCTGACCATTTGCTGGCCTGAGCATGCATCCCCCTCACATCCTCAATCACCACCCCCTCCTTCCAGTCACCCCGCTGCTGCCACCTCCTCAGGGAGTATCCCTCCATTTCAATAAGCAGAACTCTGTCCTTCTCACTCAGCCCAGTCCTTCCCTCACTCCCAATTGCCTTTGGACACTCTATGTCAGATTTTTTCCAGAGCCCTTGTCAACCTCTGCAAAAAACCTACAAAATGTACTTACAAATTATGTTGATTGTGGTAATAAGGCTTTCCAGGGAAACAGAAATGGTAAGAAATATGTATGTGTATTTCACAACTCTAAGATAAGAAATATATATATATTTAATATATTTAAAATATGAAATATACATGTACATAGAAATGTACACATACGAGTGTGCATGTGCTTGCATGTGTGTGTGTGTGTATGTGTGTGTGTACTGTGTGAGCTAATTCCTTTTAATAATAAAAGGAGATTTTTTATGAGAAATTGGCTCATGCAATTCTGGAGAACCAGAAGACACACAATTTACCTCCTGCAAGATGAACACCCAGGAAAGCCTGGTGTAATTCCAGGCAAGCCCAAAAGTGTGAGAAACAGGAATGCAGGTGATGTAAACCCCAGTGTGAGGGCGGAGAAGACTGTGGTCCCAGCTGAAGCAGATAGGAAGAAAGGAAAGGGGCAAAATCCTCCTTCCTCTTCACCTTTTTGTTCTGTTCAGGCCTCCAGGGACTGAAGGAGGCCGACCCATATTGGGGAGGAAAACCTACTGGCTGAGTCCAGAGACCCAAACGCTGATCATCCAGAAACACCGTCACAGGCACACGCAGACATGAAGTGTAATTTGATATCTGAGCAGCCCCTGATCCAGTCTAGATGACAGGTAAATTGATCGTCAAAACTGTGAACCCTATGCTAGGGTGTTTTCCACTGACTGACCCTGGGCACCTGGAGTGCAGGTGCCCCCAGAGTGAGCGCCCACCTAACATCTATTGAGTGAATGAGTGACGGTGGCTGTGACTGAGGCTCCTCCTTTGGGACACAGTGAAGACACTGTGTAGCCCACTGGTTTACTAAGTATCTAAAATCCAAGATAAAATCAGAGAACAAATATCTCAGATTTCTCTGTACTCATAAAGCAGCCATTTTCTGTGTGTTAAATATTTGGGTAATTTTATTAACCAACAGCAAACTTCAGTTAAATACAGGTCCAAAGAGCCTCATTAAATTTTAATTTTAAAATGAAATCATGAGGATGAAAATAATTTTAGGAAATTGAAAGAGCCAGGACAATGACCTCTCAAAGATGTGCATGTCCTAGTTCTCGAGACCTGCGAATATGTTACCTTTCATGGCGAAGGACTTCGCAGATGTGAATAAGGAAACATCTCGAGCTGTGAAGAGTATCCTGGAATATTCAGCGCAGTGGGGAGCGGGGGCTAATGTAATTCCACAGTCCTTGTGAGAGAGCAGCAGAGAGCTGCAACCAGAGGCTCCAGAGGCACCCAGAGATGAGAGGATGGAGGCCGAGGTCAGAGCTACGTGCGGCCAGGAGCCAAGGCCTCTAGAAGCTGGAAAGGGACCAGGTTCTACCCCACAGCCTCCAGAAGGAAGCAGTCCTGTAGGCCCCTGACATCCAGGGAGCCCCATGTGGACTTCTGAGCCACACGACTGTGAGATGAGAAGTGTGTGCTGGTTTCAGCCATCGAGTTTGTGGGAACATATTCCAGCAACACAGGAAACTGGTACAGGAGGCGAGGGGAGCTGTTCTGGCCTTGGGCAGTGTCTGTGATATCAGAGTTGTCGCCCCTGGGTCAGGATCCTCAGGCCTCGGATTCTGTGCAGATTTGGCCAAATTTAGCAATTATTTGGACACATGACAGCCTTAGGATTCACGCATCTAATTTTGTAATTTTTATGGAGATCCTGGGGGCAAATTGTTTTAAAATTTCAACATCCTTGCCGATAATTGTGACTCTGAAGTAATATTGGTATACTTTAAAAGCTGTCAATTTAAGAAGAGTATGATTTTTTCACAATTTTACCTTTCTCTTTCCAAAGAGAAAAAGTTGATAGATATAAATATGTAAATATAGGTGTGCAATTACCACCAATTACTTTGTTAATTTGATTTTTGTCATTTTCTCAGTATGCATGTGTGTGTATGTATGAATGGTATTATCATATAGACTATAAATCATTAGTAATTATTACTATGAACGTATAGCTTTATTAATAGTTCTAATTTTAGAAATAAAGGCCACTAAAATATCTGTGAACTTTCTAAGGATCTGCCCACACACTTTAAATAATACTTCTACCATAATAAGTTTCAAATAATCACTTAGTGATTGTAATTTTCTTTTGATATTCACCTCAATTTTAAGCTGGGAAAGACCTGCCGGTCACAGTTGATTTCTTGAACAAAAATGTCCATTTTGCATTAACCTAGACTTCCAAAATGATTTGTCTACTTTCACTTTGATTTTGGAGGGAGGTGTGTATGGCTTCCCTTCTAACTCACCTAGTGAGGGCATTCTAAAGCCACAGTCAGAATTAGATTCAAATACACTTTCCTGTTATTTCTTCTTCCTATCACAAATGTCCTTTCACATGGCCAATGGTTTTGTGGGAAGTGAGCTCACAATTTCATTCTATTGCACATGTCATATAGTTTTACCCTTTTTCTTCAGTGTGGGTCAGAAATGGGTGAACATACTTGACTATGAAGCTCCTGGTTTGGGGATGGGTGCTGGAATCTGCTGCTCAGTTGCATGAGTATTTTCTTTTGACTTGGGGGATTTGTTTACCCAGAAAATGACCAAAAACTACCAAAAATGTTATTAAATTCAAACTTAAAATGAGTTATGTCATTTAAGATTGATAATTTCTGGCTGTTAATAAAGAATTTTCCCAGTTAGCTCATCTAGATGTTAGGGGAGAAAAAAGGTCATTGTAAAGTACAGTACTATGTAATGCTTATTCTTGAAGAGAAAACATCAAGACCGCAAACTCCTTTCCCTGGGGTTAGAGGGTTAGAAGGGCATAGTAGAAATAAGGCTCAGTGATTTGGCTTGACTCAGGTGCACACTTGTACCAATTTGCACATCTGGTAAAAAATGCACTTTTCGTTAGTCCTCACATTTCTCTTTTAAATATGAATGAGAATTTCTTCATCCCCCTCCTTCTGTTTCTCTGTCCACCTCTCTGTCTCTGTCTATTTTCTGTCTCTGTCCCTGTCTTTGCCTCTTTTGTTTCTCTCTCACTGATCACAGCTTCTCAGCCCTCTTTGATGGTGCCTAGGCCTCTTTCTTCTCTTACTGTCCCCAGACACTCACTATAGTGATGATCTCATTTTTGGCTCATGGCTCAAAAATCATCTGCATGTTGGTAATTCCCAAATTTATGTCCCTGAACTCTGAACTCTTCTTTCTAAACACGTTCGCATTCACACTCCAATGTCTAATTGACATCTCAAACCTAACACTTAAACCACTTAATTATTCAGCTAATTGTTGATAAGGAGACAGCAGGGTCTGCTGTGTGACTCTTCTACATCTGTGGACATCTGGTCTGCTCCAGAGTTGGGGAAGCAAGGCTCTCTGGATCGGCGTGTCAATGTGTCTATTGCAAGGAAAGGAGAGCAGGAATTTATACGGGCTTGAAGGACTTCCACCTTCACCTATAGTGGCCATTATGCCCCCCAATTCCCCCCCTGCCCCAAATCTAAAGGCATGTGTGCTTGCTATGAAAGTACGTCTTTCAGAAAAATCAACTGCCCTCCCCACCCACTCTGCCAATGAGGCTGCTCCTGCCCAGTCCTTCTTATGAAGAAACTCTGCAGCTCCATTTCAGCCCTCCCTACTCAAGCTTCCCCTGCATGTGTTGGTCCACAGATGTAAAAGAGGTTAGTGCCCGCTAGATGCTCAGTGTTTGTCAAGCCAAACTCTTCTAACTCAGAACATATTCGATAGCCTTGTATATTCAAAAATATTATTTGAAAAAGCATTTGACTGTGGAGGTAAAAAAAATGCTTAACTGACATTTGCACTTCAAAATGTCAGTCATAAGCATCAACAGCACAGACTCTAGTATCCCAAGTGTATGTTTAATTCTAATGGAAATAATGTGAACTAAATTTGCCCCAAGAGCTCTTTAATTATCTCTATTGGAAAAACTTCAGCAAAAGGCAAAGTTCAAATATTAAGCTAATTTATAGTGGTTGAGAAATGCTTAATGCCTAAAAACAGTGAAATAAATGTAGATTTATTATGGGTAATAATGGATAATCACAACCATTCCAATATATTCCATGATGGCATAACATTACATGAGCTACATTATATTTATTATGAACATCTGGCATACTGTGCTCTATTCAGATAACTTTAATTAAAGCAGCCTCCAAGCTCCCATATAACGCAATGGCAGCTCTAAAGAGGAGAACAGCCTGGCACATTCATGAACCACTCAGCCTTAGAAGTCGGTCACGTTCAAGATTAGTAAACTGTTTCCTTTACATAAGAGGGATTTAAGATAATAGTTTGCTGAACACCTTTAACTTCAGACATAAAACTGTAACTTCACAAACATAGTTCTCGGTCTAGCCACCTAAAAATCGGTGTGTTGCAAACATTCCAGTCATTCAGGGCAGCACCTTTGGATTTGGGGTACAGAAAACCATGGGGTTTCTAATTCTTTAGGGTGGAGCTAATCTTCTTCATTCCCCAATGGCGGACAGGTGCATGTGAGGTAGAGAAGGCTGTTCCTGCTGGCCCTGTCTTCACTGTTGACTTTGCATGTGAGGCCTAGGGGCTGTGGGACAGGGCAGGGAAGGGAGGAAGCACAACAGCACGGATGGACTGAGGCATATTCCAGCAGCAAATAATGCCAGAACCCCACTACATGCCCCACACACTTCAAGTTTCCAGGAATACAGCAGGGAACAAATCAGACATTAACCTCTCCGTATCAGCACTTATGCTGTAGTTCGGGGGAAGACAATACACAAAATCAATGATTATTTGTTAGTGACAAATACAAAGAAACAGGGAAGTGGGGAAAAAGGATGGGAAATGGGGGAGTTGAGACATTAGACTCAGGGGTTGGAAGAGGCCTCATTCAAAGAATGATGGCTGAGAAAGAACTTGCCCTTGTCAGGTATGTTATCTAACACACACACACACACAGATACACACAAACACACAAATGCATACATAGCAATACATCTATACACACTCTCTCACACACACAGGACACACAGGCACATATGCACACACAGGAATACATATATACACAAGCATGCACTCATATATAGATTCACAAAAAGACACACTCAGAGACATATTCAGACACACAAATATATAGCCAAGAAGACCTATATACACATACATGAACTCTCTCACACACACACAGACACATACATGCATACACAGGAATCCACATATGCACATGTATGCACTCACACATAGGTGCACATAAACACACATGCACATACATGCAAAGGAATATGCATATGTTCATGCATGCACTCATGTGTAGATACACAGAGACACACATGGAGGCACATTCAGACACACAGACATATCCAAGAATACACACATACACACATAGGCACTCACACACACAGATTGTAGCCTATCTTAAACATGGTGTTACAGGGAAAGATGAAAAGCCTTTAGAAACAACTCTTTAAAATTGGGCCTCTGGCTAAATAAAGAGAAAGAAATGTTCTTGCTTTCCCTAGGAATAGAATATATTTTTCCTTCAAAAGTAATAGTACATGAAGTCCAATAGAAAGACAGATAAAAAGGAGATGTGCCCTAGTCATGGTGTGGATGGAGCCCAGAGTTGGGCCACCCTGGACTCCACAATCCTCCTGGGATTCTTTTCGTGAGTGTGAGAAATGTGACGTAGAGATTAACATTTTGCTTTTTAGCTTTATTTTCCCCTGATATGGTTTGGTTATGTTCCCACCTAAATCTCGTCTTGAATTTTAGCTCTTGTAATCCCCATGTGTCATGGGAGGGACCCAGTGAGAGGTAATTGATTCATGGGGGTGTGATTTTCCTGTGCTGTTCTCCTGATAGTGAACAAGTCTCATGAGATCTGATGGTTTTATAAAGGGCAGTTCCCCAGCACATGCTCTCTTGCCTGCTGCCATGTAGGACGTGACTTTGCTCTTCATTCACCTTCTGCCATGATTGTGAGGCCTCCCCAGCCATGTGAAATTATGAGTCTATTAAACCTCTTTTTATTTATAAATTACTCAGTCTCGGATATTTCTTCATAGCAGTGTGAAAATGACTAATACATTTCCCAAACTTTTGGAAGAACAGAGTTGTTGGGCGAGTTAAGCAATGGCATCTATCTAACATAAAATAATTAATAAGATTGTGAAAGGTTGAGAGGAGAATAGAATCATGAGACTTATGGACAGAGACCATTGGTAACTCCTGAAAATAAAGCACTATGATTGATCTTTGGAATATTGTAAAAGCATGACTTCAACCCTAAGGAAGAGTAAAGGAAAGCTAACACTCAAAATCAAGTGGAAACAAATTGGCTGATTTTTCTTCTACCTATGTAGGAAGAGAAGCATTAAACAAATAGATGTTTTTAAAATGTATGATTTTACTATTAAAGAAAAATCAGATCTGTTCTATTTGTTTCTAGAAAAGGAAATTTTAAAATTTCAAGAAAAAGAATAAAATTTGTATCTTAGAAAAATAACAGAAACCTATACCCAGTGAGGAGATCACAAGAGATCTCCTAATTGTTTAAAATTAATGCAAATAAGTGTCTGAATGCCTATGATGAGGGGTTTCTCTTCCAGTACGGATGTACCAGAAGACATTAGGATGGGCAGCACATTCATTTTCAAATATACATGGTCCCAGGATTTATTGACTGATATTTTATCATTAAGTCATGATAAATTTCTAGAGCAAATTATTATGTAGGTTATTTGGAGGAAATTTGAGAAGTGGTCAGAGTTACCTAAGACCCCCATGGATTCCCTGGAAATGAGACCTGTCCAGTTGATCTCCCCTCTGTTTGGATGAGGTCATGGAGCACAGAACAGCAAATGTTCTGGACACAATGGTATTGCCTTCTACAAAACGTGTGACACAGTCTTTCATGACATTTTTTGGAAACCCATAAGAAATAAAGCTTGTCATTAGAGCTGAGTTAGGTGAATTTGTTGCTAGTTACAAAACTATTCTCAAGGAATATTGATCAAGTGAGCAAAATTGATATAGAGGAATATCTGGGGGGCTGTTATTAAAACAATTGGATTCACAAATTTATTCTTGATTCAAAGGAATATCTTAAAGACATTTTTATTAAAAATGTGTCTAATCAAATCCAGAAAGATTAGATAATATAGCAGCTGATTCAAGTGGGGATATTAACTTCTTGACAAGCTTGGAGCCAGATTAAAGGGCACAGAAAATATCCTATAAGTGTGGGAGAAGTCTTCTCTCATAGGCCTGAATAAAAAATGTGAATCAGTAGGGAAATGAAGCTCCTTCCTTGAGGAGGCCCTGAGGGAGGGGGAGCATTCTCAGGAGGGTGTCCAAAGTACTGTCCTACCTTTAGACAAAAAGATGGTTTATGGGTAATAACAGTTGAAGATGCACCTGAAGACATGGGCTGGGCTCAAAAGGAAAGAGGGTGTGGAAGGTACCAGGTCGCACGTGTTTGAGAAGAGAGCAGAGAGCCATGGAGGTTTGTGGTGAGCTGCAGCCTGCATATTCCTGCCTTGTTCAGAGAAACCTTAAGAGCTAAGGAAGAAAATATTCAGGTGGTGTATACTTTCTATGTATAAACACAGATTTATATATAAATGCATAGTGCTTATAAAGTATATTATATACGAACATAAAAAGTATATCTTTATAATTTATAATCTCTTGATTTTTAAAAAGTATAATTTAATTAATTATATATAGCATATATAAAAAGTATATGTTTATATTTTATAAATTAAATATTTTATATACTAGCATATATAAAAGTATGTTTATATGTTATAAATTAAATTTTTTCATCTTTCTTATTAATTTTGAATAAATTAGGAGTAGCTGATGCCAGAAATTGGCCTCTGTCACTTCCAGCAAATGGATGGAGAGAGAACTCCAGGTCTCGGAGAAAGAAAGATGAAGTAACGGCATTGGCAGCAACTGGTATTGCATGAGATGCCAGGGGTCCTTTCCCACAATGTGCCACAATACGGCGCCCCACACACACTGTGAGAGATACCCAGCTACAATTCCCCAGGGCTTATGGCCATCACAGTGCTGAAAAGGCAACTGAGGGGCAAGGAGAGCCCTCCAACACTGTTTTCCCGGCCCCATCCTGTATTCACCCACCTATTGTCTTGACAACAAGCTGCTCTGTCCCCTTCAGGTGGTAGTGGCCGCAGGTAGCATCCTTGTCAAACTAGATGCAAGGTTACCATTCCATCCACAGTGATGCCGCCTCAACCTCTGGAAGCCAGTGGCTCTTGGAAATCAAGATCCTACCCTCAAGTGTCCTTTTGATGACAATCCACTTTCTCTCCACACAGTCTGACTCACTCATCTCCAGTGGCCACCTTGCACTTCCTACCAGTCTTCACTTTCTTTGAAATGGAAGTCATGGCAACAATGATCTGGTCAAACTCTACATCATGGCCTCGCAGGATAGAACCTACACTTCTGCAGAGTAACACATAAGGCACTGCACACAGTGCAATCTCTGTGAAACACTGAGAGAGCCCTAAGCTCTTCTCCACCTAGGAGGAAGAGAAACACCTCCGATACCTGGAGTTCTCTCTCCATCCATTTGCTGGAGGTGGCAGAGGGCAGCTTGCCTTTCTGGCATCAGCTACTCCTAATCCACTGGTGTTCTAGAAATCATGGTAAAGACTCTTGGAGGCATTTATCTCATGGCAAAGAGTGGAAAAATCCTGTTCTGTGACACAGCGTAGCTTATGGCTAAATATTTGGATGTAAACAAATAAATTTTGTAAAGGTGCGTTAGGTCACGGATTTCTAATTTTCACCTCTAGGACCTGGATTTTCCTGAATTTCTGTGTTGTATAAACTTTAGTTGAAATTCATAGTTATACTTGCATTTAGGAAGCAAAAGTGTATTTACCTCAGTTAAAAAATGTAAGAAAAGCTATACTCACACTAATTGAATTTTAAAAACAAAAACAAAATACGATCAAATTTATATTATGTCTGTTGTTTTAAGAATAATTTAGGTATTTTTGGAAGGCCATGGGAAAGTTCAGATTTTGTTGGTGTTTTAAAAGCTTGAGTTTGTTTGCCTTTGTACCAATTGTTTGTTTATAAAAACTTGAGAAATAAAATTAGGGAGCCATCAAAGTGCGTTTTTCCCTTCTGTTCCTCTTCGAAATGTTGCAAATGCTTGCATTTTAAACTTAAGAATCAAGGTCAGTTCTATCTTTCACTCCACTTACAAATGAAAAAGGTCAAAATTTCAGTTTTATGAGAACTTTTGATGAGAGATTATCGGACTAAATCTTTTTAAGATTTCTAGGAGTGATTTACATGAGAATAGACTGAAATAACTGATATTACCATCATTACGTATGATCAGCAAAAGCCAGAAGAAGCACATGACCGAGTGTCATGTTGGAAGCAGAACGTTATCTTCCTGCAAGAATCAATCTGTCTTCATCTGGGACTTCCTCTTCCGTGGGGGAGAGTTCCTGCTTCCACATTTGGCTGAAAGATTTGACCCATTTGTCAAGCTTCTCTTAAATGCCCCTCACTCTTACTCACTACCTTGGTCTTTTCCGGGAAGACCTCTGTCTTTACCTGCCTCTGTCATCTGCCGCCATCACTACTGGTTACACCTTGCCATGGCCTGGGACTGTCTGGAGGGTCCATTGCACTGTGCCTCTGCCTATCCACATCTGTCCTCCAGTCTCAAAGTCAATTCCCCTGAGGCTGTGCCTTCACACCCCCACCCTCATTCCTCAGCGAATTTACTCTTTTGATTCTATCTACATTTTATATTGCAAAGAGCAATGCTCTTAAATTCCTGTACCCCTTAACCTCACAACTCTCCAAACTTAGGTTTATTAACCACCTCTGCCCCAAGGACAGGAGGCTCAGGGGCTCAGAGGGAAACCTCACAACGCTGAAGTCTCTGAAACCAGCTCCTCCTCTGAGCCCTGTAGTTGGACATTGGACTGGGCCTCCCTTATTGTTCTGCCAGAGTTCCAGGAAATGCGGGTCCCCGCATCCTTTCCAAGATAACACTGCCCACAGCTCCTTGCTCTACTAAGTTGGAAATCCTGTTGTCAGTGAAAGCTTTGGGTCCTTTCATTATTATTATTTTTAAAAGTATCCTGTTTTGTTAAACTGAAACACAGCAGGACATTTTAATTATGCAAAAGTTCAGGTCCTCTGAGGAACAATGCCAAGAGGAATAAACAAGAAAAGATTTTATTAGAACTGTCTGTATGAGGGAAAATCTGGGACAGAGTCAGAGAGAGCTGAGAGAGATGTCAGAACCAGGGAGTCTGCGCGCAGTGAAAGAGCGAAGGTAGGGAAGCTGGCAAGAGCAGGCCTGTCTCGCCATTCCTGCCAAGCACAGCCAAGGGTAAGGAGCAGACCATGGACATATGGCCGTGGGGCCACCAGCAAATGGACTTCAGAGCCCAGCAGCTGGCTCTGCATCCACCATGGCCCCTACCCTGGGGGGCCTGTGAGGAACACCGGCGTGGTCTCCACGCCTTGGGACGTCTTTCTCTCGGTCTCTGTGCAGCCTTTTCCTAGACCCCTTCTTAAAATCCTCCACTTGGAGTTTATTGGCATAGCTCATTCTTTCTTCCTGTCCATATTTTCTGCTTGCTTCACACTCTGCTTGTCAGTTTTAGACACCCATCAACTTTAAATTCCACACATACACCAGCTCTCCAGATCTCGTTAATACGTGGGAGGGCCATTAACTTGTGAACATCACGCTTTATCTGGACACATCATGGAGGTATCTTATTGGCAAACGTTCTTAAATCGTTTCTTTAGAATTCCAAGTGACGAATTAAATAGAAATGATGACCATTTTGGGGTTTATTTTCCAATTTATGTAGTCTATTTATTTCCTTTTTTCCATTGTATTAGCAAAGACCCCCAGAAACAATGTTGGCTTAGAGTTCTCTTGTTCTTGACACTAATTAGAATTTTACTAGTGTTTCTCTGTTAATTACAACGTTGTATACTGAATTCTAATGTGTTCAGTTTTTCCTGTGAACAAAATCTTATTTCTATGTCTAGTTTTCTTCTGTGAAGAAAATGCTGACATTTGTCAAATACCTTTTTTATCATTTAACAAGACCAGGGAAACTTGACCCACTGAAACTATTATGGTAGTAAAATATTTTCCTGAAATTAGACTTGAAGTGTTCATAGTGTGTTTATATTTAACTTATATATTATTTGCAATTTTCAAACCTATATTTATAAGAAACTCTTGACAGCAACTAAGATTCTTGTTAAACCGGATTCAAGAAACTGAAATGAGTCTGAACTGATTCTTTTTGTAACAGTTGAGAATAAGACGGCTGTTTGTCCCATGGATGGTTTTTCCAACATTCTCTGAGTCTGGTGATTCTCTAGGGAGATGACCAATAGTCAGAAGAGGCAGATCTGAGATGATTTTCACATTATTGTCTGAGTTATTACGTTGTTCAACTTGCCAGTAGAACAACTTTATGACCATTTTTCCATGTTCCAAATAAAACCCTATACAAATTTTTATTTAATTTGTATTACATTGTAGATTAATTTGAAAATAATTGACATTTTTAAAATGTTATTTTTAAAATTGGAAAATGTAGCCTCTCCCTGTGATGCTCACATCTTTTATGTAACTCACTAGAGTGCTCCTTCTCATTTAGGTGGATGAACCACTTCTGTGCTTAGGTTGATTTGTAAGTTATACAAAGTTTTGTTGTTATTGTAGGGGGATTTTTTTTCTTAATATTGAATATACTTATTTTGCAACCAGGTGTCTTAATCTTGTCAGTTGATCCCTTTGGATTCTTCAAAGAGAGACTCAAATGTTTGTAAACAATAATTTTATTTATGTAGACCATTTGCAACTTAACATTTTTTTCTGCAAGTACAGACGGAAACATTCAAATAATAATCCTAGTGGTGGAGATGCCGGAGGCATTTATCCTCAAGTATGCTAATGATGCAGTTTAAGAAAGATGTTCCCTATCATGTTTTTAAGCTATCATTTTTATTGTGATACATTAAGATATTTATTTTTACTTTATGTTAGGAGCAGAAGTTAAATGTGGAGACATTTAATCTCATGATATTGTGATGTGGGTAATAGCTCTTATTTAACCTATGTATGTGTTAACAAGAATCAGTGGCTTTCCCAAGAGTAAGGTGTGTTATTTTTAATTTCTGCAGAAGGCAATGCTTGCTTATGAGGGTATTTAAAAATAGTCTATTGTTGAATTTGAGATAATAGTGTCCTGTGTTATATTTTCATCTCCACTCTTAGCTATGATTGGCTGATTTTCTTTATTGTGTTTACTTGGCTTTGTTAACTACCAAAAATTGAGATTGAGCAGCATTTATTCCTTTGACGTTCTGTAGTTGTTTAGATAGAGTGAGAGCTTACCTTTCATTTGGCTTGAAAGTCTAAAATAATTCACATTTCAATGACCTGGGTACAGTGTCTTATTTTGAAGTTAATTCTTCATTTAATTTTTAATTATTATGAGTCCATAATAGGTGTATATATTTACAGGGTGTATGTGATGTTTTCATACAGCGATATAATATGTAATGATCAAATTAGCATAATTAGGGTATCCATTGTCTCAAGCATTTGTCATTTCTCTGTGTTAGGAACTGTGGGTGCTACACACTTTTAAACAACCAGATCTTATGAAGACTCACTCACTATCATGAGAAGAGAAAGTGGGAAATCTGCCCCCATGATCCAATCACCACCCATTAGACTCTTCCTCTAACATCAAGGATTAAAATTCAACATGAGATCCGGGTGGTATTATGGTTTGGCTGTGTCCCCACCCAAATCTCATCTTGAATTCTCCCATGTTGTGCGAGGGACCCAGTGAGAGGTAATTGAATCATGGGAGCAAGTCTTTCCCATGCTGTTCTCATGATAGTGAAAAAGTCACATGAGATCTGAATTTTTAAAATGAAGAGTTCACCTGCACAAGCTCTGTCTTTTTGGCTGCTGCCATCCATGTAAGACATGACTTGCTCCTCCTTGCCTTCCTCCATGATTTTGAGGCTTCCGTAGCCACAAGGAACTGTAAGTCCAATTAAATCTCTATCTTTCATAAATTGCCTAGTCTCAGGTATGTCTTTATCAGCAGCGTAAAAACAGACTAATACAGTGAATTGGTGCCAAGAGTGGGGTGTTGCTGAAAAGATAACCAAAAATGTAGAAGCAACTTTAGAACTGGGTAATAGGCAGAGGCAGGAACAGTTTGCAGGGCTTAGAAAAAGAGAGGAAAATATGGGAAAGTTTGGAACTTCCTAGAGACTTATTGAATGGTTTTGACAAAACTGCTGATAGTGAATAAACAATAAGGTCCAGGCTGAGTTGGTCTCAGATGCAGATTAGGAACTTGTTGGGAATTGAAGAAAAGGTGACACTTGTTATGCTATAGCAGAGAGACTGGAGGCATTTCACCCCTGTCCTAGAGATTTGTGGAACTTTGAACTTGAGAGAGATGATTTAGAGTATCTGGAGGAAGAAATTTCTTAGCAGCAAAGCATTCAAGAGGTGACTTGGGTGCTTTTAAGGGCATTCAGTTTATGAGGAAAGGAGAGCATAAAAGTTCAGAAAATTTGCAGCCTGACAATGTGATAGAAAAGAAAAACCCATTTTCTGAGGAGAAATTCAAGCAAGCTGCAGAAATTTGCATAAGTAATGAGGAGCTGAATGTTAATCCCCAAGACAATGGGGAAAATGTCTCCAGGGCATGTTAGAGAGCTTCATGGCAGCCCCTCCCATCATAGGCCCAGAGGCCTAGGAGAAAAAGGCGGTTTTGTGATCTGGGCCCAGGATTCCTGTGCTGTGTGCAGCCTAGGGACTTGGTGCCTTGTGTCCCAGCTGCTCTAGCCATGGCTGAAAGGGGTCAATGTAGAGCTCTGGCTGTGGCTTCAGAGATTGCAAACCTCAAGCCTTGGCAGATTACATGTGGTATTGAGCCTGCGAGTGCACAGAAGTCAAGAACTGAGGTTTGTGAACCTCTGCCTAGATTTCAGAAGATGTATGAAAATGCCTAGATATCCAGGCAGAAGTTTGCTGCGGGAGTGGGGCTCTCATGAAGAACCTCTGCTAGGGGAGTGGAGTGCAGAAGGGAAATGTGGGGTCAGAGCCCCCACACAGAGTCCCTATTGGGGCACTGCCTAGTGGAGTTGTGAGAAGAGGGCTGCCATCCTCCAGACCCCAGAATGGTAGATCCACTGACAGCTTGCACAGTGTGCCTGGAAAAGCTGCAGACACTCAACACCAGGCCATGCAAGCAGCTGGGAAGGAGGGTGTACCCTGCAAAGTCAGAGAGGTGGAGCTGTCCAAGACCATGGGAACCCACCTCTTGCATCAGCATGACCTGGATGCGAGACATGGAGTCAAAGGATATCATTTTCAAGCTTTAAGATTTGGCTACCCCACTGGATCTTGGACTTGGATGAGCCCTGTAGCCCTCTTGTTTTGACCAATTTCTCTCATTTGAAATGGCTGTCTTTACCCAATGCCTGTTCCCTGCCAGCATCTAGGAAGTAACTAACCTGCTTTTGATATTACAGGTTCATAGGTGGAAAGGACTTGCCTTGTCTCGAATGAGACTTTGGACTGTGGGTTTTTGAATTAATGCTGAAATGAGTTTAAGACTTTGGGGGACTCTTGGGAAGGCATGATTGGTTTTGAAATGTGAGGACATGAGATTTGGGAGGGGCCAAGGGCAGAATGATATGATTTAGCTGTGTCCCCACCCAAATCCCATCTTGAATTCCCACATGTTGTGGGAGGGACCCAGTGGGAAGTAATTGAATAACGGGGGCAAGTGTTTCCCATGCTGTTTCATGATAGTGAATAAGTCTCATGAGATATGATGGTTTTAAAAGGAGGAGTTCCCCTGCACAAGCTCTGTCTCTTTGCCTGCTGCCATCTACTTAAGATGTGACTTGCTCCTTCTTGCCTTCTGCCATGACTGTGAGGCTTCTCCAGCCAGATGGGGAAGTCCAATTAAATCTCTTTTTTTTTGTAAATTGCCCACTCTTGAGTATCTTTATCAGCAACATGAAAACAGACTAATACAAGTGGGAACACAAATCCAAACCATATCAGGAACATTCCAATTTTATTCTTTTAGTTATGTTTAAATATACAATAAATTTTTGTTGATTATTGTTATTGTGTTGTGCTATTAGATACTAGATCTTATTCATTCTAATTGTATTTTTGTACCCCTTAACCATACACACTTTTTCTCCCCTTCTTGCCACCCTTCTTAGCCTCTGGTAACCATCATTGATTCTACTCTGTATGTGCAGGAGTTCAATTGCTTTAATTTTTAGCTCGTACATATGAGTGAGAATATATGAAATTTGGTTTTCTGTCCTAGCTATTTCAATTAGCATGATGTCCTCCTCTTCCATCCATGTTGTTGCAAATGACAGGATCTCATTCTTTTTGTGTCTGAATAACATTTAATTATGTATATCTGTCACCTTTTCTTTATTCAGTCTTTCATTGATGAAGGCTTGGGTTGATTCCAAATCTTGGCTATTCTGAAGAGTGCTATGATGAACATGAGAATGCATATGTGTCTTCTGTATACTCGTTTCCTTTTTGTTGGCTGCCTACCTAGGAGGATTGCTGGATCACATGGTAGTTTGGGTTTTAGTATTTTTTAGGAACCACCACACTGTTTTTCATAATGACTGTACTAATTTACATTCGTATCAACAGTTTACAATGGTTCCCCTGTCTCCACATCCTCACAGCCACTCGTTATTGCCTGTCTTTCGGATAAAACACATTTTAGCTGGAGTGAGGAGGAAAAACAGGCCAATAGACCAATTGAACAGAATAGAGAACCCAGATATAAATCCACACAGCTACAGTAAACTTATTTTGGACAAAAGTGCCAAGAACATACATTGGGGAAAGAACTGTCTCTTCAAGAAAGGGGACATCCATATTCAGAATAATGAAACTAGACCCCTATTTCTTGCCATATACAAAAATCAAATCAAAATGAGGAAAGACTTAAATATGAGACCTGAAACTATGCAACTACTAAAAGCAAACGTGGGAACTCTTTAGGTCAGTGGACAGGGCAAGGATTTCTTGAGTAATACTCTAGAAGCACAGGCAACTAAAGCAAACATGGACAAATGGGATCACATCAAGCTAAAAACCTTCTGCATGGCAAAGAAAACAATCAACAAAGTGAGGAGACAACTTAGAAAATGGGAGAAGATGTCTGCAGTCTACCCATCTGACCAGGGGTTAATAATCAGAACACATAAGGAGCTCAAACTACTCAATAAAATAAATCAAATAATCCAATTAATAAATGGGCAAAATATCTGAATAGACCTTTCTCAAAAGAAGACACACAAATGGTCAACATTTATGTGAAAAAATGCTCAGCATCACTAATCATCAGCAAAGTACAAATCAAAACTTAATGTGATATCATCTCATCCCCGTTAAAATGGCTTTTATCCAAAAGACAGGCAAATGAAGGTAATTCTTTGATGGCATTTTTTCAAAGTTTTAAATTTGAATTATTTTTCAAAAATTTTAACAATTTTACATTGTAGATGGGCAACACAAGTTGTACAATTTTATTTTATTTATTAGTTTTTAAATAGATTTACAGGGTACAGGTACAGATTTGTTACATGCATATATTGCATTGTGTAGTGGTGAAGCATGGGCTGTGAGTGTAGCCATCACCACAACAGGCTGTGATGTTTTTAACAGTTTTATTAAGGTGTAATTAACATGAATAAACTACACATACTTAAAGTATAAAATGTGATGAATTTTGCCATTGTATACACCCATGAAACCATCCCCAGAATCAAAATAGTGAACACATCTATCACCCTTATAATGTCTTCATGCCCTCTGTTATCCCTTTCTTCTGTCCTTCCCTACACATCGAGCTTACCTCAGAGAAACTTCTAACATGCTTTAATCTATCAATATAAATCAGTTTTATAAATGGAATTATATCATATGCATTCTTTTTTATCTAGCTTCTACTACTCTGCATAATTATTGTAAAATGAAATTATATTGTTGTTGTAGTCAATAGTTCATAGATTTGTGTTTCCGAGTAGTAATTTTTTTTATATAAATAGACTACAGTGTTTACTTATTTACCTATTGATGGCCATTTAACTTGTTTCCAGTTGTGGGCTATTACAAATAAAGCCACTAAGAATAGTCATGTATAAGTAAGTCTTTGTATGAAAATATATTTCATTTTCTCTTGGGTTTATAGTTAGGCAAGGGATAGTTCAACTATATGATAGGTATTATGCACTTAGCAAGAAACTGTCAGACTGTATTCTAAATTAGTTCCACTATTTTACATTCTTACCTGTAAGGCATGAGAGTCCCAGTTCTACCACATCCTCACCAACACGTGGTGTGCTCAAGTATTTTTTATTTTAGCCACTTTAATGGGCGTGTAGTGGCATCTTATAATTTGCAGTTCCCTATTGAGCTGTTTCTTCATGTAGGCAATCAACCTCAGTGCCTCCCCTCTCAACTCAGACTATACCACTTTGTTTTTTTAACCTTATTTGTATAAATGCATCATGTCAGTTATATTTCTCTCAGCAATTCTCAGTTGGAAGAGCACAAAGAGAGCAAGGGTAGAAATGTGGACTTATCTAGAGCATGCCACTTGACAGGGAAAGAAGAAGCAAGGGAGAGTGTTTGAACATTAAGGGTTATAATTTGGGAGGTGGATTTTGTTTTATATATATATATAATTGTATGTATTGTAATAGATAATAAATAATAGTATATAATATAATATAATATAATATAATGTAATATAATATAAATGAGAGACATTACAACTGATACCACAGTAATGTAAAGAAAGGGCCACAAGAGACCCAAAAACAATTACTTGTCAGTAAATTGGATAACATAAAAGAAATGTACTAAAACGTAAAACCAAGCAAGACTGAATTAATAAAAAAAAATAGAAAATTGTAACAACAACAACAACAACAAAAAACAGTTAAAGAGACAGAAGCAGTAATTTAAAACCTCCCAACAATTACAACAAAAAACCTAAGACAAGAAGATTTCAAGGGTGAATTCTACCAAGCATCCATACCAGAATTAACTCCAATCCTTTAAAACTTTTCTCAAAAATTGAAGAGGAGAGAATACTTTCAAATTACTTTAATAAAGAATTTGATGAGGCGAGTGTTACCCTCATACCAAAGCCAGATTACACTATTAGAAAAGAAAACTAGAGACCAATCTCTCTGATAAGCATAGATGCAAAAATTGTCAACAAAATATGATCAGTAAATTTGACAGCACATTAAAAGGATCATGTACCATGATCAAGTCGGATTTATTCTTACAGTGCAAGGATGATTCAGTGTAGGTGAATTAATAAGCATGATGCATCACATTAACAGAATGTAGAATAAAAATCCTATGATTATATCAAGAGATATAGAAAAAAATGACAAAATTCAACTTGTTTTTATCAT
This sequence comes from Pan paniscus, assembly GCF_029289425.2. Lineage (NCBI taxonomy): Eukaryota > Metazoa > Chordata > Mammalia > Primates > Hominidae > Pan > Pan paniscus. The sequence continues at coordinate 4,647,660 of NC_073253.2, read as the reverse complement.
AAAAACCCCCATGAAATTAAATCTAGATGGGATGTACTTCAACATAATAAAGGCCATATATGAGAAGTCCACAGAAAACCTCAGACTTGATAAAAAGCTGAAAGTCTTTCTTCAAGATCAGGAACCAGAGAAGAATGTACATTCTCACCACTTCTACTTAAGATTGTACTAGAATTCCTAGCAAAAGTAATTAGAGAAGAAAAAGAAAAAAAAATTTTTAATTAGAAACGAAAGTCAAATTCTCTCTCTTGGCAAATGGCATAATCCTATGTAAAGAAACCATTAAAGCTACTAAATGAATAAATAAACTTGCAAGATATAAAATCAATGCACAAAAATGTGTTGCATTTCTATACAGTAAGAATGTACTCTAAAAAATTAAGAAAACAATTCCATGCACAATAGTATAAAAAAGAATAAAACATTTAAGAATAAATTTAACAAAGGAGATGAAAAATCTGTACACTGAAAACTATAAGATACAAATAAATGAAATTGAAAAAGAGAGAAATAAATGGAAAGATATCCTTTGTTCATGGACTGAAAAAACTAATGTTGTTATAATGCACATATTACCCAAAACCATCTATAGTTCAATGCAATCCCTATCAAAATTATAATGTGCTAGGATGAATACCTGGGTGATGAAATAATCCGTACAACAAGCCCCCATGACACAAGTTTACCTATGTAGCAAACCTGCACATGTACCCATAAACTTAAAATAAAAGTTAAAGTGAATAAATGTTTCAAAGCATTTTAATAGTTTCATAAAAAAGAAAAAACTTAACATTTAATATCTTCATATTAAATATTTTCATAAAAAAGAAAAAACTAAAATTAGTATGTAGCTACAGGAGACTCTTAATAATTAAAACAATCATAAAAATTGTTAGAGGCATCACACTTTCTAATTTAAAACTATGTTACAAAGCTGTAGTAATCAAACACTATGGTAACTGCATACAAACAGATACAAACCAATAGAATAAAACCCAGATACAAATTCATGCATATAGAGTCAACTAATCTTTGACAGGTGACCAAGAATACACCAGGGGGAAATAAAGTCTCTTTAATAAATGGTGTTGGGAAAACTGGATATCTACATGCAAAGTATTGAAACTGGACCCTTGCCTTACACCATACACAAAAAAGTTGTTAGCTGGAAATAGATTAAAGATTTAAATGTAAGACCTGTCACCATAAAACCCTTACAAAAAAAATAAAGAAAAATCTACTTGATTATCCATAAAGGATAATCCTATATTAAGATCTCTTCTTAACAGAATCAGATTTCCACGTTTCCTATGTGTTTCCTTTAGAAATGATGTTTCTATTAAAAGTTACCTTGTTTTACATTGACAACATGCAATTTAGAAAAAATAATGAAGAAATTATTTTTATTTCCAGATCATTTCCAGAGATCACTTTATCTCTGGAAGATTTGTCACTGGCTGACTTTCATCTTTGATTATTGATGTGATGAGGCAGATGTCTACAACTGTTATTCCTTTTAAAATGTTATGTCAGAGATCTTCCTTACCGAACAAGTCCAGGTACATTCTGTAGACACATCCCTCCAGAAAGTGCACTTCATCTCTCTCTCTCTCCTGAGTGTAGGTAACACTTAGGGACTGCCTTGCAAACAGCAGTGCTTGGAAAAGAGAACTTCGTGACCTATGGTGGAGAAGCCTGGAAGCCCTACCTGAGCCCAGTAGCCAAGGCTGCCCTGAACAGGATGCCACATACCCACCATGCAACCTCTGAACGATGTGATGGGAAGGCCCTTCACCGCGGTGATCTTCTCCTCTAAATCCCATAACTTTAGTTTCATGATAAGAAAACATCAGACAGACCCAAAGTGGGGGACATACTACAAAATACTATACCAGTTATTCTTCAATAGTCTCAAGACTATGAAAAACAAAGGAAGATTGTGACACTATCATAAATTAGAGGATGCTAAGGAGACACAATGAACAAGGCACTCTGTGATTCTAGATTGGATCCTGGAACAGAAAAGAATACTAGTAGAAAAACTGCTAAAATTCAAATACAGTTTGCAGTTTACTAATAGTTTTGAGTATAATATGCTTAGTTTTAACAAATGTGACATCTTTATGTAACATGTTAACATGAGGGAAATCTGAGAAAACAATATACAGCAGCTCTTTGTGTTAAAGAAATACATTTTATTGTGTATATTTAAGGTATACAACATAATAAGATATGTAACAATAAAATGGTTACGATAGTGGAACAAATTAACATATGCATCATATCTAAGCTAGTTATGCTTTCTTCCCACTGTGGCAAGAGCAGCTACAATCTACTCACTTAGCAAAAATCCTGAATACAGTACACTTATCAACTGTACTCCTCATGTTTTACTTTAGATCTTTGGACTTGTTCATCTTACATATCTGTCACTTAGTATTCTTTGACCAGCACCTTCCCATTTTCTCCTCCAGATCCCCTATGCTTAGATCTTGGTAACCATTGTTTTATTTGCTCTTCATTTCTTTTTTTCTAAATCTAAATGTATTTTATAAAAAAGGATTTAAAAAATGTTATGTGGCATTGGTTGCCTTACTAATTAAAACAATGAGTAGACATCTAGCTTTGTGGTTTAAGAATAAATTACGACTCTCTTTCTAACTGCCCTTTCCAAGTTAAACCAGTTTTAGTTATGTATTAATTTAGCATGCTTAAATGTTTTTTTAAAAAATGTCATGTGCAACTGAAGACACAGACTGGAACAATTGTTGTTTGGTTTAGAGATTAGCACAAAGAAAAACAGCAACATTGTAATGCCTCCAGACACACCTTGATGAAAATCGAATCTAGTCTTTTGGTTTTACTAAACTGAGTATGGAGGTCAAAAGTTTATCATCTGTCTGATAAAATGTCCAGGAGGCTTCCAAGTTCACTTTCTTGTGCTGTTTCATGATGATCTTCCCAACATTGCAGAATTAAGCAGAGAGCCAACAATGTGAAGAATCCTGACTGAGGCTAACCGCAAGTTTCATAAATCAGACAATTAATCCACTGAACACAGAACTCATTCACATTTTTTCTGTACTTTTCTTTTATCACCTCTTTGTCATGTATGATTCTCATTGAAAAGGTCTAATACTTGTGGCTAGGGATCATCCATTTAGGCTGACCAATGGAGACATTTGAGAAGCAGCCCACGTAAACCATGTACTCCAATCCAAATATCTCAGCCAGGGTTTCTGAAGAACTCAAGTCAAGTCTATTTCAGTGCATAAAGGGATTTTGCTAACTGAAGTTCATCTGGACTTCACATTGTATTACAATGTTGGAATCCAGTTTAATTACCCACTGATCTAAATTTAGGTTGATTATCACAATATCACCACACTATGGGGTAGGGTTGGGGGTGCCACCTGTTTTTCCTAAATAAAACATATTAAAATACGTCATTGATTCCAGCCTGCACATTGTGAGGCATAGAGAGACAGCTAATACAAAGGCATGACTCATAAACTGCCTGTGATAAAATAATTATATATAACATAATTATATCAGGCAGCAGATATTAAAAAGAAAACCTGTGCTTACATTGGTTTAGGGACAATTAATGGATCGATTTTAAAAGTAGAACATAATATTCAGCAATTTTGAAATTTTAATTGAAGTATAACTAAAGAAATTATAACATCCGGTAAGTAGTGTAATTGTGCAGATTAAATTTTATTTTGTGCTTTTTAATTCCCCATTATGTTATTGAACTTAAACATGTATATTAAGGGTTTCACCGAGATGATTGGATTTAGAATCATTGTGCAGAATAACAATAAAGTTAAATGACCTATTTAAATCCCAGATAAAGGTCTTATTCTCTAGAATAGATGGTTTTCAAAGCCCTTAGGCACAAAATTAAATAGACCAAGGAAATAACAGATTCAAATATATACATTGACATAACTGATGAATCTGACAGTCTATCACATCAAATTTTCTATATTTCTTTCAAAAGTCTTAGAGGCAAATTGAATACTCTACTGATTGTTAAGCAAGGCTTTAAAAACTAAAATTGTGCTCTATATTCTTAGTTAAATTTTAATGGCCCATTTCATTAGAATCATATATATCCATCGCTTCCAGACAAAAAAATGTCCTCCCTCCTGAGAAGTCAGATACTGCATTGGCTGAATCATCTCCTCAGCTGTAATGACTTTTCTCATTTGCAGGTGCAAAATAAAGTGCCCAGCCTAGACTTGCTCCACTTCACACTGAACAATATATTTCAAGGAATGGCATGAACCTTGGCCAAATATTTCAGTCTTCTAAATTACTCATATTACAAAACTACCATGGCCCTGGTCTCTGAAAATATGCCTCTTGTACAAAACTTTTAATTAAGTTCCTGTTTTTTATGCACCTTCTATTAGTTTAATAATATGAAATCCAGATGAACTGAAACCAGTACTGACTGGTTTAATTGCCTTCTTCTGGTCAGGAGCATTTCTAGTGAATGTGTTGTAGACACTCAGGCTTTCCTGTGGAAACACAGTGTAAAAGAAGGTAAAGGAAAATTATTGTATTAGGATGAGGGAAGTAGCCTCATGACAGGTTCCACGTGGGTCCCTTACATTGTGAGTGAGCCGTTCCGGGAGGGTTTTCTCCCCGTGCTGGGAGGAAGTCAGAAGGGCTTCCTGTGTGCCTCAGCATTCCTACTGACATGGCTGCTACAACAGCCCCATCAGGTTTCAGTACGAAAACACAGGCTATTGGAGCAAGTGCTCCAAGAACATCCAAGTAGGCCCCTGCCACACGCTCCCCAAATAATCAAATGAATTAATAATCAAGGGAAGAAGAGGGGCAAAGAAGGCAGTGCCCATGGTCCCTCTGGAAAATATTGGAGATAATAGTTTTGAATATGAAGAACCAGGCGAAGCCTCACACACCTAGGAAACCTCCCAGAAGCTGTGTAGACCAGACTAGTGTGGTCTCTGGGATGGGATCCTGGAACAAAGGAAAGCAACCGGTGGAAAAACTATTGATATTTGAATAAGTTCTGGCATTTGGTTAATTGAAATGTTCCGGTGTTGTTCCCATAGTTGTGACAAATGCATCATGATAAATAAAATGTTAACAATAAGGAAACCAAGCAAGCAATATATATGGACCCTGTACTACCTTTGCAACACTTTGTAAATCTAAAATTATTTTAAAATAAAAAGTTTATTTTAAAAGGCTACAGCTGTCCTATTAATATAGAAAATGCCACATGGAAATTGACGCATGGAATACATGATACTCAGGAGCTCTTTGTGTAAGAAGTCTTACCTGGATAGATAAATAAAAACGTAATTAACCATTACCAAAAAATTCTAGAACTCCCCCCCTCACTGAAACACCTAGCCTACCAAAAATGGAAGCAACAAAACTTCCTGTCGTCTACACTGCAACACAACGTCTGTATAATATTTTGGGAATGAAAAGTGTTGCTATCAATAAACTCAAAAATATAAGCATTCAGTAAAACTTCAAGTACAACCTGGACAAGATGCCCTACTGGTTTGGTTTTAGGACCTCTTATACATTTAATGACACTCAAGAAGCGATCAGCAGATTTACAAATGCCAGAGGATCTGTGTCTTTGCATACACAGAACTCTACCTTGAAGATTCGCGCAACTCCTCACCAAGATGACTCATTTCATAGCAGGAAGCGCCCAGACTGTAATGTATTCCTTCACCAGATGAGCATTTACTGCATACCTACTATGTGAATGGCAAAATGACCATTGGGATACAAAGGTTAATAAAAGATCCCCCTGTCCTCGAGGTGCAATTTCTTGGCATAAAAAGGGGACACATAAAATGACAAATATCAGTCCACCAGGAGGCTAGAAATATGGACGTGAGCCCACATTCACTGACGAGTTACATCAGTGCAAAGAAAACATTTGATGTCAGCACAATGGGAAAAAACAAACCATTCTGGTTTTGAAACAAAGCAACTCAGCCTGTGAACACAGCCTATTTCTCAATTTTTTCTGATAGAGAAGACTCTATTTGTGTCTGCAGCACATTGTCAGAACAAGGCAAACACACTGTTATGAAGCATGTTGAGGCTTTCAAATTAATGAAATTATAAAAATTGAAGTCTTCAGTGCATCCTCGGTTGAGAGTATTTACAATATGCATTTATCGTTAACCACTGAATAAATTCAGATTTTGAAAATTCACAAGAAGTAGAGATAGCTAATTTGGCCCTATGTAAGTGGAATACTATTCCATTTTTTGACTACCCAAAGCCTGAGGTGACCGTAATACCCTTTAAATGTTTGATGTGGGGTTTTAAAAGCTTCTGGTTTAAGGAATCGATCCAACCAGGACATTTTCATAATGAAGTTCCTGTCCAGCCTGGAATTTCTGATGCTGGTGAGATAGACAAGGGCAAATATGGAGTCCCTCGTGTCCCCCACTTTAGCATGGCTTCACCTGCTTGTTTTCTTCTCATTCCGGCTGTATTTTTGCTGAACCTAAACCGATAATAATGATCTCCTTACATGGCCTGTTGTGTATATCTGTCATATTAAAATCTGGGCTGTTTGCTTATCATGCTGTGATCTATAGCTTTCTATTAATTTAATTATACTAAAAGATCTTAAAAGCCTTGGGCTAAGTAACATGTCAATTAGAAATGAGTTTAACTTGGAATAAATATACATTTAATACTTATAATTTATTGCTTTAAATACAAACAAAGCCCTCACTGTGACACAATCTATTATTAATTGCTCCAATGACCGGAGCCCAATTAAGTAAATCCATTTATATTTTCTTCAGAGAAAGTCAATGTTCATTTCTCATAGGAACTACTAGATGCCTACATTTTCCTTTCTCATAAACTAGTAAGGCCACAAAGCGCATTTGTGTGTAGTGAACTGTCACGTGGAAGTCAGGGGAGGTGGGAGAGCCAGTAGCCGGGCTCTACTCTCTTGGAAAAAGGTAACACCCAGACCAATGTCAGGCTTGTTTAAGTGTTTTCACAAATAAAATATGATTAGACCTGATTACAGACTAATTAACTGCCCTTTTATGAATGTTGTCGACTCTCAGTGAATATAATTCAGGTATGCATCTTAAACTGCTATAGAATGTTCTCAGCAATTACACTTGGCCTGCAAACAACTCTACTGCTATCTTTGTTTTTTTGGCTTGGGTATAAAAAGTTGCACGTAAAAATGTCAGTCTCATTGCTGAGAATAGATAGTTAATGCCAGAGGTCACATTTTTATGGTAAAAGTTGTAAATCTCTGAGAAATAACATTTATAGTGGAAACACTGACACAATATTTTATGAACTCACGCCGTTCACAAAAGAAAGAATTTAGGAGTTTAGAAATTTTAATGTGTGAAACTATAAACAAATGTACACAAATCCACTTTCAACGGTTCCTGTTATTTTAAACCCTCCCCCCAAATCTGGGAATTTTTTTATGTCTTTGTCATGTACTGTTTGTTATCATCCACTGAAAATTTTCTTCCAAACATAATTTATTTTAATTTAGGCAAAATTATTATATTTTATTATCAAATATTCTAAACATTATTTTGTTTTCCAACATGATGCATACCAGATACCTCTAAAATTTCTATTACAGCTTAGTAAGAATTTCATTCTGTGTGATCTCGTGTGTGATCTTAGTTTATCAGTTGAGGCATTTGGCTATTTGCTGCAAAACATCACCATGTCCCTGAGTCTCCTCAGGGTGGCACACCATCATGCTTAGGAAGGCAGGCTCTGGGGCACTCAACCCTCAATCCATGACCCTATCTTTCATCTGGAAATGATGACAGTAACACCTATCACGGCATGGCATTAGATACAAAGAGAGCCATTCAAAATACTTAGCAAGAAAGTAACTACCAATCAACTGTAGAAATCACTCACCTAAGCAAGTGTTCATACCTACATAGAATTTAGGGACCTGGAAGGTGTATATTCAGCATCATGTTTTTCAGGCTAAAGTTTAAGTCCTATGTGTGGCTTTTGCAGGTGCAACTTTAAAGTCTGTGTCTTTCGTATCTAATAAAGATGAAAAAAGTGTTTGAAAGATAGATGTCAGCTTTCCCAATTTAATATTCTACTTACTGGAATATTAATTTAATGTCTTCATCTAAAACCTTGAGAATACATTGTCAAAAAAAAAAAAAAAAGGAAAAGAAAAGAAAAGCATCTCCAAAGAGGCAAAACAACTCAGAGCGTGGACAAGACCTTACTATGTCAGACCAATATCCATTGAAAAGACAGAAGCGACATTTTTTTTTTTGTCCTGGACCATGAGAAACTGAACAGAAATTTCTTGGATGTTCAGATTCCACTGGTGAGAGCTGAAGATTATCCTGTTACAATGAAATGATGTCCAGATTAACTCATTCAATGACATCTGGGTTAACTCGTTTAACATATCAGATTAACATACATCCTTAAAAATAGTGGTTTCCACACTGTTTTATTTTACATGCTCATTATAAAATGTAAGTGCATATCAATGGCAATATTCTTACACATGAAATATTTAAATTTTAAACTTCCATAGAAAGATACGTATTGCATTTATCATTGTGTTGGATTTTGTTTATCGTTGTGTTTGTTTGACAAGCATTGAGAAGACTACAACTCTTTCCTGAAGAGCAAAAGGAGTCCATCTTTACTGATTTTTAAATGTAGATTAAATGGGAAAGCTTCTGAAGAAAGGCAGAGAGAAGTTGTCTCAGTTCAGCTCATCTAAAGGAAGTTCTGTGTAGTGCCTAAAGTGAGAAATGCATTGTTCAATGGCATAGATATTTAAAAAAACACCTAAAAAACAATCAGTTGCTTTGAAACTCATGGTAATGTATGCATTCATGGAAATCACCAGGGTAAGAGAAAAGAAATTCTAGAATGTGTCTAGTATTGCAACGACACAAAGAAGTGATTGGGTAAAACTCAGTCATTTATCAACCGGTTGTATGCTTTCTTGGAGGATAAGGTTTCCAATATTCCTAGGACTATTGCCATACTTATAAAATTAGATTACATGTAATTTATGCACAAAAATAAAATACAAACAGTGTTTATAAATATAACAAATTAATAAAATGCAAATGTATCACTGAAATATATCATGATTTTATTTTAAATTACTTCAATTTAAATGAGGTGAAAGCTTTATAACTCAATAAACTCATTTACTATTAGAAAAACATCTTGAACAGAAACAAGCATTACAAATGGAATCGTTTGCTTATAATAAACCTGCATACATCTGTATGTGTGCACATTCACACATATCCACACTGACAGTTATGTGACCTATGGAATATGTCTGCATACCATTCACAAGAATGAACCATGTGATAGCTCCACGTTTAACCCTCTCAGAAGCACTGGAGTAGTAATGCTCCCTAGGTACCTAATAGGGTAAGTAGCAATGCATTCAAAGCACTCTAGTCTCAGGATGGAGCTGAGATTTGAACCTGATCTCTCTGGCCATGAATGCTGAATGCTAGGTACCATGCCCATCTGCCCATCAGTCTGAAGGTACATAGTCCTTAACCATGTGTAGACATGGGCATTGGCCCAGATACCAGATACCTGCACCCTGAGATGATTATTCACATTGCATTTTTTTCTGCTTCTAATATTTAAATTCCATTCTTACATTAAGAGACTATAACTGTTTATTCAACTAGTAACATCCAACCTTATCTAAATGGTGATACCCAGTTCTGGCCTATAAAAGTGCACACTCTGATAAAACAACCTACAGTGATTTATAAAACTGGCATATATGTGCATTAATAGTCTATTTGAATTTGTTTATAAATATTTCCACAAAAAAGGTTCACATAACCATATCTGTATCTGTGAATGCACATATATTTTCCTCTCCATGAATTAGAGGTAGCTCTGAGTGTGTGAGGGAATGCAAACGGGAGCTGGTCTATGTCAAAGAAATAGAATTGCACAGGCAGAGAGGAAAGTCAGGGAGCCCCACTGAACAATAAAATACTCACAAAGTAAAGCCCACACCACAAATAATTGAATTAAACAATGGTGATACAGACAGGGGCACTGTCTGGGGATTAATGATCAGCTGGGAGAGTTGATCGTCCGAGAAGGGCATCAATCCCCCAGAAAATACCCTGCACCAAGGTCACGGTGACTATAAGAACCCATTCTTTTTTGCAGTGGAGGCTTTAAAAATCCTTCATTTTTCTTGGTTTCCTGCCGTATTATCATTCCTTCAGGTGATTGTGGGAGAGATGACTTTGAATGATGCCAGATTGAACTTACTATTTCAGAATAATTGATCTCCAAGGCATCAACCAATCAAACACATTCTTCCAGAGTGGAATATTTTATCTGGGCTGAGTAATATTTCTGAGTTTTTCAAATCATGGAAATGTAGTAAACCCTTGAATAAAATTTGTGCTTTATGCTGAACCATAATGCGTTTGGAAGAAGACGTTATTAAACATATAGTCTTAGTTTTCATTGTCATTCAAAATGGGAATAAGGACACAAACCACACAATTAGTGAACTTTACTTGCAACTTCTCATCATGTCGTTTGTATATAAAATCTATATAGATTTTTGTATATAGATTTTTATGTACAAATGACATGATGAGAAGTTGCAAGTAAAGTACACAATTAAATCTGAACACTACATTGTAAAAATATTTATAAATAAAAACGTGTAATGACTTTTCAAAATCACAAGTTTGCATAATTGAATTTTTTAAAATCATTATCTACCAGGACATATTCATTATCCATTAGTAACATATGTCTTGTTGATGTACTTGTCAATAAATAATACAATAAAACAACGTTACAAAAAATACAACAGTAATTACTGTTTGCAAAATTCGGTCTAAGTTTGGAATTTAACAAGTTGGATTTTTTTCAAATTTAAAATTTTCACTTGAATGATGGTGTCTTAAACTTTTACTAGTTGGCGATATTTTCTGTACTGTTTCAGATTTTCGTAGTCTTTTATGTCTCCAGTGTCCTTCATCCTGAAGATTACAGGACAATACCAGAGACCCTGGCAGAAGGGCACAGATCTGGCTTCCCAGAGACTGCTAAAGGCTCCAGGTGAGCCAACCCAGCGGTGCTGGGGAGTTACCGCCACAGGGAGCAGATGTTCAACCAAAGAAGTCCTCAAAAAGAGGCAGAAAGCTACAACGACTCTCTCTCCATTCCTCCCCTCAAGGGACTGGTCACCCAACAGACTAATTTTCCTCACGAAGCAGTGACCCCATGTGCAGAATTTCCTGGTGCCCCACCCCTCCTTCCTGCCTTACTTTTCTTTGACTTCAACTACACATCTCTGGGACTGCACTCCCCAGTCAAACAACAGCATCCAAGTCTTACCCTAGTCTTCTTTCCTAGGATCCCAGACCAAAAGAGGTCATACTCAGTTATGCAAGCTTAACAAAACGATACTCATGTTATCCATAAACTACAAAAGAGTTCTGAGTATGAGCAATTGTTTTTCTCAACTTTTGACATTTTCTTTTTTTCACAGAATTAGCAATTTTATTTATTCGTAGTGTATTTAAACCTAGATTGTAGGTAAAGTTGAACATTTGCGTATTTGGTTAATCAAATTATAATTTGAACATTACCTGCCTAATTTATTATTCTGTATTCTTTCAACTCCATCATGTTTCAATACCTTAGGTGATATGGGACTGAATTCTATCTATCCATGTTTGTGTCTGTTCCTGACTTTTCTTGGTTCATAGGCTTTTGAACAAAATAAAATAGTGTTTTAGCAGATACTACTAGTTTACTTTTTACCCATTCTCCCCCTCTGTGATGTAACAGAATCTAACTTAATGAACAGCAGCAATGTGTCCTCTTCTTCCTGGGTCCCTTTCAGATCGAGGGACCTGATGGGACATCCGCAGTTGTTGGGATTGGGCTGGTGACCATTCACTGCTTCCAAGCACCTTGACTTCCGCCTTCTAGTTCTTCCAGCATATCCAGCACTTCAGGAGGTGACCTGTAGGAAACAGATAGAGACTGAGAGGCAGAGCCCAACAGATCATGGGGAGATGGGGTAGGTATTCCTTCGGCTGCATCCCTTAACTGAACATCAGAGCTCTTGTCCAACAGCCGTCTCCATGCAGCCCTCTCTGTTTCCAGCACTCCATAATTTCCAGTGTGCCAGCTTTTCTTAAGAGAAGATTGAGATTAGACACCGAAGAGCATCCCTCCTTTAATAGATGTTAATGAGTCTCTCTGGAGATGTGTCCAACTCCCGCAGTATGATCTCTTCATACTTGAAAATTATTATTTCTCTGTATTTTATTGCCTCTTTCTTCTTTAACTTGCATTTAAAAACATCAAGCCCTTCCATCTGTTCATCACATCAACTTTTTTTCTTTTTCTCTTCCAAACTGTGGTTACTCAGCATTCTGTCTAAAAGCAGGCTGTTCCCCAACTTTCCCTGGGGAACTGAAGGCCCATGTGATTTCCCATGGAGTAATTTCCAAAATACACCTGCCACATTCTGTGGTCCAGGTCCTCAAGCTTGAGAGGCAATTTCTTTGAGTGTATCTAACTTAGCCTATTGCTCTAGAGGTAATGTAAGGCAGAACAAAAATGTTGTTCTTGTTTTTGTCATTGTTTTAATGTGGCTTTCCTTATTTCCTTTAATGTTGGACTCTACTTATTTCCATAAAGGCACCTATAAGATCTTCTCCAGCCTGGCGACAGAGCCAGATTCTGTCAAAAAAAAAAAAAAAAAAAAGACACCTACAAGATCTTACTCAGTCAGTTAAAGTTACATCAGGCATGTTTAAAGAGAAATGTTAGAATAATCTATAGTCATGTTCACAAGGAAAGTCATTTTCTTCTGCTACTTTGAGATGGAAATTGGACCTGGATATTAGCCTGCCATTCAGGAATCTACACATGGCCTTTCTCTCTGAGTCCATTCAACTCACAATCTCTGTAGCACAGGGGAAAGCTGGCAGGACCTCGATAATCCCACATGATGAGTAGGCAGTAAGCACCCTCACCCTCAAAGAACCCCAAAGTAATATTCGGCCATCATGTCCAGATTTATCTACTGAAACATGATTTCAAATTTAAAAACTGGGTATTTAAACTGGTTGTTCTCAAATTTTTCTATTTTCTACATCAACAATAATTTTGCTCTTGTCTTTGAGGGTAACAAAAATACAGATCTGAAACTAAAATCGGGAAAGAGAGCCCCAGACTAAACACAATGAGTGCTACATTCACTGGGCATGGAAGGGCAGACCTACTTTTTCTTGGTCTTGGCTTGTTGAGAAGCTCTCTATGCAATGTCCTCAAGGCGGGGTGGTGGCCCAGCTCCTGTGACCTCTGCAAGTAACACCACCATCACCAACAACAATAATAATAAAAATAATACGTTTATTATTGATCAGTTTATTTGGCAGCATGCTTTACTGATGCCAGAGTCCATAAGATTCTATTCTGTAAAATACTGCCAAATTCAGAGGAATTTTCCTATGAATAGCACTACGGTAAGTGTACTTACAAAATAGAACCTCATCCAGGGTGTTCTAATTTATCATATTAGTTTCACATGCTAACAATAATCAACTCTCATGAAAAATATTATGAGAACAATTTATTTATATTTTGCAAGAAGGATTTCAACAACCATGCCTTTCAGCATATTGTTTATTTTTAACTTCATATTACAATCATCATATAACAATATGATAATATGAGTATTGTAATCTCCTGTATTTCAAAATTCATCATGATCTTTAACTGCCAAGATCCTTTACAGGATGAACAGCTGCATGTTGAAGAGTGTTGGAATCCAAGTTACTTTTATGTTTTTTTGGGAGCAGCGGGTTAGTCACTACCTCTCCCCTATGCTGAATCTTGTCAAAGAAAATGACAAGAAAAAAGAAACAAAGCAAATACCAAACACACAATTGAAAAGGGAATGCTGGAATGGAGTATGTGTTGACACAGAAGTGCTCTATGAAAGATTTCCACTCATTTCATTATAAACTGAAAATGCTACAGGAATCTTTTGCAGAGCTCTTCATGGGGGAACCTGCTAGGTACGTTAGTTATTCCCTCTAAAAGAAGATTTTTTTGGAGGAAATTAATCCTCAGGCTGAATGCATGCCATATCATGTATAAACAAAGCAATTGTTTAGAAAGACTGAATTAAAGCAGAAGCAGTCCCTCACCTGGGATCCTGCATTCAGCCCAGACAGGCGATCTGTCCACTTCCGCCTCAGTCGCCAAGGTCAGGACCCCCAGCTCAGCTTTGCACTTGCAGTCTGTCCCCTTCCACCCCTTTTCTAAACTGAAATAGGATCCTCTTTTCCAAACCAGTCTCTAAACCTGGACCATGACATCTGACTTTGTTACCAGATGCAGCTTGAGTCCACACTGTTCCAGTCTCAACCACCAATTGGATCCACCGATGGTTATTCTGTTACTACACCCTGTAGTTTCTCCTTTATTCACTTAGTTATTTATCTGTCCATCCATCCATTCATCAAAGGTCTGTCAAGCCTCTCTGACAACACTTTGTATTCACATTTGTAGACACAACGGCTGCCCAGTGAAAAGACAGAGAGGCCTGAGCTCTCACCAACCTTTCCCTCTAGGAGAGGAGAAAGGAAATAGCCCAATTCAGAAATACCAACCTAAAGTGAAAGTAGCAAATGTCAGTGGGTAGAGCACAGGAAAAGGGCACCAAGCTTGGGTGGTTTCCGTCAATGGGGTGGGCAAGGAAGGCTTCTCTGAGAAGTAACAGGGAGAGCTGAGATCTGCGGAACAAGAAGGAAACAGCTGGGTACAGACGGGCATGGGGTACAGACGGGAGGCTTTCTGAAGAACCACAGCACAGTTTATAAGGCCGGGAAATGACTCTCATGTTCCCATGACAGAAAGAAGGCTGGTGGGACTGGAGGACTAGAATACAAGCTATAAGATGGGGTCACAATTTTAGACAAGGGCCAGATCGCACTGGGTTTGCTGTCAAGGGAAGACCGCATTTGTATAAAAGGAAGGCGTTGGAGGGCAGGGGCATTATCTGACAGTGACTTCAAAGTGACAAGGGGGGCTAATTCGTCACAGATTCCTTAGAATATTTTGCTGTCACACAACCTGAAACATAGTTTGCATTTCCTACAAAGTACAGTGGTCCCCTTTTATCTAAGGGGCATCTAGTCCAAGACCCCCAGTGATACTTAGAACTTCAAGTAGAACCCAACCCTCTATATACTGTTTTCTCCTGTGCGCACACCTCCCTGATAAAGTTTAATTTACAAGTTAGGCCCAGCATTCTTGCATTTGGGGGCCATTATTAAGTCGAATAATTGCTATTTGAACACAAGCACTGAGATACCAGGACAGTCTTTCTGTAACCAAGAGGGCTGCTAAGTGACTGATGGTTGGGTAGGCGTAGATAGCATGGGTGTGCTGAACAAAGGGAGGAGTCATGTCCCAGGCGGGATGACACAGGAAGGCGTGAGATTTCATCACGCTACTCACTATTTAAAACGTCTGTATTTTTTATTTCTGGAATTTTCCATTTAACATTTTTGGATTGTAGTTGACCTGGTAACTGAAACCACAAAAAAATGAAACTGCAAATAAAGGGGGACGACTGTGTTACAAAACCCTTTGAAACAATCAGTCATAAACGGCAAAATTTAAATAAAATTTGGAGACTGGGAAGCTGAGCGGTTCTGTGGTTGTTGTAAAGGATGTGATAGAAAATATATTCTCAATATTTTGTGGTTTTTTTTAATTGAAAGCAAAATAACTTTTCTGCATTATTTTTTATTTTAAGAGAGTATCAGTTTGGGGCAACACATTTTGTACGTACGAGCATGACCTTTCAAGAGAGTTGGAAAAAATAGGAGAAAATAGCAACCAACAGCCTAGGGAGAGGAAGCCTCACAGCTTATGTATGTGTCCTAAACTTCGCAAAAACTGGTTTTGATTCTTTAGACATTTGTGTGGTTGCTGGAGTCACACGATGTTCTCTCCCCTTTCTCAATTTCACAGCTATGTTGCTCACATCGTGGACACCAGAGCAGTCTCCATAATTTGCTGTCATCATTTTTGAGAGTATGTGTATGAGGGAGTTGGTAAAATTTCCTGCAATGACTTTAGAAAATGTAGATACATTTTTTAAAATTTCTAAAGATTTTTATGTTTGTATCTTGTGAAAGATTAACATTTACAAATAAGGAAACATAGAACTTGTTGTAGATTACTCTTACCATTTCTTTCTTGAGTACAGTCAAATTCTTGTCTTGAGCCATTTTTTTCCCAAATGAATGAATTGGCCAACAGGCTGAAGTGAACAGACATAGCTATAGGAATACTTTTGTGAAGTTGCCTTCCAGTCAGGATTCAGAGAATTCATACATATCCTACTTATATTTGAAAAGGCAGTGGCATAAGAACTATAAATTTGCAAGTGATTATTTTTAACACATTAATTGTAGGGTTCTGCATCCACTTGAGCAATAAAATATTGTTTCCAAATTCATCTATTTCCACTGGGCATATTAAGGGGAAAAATTCTGGCTTTGTCTGCAAAGGCGCTATCTGACAATTATGTAGTTAACATTTTGAATGCAATAAAAAGAGATAATTCAGAACAGACAACATCACTTTGTACTACAAAGTGTTGTAGCCTATGCTATTTTTTTTGGTTCAAATTCAGCTCTTTTATTTATTTAATCCTTAATTATTTGCACTAGTTTCTTAGCCATCCAGCCATCATGAACTTATTCCTATGTTGATAGTTCCTGCCAACTGTTTCACACATGGAGAATATTATTAGGAACATACTCTAAATTTAATACACAGCTACAACTATTTTGCTTTCTTTATGTGTGGTAATATCCATAAATAGATGCTTCGTTGTTGGCACTTACTGCTCCTCTCTCCCCACTTGCATTGCCGAATTATGGCTCTCACTTGAATAATTTGGCAAATGCTTGTATAGCATCTTCAATTAAAAATAAATAAAGCAGAAGAATGTTCTTTCTGTACTCCTCAGCCTTAAAAAAAGAATGTTATCCCTTAGATCTATTAAAGGAATCATTCCAAGCCTTTTCTTTCCAATGTAATTTTTCTTAGGGCAAATTAAAAATGTGTGGTATCTAATCCAAATAAATATTATGCCTTTCAACCCCCACACTTCCTATTGCATAAACTTTGCAAACAATTGTTTCATACAATTTTACCAAGCTTGGACACTGAGAGTCTGTGTCCTCTCTCCTTTACCACAGTCCCCAGTGCTGTGTAGGGCACCTGCAATTCCCCCAGTGTGACTCAGCTCCTCCAGATCTTCACCCCTTAGGAGTCCAGTGGTCTGTGAACCTGCATCAGACTGAAATAAGCTCAATCCCCTTCTAAGTTGATGCTAGAAAAAATTATCACTTACCCTCACTGCACGTCAGTCCATTTGTTTACACATGGGATCGAGGTGAATACTGAGGTTTTATTCTACCCTAATTGGAATTGTTTTGAAGTTGTATTCTTTTTACAGACTAGAGGTTTTACTGATGTTTGACATAAGTAGAAGGCAACAAAAAGAAAATAGCTATTGAATCTCAGAGATGTTATGTCATACTGTGAACTTTTGACATTAAAAAGCCATGGGCTAACTGTCCTAACCACCGTAGTAAGAAAAATTATAAGCAGGAAAGTTATTTTACATTAAATGCAATTAAAAAAAATCATGTGAGAATTCAGGAGAGAGTGGGATACAAGAAAAGGTCTGTCTCCTTCTGAAATAAACTATTCTGGGTACGTATAAACTTTTGTTCAATTTTATAACCCTGTCTCACATGTTGAACTGAGAGGCTTGGGTATTAACCACGGAAGGATCAAAAGGTTCCCAGAATCTGACTCAGAGGAGCAGAACTGACCATCCTCATGGAATGCTTCCATAATTTCCTCAGCAAAGAAAGGCTCTGCTTTTCTATGAAATAGCTTTTACCACCCATCTCATCAAAAGTTCAGGAGTAATTAATTTGCTTTCTAAGTTGGGAATTCACCTGCATTTTGGCAGGTGATATTGTAGAGGCAGGGAGGTCTTATGATCACACCAGGGTGGTGTATGGTAAGGGAGGGGGTAGGGTATTTACACACCTCACAGGCAAGTTGACTTGCCCCAAGTCTCAGAGGGTTAGGCCAGAAAATCCAGGAGGCCTAACTCTCAGGACACAGGAAGGGATATAAAAAATTTCTTGAATAATGGGCAGAACACTGAATTCTGGAAATCATATTTCTGCTGATCCACCAACTTAAAAAAATATATTTCCTCAAGATAAATTAAATTAGGCTTATAAATTATTGTCTAAAAATGTAGCAGAAAAGCAAGAATCAAAGGAGATGAAAAGAACAAGTAGAGTTTATGTTATCTTTAAAATGATTTTTGTGATGGCTGTGTTAGATTCTAGTCTGTATCAACTCTAACTCAAGGTAAAAGATTCACCAGTTGTTGAGACTAAGTCCCTGCATTGACGGCCACTCATTCTCAGCTGCCATTTTTTCTGTTCTATAGAAGATGCCCTTGTGTAATATGTTTGATAAATGTCCTTAAAGTGTGCTTCTCAATATATTCACTGAACTTCAGTTTCTACAACTGGAGTCAATTCAAATTCTAAGCTAGATTTCTAAGCAAACATGCAAAGAATATTTTTAGATCAAGGGATTCCAGAAGGATGTAAATTGTACAGAGAGAGCTTGGTACTTGGATCTGAATGGAAGAAGCATGGAATAGGGATGTGCAGGGGCCTGGGGGAGGAAGACCTGGATGGTTGAGCCCATCTGTTCCTTGATTTCCTCCTAAGTTTAAAGAGTTAGGGATAAACACGCAGTTTGCTTAAGGCTGGCTGCATGCGGTACACACCAAGCTATACACTAGTAACTGTCAGTAATGACACCAGCACATCTGATGCTGTGGGGCTCCCTCCCTTGTTCCTGGGCAGTGAATCCAAGAGGAATCATGTTAGGAAAACTCAGAGATAATGTGTCTTGAACACCTGTGTGTCAGGAAGTGGACCAAATGCTTCGCATATGCCAATTCACTTGATTTTTCACACCAACCGCATGAGGTAATTACTTGCTTTATTACTGATTTACAGGTTAGGAAACTGAGGCATGGAGAGATTGATTATCTTGCCCAGAAAATGTGCTAGTAAGCATCAGAGACAGAACATGAATGCAATCATCTGGGCTCCAGAATATGCACTATTATTAACTATACACCACCATGTACTGCAGAAAATTGTCTAAAGCTGAATTTGATTTTAAAATCAAATTTTAATAGGTAATCGATTGTAATCTAAAAGAAATCTAAAAAATTATTTGTTAGTATAGTGTTATTACGGTTAGCATTATTTGTCAGCATGACATTTCATAAAAAAATCATTTTATTCCTCTGTTTTTGTCAGTTTTTAAAAATGAAGGCCATAATACTTTTCCTATAATAACTTACAAGACACTTGCCAAAAAGTAAACACTGAAAAATTTGTCATAGTGAAAACAGTAGCATAGACCTTAGCCTTCATCCTCAGCATCATATAAAGTAAGTTTTATGCTGGCTACAGTAGGTAACCATGAAACAATGTTTTGCTTCAATTTATGAATAAGGTACTAAATATGTGGCTGTGATGTAAAGAAAGCATCTATCTTGCCCCTGCAAGACTCAAGGAACCAGGCTTGAGTGTCTTTGAGCGAGGATTAGTTTCTTGCTGTTGCTTGAATAAAAACTTGGGATGTAGTCCAGTTGATTCTGCCAGCCCATAGCACCATGTTGTAGCAACAGTTTTGATCAACTTTGTCAATTCAAATTCAGTACAGGTTTTAAATAGAGGACGTAAAACAAAATGGCAACATACGCTTTTTGCTATAGAAAAAAGAGAATTAGGAAGCAGAGGAGGAGGAGAAAAAAGAAAAAAACGGATGTTCTCTGCTACGCCCTGTTGGCTGTTCATCTTACTGTTGATATTGGCTTTCCGTAGGTGCTCGGAGGTGGGTGACAATAGCCCTACTGTTGCCCCCTTTCCTGCTCTGAACCCAGCATTGATGATTTAAGGAGCCCGAGGGGATACTCTTTCCTATCCCAAAAACAACATTCAGAATTTTCCTTCTGTGAATGTTTTCATGAATGAATTTGAAATGCTTTTGTTTTCAGGAACAGAAAGAACTATGTTGTGTGGACAGGGAACAATTACTCATTATTTTCCTCGTGAATCCTGCATTCTTCCTTGACTGAGACTAACCACATTTCACTTTTACCTAGAAGCTTCATTTCTTAGTCTCTGACTTTCAACACAAACTTTTCTTAACCTTTTTTTTCCCTTTGGGAAAGCGATTCCTTTTATCTCTCTTGGACATGGATGTCTGTAGGTCTTTCCATTTGCTTGACCAGTTTGTGAAAGAGAATAGGATTCTACAATTTTCTTGGTAGATGCAATAAATTTCCAAATTAACACTTAAGTAGTGTATCATCATCAAATCTATGTTAAAACAGCAGAAACCAAAGTAATAAACAATATGGAAAATTTAAAAAAAAGAGCAGTTGTCATTTTACTAGTAGAAATGTAGGCTATCATCTACAGCCATGAGCAGGCATAACATGCCACTCTAACTCGAGGCATTCACAAGATACAGAAACTCATTTAAATAAAAAAATCTTTGCTGGGACTTTCCTTGAAAAACCTTATTTTCATTAGCGTTTCCCAGCCTGCTTCTTTTTTCTGGCAAAAGCCGCTATTAACTTAAGAATGAGTTTCTTACTCTGTCCTTAAACTAAGTAGTTGTTTTATCCAGAACCCAAATGTCACATACATAATAAATTTAGTCACTATAAGAAATTAAGGAAATAGACACCAATATTGAAATTTTCATAGAACCAAAGTACAGTATGTATTAATTCCAAGCATTTCTTGAAGCTGAATTCATCAGCTTGTACTTTTTGAAATACAACTGTTTTAGCTGAGAAATAAAATTTAGTTAAGCATGGACTTGATAGTCCAGTCAATGAACCCCAACGTGAGGTAATTTGCCTACTCCCCCGGGGACATCTGGCAATCTTTGGAGACAGTTTTTCTTGTCACAGCTGACAGGGGACAACTGCTCTCCTGTTGTGGGAGGCAGCAATGATGCTAAGTGACCTGCAGTGAGCTGAACAGCCCCTCACAACAAAGAATCATTCGGTGCCAAATGTCAATGGTGCTGAAGTTGAGAAACTAGATCAAGGCCTTCAGTTCCTCTGGGCATGGCTACCTGGTGCTCCAGTTTTCAATTCTCTGCTGTGTAACTGACATTCTTCAGAGATGTGTGATCTAAAGGCCACTAACCTTATATTTTATGGGTAGTGAGACCAGTAACGTGATCTGGATTCTTCTTCCAAATTGTAGGAATGTGATGAGTGACAGAAGAGGGGCTCTGGAAGGCCTTCGATTGCCTTGATGGGTCAATGCCAGGCAGGAAATCCTCCATGTTCTCTTTGGGTTTGTATCCCTGAGAGTGCTTCTAAAAAAACTGAGGACAAGATGTGCCTGGCACTTCCTGACGCATGCCTCCCGCTTCCTGTAGGCACACATCTGGGAGAGCACAGTGTGAAGGGCAACACTCAGCAGCTTCACCTGAGCCTGGGCTCCACATACCATAGCCCACAGATCTGGGAAAACTGTGCTTTGCAACCCATGGTCTCTGACTTGGGGTTATTACCTTCATAAGAAGTATATGTTGTTTTAGATTCCTCCACATTTTCCAAAAAAGAGAAAAAGCAGTCTTCACAATCCAGCCCAAACTGGGATTTCTGGGGAGTGTTCTCTATGCTTTGGCTTCAGGAACAGCTTTCCGCCCATGCAGAGGCAGTTTTAATGGAATTATGTCTCAACTCTATTTCACATTGGGTTATATTTAGAAAAACTGTTCTTCTTATATTCACTTTGAAGAAGTGTCTTCTTTGAAATTTTATCCCTCCTCAGAGAGATTTATACGTTCTTGGCCTTAATGACTGAGATTCCCTGGTGAGCCCTTCTGAGCTTTATATTCAGAGAGAATTGTATTTGCCACATTTACTTTAAATGATGAATCTTCATGGGGATGTCTCCTAAAGCCTTAAAGCAATAGATAGGCCTTGCAGAAATCAAATAAAGAAAACTAATGAATGAAAGAGCAGCCTTGATGTACTCGACAATCAATAATCTTTATTTTAGGACTTGATCAAAATCACAAAGGATGGGACTATTTAGGGAAACATAAAGTGAGTGTTAGATGGGTCTCCCAATGGAATGCTGGTTTCCGTGGTATATAAACAAAAAATACAGGAGCTACATTGAAAGAACTGACTTGTTTGTGGAAAGGCAGATTCATACGAAAAGATGAAAAGTGCTGCAGCCCACTGAGCAGTTTCAAATGTGAGCCTTCCTCTCAGCTCCTGACTGGTTTCTTTATGTTTAGTTGCTCTGCAACACTTTTAATTTTATTATTTTTATTTTTTATTATACTTTAAGTTCTGAGATACATGTGCGAATATGCAGGTTTGTTGCATAGGTATACATGTACCATGATGGTTTGCAGCACCCATTAACACGCCATCTACATTAGGTATTTCTTCAGGACTTTTCTTCTCAATTTAAGTTATGAAGTTGAGAATTTCCCATTGCAAGCCACATTTAGAGTAAAAGATTTTTATTCGAGTTCGTGATACTGTAAGAAAGTGCCATATACTCCCTAAAATTGGCTACAATTTTAAATTTTGATGCATAGAATAGGGCGCACTGCTGATGAAAGCATGGATGGACTCAGCTACTTAGAGGTCAAGTTGGAAATACATTTTGAAAAAAAAATGCATTCTAGCACGTAGCAATTTATGTTTTGACATCGACCACAGGGAAAAGTTGCACATGTGCAGGAAGAGTTTATAAGATAATGGCTTCTGAGGTCAGAATGGGTCAATAAGCTATTTTGCAAGGGTATAATCTAGGAACTATCTTGAATTCATTGATTTATCTTACCTTCATGTCCAGTTTATCAGCAAATCCCCTAAAAGTTTTAGTTAAAAAATTAAAAAATAAAACTGAAGGATGCTATTTAGAAGCTTTAAAAAATGAGATACAACGGTATGATGTAAAATAAGATGATCTCCAAGTTAGGAAATAAGGAAATTGCCATTGATCTTATACAATTATAGTTATTGTATTAAAAAGAAATCTATGTCTTTGCATCAGTTTATATCCTTGTATAGAAATGCATAAGAAAAGTCTAAAATTCAGCCCTCAACACTGGTATCCATGGCTTTTCCTGAAAACACTGAGGAAAGATGAAGGGCTTGCGTAAGGAAGATGCAGTTGAGGTGAAACTTGAGTAATGAAGAACAAGCTCTGTCAAGGTGGGAGGAAACAGCTTTCCAGGAAGATTATATAACAAGAATAATGGCTGCTGGCTCTAAGGTCAGCAGCCCTTATTCTGCCTGTGTTCTCTTCCTGGAAATAATAAGTCAGCAAGGGCAAGGATATAGCTAAGCAAACAGAGGGCAAGGGAGGGTGGTCAGAGGTGGCCTAGGGACCAGCACGTTGGTAGGCAGGACTGCCTAGAGTTTGGATTCCACAATTCATAGAATGAAAGGCTGTTAGAGAGTGCTAAACACATGTGATTGAGATATATGATTTGACTCGCAATATGAAGAACTCACTCGACAGGGTGAGTCGGCGCAGGGAGGCTGGCTGGCTCTGCCAGCTCTAGGTAAAAGATTACGGTGCCGCGTATGAGGGCCTAATGACTGGAGAGGGAGAGCAGTGATCATCCCAGGAATGTATTTAACCACAGAGAGGGGGATTTCTGTTATTGCTCTTCGGCTAATCACCATCCATCCACAATTCGTATTAAACCCCAGTGAAATATTGGGCTTATTTCACAAAAAGCATTACTGTAAGTTTTGTTCTGGTGCAGACCCACACTCCTGGGGAAAGTATACGTGAAAAGGGAGGAAGAAGGATGAAGACAGAAATCCAAAATTTGGGCCTGAATATCTGGGTAAGGGGCGGTGCCATTTGCAGAGGTAAAGGATACTGGAGAAGATTGTCCCCTGCACTAGGGTCTTGTGGGCACAGTGAGTCTAAGCTGCGGGATACATAGATATGTAAGTCAGAACTCATGAGAGGAACCCAGCTCGGCAATATGCTTTTTGCCACTACTGGTATAATTGGAAATACAATTTAATTTATGTTAAAAAATAAGAGACAACATTAAAGTGATTACTTGAAGTATAAGATCTATCTGGAGGTTTTATGCATTTGCTTGTTTTCCTGGCATGGTTATTTCTACCTCAATGCACACTAAATACCTCCTTGCTGTCTGTGAAAAATAATTGCATTTTTTTGTGGAGGTCATTAGAAATGTATGTATAAGTTAACACCGGAAACAACTGCATTTTTAAATAAAAGAAATGGAGGGGAAAGCAGTAGTGGAACATAGGAAAAAAAAGAGCTGCTGATGAAACCTCTGTAGATCTCAAAAAGTTGTCAATGAATCACCAAGTCTTTTGGGGATAACAAAAGCACTAGTAGACAAACTAGATACAGAAACCCAGGTAAATAATGTTTTAATTACTTGCAGAGGTTATTGTGGGTCTGTGCCAGAACAAAGCTCACAGTAATGCTTTTTGTGAAATAAGCCCAATATTTCATTGGGGTTTAATCATAATTGTGTATAGATGGTGATTAGCTAAAGTGCAATAAAGTTAAATTAAACACAATGATTATCAATATTATTAAATGTAGATAAAAATGCCTACCTACAAAAGAAAAAAGGATTATGGTAGAGAGATATATTTCTGATATCTTTTCTATTGAAATTTTTATCTTGGAAAAATTCTCACTTCATCTGAAACTCTTCTCCATACCTTTACCGAGGGCAAAGGCCAAAAGATTGCTGGAAGAAAGACTAACAATATAAAACCAGTGCAGCTTCATGCCTTTTTGCTGATTCCTCATTATCTTTTAAATTTGAGACCCTATTTGTGGCTTGATTTAAAGCAGGGACTATCTATGAATACAGTGGAAAAGCTTTTATCCAGGAGTTTATACACTGAACACATCCGAACAGTGAAATTATTCTGAAATAATAATTAACCACGTAACAAAATAATGCCATTGTGTTAATTGAGAGAAAAAGACATCTCTTGGTGTAAATTCTTCATGATCATGAGATCCACGGGGCTATGGATGCAAGCAGGTGCCAGGCCATGGCATTGGATGCAGACTGAGTGGTGGGGATGGGAAGAAAGGGGTCGAAAACAAGTCTGTCAGAGGTCATTTCCTGTTGTAAATTCCACATAAATTTCATGGAGCACGGGCCATTTGTTTCAGAGCAGAAGATAACCGAAATGAAAAGGGAATTAGAGAAAGAAGTTCTAGCAAGAGTGACCTGGGGCTCTGATGCATCTTCCCGAAGCCGTTTCTGCCTGCACTGTCCTCTCCTTTTCTTTCTGAGGATGCTGCATCAAAACCTGGTAGCACACGCAATAGGCTCAGACAGCAAGGATTTCCTTTTTAGGACAACGAGCCTGAGTAGTGTTGGAATTTTAACTCTGTGTGAAAATTGCTAAGTAAGTTGCATTTTTAAAAAACATTACTAGAAAGAATGTGTGTATTTTTTTCTATTTGAAATTAACCTGGATATCTTTGAGTGGGGCAAAATAAAGATGGATCTTGGATATATTCATACCCAGCAAAAGGTTTTATGAGACATGGGTTTTTGAATCTCATTTATTTCTCCCAATCTACTTTATATCTTCTATTGTACAAATCTTTATGAGACAAAACATTTCCTAAATAATTTTTCTCCACTGGATTCAAAATATGTGAATTCTGCAACATGTTAGTTCACAACAGCTCATATACTAAGCATCATTAGTGAATGATTTTCTAATATACTAACCAAGTCAGAATACTGGTTTTTGCAATCTGAAAGCTGTGAAGTTCACTTGCATTTCTTTAAAAGTACCAGGGAAACAGGATTCCCAGTTTTAACACAAACTCACACCCCACCCCCTACACACACACACATCTGTTTCAGCCTAGGCATACACAGAGAATCATACTAGATGATTTGTTAATTGCTATTACATGTAGTATTATACATAGCCAATAGTTGGAGCTCATATCCATGTTGATTTTAACTCACCAAGAAAATAACAAAGGAAAAGTAGGACATTGGAGAAAAAAAACAAAAGACAAAACAAAACAGAGATTTACACATCCCAGGATATACTGAGATATTTTAGTCTTTGAGGTGCCGGTAAAATTACAGAGTATCCGATAATAGCTATATCTGGTGCTTTCTTTGACTGATGAGAGCCAAGGAAGAGAAAGACAGAAAGATTAAGAAGACCTTAAAATCCATATGACTAAATAAAACTATCCTTATTTACTAACATCCCAGACTGTTGCCAGAGTAGCTGACAGCTACAGTGAATCACGGGGCTGGAGATGCACCGTTACAGCATGGAAAAGTAAATGTGTGGCAGTGAAAATAAAGATTTATTTTTAAATCAAATTAATAAATGAATGAGCTACAACAGATAAACAAAACCCTTTTTGTTTATGAAGGCTGTTCTTCCAGCAAATAAATCAGAGAATGAGTTAGTAGTGGTTTGCTTGTTCCTCTCTAAATGTCATTAATGCCTCAACCTCTCTCTTTTTCTATTGAAACTTCAAATCTAAAGTTGCTTAAGCTTTTGCTCTACATAAGGGAAATGTCTTAAAACTCATAAACATGATGGTTACATATTTTCCTAGAAATAAATGAAGAACTTTTGCTCTATAGAAACATATTATATGCTGACAATATCTATGTCTTTTCCAAATTCAGTCTTCTCTACGTTTGCCAGCTTCTTGGCATAAGTCCTGGAAACTTTTATCCAATATATTAAAATGAAATAGTGTTTCTTCAATTGAAAAGGCTTTAGGTTACAAGACTGACTAATTAAGTAGAGTTAATATTGAACCCGTATTTTACTGTCAACATTTATTTGCTATAACATCACTGGCCTCTTTAAAAACAGCATGGCATTTAGAGTTATGGTTCTTATCTGGGGTCCTGCTGGATGATACAAACTGAAAAAAAAAGAGAGAGGAGAAGAGAATGTAAAGTAAGGGAAGAAGGAATGAAGAAAAGAAAGAAGGGGAGAAAGAAAGGAACGGAGACAGGAAGGAAAGCAGGAAGAAAGAAGGGAAGGGAGGGAGGGAGGAAGGAGGGAGGGAGGGAGGAAGGAAGGAAGGAAGGAAGAAAACTTATGGGCAATCTAGCTTCTATTATTAAAATAATGATGAGTCTTCAAGATGTGTTTCTGTTTGAATGGGATAATGAAATGATTCTTCTGAGCATTCTCTCAGAATTAGAAGAGCTCTATATAGTACTGAAATGTCACACTTAAGGAAAATCTGGCATCATAACTAAAAATCAGCATTTGCAAAACATTCTATAAGGTAAGACATGCTGCAGTTTTTTTTCATATATTCCTAGTGAGCGTCCCCTTTGTGTTCAAAAATAGATTTAATTATTTTTTCATGTTATATGCATAATGTTTATGAAACAAATTATTGACTTCCATGACACATGAGTGCTCCCTTTAAGGCCAATTTGCCCCAGGCATAAAGAGAGGTCACCGGGGTTCCTTTCAACTCATTCTGCAGAGTGTTGGGCCCTGCCCCAGACAGTCAGCATTGGATTACAAATGAAATGACAGTTACAGAACATTTTAATACTTTCCTGATTCTCAAGTGCCTCTTTGTGATATTCACACTTATTTTTCCTGTCTTTCAAAAGAGTGTAGGACCTATTCCCTGACCATTATCTGAAGTGAACTGTGAATCAGGGACAGCTCAGGGTTACTCTCTCAGCAAAGCATGTTTACCTGCACAGGGTGAAGCTACTCGAGAGAAAGATGCCTGAGGCCAGAGACTAGGGTGAATGGGTAATGCGGTTCTTCAGATGGGATTCATAACACATCTATCATATATTCAATAGACAAAATGTATATAGAAATATGATTCATATTTTAAAAATTAATAAAGGAACATGTTGCATTTTCATATTTTAGTGCTGTAATTCCCTGTTCAAAAAAAATGAACAAAATATCTTTCCATTGCACGCTCAAGAAGTTTTTACAGAGAAAGAAATGCATCAAGATAGAAAAATACAAGCCAGACAACAAAGAACAAAGCATCTCTCATGATATGTATTTCATTGCCTATATTGGATGATCATTCTCATCACAAATCAGGCACTGACATTCCAATGGCTTATTAGGGGAATGTGTAAAGCTTTTGAGCTCTGCACCATCCCTTTATTTTTTTTCTTTGTTGCATGTAATTCCGATTTCAGATAAGATCTGCTGCTCCATTTACATCTGTGAAACCAGCTTGGTAGAGAAGCCCACAGAGATATTTGTGGTTTGCTAGAGCTTAGAAATCAACAGAAAATTAAGACCAAGTGCTGAATGCGTGCCTGAAAATCTTTTTATAGATGAGCTCCAGGAACGCATATTCACTGAAGCATGCCCTTTGAAAACCCTATTCACTTATATGTCTTCCAGAACTATTGATGTATAACCCTCTTATAATAAGACTAGCTTTTGGGTACATACCATTAACATATGGTCAATGTAAATGACACAACTGCACAAACATGTTAACATACCTCAGAGCGGGCGTTCCCTTTATGTGGGTAGGGTTAGCTATTTGAACAGGAAAGCCCCCTAAGATGAAGGGGAGAATGCCTGTAGTTTCCAAGAGAAGAAAACTTAGGCATAGTTTGAAGAGGGGCGTCATTGAGTTCCCATCTCCTCCATCCAAGTGTTACACACACCACCTCCTCTCCCATGGAGAGGACAAAAGTTAGATTTTCTGGCTTTCCCTTGTTAAAAGCAAGCACATAAACACAGAACTGTCCTCTTAACCAGTTAGTTACAACATCGTCTTTTGTGTATATGGGGATTTAGTGATAGTCAAACAATTTTCAACATGTGGCTCCATCTAATTCTTACAACAAATGACAGATGTAGGGAATTGTTAATTTGTGGAATGAGTCTCTGAGGTATTGTGACTTGATGGAGTCAGATACATGATTAAAACTCCATTTTACCAACATTATAAACAACACTCTATTCGTTATTGAATGCAACCTTATCCAGAGTTTATTTCACCATGTACTCATGTTAAGGTCACTGAAACAGCATGAAACCACCACATATGTCATTCCTTCATGAGAATAATGGACCAGATAGAAAACACTTTAAATATGGAGGCATGAATTTCACATAAGGAAGCTCTTTCTATTATAACTTGTGGGACACTATTCTTCTAGATTCGACAGTGGCTGTTTCCATGAGGCAAATCCAGGTATTTCTCAATAAGATAAACAGTTATTTTCTTACCAAATTTTCCACCTTCCTGTTTAAACTTCTAAAAAACTAATGCAAAGATTACGCTTATATAACAACCAAACCAGGACCCCAGAAATAAAAATTGTGTGAAGGATGGTCCCTTATTAGCCCAGCTTCTAGACTGCTTAATGTTAAGTGGATTTCATTCTGAATTTAGAGAAGCATATGTGAATATCATATTTGTACCGTTATGCAAAAACACTCTTTTCTCAGTGATAAAGTATACAGTTTCTCATACAAAAACATTTGTCTTTAGAAAACATGTTCTATTGTTTGCTCGGGGGTAACTCATTCGAAGACTTTTGAGCCCCATTAGGAGGGAGAGAGGAAATAATAGCACAGACCTTTATCTGACAATGGTAAAATAATGCCAGTAAATTGGTAAAACCTACACCTAGATCATCAAGAAGCAAGACAGAGAATATAAACATCACTCATTGAATTATCTCAGTCAGCCACTCCAATCTGTGTTGATAGTTCTGTAATTTGGATGACTTGCAACATTAGAATTTTTCTCTATTAAAGAGAGTTGCACATATATATATTTTATTTCAAGTTTTGGGTTTGAACAGATCAACAAGTATATTTTTGACAAAATACAGTTTACTGAGAGTCAATTAGTGTAACTTTCTTTACTCAAAGTTTTGTTGGGGTACTAATAATTTCAGGCTCTTGAGGAACTGATGTTGCAGGATTATAATTTCTGACATTGGCTATCGAGATTTAATGTGGACAAACTTGAAAGCTTCACATAAGCTGATATAAGAACATGTATGTGAATGATGTGACACATTGAAGAAAATGAGTAATGGAAAAAAGAAATCATGCAGGAAACAACTAAAGGTATTTTTTTTGTTTGTTTTTTAAAAAGGAAACAAATAATTAAGTCCAACCCCTTCTTTTTTCTTCCTTTCTTTTCTTTTCTTTTCTTTTCCCTTCCCTTCTCTTCCCTTTCCTTCCCTTCCTTTCTTTCTTTTTTTTTTCTTTTTCAGGATCTGGCTCTGTTGCCCAGGCTAGAGTGCAGTGGTGAGATCTCAGTTCATGGCAAGCTCCACCTCCCAGGTTCAAGTGATCTTCGCATCTCAGCCTTCCAAGCAGCTGGGACTGTAGGCACACACCACCACACCTGGCTAATTTTTGTTATTTTCTGTAGAGATGGGGTTTCATCGTGTTGCCCAGGCTGGTCTCAAACTCCTGGACTCAAGCCATCCACTCTCCTAAGCCTCCCAAATGGCTGAGATTATAGGAGTGAGCCACTGTGCCCAGCCCTTTCTTTTTATTTTAAATATGAGTGAAATAATTCATAGCTCTTTTTTTGCCAACTTTTATTTTAAGTTCCAGAGTACATGTGCAGGATGTGCAGGTTTCTTACATAGGTAAACGTGTGCCATCCTGGTTTACTGCACAGATCATCCCATCACCTAGGAATGAAGCTCAGCATCTATTAGCTATTCTTCCTGATGCTCTCCCACCCCCGACCCCTGACAGGCCCCAGTGTGTGTTGTTGACTCCCAATGCGTTCCTGTGTTCTCATCGTTCAGCTCCCACTTATAAGTGAGAATATGTGGTGTTTGGTTTTCTGTTCCTGTATTAGTTTGCTGATGATAATGGCTTCCAGCTCCATCCATGTCCCTGCAAAGGACATGATCTCATTCCTTTTTATGGCTGCATAGTATTCTAGAGAGTATACGTATCACATTTTCTTTATCCAGTCTATCATCGATGGGCATTTGGGTTGATTTCATATCTTTGCTATTGTGAATAGTGCTGCAATGAACATATGTGTGCATGTATCTTTATAACAGAATTATTTCTATTCCTTTGGGTATATGCCCAGCAATGGGATTGCTGGGTCAAATGCTATTTCTGGTTCTAGATCTTTGAGGAATCGCCACATTATTACACTCCCACCAACAGTGTAAAAGCACTTATTTTCTCCACAACCTCACTGGCATCTGTTGTTTTTTGACTTTTAAATAATAGCCATTCTGACTGATGTGAGGATAAGGTCTACATCTCATTCATTCCACACAGTGCTTATCACTCAGCATGAAGTATATAATTGTTATACACAATTATATAAAGTATATAGATAAAGTACATAAAAGTATATAATGCATGTAGAAGGAAGGAATAAAGAATGTTTCTAAGACATACTCTGAATTATTAAGAGAAGCAACACTGCATGTCAAGAGACCTTATTTCTGGAAAGTCTCTCAATAAAAGCAATATAAAAATATGCAGGTAAGAGGAAATTATCGTGTACTTAAGATAATTAGTTAAATCTTGACAGAAGAAACACTGTGGTAGAACAATGGACATTTTGTATTACAAAAATGCTCTTCTTTTTTTGGTATGGATAGAAAATTGGCAATGTTAAGATTATTGTTTGATTTGGCAGGGAAAGCTTTCTCATTGTGTCACAATAAGACATTATTGTTCAACATCTTATCTTGATGTTCAGGAGATTGACTTCTAATTTTTTTTAAGTGGAACTGTATCACCATTTTATTTTTTAACATATTGGAATTATCTGATTTGTCCACAGGACTAATGAAGAGATGTTCTTTACTGAATGAAGTGATTTACATTGGCAAGAAGGCAAAAATGTCTATCAAATGGGAGAGAATGAGACGGGGGTGTAGGGATTTGTATTATTAAGTTTCAAAGGTCTTCTTTGTAGGGATGGTGGCTGACCAGTATCAAGTGACCACAGGCTATGACAATTTTCTACTTTTCTATAAATAAGCCATCAGAGCAAGTTGTTCCTGAATGTTTATGGCCAGAATGGAATCTGCAAGGCCACATCCTTCAGCTTTTGAAGGAATCACTCACCCTGGCTTTCAGCAGGGCCACTCCTCCTCTTCCAGCCTAACTCCTTCCTCCTTAACAGGGAAGCACTGGTCTTGGCCATGCTGGCCCACGTGGGAGCTGTCAGGCTCTGCAGATTATTGCCTGGGTGTCCATGATCATCTTGTGGACCTGAAGTCTCATGGACTTGGCTACTGACTGGTCTCAAAAGTAAAACATTACTCCCGTGGCCTCCTTTCCAGAAGTGTATTCTTTGAAATTAACTCACTGCTGCAAAACCAAGAGGAAATCTCGAGAGAATGAATATGAAAATGCCACTTACGGACATTGGTGAGATGTGGCTGAGGCAATGTGGGAAGGAGGGTATCAGGCACTCACTGCTCATTTTAAAAAAGCAGCAGTGTCTCTCAGGTGTCCAGCATCCATGCAGCATCACATGTCATGGGTTGAACTGTGACCCTGGAAAGATATACTGGAGTTCCAACACCTGGGACTTGTGAATGTGACCTTGTTTGGAAATAGGGTCTCTGTGGATGTCATCAAGTGAAGAAGAATTCTTCCTGGATTGGGGTGAACCCTAATTCAATGAAGGGTATCCCGTAAGAGCAAGAAACTTTGGAAGAGGCCCTGTGTGATGACAGGCAGAGACTGGAGTCATTCTGTAACAGCCAAGAGGCACCAAAGAATGCCATGAAACACCAGAAGCTGGACAGAGCACTGTGGCTCATGTGTGTAATCCAACACTTTGGGAGGCTGAGGCGGGTGGATCACCTGAGGTCAGGAGTTCAAGACCAGCCTGACCAACATGCTGAAACCCCGTGTTTACTAAAAGTACAAAAATTAGCCAGGCATGGTGATGCGTGCCTGTAGTCCCAGCTACTTGGGAGGCTGAGGCAAGAGAATCGCTTGAACCTAGGAGGCAGAGGTTGCAGTGAGCTGAGATCACGCCATTGCATTCCAGCATGGGCAATAAGAGCGAAACTCCATCTCAAAACATATATATAAAGAAAATTTAAAAAAACACCAGAAGGTGGGAGGAGGTGAGGGAGAATCCTCCCCTGGGCTCTCCAGAAACAGCAGGAGTCCTGACACCCTGATTTCAGACTTTTAGTCTCCAGAACTGGGAAAGAATAAATCTCTGTTGTCTTAGGCTACCCACTCTGTCTTGCTTTGCAATGGAAGCCCTAAAAAACTGACACACAGAAGCGTAACTTTTGAGGGGAACCAGGTCATCTTCACCCCCACTTGCCTCCCATGTCTAAATAATCAAATTAGGTCACTGAACATGCATGTCTCAGTTTCCCAGACCCTGTGGCTCCAGTCTTCCCATCTCCAGGGCTCTCCCCTTGCTGACTGGCCATGTGCTCTGCAGTCTCACCCCACAGAATGCAGCCTCGGCTATGTCCAGTAAGGTGCAGAGGGAAGGAAGGGGCTGACCAGGAACACATGTGTGCAAATGTGAGCACCAGACCCTGTTGTGACTGTGACCGTGGCAGACATAAGAACAGCTTTGGACCCTTTTCCCCTTTTAGTTGAGGCTTTCTTCATGTCTCTCATTGCCCTCAACCCTCCTGTGCTACCCACTGCTTCTAGTCACCTACAGAGAGCTGCCTTGCTGTCTGTCTGAAGCTACGAGGGCAATGAAGCTTTGCTGGAACTCTCTCTGTATAGTGCACTGTACACTCCCCAGCAATCTTGCCAACATTGCCCAAGCTTAGCTCTTCTCTGCCTGTTTCTACAGAATGTGGCTGCCACTGGATTCTGCTTCGGTTATGGTCTGACCCTGTAAGTTGCTCCACATTGCAAATTCTCTACAATACCCCTCCGTAGAGTTATTTGAAACTTAACGAGAAGAAGGGCTTTAGTCAAGAACATAAATCACTAGTCATGTTACAATAAACATGGGGGAGCTGCTGGAAAGTGAGGTGAATGAGCGAGTGACTTCTCCCATAAATTAACCCTCACCGTGATTCTCTTACTCTCACACACAAACCAACTCTTTTGTGGTTTTGCCCCCAAATTACTCTGGACTGTATTATTTTAGAGCAATATATGAAGAGCTATCTCAAAATCAACTATAGAATAGACCACATCTCTAGAATTTAGAAAAGTTATACCTTTTTCCACTTATGCCTTCTTATACCAGGGATGGCTGGAGGTGAGGCCAGTAAAATCTGTTAGTAGTCGTTGATAGGTTACGTTTATTGAATCAAGCCTGCCCATGCCAAAGAATTTTCATATGTAATTGATCTTTAAAGTAGTTTACATTTATTTCCCCTCCAGAGGTCACTTTCACAAGTCAAAAAGTGGCTCAGGCAGAGTGCATAGCTTACCCTCCCCATGCTTGAAATAAACCAGTAGAAACTTGGAGAGCCCTGTTTCTGGCCCTGACTTTGGACATACACATTTATGAGAATTTTCATTATGTTCAAATCAAATTCACAGGACACAGTTTTATTCCTTGAGACTAAACTACTTCTTTGCAATGCATTGAGATTTCAGAGCCACACATTTAATGAACCAGCAAGCACTTGTTTTACAGACTGCCTGGGAGAGTTTCCTTTTTGTTTTCTTACATAGAGCTAAGTTCAATCCATTGCAAACAGCTCTTACATTGATTTAGTCCACTGAGAGATAGAACACTTATAGATAAAGCACTTTCTCACGTTTTATGAAAATGATGAGTTATCAACATTTTGCTTGAAGGCACAACATATAGCCCCATCTTCATTCAAATCCATTAAATATGCTGGAGACCCAGCTGTCAATAGCATTGCGGAGTAAATTTAATTTCTAGAGTCAATGTAGAGCCAGCTGCATTAAGCATAAGATAATTCTGGCACATTATTAATTTGAATGACCATGTAAGGCATTGTCTAGACAAGATATAAGCCCAAGTTTTCATAGGCAATATGTACATAAAATGAAGTATGCCAAGGTTGTAAAGAATACTAATAACACTGATCTGGCTTATTAACTGATATTGATTGCTTTTATTCTGACATGGTCCAGAAGCCTTGGAGGTGAAACAGTGAAATGTTAGGCACTGGTGCTCTTCTTCCAATAAAACAGTAAATATTACCATGCAGTTTCAAGGTGCAAAGGATGAAGGCTTTTTGTCATTTTGTGTTTTAAAGGTAACAACTGAATTTACATGTCTAAAAAATTGATAGAATGATTGGGTCTTTATGTGTGCTGGGAAATATTACAATGATCACTATCGACTGCACTTCGCTACACTTACTGCTTGTGATGATTTTGATTAATTATTGCACACTCCAACTGCTGCCCGGGGATTATTCTTTCAAGTGATTGTCAAAGTTTTCACCTGCCCTGTCTTGTGTCATGTTAGTCACTGATATCAATGACAGGCCTCCGAGTTGCATGTGGTTCACCATTTGAAGGTCAATAACCACCCACTCACCCATCCAACACAGGTTTAGAAGGACTATCATGGGTTATCCCCAAGAAACAGGGTCAAAACACTGAATCCTCTGTCTATAACTCCTAGAATCATGGGATGGTCATCTCTTGCCAGTAGAAGGCAAGGGCTCCACAGTACTAATACCAACAGAAGCCAGTGTAGCCCCATCTCACCAGTAGCCTTTCATACCACCCTGCGAATCAGCCAGCTATGGATCTGTGAGACAGACAGATCTGGGTTAAAATCCTGACTCTACCACTTACCAGGCATGGGATTGTCAGCAAGACATTTTATTGTTGTGAGACTCCAGTTTTCTCTGGTTTAAATGAAAAAGAGTAAGTAACTGGTTTGTATTATGCAGTGTCTAACCAGAAAGTAAAACAGCTCTAGGTATTTTAAGCGGAGGGGAAAGAAAGCAGGGAATTTGTTACGTAGATGATGAAAGAACCGAAAAGCCAATAGAGGGAGGTGAGGTAGCCCAGAAACCAGCCCGTGCAGGAATTCTGGCAGCCTCGATGGGAGGGGAGGGGCCAGTCACCAAACTGATGACCAGGAAGGGCTGAGTCACCAAACCCCAAAGGTGAGAAGGTAACTAGGGCCATGATGGCGGTGCTCGGCACCCTCAGTGGCCTAGCAAGATATCACCACTGCCAGAGAACACTTTCTGAAGCAGAGTGAGGGAGAAATACTCTGGATTCTCCCATCCTCTTTTCCCCTTTACA
Source organism: Pan paniscus (assembly GCF_029289425.2). Taxonomy (NCBI): domain Eukaryota; kingdom Metazoa; phylum Chordata; class Mammalia; order Primates; family Hominidae; genus Pan; species Pan paniscus. The sequence continues at coordinate 4,611,206 of NC_073253.2, read as the reverse complement.
GCCAGTGCACAGATGCCAGGGCAAGGGAAACCGAGGTGGGTGACCTCCATGACCCAGAAAAGGGACAATGCCAGGAGGGGCTGAAGGAGAATGTCAAGGAGAATGTCATCTCTCTGTGGAGTGGTTCACTTCCTTTCATGTAATTACCAGTATGGAAACTCTGTCTTTCTTCATCTTTTGTTAAAATAATTTTAAGAGGTAGATTTCATCAGAATAGAGCTCAGATTTGCAATGAACAAGGTAATCTCTGGCAGTAGTCAGATCTCTCCTGCAAGGAGGGCTGATTCCACAGGTATTTTGGAAGCCACGGAGAATAAACACAATGAGAGGAATATTGGGACATAAAAATCCTTATCTTAACTTTTGATAATTGAATTAACACACCACTGCATTGGGACAAGAGAGATGGGAAAATGAATTTATGCAAGTTGTTTTAATATGGGAATTCTATGCCTAAGAATTTCACATACCTTTGGCTGCAAAACATTTTTTTTCATAATTACAGCTTTATCATTTAAATTTTCACATCAATAAACAGTTTGGTATCCTGCAAGTAAGCTTGCACTAGCCATTGGAAGATCTGGATTCTGATAAAAGATTCACCATTAACTAGATGCCTAAGTTAGGATATGTCTAGCCATTTCTACAACTCACTTTCCCAGATCTTTTCCAATGATAAACAAATTTAAAAAGACACCATTTGAACTACAAAATCTTCTATTATTATGAAGTAATAATCCCTTCTGGAAAATCCAAAGCTTTTGAGGATGAATTAATTCAACAGGTTTCTATTAAGTATCTAACACTAAACCAAGGAACTTTCTAAGAAATTTGGGAATACAAAGAAAAGAAAAACCTGCCTTCTAGTCTAGTGGAAACAACATTTAGGCAAATAATTACTTTAGAATGTAGTAGGTGCTATCTTTTCTGAATAATACAGAGATCTGTTCTTGTCACATAGATAGTCTGCATGTGCAAAGCATAAATCACTCTCCCCAGAACATGGCTACACATACAAATCACACTGAATTCACCCAGAACACAACTACAAATACTTCTCACTCTAAACTCTCTGTCTTGTTTAGAGAAATGTCCCTATGTGTGTGTCTTGCTCCATCTATAATAAATGGAATTTTTTTAAATGGAGGTAAGATATATGATGTGGTTGGCTGTGTCCCCACCCAAATCTCATCTTGAATTGTAGTTCCTACAATCCCCATGTGTGTGGGGAGGGACCTGGTGGGAAGTAATTGAATCATGGGGGTGGTCACTCCCATGCTATTCTTGTAATACTGAGTGAGCTCTCATTAGATCTGATCATTTTATAAGGGGCTTTTTCTTCTTTGATCAGCACTTCTCCTTCCTGCCACCATGTGAAGAAGGACATGTTTGCTTCCCCTTCCACCATGATTGTAAGTTTTGTGAGGCCTCCCCAGCCATGCTGAACTATGAGTTAAACCTCTTTCCTTTATAAATTATGCAGTCTCGGGTATGTCTTTATTAGCAGCATGAGAATGACCGAATACAATATACATATATAATTTACCATCTTTACCATTTTTTTTTCTGAGATGGAGTCTCACTCTGTCACCTGGCAGAAGTGCAGTGGTGCAATCTCACCACCATGCCATGCTGATTTTTGTATTTTTAGTAGAGTTGGGCTTCACCATGTTGGCCAGGATGGTTTCGATCTCCTGACCTCATAATCCACCTGCCTTGGCCTCCCAAAGTGCTGGGATAACAAGCATGAGCCACCACGCCCAGCCCATTTTTATGACTTTTAAGTGTATAGCTCAGTGAAAATAAATAAATTTATATCATTTTTTTCCCTCCATTCCCTCTCCCTAATCCCTTTCCCAGACTCTGGTAACCACCAATCTACTCTGTATCATCATAAGATCCACTCTTTTAGTTTCCACGTATGAGTAAGAACATGTGATATTTGTTTTTCTGTGTTTGGCTTATTTTTCTTAAAATAATGACCTCCAATTACATCTGTGTTGCTGCAAATGGCAGAATTTCATTCTTTTTTTGCAAATGGCAGGATTTCCTTCATTTTGCAAATTGCAGGATTTCATTCTTTTTTATGACTGAATAGTACTCCATTAAGTATACCTACCACATTTTTGTTATCCATTAATCCTTTGACAGGCACTTAGGTTGAGTCTATATTTTGTCTCTTATGTCATTTTGTAAAAAGACGTCTTCATTGGCCAGGCGTGGTGGCTCATGCCTGTAATCCTAGCACTTTGGGAGGCCGAAGTGGGGGGATCACTTGAGGTCAGGGGTTCAAAACCAGCCGGGCCAACATGGCAAATTCTCATCTCTACTCAAAATACAAGAATTAGTCAGGCGTGGTGGTGTGCACCTGTAACTCCAGCTACTTGGGAGGCTGAGACATGAGAATTGCTTGAACCCAGGAGGTGGAGTTTGCAGTGAGCTGAGATCGCAACACTGCACTCCAACCTGGGCAAGAGAGTGAGACCCTACCTCAAACAAAACAAAACAAAACGAAACAAAAAAGACATCTTCACCAAATCTAAATATAAGTTGAATTAGTCCTTAAATACAACTAGTTTATTGCGGTAGAATACTATTTCATGATTCATTTTTAAAATTCACAAATTCATGAGCAGTTTAATGAACATCTTAATTTATAAATACTGCACTTTAAAAATTATTTATGTATTATTTGCCTCTTCTGAGAAGAATCCAGATACTTTACAGTTCATATAATTGAATAAATAAGTAGAGGGTAACTTTGAAGCAATAAAAAAAGAGAGAGAGGGAGAAAGTTGTAAAACAAAGAGAAAAATGCCCACAAAAAACACATGCACGAGGCTTCCTGGTTTTACAGTAGGACAGGAAACTGGTCTTGAGCCTTCCCCGTGAGGAAGGGAATGATGGAAACATGGCAGTTTCCAATACGTCCATGAGCCGCAGCAACACAGTGGCTCAGGAATGCCACTCCTTTTGGGATGAGCCCATAGAGAAAAACTCCATACGGCTGATTCAGCAGCAGCTCCCATCTTAGTCTCTATGAATAATTGAATCGTGAGTTTCATAGAAGAGAGCCCTGATGTGCACCAGGACAACCCAACGTATAATGCCAGTGTGCATCCAGGAAAAGCCATCCTTTAGGCAGGGGCCAACCAACCGTAGTCTGGGGGCTATTTATTGTCCACTCCTGAAGTTAAAGATAGTTTTTAAATTTCTAAAGAGTTGTAAAACAAAAACAAAAACGACAAAAAAGAACCTAGGGCTTCACAAAGCCTCAGATACATGTTATCTAACTTTTATAGAAAGATTCTTCCAACCAGTGCTCCAAGGGGCCAAAACATTGATAGTTGAGCTCAGGGCTATTTGATGGCCGAGGGTGATTGACTAAGTGATGGATGCCATCATTCAATATTATTTTCTGAGTCCCTTCTAGGGGTCAGGAACTTACGTCCGAGTTCTAGGAAAAAACAGTGAATAAAACAGACAGGGATCCCTACTTTCTAGAAGGAGAGAGAGAGGAAATAAATGCAAAAGTATACCAGTTAGCTCTTGTTGCACAAGAAACCTACTCCAAATTTTAGTAATATAAAAAGCAATATTTATTCACTATTTCCTGTAAGTCTATAAGGATGCATGAGGCAAGCTGGTCTATGTTAGTTTCTCTTGGGCTCGCCCACCTGTAGTAAGTCTGGGACTGGCTGATCTAGTCTGGTCTTGGCTGGCCCACTTGTGTATGTGGATCCAGTGGGCATCAGCTGGCTTCTGCTCCATGTTTCTCTAACCCTTTTCATGAAATCAGCAGGCAAACTCAACCACATCCATTTCATGATGAAGGCAGAGGCTCCAGAGAGAACTGAAACACGAAGACTCTCCAGGTCTGGGCTGGAACCCTGCACACTCTTACATCTGCCTTACACTATTGGTTGAACCAAATCAAGGGAAGAAGCTGCTGGATCCATGGTCAAAGGACTCTGTGAAGTTACCTGCCAAAGGGCCTGGGTAGAGGAAGGGGAGAAGAACCCAGCCATGATGCAATCTAGTGCGACAGAACGTAATGAAGGTGTTAGCAGTGCAGCCACACGACAGAAGCAACATTGCAGGGCAAAGGAGTGGGAAGCCCAGGGTTCGCAGGGCAATTTTAATGAGGATTCCAAAGCCAGAAGGTGGACTGTCTAAATCAGCAGGTCTTAAACCTGACCCCTCACCAGTTCCATCCAGGAAGGCCCTGCCTAGGCTGCTGAAGGTTTCCATTTTATAAGTGCTGCTTTTACTGATCCTGCTTCTCCTAAATTGAATCACAGCATGAAATTCAGTGATGTTTTATTTCAAAAAAGAACAGTAAACAAGTCACCTTTTAGAGCACACTCTAATTTGTTTCAAAGAAGAGAGTTTATTTCTAGTAAGTGCAGGATTTAAGTGCTTTGGTAACAATAACTTCTTTATCAGTCTTCAGTAAAATGGATAAATTCTTCTTGGAAGATTCATATCGCTGAATAAAATTTGTGATTGTGACATAAAGGAAGAACCAGACTCTCCATGTATGAAATACTAGGAGGCTTCTCAATAAACACAGAAATCAATGCTATGTAAAGGCTAACTTGTCAATATTTCTAATGAGTGCTAACCCTGAGGCTGGGAGAGGCTAATGAATGAAGTGTAGGAAGCAGAGAAACTGCAAAGACACTACGAAGAGACTTTGGCTTGTAGAGGGAAATGGGAGACATTAAATGTGAACGTGAAATGAATTTTTCCATGGGTTTCCATATGATGGCTTGGGCCAGATGTGCTGACAAAAAAAAAAATTCTTGAAACCCCTTCCTGAATACTTGGTTCCAACTTAAGCTGCTCACCACCTGCAGAAACTAAAACCAGTTCCCTTAGAAGGAAATCCTCACAGTCTTTTACCTGAAATATGTTTTCCCTGGAATTTCATGACATATTTAGTCTTCTGCAATCATTTCCTGAATGAAGATGACTCAAGCTGACTTTAGTCCTTCTGCATACACTATATTACATTATCCATTTATAGGAAGTGAAAATAGAAAACGATTCTGCTTATTTCTCTCCCTTCTATTTTGAAGTCTTAACATATGCATAGCCAATTGACCCCTGTTACATTGGTTTCCGCCCCACTTTTAAGTTTTTCTTTCTTGGTTTTTACAAAAGATTATACAATGGGTTTTCACTATAATGACTTTAAATCATTCATGCATTTTTCATCTGCTTCTTCACACAGCCTGACATCTTGTTCATTCTTTTTGACTGGTGCTCTGCATAGAGCAGATGTTTTCAGTGAGCTATGATGATTTTTAGATCTTATTCTCAGGAGGTTACAACTAATTCAGAGCTCTTCGGCACAGACGAGGCATTTAATTTATTCCTCCCAGTAAGTTTCACCTTGCGCTTGTCTACAGAGAATTTCATCTGCCATCATGTTGCCCAATTACTGAGTTTTGTTCAGCCCATCTAGGAGGCTTTACTTTCCTCTGTGGTCTTGACTCACCTAATGATTGTGTGTCATCAGCATATTTCACCCTGTTGCCACTCAGTCACATTTAACTTCGTTAATAATAGGCATTGAACTCTCTTTCTCACGCTGACTGTGCTTTTGATACTGGTGGGCAGCAGAAAGGGAGCACAGAAGTGAATTTCCAGATCAAATTTTCTGTAGGTTCTATCAAACAATCTCAGCCATTCCACTGTTGAAGGAGGACTATTTTGACCACTTCATCTTTCCCACTGTTACCTCTGGATGGAACATGCCTGGGTAGTTGTAGTCCTGCCTCCTCTTGGTCTTTTGCTCCCTTTGCTCTCTTGAGAGAAATCCATTTGTATATTCCCATGTAATTCCACAGCACATTCAATCAACTTCTTTGATACACCCTCGTGATGTGTTTTAACTCAAAAGAAAAGTCAAAAGATTTTCCACAAATACTTCCATTTTGCTTTACATTGGCATCCGTACCAGGGAGTTTCTGATCCAAAGGGAGGGAGGCAAGGCCAGTTCCAGGGGCCCATACATAAGCAGGAGAGGCAGGGGCCGAGGAGGGCTTCCCCAATCCATCTTTGCTCATCTTTTCTCTATGTGCATAGCTTGAAACATTTTTCTTTCACTTACAGAATCTGAGCATTACACCAAGACAGGGAGAAAACAAAACAAAACAAAACAAATTCCAAAACAAGACACTAACAAGAGCTACTTTAGGATCACAAATCACAATCCTGTTCATCACTCTTTTTTCTAACATACATTTTTTTTCTCCTACTATCAAATCTGTGCCTGTCTTTATCTGCAGAAGTATCACTACCTGGACGTCACTACCTGCATAGGTGTGGCATCGGCTTGCTTCCCCCTCCATTACTCAAGCCTCTGATCTTATCTGCCACCTGCCTCAATGTTTTATACCTTTTCAAAGTAAGTGTTGGGGTACCTGACTACTCCTAGTACAATGCTACTCCCAGCTCAGCATGGCATGGTATGCCAACTCCTCGTCGAACCCTCATATTGCTAATGAAAGGGTAAAATATTGCATGAATGTGCTCGTTCATTACAATGTTCTTTACAAACACAACCATTGGCAGTGCTATAGAAAAATTCTGAAAGTGCTTATGGTAACGTGCAATGGGTAAAATGCATCCATCGTTTAGTCCCAACACTTGTTACAACTCACTTTCATTATTGAGGGGAAAAGAAAACCTTCCAGGTGCTCATAATTCCAAATGTTATCCCTCACCCCACAACAGATTCATCGGTAGATGCCATTGGCTCTGTCTTCTGGATATTTTCAGTGAACCTTCATTTCCCATTCATGAGTCACAACTCCAGCCCAGGCTGCCATCGCCTGTCGGTCGGACTTCTGCACCATGAGTCTTTGAGTCTGCTAACAGATCTTGGTGCTTCCACTCTTGCTGTCTTCCACCTATTCCTAGCCAGGGGCACCCTTAAACACACACACACACACACACACACACACATACCAATTTAGATCATATTGCTTCTCTGATCAAAATTCTCCAATGGCTTCTTACCTCCTTGGAAAAATGTTGGCAGTCCTACAGCCCAGAAGGTCCTACATCAGCGGGCCTCCCACCAGTCCTCCGACATTAGCTACTCTCTCCCTCTCTGTCTGTCTCCTGTTTCCCGTCTGGCTCTGCCCATTTCTCATGCTCATCTTCCTGTTCTCCTGCGCAGGGTTTCACTCTTATTACCCCTATAGCTGGGGAAGCTCTTTCCTTGATAAGCCCTTGACTGTCTCCTTCCCCTCCTTGGGAGCTCTGCTTAAATGTCATAGAGGCTCTTCCCAACCACCACTACACACCAGCCTTCCTCCCCAGATCACTTCACTGCATGGCATGACTTCTACGTGTTCGGTTCCTTCGTTTCTTGCTTCTTTGTGCGTTTGCTTGGTTATGATGCTGTAAGCGCCTAACAGCAGGGCTTTGTTGGGTGGGTTACTTCTGCATCCTGAGTTCCTATGACTATGCCCAGCACACAACAGGAACTCCGTGAATAAATAAATGGATTCTCTTTGACTAAAGAAAAACATAAAATAAAATGTGTAGACCTGAGTAGCTGACTTGGGAGGGCAACTCACATCAATAATGTGAGTTGGTTGGCACCATGCTGGACTAACTCTCCATAAAGCATGTCCTGGAATTCAAGAAGTTGTATGGTTAGTTCCATTCTGTCACCCATCAACTGAGGGAAGTTGGGGCTCTTACTCACTTCCCTGAGACAGTTTCTTATTCACATATGTATGAGGGATTCAGTGTTGCCATTATGTCATGGGAATGAATTATCATTTACATTTGTGTATTACATGTTTAATAGTTAATTCTTATTTTCCTAATAAACAAATATTTGGTAAAGAAAGGTCACTCACTCATGCAACCACATTGGCCCTGAATATTGATTCAGACTAAACACAGAGCCTCATAACATATGTTAAGGTGGCAGAAGTTTTGATCCCTAAACTGCAGAAATTCCAACCTGAGGAATGTGTCCAAGGAAATAATCTATGTTAGCAAAAATGAGTCATTTCTATAGACGTGAGGTGGCCACTACACTTTATTTACTAAAATACACAATTGAAATTGTAAATCATATCTTATAAAGCAGCTTTAAAGTTGTATACTTAGCATTAATAGCCTAGACTGAAAAGAACTACATAAAGAAAACTTTTTAATTGTTTGGAGAAAAATTATTTAAATATCTGTGAATACATGGAAAGATAAATTCCAATATACCCCTTGGAAGAATATTAGAGTCATTTAAAATGTGTACAAAATTGCATAGCAGGAGAGAAAAATGCTTATGTTAAATAAAAATGCAGAATACAGAAACATTTATACTCTTTGATTACAACTTAGGGAAGTATCTGTGTATGTGTGGATGAGACTAGGAGGGAATATACAAAAACAACCTAGTGTTGGGGTGAGAAAATAATCGTTTTCTTTTGAATTTATTTTCATGTTCTTATATTTTTTTACAACATAAGGATAATACATAAAAGGAATGAAGACCATTTTTGAAGCATAACTACTCAGCCACAATGGGGTTTCAGTTGCCATTTATTTGAGGGAATGCCCAAATGGGTATTCTAAGAAGCCACCATGATTGACAGGTGATCCCTCTAGCTCACTTCTGTTCAGGCCAATGAGCAAGACACCCCTGTCCTCAACAGGAGCTGGGAAAGGAGGAAGACAGGCACACACAGATGAATGACAAGTCAGGTGACTTAGCTGGAGGGACTTAGGAAGAGAATGAACCATGTCGAGGAAGAAGTGCCAGAGAGACACAGAGGGAGAAGACACACGGCAACCGAGACACAGACCTTGCCTACCTTTGGCGCCTCCACTGACTTCGTCCTGGCCTGAATTTGGTGGGCTTCCCAGGTACAGCTGCTGCAAGATGCAGCAGGAAGACAGGAGGAAAGGGCGGAGTCTAAGCCAACTCTCCCCAGCTGCTGATCACTGAAGTTATTGGCCAGGATTTTTTTGACTACTCAGCTGGGTACAGATGATGATATTAACCCTCCCCCTCCATTGCCCAAGAAATCCAAAACTAATTTATAATTGTGCTTTCAGCAGACATTTGTCATGTCCTTGCTATTCGAAACCACAGTTTTTACTTTACAAACACTTTGCATTCAAATGTGCATGATATATATTTCAAAGGTGGCAGGCATAGCTGAAATTAACTTCTCTCTAAATTACTTGCAGAAATCATCAAAGATGGTTTTCCATTTGATCTCGGTCTAACATGAAGATGTTTTTCATATAGTTCTTATCATATGAGAAATATATAAATATCGCTATTAATAGGGTTTTATATATTTATTAGTAGAATGTTATACGCCAACTTTTTCAATTGCCCTGTTTTTATTTATGTGGAAATTGAGGATCAGCTAGATCGAATAGGCCACCCATGATCCCACGGCAGGCGACAGATGGAGAAAGACTCACACCCAGCTACCATGACTACTGGGCAAGGCCTGCTGTCATGGGCCCAAGTCTGTCCCTTTACAAGCAGGGGCAGTCTAAGGAAAGGAAATCAAGGCTGGGAACTGAGTTAGTTTCCTGATGCTGCTACAAAAAAGGACCACAAACAGGTGGCTTAAAACAGCAGAAATTATACTATGCAGCCATAAAAAAGGATGAGTTCACGTCTTTTGCAGGGACATGGATGAAGCTGGAAACCATCATTCTCAGCAAACTAACATAAAAACAGAAAACCAAACACCACATGTTCTCACTGATAAGTGGGAGTTGAACAATGAGAACACATGGACACAGGGAGGGGAATAACATACACCAGGGCATGTTGGGGAGTGGCGGACAAGGGAAGGGATAGCATTAGGAGAAATACCTAATGTAGATGACGGGTTGATGGGTGCAGCAAACCACCATGGCGTGTGTATACCTATGTAACAAACCTGCACATTCTGCCCAAGCACCCCAGAACTTAAAGTATAATAGTAATAATAATACAACAGTAGAGATTTACTGACAATTCTGGAGTCCAGAAGTCTGAAATTAAGGCCTTGCACTCCCTCCAAGGGCTCAAAGTCTGAATCCTTCCTGGCCTCTCCCAGCTTTTGGTGCTCCTGTCAACTTCTGGCGTAGAGCTGCATCTTGCAGGCTCTGCAGCTGTCCCCACACAGCCTTCTTCCCTCTGTGTGTTCATGTCTTCCCCCGTGGTATGAAGACCCTAGCCATTGGATTTAGGGCTGACCCTTACCCAGAAGGACCTCATCCTAACTTGATGACATCCGTAAAGACTCCATTTCTAAATAGGGTCATATTCTGAGGTTTTGAGTAAGCATAAATTTGGGGACAAGGGACACAATTCAACCCAATGCAGTAACAAATCATAGTGCTGAAGAAGAAGGCAATTGGGAAGGTGTGACCCTGACATGGTTCTTGGCTAGCATGACACGGATTGAACAGTTGATTTAATTTGCATTTGCAAAATAACACTTTAAAAGCTAAATACACAACATCTACAATGTTTCCAGTGTTTTAAATTACAAAGGTAATGCTGCCCTATTATGGAGATCAATAAATAAATAAAACAAAGGAGAATTATGGGCAAAGAGCATTCTCTTACATGATGGTTTCTGCCTTGCAGGTCAGCCAACCTACTGTGCTGCTCCTGTACACTGGGTTCAATCCAAATGTGCCGACATGGGAGGGTGACTTCGATATGCTGAATGTGGACGTTGGAGACTGGCGGCAGCCTGTGTAGGGAAACACACTGATTTTCTACTGAGAAACGCATTTAATTGAATGATGCTAAATTTTGTAAGCACAGACTGTGAAAGAGCTGAAAGAGCATAGGCATGCATTAAAGGTTTAGAACGAATGAACAAATTCAATGCTTCTACTTTAACAAAACTGGTCTGTAGTAATTCATATTTAAGTGGCATTCATTGGATGCCTTAACACATGCTGGATACTAGGTTAGTTGCTTTCACGTCTAGTGATGCATTTAGTCTTCGCAAGTGGATGTCAATGTTTCAGTTTTATAAATTTAGTAAATGAAGAAACTGAGTGTCAGAAAGGCCATGTGGCTTTGCTAAGGTCACAGATATCCAGCTAACATGTGTGCACACACATGTCCAAGCAGCTCAGCATGGGTTCTGGTGAGAGATGGAACCTTGGAGGATGTCATCTTTCACACAGTATCCAGCAAACAATGTGCTCATTTCACTCTTCATGAGCTTTTCCTATCTCTAGGTTCCTAAACATCGTCTCATTCCTTGAGAATCACATAGAGATGTCTTGTAAAAAAATATAAGTAAATAAAAAATCTTAAAGTAGTAATACTTTTTTTTCTATTTGGATTTGGGATTTTAATTTTTAGATCACAACTCTTTTAAAGAAAGTGTATGCAAGTTTTTACTAGGAAGCAGGAGTGGGCAATGGAAATCTTGGAGTGATTTGTTTCAAAACATCACGTTCCTGGAGATCCTGACCTCTTGCTCTCACCTGCTTGCTAAGAGTGTGCACCCGTGTGAGAGGCCTGAATCCTGAACAAGACACCTCTTTGACTTGGCATGTGGCCTGGACAAATAAAAAGGAAGCAATATAGCTTCATCCTGCAACTCCAGCCCAAATCCAGAGCCCACTGCTGCCTGCCTTTCCCATGAAGAGCCGTTGATCAAAATGGCAGTGCGAGAGATTTGTTCAGGCATCAGAGTCCTTTTCTACTCTACTTGAAAACAGGGCAATACTTTCTGTGCAATTCAAGTTATCCCACCTTAACAATGACATTTTTGCAGCGACTGACATGTCATATTTATATTAAATCACACCCTGTTATTTCCAATTTCCTCAGGAAAGCTATCATTAGCAACACTTAATGACCAGCTTCAGGCAAAAACCTAAGGTTCTCTCACCTCAAAAAGTCAGAACCTGTAGTAGTGACTGGTTGGAAAGAGATTAACACAATTATAAAACATAGCCCTTTCCCCAGATGGCATTAGGAACGGCCATCACCCTTCCAGAGTTGACAAGCATTCTGCCTAAAGATTTGGGCTAGACGTGTTCCACTGTGCCTCTCTTTTCTACCACCTCTTTATTTAAAAATTTAAAAAAGACATTCCTTAAATTGGTCTGATTCTAGAAGCATAATGCCAATAAATAGTTATGTAATATCAAATTACTATATGCAAAGTAATTTCCCTGAGAAGGTTGAACGTTTTTAAAAAATGATGTTAAAACGATCAAATATGCAGTTTTCAGATAGAAAAATTCCTTTCCTTGAAAAGTTGGCAGACAATATATGTTGCTTATCTTCTAAAATCGAAGCCAGTAAGAGAGCTTCATATTTTAAAAAAGAAAATTCAGACTTCAAAAGAAAGAAAAATAAATCAAGAGCAAATGGCATGAGGAAATCTATCTAAAATAAACTATGATCTGCTCATCTCTTTAATTTTTCATAAGCACGGATGTAAGACATTGTAGAAAGTATTTTTAAAGAAATGCCATAATGAGTTTTGCCTCAATATTTCTCACATTGCATTTGGCACACTTCACCCAGGTGGAAGCTGAAGGCTGTGCAGTTATTATAATTGGTGTGCAGAGACCATTTCGATAACTGCTGCATATGAAAAAGCCATCTGAATAGACTTTAGAGGACAAGGCACAGAGGAAAAGGTGCTGACATGGGCAAGGGCCACCTACATCCTGTGGTCAATGATCCTGGCTGCAGCATCAGGACTTTGAAATGAGCACATGCCCTTGCAGAACCCCAGCCAAGGTCTAGGGGTTTGGGTCCCTTGCTGGTATATGAATAGTAACTTTATTTAGTCTTCACAAGTGGATGTCAATGTCGCAATTTTATAAATTTAACAAATGAGTTTATTTAGGAATTTATGAATGAATTTATTAAGGAAACCTCTAATTCAAGTGAACAGGAGGGGCTGTGACTAGGAGGTAGCCCCTATCTGACTTCTAGGAACTTTTTGTAGACCTGGGAACTGCAGCTTTTACCTACAAACTCAGGTAGAAGCTGTGACTTCTGAGGCACACCAAGTATGCAGCTGGGACCTGGGGCCAGGCCAGTGATCATGGCCAGAGTCCGTTGGCTTCCTTCCTGGCTATGCTGCCTGTGAATGTTACTCAGGGAAGGCTTGCTGCAGAAAATGTGGCTGTCACTTTGGTTTGAGGTTCCCACCACTGACTTTTCCACCATCTTGGCCTGCAAAGGATTTCTGTACTTATTAATAGAGGCAGGAGGCAGAGAAATTCCAGGCAGACAGGGACTGGTCCCCAGTGAAACCTCACCTTCAAGCCAAGGTAGCCTGAAATCCACAGACAAAAGTGACAACTTTTATTCCTGCTTGCCCCCTCTCTCCCAATTGGTCCTTTCTGAATACTATCTTTTTACCCATCAAATGTTGCCTTTTCCAAAACTACAGCTTACCCCCTGCCATCCTGTGCCTATAAAACTCTCAGACTCAGTTGATAGAGGGAGAGATGGCTTGACTTCTGAGAGACGCCACAAGACTCTGGGGAAGAGAGATGGCTTGACTTAGGGGAAGAAACGGCCAGAGTTTGGGTAGATGATGACCTGACTTTGGGGAAGACAACCTGCCCTTCCCGTCCCCTCTCCAACTCCCCTCTCCACTGAGAGCCATTTCCACTACTCAACAAAATTCTCTGCCTTCCCCATCTTTCAAGTGTCTGTGCAACCTCATTCTTTCTCGATGCTGGAGAAGAGCTCAGGACCCACTGAGTATGAGTACCAAAAAAGTCTGTCACACAGGCCCTTTGCCCTCTGTAGTGGAAGGCAGCTGCCCCATGTGACGAGGCAAGGGGTCAACTGAGCTGTTAACACACAGCCATCCATGGGCAGCAGAGATAAATGAGCACGGTAGCCCTTCCTCTGCCACTTCGGGGTCACAGGCACCTCCGCCTGGTCTGGCCATGGGCCCCACACGGAGCTTGGTCCTGCCAGTGCCCAGAGTGGATAGTCAGGTCCTGCACTCACTTGCTCACGTGCTCCCTCCGGCAAAAAGCTGAGTGCAATGGGCCAAGTAAACATTCACCCCTGTCACGAGTCTGACAAACGGGCTGAAAAAAATCCTACATCACTCTGAGCCCATTTCCAGAAGGCTGTTAGATCCCCAACTTCCAGAGACACCCATCTTGAATCTCTGATACTGGAGGTTCATATAGACCAGAGGTACAGAGGAATGGCATAGCTGGGAGTATCACCTGGGTCTGCAGCTAGGCCTCATTGCTTGCCAGGTGTGTGGCTTTGAATATGTTACTTGCTGCTTCCCAAATGCAGAGGAGAAATAACAATAGCACCAGCTTCAGAGTACTGCCTGGCAGGTAAATGAGCTCATTCTAGGAAGAGCCACAAAAAGCACTTGGCTCAGAGTAATGGCACAAAGGAGTGGGGCTCTTGCTGAGCTTGCTTCAGGGACGCTGGTCATCTGGTGAGCCTCATCTACTGTAGCAATTGCCACCCTGCGCTGGGATAATGTGCCTGTGCAGATAACATGTCCTTCTGCACATTCATCAACTTGAGAGTGAAAGCCTCATCTTAGTCACAAGCATGTATGTGCTACCATAGTCTAGTGCATACGAGCCAAATTCACACTCCTGCAACGTAAGTTCGTTACACTCTGTATTCAACAGTCAACACGGTGTGCATGCCCCTCTGTGCTCTGTCTTCCCCCCCCCCCCGTCCTGCTAAACTGCTTCTGCCTACCCTGAGCTCTCCCCTTTGCAGATGTATTTGGGCCTTAGCCTGAGTGGTCCCTTTTACTTGGGATGACCTTCTTCCCAACAGAGTCCATCTTTAGAAATCAGCTCAAATGTGGTCCCTTCAGACAACTTGCTCTGAACATCCCTTCCACCGTCACTGCAGAACAGTGCTTAATCACCCTCATGGGTCCTTGTTCAAACATACCTTTTATCACCTCTCATGCATGGTGCCCAGTAATGATCAGTTCAACCCTCTCTCAACCTCTACCCAACCGAAACTCCATCTCAGTACACCTGTGTCATCTTCAGTCTGACCCTTAGTTAGTGCCAGAGAAAGTTCTAAAAGCAGGTCACCTGGAACGTACATGCTCTCATGCAGAACCATTCAGTCGAGGACCTGGCCTTTCTTGGTCCATTTTATAACAGCAAAAAGGGTTCCTGTGGTTATAACCATGCTCATTGAACTATAACAAGGCTGGGCACTCTGATAGGGACAATTTCATATCATCCTCTGTGACACATTCTTATATCCTCCCATGGTCCCACAGCTCTACATTGGTATTTATAGAACCTGACAAAAGAACCCAAAATATGAACACTATTAGTGGAGAATTTTTGAAGATCTAATTTATGTAACGTGCATTGCCATATTTGATAATGGTTAAAAGTAAAAAGAGCACATAACATTTATATGGATCTTTGGATTTTTTAGACCATGGGGTCCCTGGAATTCAGAAGTGCTAGAAGCAGCATTGCTGGAGGCCAGGTTGTGCTGACCAAGACCTACGTGCAAAAGGCTAATAGAGTAGGGATCTTGGCAGAAAACACATTTAACATTCTGTTGGCCCTGTTTCTCGGGAGAATTCCAACTAATGCAGATTTTGGTAGAAAAAGTGTAATGCTGCTGTAACAAATACCTAAGAATGTGGAAGTGACTTTGGACCTAGGTAATGGGCAGAGGCTGGAGAGCCTTTAGGTGTATTCTAGAAAAAAACAAACGAACAAACAAACAAAACATGAAATGCCTTGAACGAGCTATAGAAATGTGGACATTACAGGCCATTCTGGTGATGTCTCAGGGAAATGAGGAACAGATTATGAGAAACTGGAGGGAAGGTGATTCTTGTCCTAAAGTGACAAAGAACTTGGATGAATTGTGTTCTACTGTATTGCAGAAGGTGTAACATGTAAGTGATATTATTGGAAGCTTGGCTGAGATTTCTAAGCAAAACATTGAAGGAGCATCTTGGTTTCACCCTACAGTTTACAGTCAAATATGAGAAGAAAAATATATATGGGGAAAAAATTGCCAAGCAAAAAAGAACCAGAACTTGAGGGCTTGAAAAATTATTGGTCTATTCGTATTGCAAAACATGAGAAACCTGTTCTGAAGAGAGCACTGAGGGTGAACAACTGTTTGATGAAGAGTCTGTAAGAGCAACTAATGGATTTGATCAGCCAGCTCTGCCTAGCCGGAAATAGCAATGGATTGCACTGGTTGAAACACTGCCAGCTTGAACTAAAGGTAACAAAGACAAAATAAAGGCTTTCTGACTTCTGGGTTCTACAGGATGAAACAATAGAGCTATTCAGCTGTGAACCTGCTTTGTCCTTTAAGAAAAGGGAATCGTTCAAAGAAGATTCAGAGATCATTTTGGCTGCCACTCTCACCACTAGCCCAGGGGGCAGGACTGGCCCCTCCTAGATTTCAAAGGATGGGGCCACCTCTTTAGCTTCCATATGCCAGGAAGCTTCCCCGCTCCCACCCCAGTCTCAAGGGCAGGGCAGTTCTGCAGTCCCTGAATAGGACCATAGGGAGATGCTGCTGCCTCAGTGAGCCTTTGGGGCAGAGCATCAGGTCAAAGCGGGAAAGTTTCATGCCTTGTCATCTAGTGAAATTTGCCTTGCCAGATTTGAACTTGCTTGGAAACAATTTCTTTTCTGCCTTCTGATTTATCTTTTTTTTTTTTTGGAAAGGGAATATCTACTTTATGCCTATCCCATCGTATTTTGGAAGCACACTCGGGATTCACAGATAAAAGGAAATTTTGCCACAGGGTAAATTATACCTCACATCACACTCATATCTGGGATTTAGATGATATTTAGATAAAAGTAAATTTTAGGCTTTAAAGTTGATGCTGGAACAAGTTAACTGGGAGCTGTTGGAATCAAATTAATGTATTTTGTGTATTTGAAGGGCATGAATTTTGGGGGACCAAGGACAAAATGTTGGGGTCTCAATAATCGTGTCCTCCCTAAATTTATGTGTTGAAGCACTAAATCCATAGTATGGCTGTATGGGGGAGTGAAGTCTTTAAGGAAGTAATTAAGGTTAAATGAGGTCATCTGCATGAGACCCTGATCTGACAGAATTAGTGTCCTTGTAGGAAGAGACAGCAGACAGCTCATGCTCTCAATCTCTCTCTCCCTGTACCACACAAGGAAAGGCCATGTGAGGACATGGAGAAGGCTTCAACCCAGGAGAGCCCTCACCAGAAACCTAACCAACTGCAACCTGGATCGTTCTCTTCCAAAAATGTGGAGGATAAATTTTTGTTTCTTTAAGTTGCCCACTCTATAGTATTCGGTTATGGTAGCCTGAGGTGCCTGTTAGGGATGTGGTTGCTGCAGCTGTCCTTCTTCAAAGTGTAGGGCATGCCCCTGAGTTACCACTGCATGGAACTTACACATGGTTTTGAGTGTGAATGTGGATTATCTGAAAGAGACTTCCAGGGGTACTAGAGCTGTCTACACTACTAGGAACACATCAGTTCCTGATGTTAGGTCTGAAAGTGGGGTATCAACCAGAGAACATAAACTATTAGTACAAGGAAATATTGCATATTTTTCTAGGAATAAAAATCCATTGCAACATATGTGGGTTATTTTGCTTAGTCTCATCTATTATTGCAGGAATGTTTATCTATTCTGGAGTCAAAGCATTCACATTAAGTGTGGAGGTGTCTATGAATTACTCGAGCAAGTAGATTTCTGACAGCCTTTTGCAAAGCTGTATTATTCTTACCTGCAGGTAAATTACCAGACTCCAAAAAAATGTATCTTTCTTCAGATCTTCTGCTATACTTTTTCTGACGTGTGGATGGTACCTATTTTTAGATTAAATAGAAAAAAGACATTTTCTTTTTGTTTACACTCAAGCAGCATGAGAGTAAATATTAAAAATAACCAATAATTGGAATATCCCAGTTATTTTCATCATTTGTGAGGACAAGGCTGCTTCGTAATCATTTGAAATGACAGAAACTGTCTTCAAATATCATTTGCTATATTTCAGTGCTCTGCTGACAGTGCGTCTAACCATATCTATTTAACTTTTTAATTATATGTGCTTACTTTTGTAATTAAACAATGCAATCTTAGAAAATGGGTTTAACTTTTAATTGCATGGATGAAATATGACAAGTCCAATTACTGCATGTCAAAGCTCTGTTTATTTTTTGTTTTTCTTCTTTTTATCTTTTTTTTTTTTTAAAGAAAGGGGGCCTATTTCCAATTACAGCTCATAGTCTCCTTATCCGCCTCTTATTTATTATAGCAGGAATATTTTAATGCTTCCACTTTGCTAGAATTGCCTTTTGTCACTAGAGCCTCAAACATAAATGTCAAAGTTCTTCTGCTCTTCTTGCTATTTAATATTGATAGAAAGTAGTGCCCAATGACATCCACATTGATTTTCTCAACTATTACCTAAAAGTTGTGATAACATGTTGTCATAAAATTGTATTTCATCTATTGAACATTGACCTATGAGGCATCTGAGGAAGAAATCTTTTAAATGGTTAGTTTTCACATCACAAAATATTTCTGTTGCTGGGGGGCCTCCCTCGTTACCTCTGAACTCAGGTAGGGATCGGGTATTCCAGACCCGCCATCCTGGCACCTGACATACTTGCCAAATAACGAATGCTCTTCCTCCTGGGTGTATAGGGTATCTCCTGAACTCTCTTAGTTCAGTACCATTGGATTGTCTAGGACTCTGGAGAACTCATCATCATCATCACCATCATCATCACCATCATGATCATCATCATCACCATCATCTTCATCATCATTATCATCACCATCATCATCACTATCACCATCTTCATCATCATCATCTTCATCATCATCCTTTCTCATTACTTTGGCCACTCTAGAGGCTTTTGCCAAGTTGGGTTTAATAAGAAGAATAATTTTCAAAGAGCAATAATGTGTGTCACCTGTAGTCCAGAAACTAGTCATTGGAAGCTGTCATAGCAGTTTTAATATTTCAAGTTATGGGATCTAATGATGATGAGCTGTGTGATAAGGAAATCTGAGCATGTCACATGGAAAAGAAGATACAACCAAGGCTGTGAATATGCTTGAGAAAGTTTGAGCAAGTACAACTGGTTGAC
The DNA here is from genome assembly GCF_029289425.2 of Pan paniscus. Taxonomy (NCBI): domain Eukaryota; kingdom Metazoa; phylum Chordata; class Mammalia; order Primates; family Hominidae; genus Pan; species Pan paniscus. Next base: position 4,592,085 of record NC_073253.2, on the reverse strand, counting down.
TTCGAAGAAATGTTCACCCAAATGAGGTTTAGGTCTTGCAAGGACTACAAACCAATGTGTAAAATGTCAGGCTGTACCCCCATGTGCAATACAACTAAACAGTGCAACAGAACAGAACATACTGTATGATTCCATTTCGATGAGCTCCTGAAAATGTTAAAACTAAAGTGACAGAGAGCAGATCAGTAGCATCAGGGATTGGGCGTTGACTACAAGGGAACACTTTGGGGTGATGGAAAATTTTTATATCACAATTGTGGTGGCTAAACAATCGTATGTATTTGTCAAAATATATTTTTATTTTCCAAAACTAGTGCCATTTTTATATCTAAATTATACCTCAGTAAAGATAATCAAGACAAAAAAAGATCAAGAATTAACAACAGACGTGTATTTTTTCTACCCAAAAATGGGAGGAAAATTAGTTATTCTTTTTTGCTACTTCTTATTAATTTATCCTATACATACTTCTTTAAACAAAAATACAAAAGAAGAATTAGGAAATTTTATAACAGCAAGTAAATACAAAATGGTATTTCGAGGAAGAGTTTAAAAATATGTTCATGGTGTGACTGTGGGTGTACTTGTTACTTGGGAATTTGTTTTGTACAGAGAGGGTCTCTGGCACAGCCCCTCTCCAGGCCTGTCTTTGTAGGGAAGGGACAGCACCATTCAGGATGCAGAAGAAGCTCCAGTCCACACAGAGGGATGCTCTTGCTTCCCAAGCATATGAGAGATAGCAAAGGTAATTATTTGGTGAGTTCTCTGTCCATATGTGAATTATAGCCCAAGGTACTACAAATTAAGAAATAAAGAACTAACAAAATATAGCTATAATTCTCAGTAAAGCTTTGCAGGCAATTCCTAATGTACTGAATCCTTGAAATAGATAAATAAGACTGACTACGTATTGTCATTAAAGCATTTTATGTCATTACAGTTTACATTTTCTTGACATTTACATATTATTTATTTAAATCTCACACCTGGAAATCTGATCATTTCCAGCAGCATTTAGGTTTAACCTTCAGAAACTTTTGGATAAAATAATATTGTTTGATGCTAGCTTTGAGAAGTATAACATGATTCTCATGCTAGCTTTTAATAATGACTTAACATTTCCAAATAGGGATTCATCTTTTTCTATAAGGAACCAATAGGCAAGCATCTTCATAAAAATGTGGAGCTTAGCACATTTGTGCTATCAATCCAAGTCAATGTAACAACTGCAATTAGTTGTTATATTGTGATTTGTAAATTTAGTATAAGGAAAATAAAATGTCTACTTTCACACCATAAGTACAATATGCTTTATTATTATTGCTAATAACTCCAATATTTTATGTTTGTCATATTGAATTTTAAATTGAATGCTCCCATTACCTGCTCTGTTTAATTTGCTCACATTCTCTGAGAAAAAACAAAAATGAATATGCTAATTATGACATGATTTCTCTGGACCAAATGTTTAGTTCTATGGGGATGAGTTACATTAGGTACTAAAAATCTGTTCTCTTAGTTTGATGCATGAAAAATTAATTAATAATGGGAAAGTTTGCTACAACTCTAACCCAGTAGGATGATTCAAACACATTTTATGTCAAATGTTTCTTTTGATTTTAAACAGTATTAAGTACATCCATGTACTGTGGCAGCTTTGATAGTGTTTCTCACTTAGAAAAAGAAGGCAGAGCACTCAACGTTCAGGTCTAGATATTTACAGGATGTTGCAGAAAATTCTGTTTTTGACTCAATTACAACCCTGTGGAAATGTTAACTTCTTGTAAACTCAAAGGCTGTCAAAATAAAAGAAGAAAAATAAAAGTAAAAGAAAAGCAAGAAAGGAGCATTTCTTGGTGCCCCTTAGCCCTTAATGTTGATTTAAAGACAGAGTATACACCAAATAAATTTTTACCATACACTTTTCTGAATCTTCATATCTATGTTGAAGGAAAACCTACCACCTTCAATAGTTTGTTACATTATGTTTAGCCTAAAGTTGTCTCCTTAAATAGGTTAAATTCAGCCTAATGCTTTCTTCATATACAGTGAACCGTAGGGGTATAAATAGGCTGTAATTTTCTCTTATAACAAGTTGCTAAGTCTCAGCCTATCACAACCACTGAATTTCAGCCAATCACAGCAGCTGAGTCTTAGCTGTGTTCAAATAAGGCAAAAGCGGAGCTGTAACTAACCCAGCTGTTCCTGTAGCCCATTTTCCTTCTTCTGTTCATAAATGTGTCTGTCCACATGACAGCTCCACTGCCACTCTGAACTGATTCTGGTTCTGGGTGCTGCCCAATTCATGAATCATTCTTTGCTCAATTAAACGTTGTTAAATTTAATTTGCCTGAAGTTTCTCTCTTAACAAATCAATAGAATGTTTCTTTTCAATACTTTTGCCATAGGCTTAAAAACAAAAATTAAGAATAGAATATTTCTGTTCTCTGAAAGATAGCTGTGAATTATGTCTGGAGAAAGCAATAAATTCATGTAGAATAGGTCACCATTTGAGCATGAAGACAGTAGGAAGGAGGAGGGATTGGCAAAATTTGGAGCTGCTTTAGATGCAGAATATTCATTGACCTTGGAGAAACTCTGAGTGACAGGTCTGAACACACTGATACTTCTTTCTAAGGTCATAAAAACAAGAAAATATTATAGAAAGCAATAATCTGTTTGCGTCCTAATGAAACATGTAAGTGTCCTGACTGAAATGGCATGCCATAAAAAATCATTTCTAATTATTTTAAGTAATATTTAGATCAATTCATTGTAATCTTATTAGCTTTCATGTTTATGTCTGAATTAGATTACTTTCATGTTTGTTCAAGCTCTTTTGCTTTTTAAAATGTCTCCTTCAAAGACAAATCGAGCCTGGTTAAAATAATCAATGGCTTTTGTGGGTTCAACATATGCAGATGCCAGACCTCAGGGAGGACTTCTGTTTCTTCCAGAGGGACTGTCCTCCACTTGGTGGTGACCCAAGAGGGGTGCTGGGCTCATACAGGAGCCTTCCTGCCTGTGCACTGCAGCAGCTGAACCCAGGCGAATGGCAGTCCTTCAAAATGATGTGTGGCTTCTGAGGGGATACTGAGGGAATGGAGTCTGAAGAATTTTCATTGGGGAATGATTTGAGCATCCTTTTAACTTACGGCTTCACTGTCAGGGTGTTCTCTTCTTCTCCATAAATGCATGCTCACATATAATTAAAATATAAATGGTGAGAATTTGTACATATAACATGGAAATACTGCTTAAAATAATAGGGCATTTTTAGGAAAGTGCTTTTATATCCAGCTGTTTTCCTGTTAATTTTTTTTCCAAATCAAGTGAAAATATAAGAGAACTTCCAAGTTTGAGCTTAATATAAGTTGAATTTTCATTATAATGGCATCACGTATTCACACAAAGAAACGTTTTTAGTATCTTGTTTCCCTTTCAATGAATGTTATTGTGAATAGAATTTGTGGATCAGTATTAGCAGTTATAAAATAATTAAACAATACTGAAAAAAATGAATGCTGGCAAATCTTAGTTGCAGAGATAGGCAAGACTCCTCATGTTTTGAAAGTGAGGTGAGATGGGAGAAAGGATGTCAGGCACGTTATGTTGTTACAGAACAGTGTGTTCTTACATTGCTCTCTCAGTATCTAGGTGAGTGGGTTAGCTTTGGCTCTTCCTTGTGGACCTCTTTGCGAATCTGATTAGTGCTAAGGAATTTCCTCACAGGGAAATATGAACTCACTGTGTCGGTGCCACTGTGTTCTGACAATTTCCTGCGGGGGTCGGGTGGCATACCCTAGCACCTAGACCTTCCTCAGTGTTGAGATACTCATTCCTGCAACCCAGAGATGTGAGCCCCTGGCCTTGAAGAGCCGACTTTTTTTTTTTCCAGAAATTGCCCTTGGCTGAAGGCAACATCTCAGGGGTCAGCCTGAATTTCATGACCACCTGGGGTAAAAAGACCCAGCCCCTTAACTCACTTGGGACAACCCTGAAGTTCATGACACTGCCAGAGCCACCATGGGATCACCTGTGGCCTCTCTTGGGGCAATTGAGTCTAACTCTTCCCTCTGCCCTCTGCTCTACTCCCTAAGAATCCCAATTAACAAAATAGAAAGAGATTTGATGTAAGAAATGGGCTCAGGTGATGATGGAGGCTGCCACATCTCAAAATCTGCAGTTCTTACATTTCTCTCAACTGTAAATGCAAAAAATAAATAAATAAATAAAAAGTTCCAGTTAGCTAGCTGGAGACCCCAGCAGATGTTTCAGTTTGAGGCCAAGAACAGGAAATATGATGTCCCAGCTTGAAGGCAGGCAGAGGGATTTCCTTGTATTCATGGGATAGGAAGCTTTTTGTTCTATTCATTTCTTCAACTGATTGCATGAGGCCCACCCACATTGTGGAGGGCAATATGCCTCGCTCAGTTTCTCTTTTTAAAAGTTCAACCTATCCATAAATGCCCTCACAAAAATAAGCAGAATAGTATTTTACCAAATAGCTGAACACCCTTTGTCCCGGTCAAGTTGACAGGTAAAATTAACCCTCACCTCTTTTTGCCAGACCATGGCAGCCTGGGAGTACCACAGTCCCTTAGGAGGTGACAGCAGTATTTTGCACCTCATATGGTTAATAATCTATTGTTCAGTTCTAGCCATGCTCACTGAGAAAACATGTTCCATGCTTTCCATTTCAACCTGTTCAAGATATTTTATGTTTACCTCTGAAAAAAAGTGAACTAAACTTTGAAACTCACATTCAAATTTAGATATCACATAGTGATAAATCATGGATTACTGTTTTCAAACTAAAATGATAGGTAATATATTAAGAGACATATTTCACTTCTAGTGTTGTCTAAATAAGAATAACAATGTGTTTTTTATTTTGGTTCTCAAAAAAACACAGACTGCTCAGTTAAACGGTAATTTTAGATAAGCATCACATTTATTTTTAGTATGAGAATGCCCTGTGCAATACTTGGAACACACTTGTATTCAAATATGTTTGTTGTTTACCTAAAATTCAAATTTACCTGAATGTCCTCTATTTTTATTTGCCAAATATGGATACCCTATTTTATTCTTGGAATGCTATTTTAAATGATTTTTCCAAATAATATGTTTTGTCTGTCAGATGGGTAAGAGAGAAGAAATTGAATTTTGAAGAGACTCTTCAGAAAATTGGGGCTCAACTGTTAATGAAAACTCAGTTTCAAAGAGATTAATGTAATTATATCAATTGCATGCAGTGAATTCAAGACAAAGAAAATGGACATGAATATTCCTAAAAAGAAGACTGAAAAAAGTTAATAACCAAGATGCTCTGATATGTATTTAAATAATTATCCACATAAAGATTATAAAACAATGCAAGTATTATAAACTATCAGACATTTTCTAGTTTGAATAAAATGAAGAGATTATGACAGCCCATGATGTGAGGGGGTAATTGAGACTCAGAAGATCAAGGCAGCTCAATAAGAACCACAAAATAATCCAGATTAAAAATAATCAAGATTAAAACAAAAGCCTTTGTTAACTTCTACCTTTGTATTGAAACTAGGCTGGTAATTCTATATCTGTGATATCAATTACATACTTGATTCATCCAAACTTGTATTTATGTTAGTAAATCCATATGCTTATTTTATTTTCTCTCAGTACAAGTAACACATATATTTAAGATTCTGCTCTATCAGTATTCTGCTTGGATACTTTAAAAATCCAAATTTTTGGTCTATGACCACTGATTCATTTCAGAAGCTTTTATCTGCTGTCTTTCTTGGCGACATTCATTGTTCCCCACAGCAGGTGACCCTTGACACAAATTTAGAAGAAAAAAAAACCCTTAATAAGCATGGAAGGGATCATTCATCCTTAATGCATCTAATTACTACCTAGAAAATATAAGCATTATTATGCAGAAATTATAATGAAAGCCAACCTATGTAATGTTTCCGCTCAGTGATTTCCTAATTATGTTAACGTATAAATATTTTTAGCAAGAAATTTGGAAACTATGACATTCTGTGCAAAAACAAATAAGCTGAATCCAGATGGTGCCACATCACTTTGTACAGGAAAGTGTCACCTGGCTGCTTTATCCATACTGTGTACCTGTCAGGGTTTCTATATATTTCTTCCAGATTAAAAATAAGAGCTCCAAATGAGAGATCCTTTCTTCCTGATATCAAAATAGGTAAATGAATATATTAAAAGTAATTCAAATGGGCTTGGCATCATGAAAATAAAGGACTGACCTGCTTAATTGTGTAGCTTTCATCTTCCTGTTGAAATATTGCATGAGTGCCTGATCAAGAACTTTATAGTGCTATAGTCTGAGTGTTTGTGCCTCTCTCTGAGTTCCTATGTTGAAATCCCCACCTACAGGGTGATGGTATTAGGATGTGGGGCTTTTGGGAGGGCTCTGCCCTCGTGAATGGAATTAGTGACCTTATGAAAGAAGCCCAGAGATTTATCTTGCCCTTTCCACCTTGTGAAGACACAGCCAGAAGGTCCCATCTATGTGTCAAGAAACTGGCCCACACCAGACATCACATTAGATGATGGTGTCGCCTTGAATTTCCAGCCTCCAGAGCTAGGAAAAATGAATTTCTGTGATTCATGAAGCACCCAGTTTATGGTGTTTTGCCATGGCATCCTGAATGAACTAAGACAATATGTGAAAATTATCATAAATTGGTTGTGCCGATTTTTATGAATAAATAAAATAATATAATAAAATAGAAGCTTTCCTGGTGATACTCTTTATCCTTACAGTTTTTCCAAATGGAAGACTTGAAACAATGTGGTAAATAGAGATGATGTCATATTAACCTGAGCATCTTGTTTTTAACAAAAACCAAAATGGCCAGTTTGCTAAAATGAAATTACTTATTATTTTCGTAGAATATTTTTTCTTTATCTCCAACTATAAATACCTTAATGGGAAAAACCATACGCACACAGCCATATACGGTTTAGCAATGCCCCACAATGCGCATGTCTGACCTCCTCAAGTCATTCCAAGTTTAAAATAAGAGACGTTGTAGGAGGAGTCATTATTTACGAAGTTTCCTATCTTGAACAGTACCCCTGTTAATAAAGTAAGAAACACCAAGGACATTTGCTCCACACACCACTACCCAGCATGGAGCCAACTGTGCTTGGCTTTCGGTGCCTTCAGCCTCCAGGCCAGCTGATGTCCCATTAGGTCTAACAGAAACGTGGAGCCGGTTGACTCTGCAACAGCAGGCCACCTCTCTCATTTTTCTCAAAAAGCATATTTGTCAATCATTCCATCATTTTTGAATTCTGCCAATATTCTTTGAGCCCCTACCATACATCAGATATTATTGAAGACTTTGGGATCCATCAGTGGAAAAATCATGAAAAGATCTCTGGCCACAGTGAGTTTACTTTCTGGAGGGCTCAGATAGCCACCGACAACACGGTAGATAAGCAAATGCTTTCTCATGTTAGGAGTTGGAAGCTTTGTGAAGAAATGGGACACCAGAGTGACTGGGGCTGGAGAAGGGATGTACACCAATTTTAAATTGGACGGGTGGTGTGGACCTTGCTGAGAAAGGAGGTGAAGGAGGTGAAGGAATTAATCATGAAGTTATCTGGGGGAGAAACATTTTCATGGAGGAAAGGGTCAGTGCAAAGATCAAAAGGGAAACCACACCTGTTACACTTGAGAAACTGCAAGGGAGAAAATGTGGCTAGAATCTTGTGAGCCAGGGAAAGTCACAGGACACCTGATCATGGGGCCCACAGTAGAGAATCCAAGAGAAAACCACTGCAGAGTTGGAGCGACACAGAATCACATCTGACCCACATTTTACTAGGCTTACTCTGCATCCCAAAAGGGCAAGTGAGATGTCAGAATAGCAGAGGATGGCTAGAGGGTACAGACAAAGGGAAATGGAGGTTCAGGAGAGGCCATGGCAGCAAGCAGAGGGCAGCAGGTTGAGGGCAGCAGGTGGAGGGCAGCAGGTGGAGGGCAGCAGAGGTGGAGGGCAGCAGAGGTGGAGGGCAGTAGAGGTGGAGGGCAGCAGGTGGAGGGCAGCAGGTGAGTTCTAAACATATTTTAAGGGTGGGTCCAGCGAGATTTCTTGAAGTTCTGGATGTAGAATATGGAGGAATAGATACAATCTAGGGCAGCTGCTGGGATTCAGATGTGGAAGGATGTGAGGATGTTGAGTGTTTGCCATCCTATGTTTCTTGACCCACATTCCTTCGTTCTTAAGAATCTCCTGCTAATCGTGGCCTTTCAATCGCTTTTCCTATACGTTTTAGCAGCTGAGTACTTGTAGGACTCTTCCCTGTTTGATCACGTTCTCCCAAGCCAATCCCTTACCAATCCCTCCAGGACCACTTGCTCCCTTACCTACTTCTTAACTCATCAGTTAGTCTCTTGGACAAGATGCTGTCCTAGCCTTGGTGACGACCACCTCCTGCATCTTACATGCAAAAAGACTTTTATGCTACTGCTTTCATAAACTAGAAAACTCACAAGGGTAACTAGATGTATTCTGCATGACATGTGCCTTATATAAAAGAAAATATTTAATTCCAAGGACTTTTCAGAATCTTGTTATAAAACGAAAATGTGTGTTTGACACAATTCTTGGTCCAATATGTTTTCTGACAGTTACTGGTCATGCTATATGGCTTTCTATTAGAAATTTCAAGTGTTATCATTTAACATTACCGATGCCAAAATTGCTGTTGTTTTGTTTTGTTTTGAGATGGAGTTTTGCTCCTTTGCCTAGGCTGGAGTGAAGTGGTGCAATCTCGTCTCACTGCAACCTCTGCACCCGGGGCTCAAGCAATTCTCCCACCTCAGCCTCCCGAGTAGTGGGGATTACAGGTGCCCACTACCATGCCCAGCTAATTTTTATATTTTTAGTAGACAGGAGGTTTTATCATGTTGGCCAGGCTGGTCTCGAACTCCTGACCTCAGGTGATCCACCCACCTCAGCTCCCAAAGTGCTAGGATTACAGTTGTGACCCACCATGCCCAGCCAAAATTACTGTTACAAAACAATAAAAATAGTGTTTCCTCCAATCAATCAGCCACTTGTTTGATCTACATTATACTAAGAACTCATTTGGCTGGCATTTTCCACTGAAGCTGTCTACACAGCGCCAAAATCACTATTATGGGCAATCAACTGAGATAAAAACAATTACTCAAGTTAGTTGTTGGGTTAAGATGTTGAACAGAGAGCAACAACCCACAGTTTTGAAGGTTCATAGCAACAATTTTGTGTTCTCTTTATTCTTTCAAGCAGCAGCAAGGGGAAAAATTCCCAACTGGAACAATGGTATGGGCTGCAATCCCACTGCTGTTGGGCTTCTCATGTTTAAAAAGGTGAGACGTCTAAATCAAAGATGGGTGAAGTCTCTTTGTCACAGTGCCTCTTCCTGGGTATGTACCTGACAAAGACCCATAGGGCCTTGTTTTACTGAGCCTTGGGAACAGAAATCCATGTTGATGGCTAGGACTTATTTAGCTTTAGTCTTGCTCCATTCCAGCACCTAACTTGGAATTAAGTCCAAAACCTTGCTCTGTGATTCAATTGAGTAAGGAGAGGTTGCCTGTAAGTATGAATTTTGCACCATGTTTTTTTTCTTAGTTTTTAGAATCCTTGTCATTAAACTTGTCTGTTTTAAGAAAATTCCATTTGCATTGACATGGTTCATAGACTATTTTGGAACAAAAGCTCACCCACATGTGGGTCTACTACCAAGATTAAGCTGTTCAAGGCATTACTTTCAAAACTCAACTTCTAATTTGAGCTGGCCAAAGCATGGCCTCCTGTAGCATGTACATTTTACTGTGACCCTTCAGCCCCAAAACAAGCCAAACAAATAAGGTCAGCATGGCTAAGGGGGTTAAATATGGGCACAAATGGTTAAGAAGACTCTCATTGAGAACTACAGTGCTATTGATAAAGTGTACAGCCTATTTCCCTTCAACTTATGAAGAGCTGCAGACCAAAACGCTCTTCTGTCATTGGGCTCTAGTTGTTGCAATTTGTGTATTCTTTTTTTTAAATTTTGTATGTATTTTTTAATTGACGCATTGTAACTGTATATATTTATGGGATAAAATTTGATGTTTTGATACACGTCTATGTTATATAATGATCCAATTAGGGTAATTAGCATATTTATCATCTCATGCATTTATCATTTATTTGTGAGGAGAATGTTCAAAAGCATTTTTCTAATGATTTTGTAATGTAAAATATTTTACTGTTAATCAAAATCACCCTACTATTCAATAGAACACCAAAAGGCATTCCTCCTGATCAGTTGTAACTTTGTACCCTTTGTCCAACCTCTCTCCATCCTGCTTTTCCTTATTTCCACCCCAATCTGTGGTCCCCACCACTACCACTTCTACTTCATCAGCTTTTTAAAAAATATTCAGCGTATGTGTGAGATCAGATCATGCAGTATTTGTCTTTCTGTGTCTGATTTATTTCACTTAATAGTATCTCCTCTTGGTTCATCCATGTTGTTTCAAATGACAACATTTAACTCTTTTTTATGACTGAATAGTATTCCATTGCATATATTTACCACATTCTCTATACTGTTATTCATCGTTGAACAATTGGACTGATTCCATATTTGGCTGTTGTAAATAGTGCTTCAAGAAATATGGGAGTGCAGATATTTCTTCAAGGTGCTGATTTTCTTTCTCTTGGATATATGCCCAGTAGAAAGATTCCTGAATCAAGTGATAGTTCTATTTTTAATTTTTTGAGAAACCTGCAAACTGTTTTCCATAATGACTGTACTAGTTTACGCTACCTCTAATAGTGCATTAAGTGTTTTGTAGTCTTCACATCCTTGCCAACACTTATTTTCCTTTGTCTTTTTGGTAACAGCCATTCTAACTGGGGGGAGATAATACCTCATTGTGGTTTTCACTTGAATTTCTCTGATAATTAGTGCTATTGAATAATTTTTCATGTACATGTTGGCCATTTGAATGTATTCTTTTGAGAAGTGTCTATGAAGGTCTTTTGCCCACTTATTAATAGGGTTCTTCTTATTTTTTTGTTGAGACATTTAGGTTTCTTATGTATGTTGAGTATTAATCTAGAATGTATAGTTTAATATTGGATGTATAGTTTGCAACTATTTTCTCCCATACCTCTTTACTCCGTTAATAATTTCCTTTGCTCTGTAAGAGCATTTTAGTTTGACAGAATTTCATTTGTACATTTTGCTTTTGTTTGTGCTCTTTAGATCTTATTCAGAAAATATTTGCTCAGCCCAATATTGTGCAGTTTCTCCTTTGTTTTCCTCCAGTAGTTTCATAGTTTTGGAGTTTACCTTTAGGTCTTTCATACATTTTAGGTTTGGTTTTTTTTTATATGGCCAGAGGTAGGGGTCTAGTCTTATTCTTCTTCATATGAATATCCAATTCTCCTTGATGCATTTATTGAAGAGACTGTTTTTAATGTGTGTTCTTGGAATCTTTATTGAAAATCAGTTGGCTATAGGTGCATAAATGTATTTCTGGCCTCCCTATTCTGTTCTATTTATCTATGTGTCTATTTTTATACCAGTACCATGCTGTTTTGGTTACTATAGCTTTGTGGTATATTTTGAAGTCTGATAGTGTGATGCCTCTGACTTCGTTCTTTTTGTTCTTGACTGTTTCGGTTTTTCATGATCTTTTGTGGTTTCACACAAATTTTTGAAATGTTATCTATTTCCCAGAAGAATGTCATTGAAATTTTGGTAGGGATTACACTGAATCTGTTGATCACTTTGGGTAGTCTGGACATTTTAAGATTATTACTAAAAATTCATGAAAATGAGACATCTTGCAATTGTTTGTGTCTTCATCAGTTGCTTTTTATCAGTGTTTTACAGTTTTCATTGTAAAGATGATTAATCTCTTCAGTTAAATTTATTCCCAGGTATTTTTTTGTAGCTACTGTGGATAGCATTTTTTTAAATTTCTTTTTTTAGATAGTTCACTATTAAAACATATATAAAAACCCTATTAATTCTTTGTATGTTGCTTTTGCATCCTGCAACTTTACTGAATTTATTTATTCGTTCTAACAGTTTCTTGGTGGAGTCTTTAGAGTTTTCTATATGTAAGATTATGCCATTTGCAAACAGGGACTATTTGTCTTCCTTCTTTTTAATCTGGATGCCTTTTATTTCTTTCTCTTGTCTTACTGCCCAGGCTAGGACTTTCAGATCTATGTTTAATAAAAGCAGTGAAAGTGGGGATCTTTCTCTTACTAACAATCTTAGAGGAAGAAGTTGGAAGCTGGAAGCTTTTTCAGTATGATATTAGCTGTGGGTTTGCCATATATGACCTTTATTGTGTTGAGGTATATATTTCCTATATGCAATTTGCTGAGAATTTTTATTAAGAAGAAATTTTGAATTTTGTAAGATTCTTTTTTCTGCATCTATTGAAATGATCGTACAGTTTTTGTCTTTCTGTTAATGGGGTAGATCATATTTTTTGATTTGTGCAAGTTAAACTGCCTTTCCATCCCTGAGAGGAATACCACTTGATCATAGTGAATGATTTTTTTTGATGTGCTGTTGGATTCAGTTAGCTAGGATCTCAATTGGGAATGTTTGCATTTATGTTCGTTAGGAATATTGACCTAGAGTTTTTTGTAGTTGTTGTTGTTGTGTCCTTGTCCAGTTTTAAAAATCAAGGTAATGCTGGTCTCATGAAATGTGTTTGGAAGTATTTTCTACTCTTCTGTCTTCTGGAAATGTTTGAGAAGAACTGGTGTTCGTTTTTCTTTAAATGTTTGATAGAGTTCACCAGAGAAGCCATCAGGTCCTGGGTTTTTCTTTAATAGGAGACTTTTTTTTTTTTTTAACTGATTCAATGTTCTCACTTGTTTTGGTTTGTTCAGATTTTCTATTTATTTATAATTTAATCTTGGTAGGTTGTATGTTTCTAGAAATTTATTCATTTCCTCTAAGTTTATCAAATTTGTTGGCATGTATTTGTTCATAAGTCTTTCACAATCCTTTGTATTTCTGTGGTATACACCTGATAGCTGCAATGGCTTTTTCATGTCTGATTGTATTATTTGAGTCTTCTCTCTTTTTTCTTAGTCTAACTAAAAGTTTGTTGATTTGGCTTATATTTTTCAAAAACCAACTCTTTGTTTTATTAATCTTTTGAATTGATTTTTTAGTCTCTATTTTGTTTATTTCTGCTCTGAGGCTTACTATTTCTTTTCTTCTACTGAATTTGGATTTAGTTTGTTCTTTTTTTTTTTTCCTTCAGGTGCATCATTGCGTTGTTTATTAGAAATATTTCTTCTCTTTTGATTTAGGTGTTTACTGCTACTAACTTTCTTCTTAGAACTACCTTTGCTGCATTGCATAGGTTTTTCTTCTATTTTATTATTATTATTTGCTTTATTTTAAGACAGCTTCAATAATTTTCAGCTACATTACATTTGTGTTAGAAATATGGCTTTGTCCAAGACAACACCAGACACATATTGCCACAATGTGAAAAAAAAAATCACCTTTTGATTTAAGGCTTTAATTACACTTCTGCTTCTAAACTTTACAATAATAAAAATAATGCCTTATGTTAATGTTCACACTCTCCACACACCAGATAGTCAAGAAGTTAAGAAACTTTGACGTAAGGACAGTATACATTCCTCTCCACTCGTTTTTGAAAAACTGGAGGGAGGGTCACTTTGCACCTGAACTAGTAACTTAGTGGCCTGTATCCAATTTGCAACAGTGATGTGCAATCTTGCCACTAGTGTGCATTTTAATAAGTTACAAAATATGCTAATATGCAAAGTATTAATTGAAATATTCATATCCTATTTTGATATTCATCCAAGAGCAGATATTATGTCTTCTAAGCTATAGGAAAAATGCACTATGCATCACACCGTATATGGGCAATTTGATTTGACGGACTGTATAATGCTATAAGAAGTATGTCGAAGTGTGTGATAATCTGTTTCATTCCTTCAGAATAAATCAAATACAGATGACTCATCTTTCTCAAACCAACCTCTATGTTTGCAAAGTTTTCTATAAACTGCAAGATTTTTTTCCCTAAAACCTATTTTTGTTTGTGAGTCTGCATATGAAATTCTACATTTTAAATTATTCTATGGAATACTTATGTGCCTTTTACTAGAGGAAAAGATAACTTTCCCCTTCTCAACAAAGAAGCAGAGACAGCAACGAATAGACATTTTCCAAATTGAGAGACTATGCAGGGGTTGTGTTGTAAGCTGGGGGGATGCACTGTGTCTTATTTAAAGGTGTTTCAAGGGTACATCCATTGGTCCCCTCATAGATATGGAGCGCCTTTGAAAACTGGGAGGAACACCCTTACAAAATATACATTTTTCCATTACTCGTATGCAGTAATCTGATATAATTAGTACTATTTACCGGACATCAATTTAAGAAAGTCTTATGTACTTGAATAGGTTCCATGCAATTATATTCTTTCCTCATGCTCCATAACTGTTTACCTAGTTTAACATACTTTATGTATATTTGTCAGAAGAATGTTAATGTTTTACTTTATGATTTCTACCACTTTCTTAATCACTGCTTTTATTATTTCTCTTTAGTGTAACATCACCTCTGAACATAAGCAATGAAATTGCGTTGGAAGAAAAAGCAAATCCTGTATTATATCATCGTCTGGGGAGCATGATGGTTTCTGCTGTGTTAATTTACACTAAAATCCATGACCCGGGAGCCTGATTGATTGCCAAGGGCAGAAATCCAGCCCCTGGGCTAGTTTATTTTGTGAACTGTAGCCTCAGATATCGCTGCAAGCCACAATGATATTGATCTGATATACACTAGATGGCTCTTTATGCTCTTTGGGAAATTTATTGTGCCGAGTCGGAACCCCAGCAGCCGGGGAGAAGCCGCTCTTTAAATTGAAGAGGGCTATCACGGTTTGACCCCTGGGCCACTCAGGTTACCGAGTGGCCTGGGCGAGGCTAGGTCGGAGCAGACCCCGGGGACCAGGGCTCATCAGTTTTGAATGTCAAATCCCTTCAGAGGACCTGAGTTATTGCTAATAGGAACTTGCTTGGGTCTATGACATTTGGATGCCCTATAAGTTAAACATCATAACACTTTCTTCATGTCATAGTCCTTTAAATTATGGCCGAGCATTGCACCTCTGCTCCTGCCGCTTAGCATCGGACTGCTGCACCGTATGAGGCAACCTGCCTCCAAGGTGGAAGATCAGCACAGCTATTATCAGCCAAAGAGCTACAGCTGCACACAACTCCCCTCACCTATAAATTAGCGGGCTTGTCATGTGAACTCCAATTGCGAGAACATTGTTGCCATCTTGTTTCTGCACAATAGAAACCCACTGGCCTTTGGCAACCCACACAATAAAAGTTAGGATGCAATTCTGGTCTTGATAGCTTTTACTAGTTTTCTTGGGGGAAGCTGTGCTTGTGCTGGATAAAATATTGGCAGAGGGAGAAACATGACTCTTCATGGGCATCTTACGCATGAAATAGAAAAGAAATCATTTTTGTTAGAACAATTTGCAATCATCTCTCCTCTAGAGAGGACTGTTATGCTTATCATTTCTAATTTCTGCTGAAAGATATTATTCCATAACAGACCATTGTCAGATTGGTAACAGATGCGTTGATCTATCTCAATTGGTTCATTATGATGTATTCCAACTTTGGAATTGCTGGAATACTCATGAGCACCTTATTATTTTAGTGCTGGAGACAGGATCCTGACTCCAGAGCTCATATCTCCAGAACAGAGTTTCATGAAGGCAACTTGGCTGCCTGTTAGAAATTTCCTACTACTGGGGACTATAGATATTAAAATCTAGAGCTGCACTGAATTTTCCCTAATGAATAGTTAATTAGGTCTTATTAGAAGCCAGTGTGACCTTCTATATTGAGGAAGATATTCAGAGTGACTTAATGACAGGGTCACAAGCCTGTGACACCAGTGGGGGTGTGTAAAGACAAAACAAACAATGCCAAGTGTGACTGCATATAGGCATGTCCTTAATTGGCTTGTAAGCTGTGATTCTAAAGGTCCTGCAAAAAGTCCTCCTAAAAACATGTTTACTATCACTCTGCCAACTAGGTTTTCTTCTGGACATCTTGGGGAGATGCAAATGCCTTAACTAGATAGAAGGAGAGCTTATAGACAAACACTGAAAATCAGGAAAAACTATATTGAACTGGGTGATGCCATTAGCAGTAATCAGTTATCAGAAGAATAATTCTGAAGGGAAGGGGCTGGGGAAATCTCCCCCTGGAAGGTGCTACGCAGAAGGGAGCTTCTTGCTATGCTGGCACTGAAGGCCTGAGTCCCGGGGTCTGGCTGGGAAATGATGGAAATCATCTGGTTAAATTTACCTCTAGATGCTTTCATTTATTTATCTGTAAAAGGAAATTAATAATAAACTTCAAATCATAGATTTGAGGTTGAAATAGGACAAGAAATGTAAAGGTCTAAGTCTAGTAGAAAGATGTTTCAAGGGTCAGTAAGTACAGTCCTGTGTTGGTAACCTCCCACTGGGTGGCGTAAACAACGGAAATTGATTGTCTCACAGTCCTGGAAGCCACAAGTCTGAGATCAAGGCACTGCCAGGGCTGGTTCCTTCAGAGGCCTCTCTCTTTTTCCTGCACACGGCTTCTCCTCCTTGTGTCTTTCCATGTCATCCCTCAGTGCATGTCTGTGTCTTGATCTTTTATTCTTACAAAGACAACTGATACATTGGTTTAGGGTCCACCTTCAAGGCCTCATTCTAACTTAATTACCCCTTTAAAGACCCTATCTCCAAATACAGTCCCATTCTGAGGTACTGGGGTCAGGCGTCAACATATGAATTTTGTGGGGACATGATTCAGCCCAAAGCAAGTCCTTTATGATAAGGTAGTATGGGCTGAAATCATGCTTCATACACAGCCTGCATTTACTACTTTTGTTTTATCTTTCTGATATTACCGTTGGTATATAACTCAACTAGCCCATGTATTTGTAGAAGAAATAGTAAATACACATGGGCGAAAAGAGAAAATGGAACAAACAGCATATATGATTCTACCACTCAGAGAAAAACATTGTCAAACCTTTAGATCGCTCCTTCCCTTGCCATTTATACACACATAGACTTTCAGCAAAATAAAATTATACAATTGAGTAACCCATTTATTTTAAACTTAACAAATTATTAACATTGTTCAGTGCCACTGCAGATAGAGATATATCACAATTTATAATAATGACTGAGGATTTTCATGTTTGCAGAAACCATAGTTTACTTATCCAATCTCATAATTTTGAACATATAGAATGTTTATATATTTTGCACACATCAACAATGCTGCTTGACACACATTTTTTTTCTTTTGTCCTTGTGAACATTTTCTGTTATTTCCTTGGGTTATTTATGCGGGGTTTTAACTCCATAAAGACAAGGAGTATGCCCATCCTATAAGCAATCCATTGCCAGCATCTGCACAGTGTCCAGTACGTAGGGGCAGCTCAATAGATGTTTACCAAATGAGTGAATTAAGGTACTTCCTAGATTGGAAAAATCTCAATAAATACATTAGTTGTCTTTACAACATTCTTGGCATTAAGAATGCAAAAACAATGGAGTATGAAAAACATGTTTATTCAAGAAACACAGTAACATTGTTTCTACCTTGTCTAATTATGACCAATAACCAGATTAAAGAGGTCTTTGATAAAGCAAATGGCATTCATATAGGTGAGCACTGTCCCATAAAGGGACAATTTCTTAACTTGTTATTAGAAATTTAGTGGGTTTAGTTTTTATTCTTAACATGTGTTAGCAGGGAAGTCTGAGATTTTTACTTCAAATAATCAAAGAAATCTCTCCAAGTCAAAAATGCTAATTACAAATATGAAAATTAGGAATTGATCATGAATAATGCATAAAATCAACTCTTTACTATTTGCTGGATTCTAGCACCTGACACACTCTACAAAAAAATGTTACTAGCCCATAGAACAACGAGGAAGCTGCTGTCCGAACTGTAAGATGGGGAGCTGAAGGCTGTGCTAGTGGGCTCACACACAGGCTGTAGCCTCTGCCTTCCTGGAAGTCCTTAGGTGTGTCTTTGTGGGAGGATGTCCACCCCCTCCTGGTCCCAACTGATTGGATAAGTGCTGGCAACTAACCTAGAGCAAAGATTCACTAAGTTGGCTGGTAAAGTGTGTCTGTTTCCCAAATAGAGTCATCCAATCAAAAGTTCACCCAAGAATGCAAGCAAAAATCCCTGAGCCAATGAGGAAGTTATTTGAGATGCTCAGGTCAAAGGACCATGGAGTTATATCAGAATCAGGAGGTGGGACTGGGGCCCTAAGGAGTAAGGACAAGCTGGAACTCAAAATAACCAGAAACAGAGCCCCAAATGACAAGGTAGCTATGAAGAGAAATTGACAGATCAGGTGCACAGAGGAAAGCACAGATGTCAGTAGAACTAGTTTATGATCGTGAGGAGGCAGGAGCCTTGGTTACCACAGGCTTCTCTGCTTCATGCTCCATTTCAGGACCTGTGTGCTTTTTCACGACATAAGTAGAATGCAAAATCCTCCCTTGTAACCAGAAGAGTCTAAAAGCCAAAGCAAAATGTCTGAAGAATATGCAAGTGGTCCAGCTGAGCACCAAACTTAATAATGAAATAACTGTGTGAATGGATAATGGAAAGAGCTATGGTAAGAACCACTCAACAACACTGAGGAACTGTTTTGCACGAGTGCCTGTGTGTGCTTCTTTTATCCATTTACTTGGTTTCAAAGTATGTAGTGAGCACTAACCATGTGTAATCCCTCTGCCAAAATGCTGGTAAATGTGAAACAGCACCACACCTGCCCTGCAGAAGCTTATATTCCAGATATGTGAGATGGAAAAAGCCCTGTGGTAGGCTGGGGAGGAGTATCCTAAGGCACCAGGGAAGCACCTAGCTCAGGAGGTACTCAGAGCTGCCAAAGCATAGCTGCAGGTCATAGCCGGGGTATGCCTGCTTCCCAGCCTGACTCTGCAGAATGATGCCAAAGACCCCGTCCTTATCATGTGCATTCACCTATCTGTCTCCCCCGACTTCAAAAGATTATAAAAGCAATGTGCTTTGTTATCTTCTTAGTTATTCCAACTGAGTTTTCTGACTTAACAATCCATTTTCTATTGAATTTCAATTGGAATGACTACGCTAAATTTAGTGTGTACATCCAGTTAAATAAGAGCAATGGCTTCTCCTTAAATCTTCATTAGGAACCAATAGATTAAAAGGGCCAAGTTAGTCCCCAGCACCTGTGGTAAATTCAGAAATTACCCCCGATGATGAGTAATGTGGTAGAAAGCAGCTCCCATGCTTGAGCTACCATGGGTGATATTCAAATCCAACATGTACCAAACTCTGGTTCAATTCAAAAGTAGCTTGAAAGAGTAATGAAGCAGTCATAAAGGTCCCTCAGGAAACATCATCCCTAAGAGACTTCATTTAAAAATACAGAAGCTCCTTGACCTACAATGGGGTGAAGTCCTGATAAATCCATTGTAAGTTGAAAATGCATTTAATGCACCTACCTTACCGAACATTATAGCTTTGCCTCACCTACCTTATGCCTGCTCAGAACACTTCTATTAGCCTACAGTTGGCAAAATCAACTGGCAACACAGTCCACTGTAGAGGACCAGTTGTTGACCCTTGTGACTGTCTGGCTGCACTGCAAGAGAGTATAGTACCACTTCCCATTGATGCCATTATTTTCACACCAGCCAAAAGAAAAAAAAAGTAATTTGTATCTTCATAAGTCAAGAATCATCTGTACTCTATAATACAGGTGACTTTTATTTACTCATTTTTAAAAATCTAACAGAACTAATTTTGAAACTCTACAAATTTTTGAAATGTTGAAAAGCTTTTCCAATATCTTCCATTTAATATTGTTTTCAGTGAACTATATAATTGAAAACAGAAGTTGGACAGGCAGGTACTCATGGATGTCTCAAACGCAACTTGCTCCCCACAGCAATGGCCTGGATGCTCAATGGGGAGAACAGGCTTTTATGTCTTGTCCTCCCTTAACCTGAGCAGACCTGGTCAATCCCATTTCCACTATGTGGGCACTAGGACATCCTCATATAATTCCCAGGATCTCAGTTTCTGTATTTGTAAATGTATTACCTACCCTCTACCATCTAGAATTGAATGAGTCATCACAGGTCAGGCCTCTTGCACACAATGCAGTTCATTGCTGTCCTCCTTTCCAAACTCCCAAGAAATGTGAGCCAAAAAAAAATTTATATCTTGAAGACTTTATAGCAAGTGTTGTGTATACATCCACAGGCACTCAAAGTCATGTGGCAAGAGACAAAATATGTTTATCAATTACACACAATTACTCTTCCTTTATTGTACTGACCTCATTGATTTTAGAATCCAGCACAATACTCTCCAGTTAATATTGTCAGAGATGAAAAATATGATGGTGAGGAGGTAGATTGCCTGAGAAATGCACATCCTAAAGAGATACCAATGGTGGCAGAGAGCACTGCCTCGTGCTGAGTCCTTCCAGTACAGACTGAAAAGCTGAGGACCCTGGCACGCCCACAGCTGTGCTGTGTCTGGAAGAACACTCGGAGTTAAAGTAGAAGAGGGCATTTTCAGACAAGAAAGCCCTTTGAGATGAAAAGACTGGAATCTAGGAAGGAAAATTAGTTAACTAAGGTCAGACAGCTAGTTACCAGCAAATCAAGACTAGGAGGAAATTTTCTCATTCCAGTGCAGCATGAGGCTAAGGGAGCCGTCAGTAGTGAAACATGAAGGGCAACTGACATTCCACAGGGAGAAACGGAAGTACTGACGACATGGCTCTGAATCTTCTCTCTTCTTTTCAGCATCTCCACTGATAGTGTCAAGCTGTCCTCATTGTCACTTTTAACACCTTTGCACTTCTGGGTCCAAAGTGGTCAGAATGTTCATGGGGTCCTAGGACCCGTGTGAAGCTGTTTTGCCTTGATTGCAGTTACATTGCATTGGTGGACCACAAAGGTGGTAGGCTTTGTACTCGCTCTGCCCTGCGCACCAGAAAGATTGCAAGCAGAAAAGCTAGTTTAGAGGACCAGAAGTTATTTCCAGTGGAAGAAAAGGAAAGCAGGGAAAAGGGAGGTAGTATACAGACAGTGAAAACACAGATTCCACCTCAAGGCAATGGTGTGTGTTGAGAACCCGGCAGGACTTCCTCAAATGCACAGATATACACAGAGATATGATTAAACCACGTGCTGCCATGGAAGGGTGGGGGTGGGGCCGGGGGCAGTTACTGAATCACAACCACGACTACCACTGTAGATGAATTGACAGATAGTTGCCAAGAAATTGAGAGTCCAGTTAGTGGGAATCTCCAATCCACCTGACATATCCGTTCTCCGAGATCAGTGATTGATATGCTCCTGGGAATTCTCATGCATTTCGAGTGTGGAGCAGATCCTGGAAATGTGTATTTTTAGAAAGCTCCCCAGGGAATTCAATGCACACTTCAGTGAAGAAGTCATTCCCAAATTATGACTCACCTGTAAAATGTTTAGTTTTCACATGCTACTCATATGTAAAATATAAATAACTGCCTTAATGATCTTTGCAAGGATGGATGATAAAGCCCTTAGGGCTCCAGGTACATGCTACCACTGGGTGGGATAGGGCGGCAGCTGCCACCTCACCACAGCCATGATCACATAGTGAACACAAGTCAAGCCCATGGCATCAGCTGAAAGTTCAGGAAGTGCAGATATAAGCAGAGGCTGAAGGCCCTGCAACACCACATTCTTACCCCGGCTCTCCTCCTGGAAGGCCTTAAACAACCTCTCCATCTCATTATCATACCCTGACAGTGGTTGGGGCAGGAAATTTGCGGGGTTTAAGCTTGTCCAATCAATGAGGCCATGGAGAGTCACTGAATGAAAAACAAATTGGAAATGCTGATATTCTGGAGACTGAAAAAAAATCAAAAATACAAATTGGACACAGGGTTGAAGAAGAAGGAGATTGGATGGGTGATCAGAAAACATCCGCTCTTTGTGATGGGGTGGAGGACCCAGGAGAGGGTGGGACTTGGGGGTTGAACACAGACTTTCTTTTTGAAGAGTAGAATTTAATGGGGCACTGGCAACACAGTTCCGAGACGAACAAGGATACGATATGGAGACTTCAGATCTGATGTTCAAGGAAAACTCGAGGCAGAAACTAGATATGTGAGAATCAGCTCCCAATAAATGAGTCTCCAAGCTGAGCTGCTCCCTTAGGTGCATTTTTTTGTTTTTTTTTTACACAAAAAAATACGTTTTTTCCACAACTGCACCCAGCCTGTTTGCACAGGGAAAGGAAGGAATAACCACTTTCTTTCTTTTGAAGAGGATGGCTCAACTTCGAATTGTCTTATAATTCAAGGATTCAATCACAAAGTGATTTTGCTTTTGAATGTTAATAGGTGCAAGTGATTCTATGGGAGGAGATTCATGTCTCAATATGTAATTAATAGAAACTCTTGAAGGAAGAGCACTGTAAAATAAGAGAAATGTTAGAGAGAAACATGAAATGAGAGCAGGATGATTCACGCTGGCCCCTGACAGATTTGCTTTTTATTGTGCATGGTGTGCCCTGGCTTCTGAGTAGCCTAATTCGGAAGATCACCTGCAGCACTGCAACAATAAGAGACTTTAAACTCACTTCCGCAGAGATTCCCACGGAGAAAACCTGGTTGTGGGGAAGGGTGGTTCTTACAAGGCAGGATTAGGAAACCTGGCTGAGGCTGTCAAAAAAATCCATCCCAAATTCTCTAACCTGGAGAGATTGTTGGGGCAGTCTTGGCTCCACCTCTAGAGTTTCTAACTCATCTTGTCTGGGTGTGGTTAGAGAATCTCCATATCTAAAAATGGCCCCAAGTGATGCTGACACCACTGGTACCTGGACCACACTGAGAACCACCTCCGTAAGGCTCACTTTTCAGGTAAAAATGAAATCTGAATTCTTGCCAGTGAAACAAAGGTTCCTGATGACCTCACCCATGCAGGGCAAGCTTGGACACCTTTTGCTCTGTGTCTGTCACATGGAGCCGTGCCTTCTCTCTCCTGCCTGCCCAACATTCAGAGCTCTCAAGATGTGGCCCTTGCTCCCTGCAAGGGAAACAGGAAACCTGAAAAATGAACTCACAGAAAATCATGAGCGAATTCATAATCAACACACATCTCCCACGAATATCTGCATTGTACGAAGATAGTGGACCGCACTGAAGTCAACGTGCATTTCTAATGGTGCAATTCCTGGCTGAGGAGCAAAGAGGCTTGGGCCCAGGAAGCGTCCTTCTACTTCTCTAGGAAACAACACACACACAAGCCCCTATCATGAAGCCCCAAACGGCGTGCTCATGTGCTTGCCATTTATTAACTTGTATTTGCCTTTCCAATCTTTTAGGAACCTTTGGCTAAAAAGCACATTTTCCTCCTTAATTTAATGGACAATTGTGAGGGTGCTTAAAAGTAATTTTCTGAATAGAATGCTGTGTGTTTAGGCTGACTGTGCCAGTATCATGCCTCTTGAGGATTTGATGAGTCACTTCGCTCCATCAGCACTGATTTCTTCTTCCTGATGGAGCACAGTTTCTGCCTTTCATCAGCTCTGCGCACCGGGCCCTCTTCTGGAGGCAGAACAGGGCTGGGGGTGTGTGGTAAGTGTATCCCATGTACCAGGCACTGTCCTGTCTCCTGTCATGGAGACGGGACAGGCGTCCAAGGTTGCCCTGCATGGGTGAGGTCATCAGGAGCCTTTGTTTCACTGACAAAAATCCACATTTCATTTCACCCTGAAAAGCGGGCCTTATGGAGGTGATTCTCAAAGTGTGGTCCAAGTACCAGCAGCATGAGCATCAGCCAGGGCCATTTTCAGAGGATATGCACCTGGACTCTCCATGTGAGGACACAGAGTGGCAGAGAAGCCGGCCCAGGGCCACACAGGCAAGTCCCAGGGCCCTGGCCAGTGACCAGTCCCAATGCTATGCTGCTTCAAACAGACAGAAACCTCCTCTGGCAGCCCAGGCCTATGGCCTCTCAGTCCTGTGACTCAGTATTGAAATCTCTGAAATAAGATCATGTTGCATTTCTTTGGTGGACATATATAAGGCTTCCTTATTTGCCTATATTAACATAATTTACATTTTGGATACAAATTCACATTTCTATCATTACTATTAATTCCTCTGTTCCGTATATGGGATGAGAGTTACCTATATAGAAAAAAATTTTATGAAATATTTTATAAATTTTTATTTAAATTACACTAATGAGCTTTATACTTGTAATTGGCATATTTGCTCTTAAACTCTGAAATGCCAGTGAAACACATTTTTCAGGAAAATATATTTCTAAAACACTAAAATTACTACACATTAAACCATAAGAAAGCATATTAAGCGAATATTTGGAGTCTGTCTGGAGAAAACCAGAAAGCATGGAAATTAAACCTTTAGGCTTAAAATTTAACATAACTTAAAAGTTCTACATTAGAGTTAGACTAACAGTGTTTTCTCCAGTTGGTTTTTAGAAACTCCTTTAAACCTTGAATGATGAAGGGGGAAAATATCCCCAAAAGAAATAGAGAACTTCAGGATAATTATATTTTTTAAGAAAGATTCACTGTCAAGCTGTACAAAATTCTACATTTCCCCTTCAAGACTGCCCTAATTTAAAGAGAAACATTAATTCTTGGAAAACTCTGCTTTTGAAAATAGTCCCTAAAGTTGAATTATTCAATGAAACGTGACTGCATTCACATTTCTTTTTGTAATTAAGATACTTATTATATTCCCTGACTTTTACTTTGTTTACATTAAAAATTTGCTCCAGAATACAATGGCATTGGAAGAAGCTATTTCAGATGCAGGTACTTCATCTTGCCCAAATGAACAGCAGCGTACAGGCAGGTGGGCACAGGTACAAGGGATGATGAGACCCACAAGGGCCTGGTCATTCCTGAATTCACAACAGGATGTACCACCTGTTTAGAAAGGAAATTTTTCTTCCTTTGCCATGGGAAAATGGGCTCTATTTTCATAACAATAATACAAGGTTTGGGCTCAGAGAATTTTCTAATTAGCTATAAATGGTAAAACAATAACTTTTTTAGCGACAGAAAGATTTCTGATGAAATATGGACCAATCAAAAAACCCTACTCACTATTGAGAGAAGTTTGTGCATAAGTCTTTCATTGGATGATTACATTCTATGTCTATCAGGTTTTCAATGTACAAAAATCTCACTCTTGAAGAATATAAGATTAGATCTCAATTGCTTAAACCTATCCACACATCTAGAAGAAAATATACAAAAAGAAAAGTCAATTCACCCGAGTTTACCATACAAGGTGATATATGGGTTAGAAATGGAAAAATTACTACTCGTGTTCTATGTACATGCTGCTCATTGTGAACAGACTTGACTTTCAGCTGATGGCTTTCTGTCAACAAATCATCAGCCCTTATCTGTTGCTGGCAAAATAACTGTCTTGTTTGACCTTAATTAACCTTGAGATGACATTTCTGGATTTGGGGGCCCATTTCCTCAACCATGCCCATTGCTTACACCTAACTTCAGCTGTGGAGCCTGACTTCTCCCTTGTCTCAAACACTCAGACTGACATCTTAACCCAGCCAGCCAGCTGGCTTCAAACACATGGAGCATTGGCTGCATCATCTCTCCCTTGTCTCTGGGGCTTTCTCGAGCACCTATGTGTCTGTATCATTATGAGGAAGGACAGTAATTCCAAGCCTCTTGTTGAATAACCAGCCTCCCACAGAGATTCCCAGAGCTCCTTCTGTCCCCACTCCCTGTGACCCTCCCCCGGCCCACGTTCCCTATGGCCAGCCATGACTTATCAGTCACTGCCAGCCACAATGCATGTGGAACTGAAAACGATGCTAATTTTTATTTGGTCATTAAAGCATCTACCTTGATCTGATTAATACTGTATTGCCTAGCACTGGTTTAATCAACTTTCTTCTTCAGCAACAGACTGAAACCCCTTTAACACTGATGTTCTCCTTACAGGGCAACATTTGCTTAGAAATCTGGGGGCTACGTGAACACAGTCACTCAATTTTCAATTGCTCCTGATTCTTCAGCAGGAACATTTTTCCACTGCCCCCACAGCCTGAGCCATACAACCGTGGCAAGGGGCAGAGATTGATGACTACTTTTTGAGGCTTCACATGAATTTGTTTCCAAATGTTTTTTTCTTTGTGGTAATATGTTTCATTTATGGGTGACAAAACCCATTTTTGATAACGAACTTCGAGCCTGTGGCTCAATAGAAAATTTAGAAAATATTAGTTTATAGTGATGATGATTTCATCACTTTTGATAAAACTAACCAAATTTTAGATTCAGTTAACAAAGCAAAGGGCTACAAATCACGTATTGAAATATATCTTACATTTTACCTGTTTGCTTTGAAAACGAGAGTTCAGCTAAAATGTTATGTTTAAATAAAAGCTCCTGTAATAACAAAGACACTATCACAGTGAGAAAAAAAAGACTCCTTTAATAAAGTTGAAATTTTTGCTCTTTGCAACCTCAGTTTTTACATTTAGTGACAAGATTTTTTTTCAGTGTCACACATTGTAAATTAAAAGAATTTTTAAGGGGTGGAACAGCCCATGATGGGGTGCAGACTCCCTTACACCCACTTGTGAGTATGGAACTAGATAATTATTCAGGCCTTCTCAGCATTCTCTCTCGTTGTACGTGTTATAATTAGGGCTCTCTATTAGAAATGAGGCAGTAAAGTCTCCCTGAAGAATGGCTGAGTTTGTATGCCAAAATATTGGACTATAAGGGCTACTTTTTGTTGGGTTTTTATTATAACATGTGCTACATTAACTCACTCACTTTAAACACTTTTTTCCCCTCTATTTGGAGGTTGCCCAAACATTTTTAAGTTGTTTCCTCATTTTTACTGATTATAGGAAAACCTCAATCATGTCCCCAAACTCACATTTGAATGATAATAAAAAAAATCATATTTTACTACTACAGTGTTGGCAGGAGGTTAAAATATCACTTTGAAAAGCACTTATTCACTTATTTTTATTTTTCAAGAATCACAAGGCAGCCTGGCTGAACTGAGACATGTGGTTGGTTTTAACTTCAATTTGTTTTATTTGAAAAAAAAAAAAGCACACACACGTTCATTTGGTTCTTTGAGCACACAACTTAAGTAGGTCCATAAAAATAAACATGAGGCAAGCAGCACAGAATTTTCTGGGTCCAAGGCAAAATCTTAAAGGTGAAGAAAAACTCAGAATCTTCAGATACCCAAAAGGTTGTTGGGTGCAGAAGACAGAGTTTGCGTGGACTTCTTTGTTCAGCTCACCTTAGTGGGACCAACTTGCGACCACCAAGGAAGTTTGAATTTTTGTAAATACTGGAATCTACTTCTACTCTAGAAAGGCAATGAAGGAGAGCTGTCTGAGATGGGTCAAGGGAGTCATGTCTGAATTCCTCCTCCTCGGGTTTCTGGGCTCCGTGTGGACAGAGCCATGGGAGCCTCTCTGATCTGGTGGGACTGAGGATGGGCAGCTGTTTCTGAAGCTCTGTAGAATCAGTAACAGTCACAAAAAATGAGAATCCATTGCATTTTTATGTTTTCTGTGACTCTGCACCCATCCAGAGTCCTCTTCAGGTAGGGCCTTCTAGAGATGTTGAATGCAGACAGAAGCCACGTTGAAACAAGCACAGTCAGTGAAACACGGTGAGCTTCCACTGTAACCTTTTCTTTCAGTAGCCTTTCTTCTCCAACCCTCACCTCTTCACCCACCCCAGGCAGATCTCAGCATCCACCCCTGATTGCCGGTCCTCATAGATTTTGCAATCTGAAGTCATAACATTTGTCACAGTATATTTTAAGCACACATCCATGTTCTTGCTGGACTATGGGCTTCTGGGAAGCATGGTCCTTAATAGGACACATGCTGAGGTCTGTACTCTCTTAATCCATAGCAGACACTCAACACAGGGTTTTAGGGGAAAAACAAATGGGCAAAATTAAGGTTTAAAAACAATGATCCCACTGGTAAAGCTTGTAAATTTTCATAAGCAAATTAAGTAAAAAATCATAGAGACACAGCATAACCTTATGTCATATTTTAAAAATAGTCCAATGAGCATTTCCATTCCCTGGTATGACAAATCTTGTCTTCTAAGTTTCACATTGTTAACTTTTTGAGGTGTCCTACTTTCAGAAATATTTTCAGTTTAGCAACTCAGTGGTTGAGACTTCTACAGATTTATTTTTTATCAGAATAGTTTTAGAGATTACTGTCATTACCCAGGAGCCACTGTAGGTCAAATGCCATGAGTACATAAAATCCCTGCAAGAATAACATGTACAGGACTAGAATTCCCAGAACTTGGCATCCATGAAAGAAGGCCACATCCTTCATTGTTCCCATGGCACCTACGCTAGAGCCTGACACCCAGGACGAGCTCTGCAAATACATGCTAAAGGAGTGCTGTACTGCTGCAGAACTGAGGCTCAGAGAATGCGTTTCCTCTGTAGTTCCCAAGTGAGGCAGGAGCGCTTCCTACTGTCCAGCAACATGACCCAGAGCTCAAGGCCAAGTGATGTGAATTCCTGCAAATGTAACTGTCCCCATCAGCCTTTTGGAGCTTTTAGGGGTGCTGAATTAATGTAGTTAGCTCTAAGACTTGCTTATTGTAGTTTCTAAACTTAATTTTACTCTTAAAAATGGTTGTCCGTTTCATTTAGACGTTATTCCTAAAGCAGCTTTGCAAAAGTGAGATATTTCAATTACTCTATCAAAGAAATTAGAATTTTTTTTAATATTCATCCCCAAATCTGATAAAATACTAAAAAAAACCTTTCACCCAAGAAACCCATTCTCATAGATAAGGACAATATACATCAATCCTCAAAGTCTTATTATTCATCAAAATTCTCTTGTTTGGCAAACAGGAAGTTAAGGAATCCCATCCCTTGTAAGATGTTCTAAATGTGTCTACCAGCCGTGAACCCTATGCCCATGGCCAGGGCCATTGTTATCTGCTGTTTCATGTATATGATTGATGGTAGGAAGGATAATCTATAGATCAACAAGAAAAGAGCTATAACATATCTCCTAGTATGTGTATGGTTAATAAAACACTTAATAACAAATTTACCAAAAGTCTGCCATAAATTTATATCACAGCCCTACATATAAACATGGCCAGTCCATACGAGTTTCATATTTAGTTATAACAAACAAGAGATAACTATTTTGATTGAATACACACATACAATTCATATGACTATATGTCCACAAATATAGATTCTAGGGTGATTATTTACTCTTGCATTTTATCTTCTGAGAAATTGGCATGCTTCCCAACAGTAGCGTTGTGTGGCCTTCTGAAGAAGATTTGCATTTTTGCATTTGCCACTCGTCGTAATTTGCAAGCGCCATCCACTTTACACTACTTTAAGACAAACTTTCTGCTTGACAATTCTTGGACTTCACTGCCAGTATAAATTTCAGCTAACATCCTCTGTCTGTGCCAGCCTAAGATGCAAATTCTTCCAGGAGATTTTGTTCTTCCTCCACCGTAGGCCAAAGTTGAGATATGGACGTTTCCTCCCTGTTCCTCTTTGGGCTCTAGGTTCACTTTTGTTGACCATCACACTGAAGCCTTAACTCTGGTCACCTGATTGTATGCAGGTCTCCTCTAAGATCGTCCGCGTTGGCCTTTTCCTCAATAGTGCATAGGATAAAGGCACACCATGCCGATCAACATGACTTCGATCCGATGTAAAATAATACATGTATACCCTCCGTTTTTCATAAGTTAGGTTGAATATAAACGGAAAGTTATTCAGTGCTGGCCTATATCTCATTAATTCCTTGATAAGTTTAGGTGGATTTGACTTCTCTAGAGTTTTTGCTGAAAATCAGACTCTTATATAACCTTATCCAGTCATATATTACAACTTTTCCCTTTCTGTCACTATCTGTCTTGCCTATGTTCCTTATGGTGACTACCTAGAAGTCATAGATAATATCAAATATGCCTATGTCTTACAGTACTTGGTATGTTAATACTTTGTGATTAGTAAAACCTTGCTTGGTTCGGTGAATGAGGGAATGGGTAGAAGGAAGGAAGGATGAAATGATGGATGAGAGATGAAAGTTGAACAGATGGATGGATGGGTAGATGATGGGTAGATGGTGGTGGATGTATGAATGAAAGGATGGTGGATGAAGAGATGGATAGATGACTATTGGTTGGAAGATGGATGGATCATGGATAAATGGATGGATGGATTGATGAATGGATAGATGCTGGATGAATAGATGGATGATGGATGGAGAAGTGAATCAATGGATGGATAAATAGTGAATAGATAGATGGATGAGGATTAGGTAGAAATAAAGCACTGTTATCTTCCGAAGAGATGTTACACTAATACACATGTAACTGCTACCTGTATTATTCCACTCTTCTCTGAAAAGGGGGAGATGTACTTTGTGCATTCAAAACACCCATTTTCTTTTTGTGTGGGGGGTGAAACAGGACAAATAAATTACATTAGGAGTAAGGATTCAGCCATTTGTCTATTGTAACTCTAGCTTTCAAAAAGATGCTGACAAATAGCTGAAGCAATATTCAGCACTAACTATGGCATTACTCTTTCATCTCTGCTTCTTTTTCTCCTACTTACTATTAATAGAGATGGATTTTGAGCCCTTTTTCTGTATAAGTTCTATGCCATGTTACACAGTTCCCAACCTCAAGAAATTCACTCTTCAGCTGGAGATATCAGGCATAAATATGAGAGCATTTCAGCACAAGTGGGCAGTATGTGATGAAGGCATCCGGCCTCATCTTCGACTGATGCCATTGCTAGAATGCCAAGCTGGGAGATGATTCTCCAGACAAGAAAGGCAGAGAAAGAGAAGGCTGAGTGAAAGATAGAAGGAAAAGGAGCAACCTGAAGCACATTTTGGACCTCAAACTACTTCATGTAGTTTAAACATTTTAAACTTAAAGTCACATTTGAAGGAAGATAGTCATTACTACATTCAGACTCAAAGTCTCATTTTTAAAAAATTATTCTCACATTGGGGCCTACAAAATGGAAATTAAGGTGAGCTATACAGAGCAGGAGGTGCAGTGGAGAGAGTACTTCAGCCTATGGAAAGTCCACATAAAACTCAAAATGTTAACATGACTTCTTTCACCTCAGGTGAATTTATAAATGAAACTTTTTTTTTCTTTTTAAGGCTACAAATTCATTAGTATATCCTTGGGAATGACTTATTCAATTCAAAGGATTTTTAATTCTGGTAACTCTAATCTGAACCATTATTTCTAATTTCTTAATATGAAACCAGAAATATTGGTGACCTAATAAGTTTTACAGCAGTGCACACAACCTTCTTTATGGAGCTCACACCATTATGTAATATGTTATAAAGCAAGTTGAATGTTGTAAAACTCATTATTTTTTTTCTCTTAGCTAAAGTGCATGATAGCCAAAAACTTAAGTGGAAAGCTATTAAAGTTCCAGAAATCCCAACCTTACATGTTTTTTTTTTAATGTTGAATTTTGCTTTTTTGGTGCTTTCTGTCACTGTTTCTGAGGCTGGGCCTGTTGCAAAGTAGTGTCCCCATGTTTTGGACAGAGCAGGTCTTCCATAGAATTTTCAGGTTTTTAAAATTTTTATTTACTTTTTTTACTTTAGTTAGGCAATTATAAACTGAGTGGGGCTATTGGGATGAAGAGAATTGGTAAAAATAAACGAAATATTAAACATAAAGATTCATTGCTGATGAGAGACGCATGATTACACTAAACTCCAACCCTTAACTATGTACCCAATTATAGAAAACCTCAACTTGGGACAATGAAAAAAGTACAAGTATTAGGTTGGTGCAAAAGTAATTGTGGTTTTTGCCATTACTTTCAATGGCAAAAACCGCAATTTCTTTTGCACCAACTTAATATTTTATTAATTGTTGAGGTTTGCTGTCTCTTTGTCAGGGTTCTCGCTGGCATGGCTCTTTTTATAAGTCCAGGGAGCAGTTGATTCCATGGAGCTTAAGAGGTGAATTAAAATCATGCTGTCTTTGACCGAATGGGTGTCTTTGACACAATGTCTGGGTGAATTTAGAACTTACAAATAAGACTGAGTCATAGTAAACCTAGAGAATGAAGGAGAAATATCGTTCAAGACTCACAAATTGACTGCCCTCTGATGACTTCACAGACTTCAATGTTGGGACCATTTCTCGTCCAACAAAAGTAGCAGAGGGCTTTGCAAATTTGTGAAAACATCATCAGTTCTTTCTTTTCTTTTTAAAACTTACTATATTGTTCAGTCTGGTTTTACCACTACATAATCTCCATAAGTTGGAAGTATGGTTAAAAACTACTCTTTCGGTGCAATTTTTGCAATGGAGAAAAACCCTTAGAAAAGAAACATTTTCTGTTGACAAAATTCCAGTTGGTGAATTAGGTACCATAGCAGATACTTACAATAAATGTCTGAAAGTGTGTTGGTATCACAGACATGAGTCAATATGAGAATCTATGAGGACATATTCTTTAATTATTTGACTTTTCTGTTCATGTGATATTTAAAAGGGTTTATATGTATTGTGGCAAAAATGTCTAACGACCTCCAATATCCCTTTTTTACTTTTTTCTTAGTAATTTTACACCCCCTCCCCTTACAGCTGGTCACATGGCTCCTCACAGCAGATGCCACATTTCACAGCATCCTTCACAAATAGATGGAGCCATGTGACTCATTCTGACCAATGGATAAGAAAGTGATATATGCATCTTTAATGGCTGGAATTCAGCAGCTATCTTGAGCCATGAAGTATTCTCCAGGCAGGGCCCAGGTCACTTACAACTAAGAGGACCTCACCTGTCTTAAACTGACATCTGTCAGACCTCTTAAATAAGAGAGAGAGAAAAATTCCATCTTATCGAACCACCCTAGTTTAGTTTTTTTCCTCTATTACTTACACCTTAATATAATCCTAACTTGTACAGTAGCTGGAGAGTAATAATATTATCTCTTTTCCACGAATCCATTTAGTTAAGGTTAATGAGAGAAAAGATATAAAAATCTCTAGCAAAGTGCCTGACAGACTCAGATCTCTAGACCTGTCAGATAAATAGCTTATTGAATCCTGACAAAAACATGTCAATTCAATAGAAAGAATCAAAATCATTATTTGACTTACTCAAAAGATAATCAATCTGAAAGGCCCCATTAGAAACAATCTAAATAATCTGTACCTTTTAGTCTTAACTTAGAGAGTTCCAAAATATGCTAACTTTGAGCTAATAAGGGTTAGGATCATTTAGGAAAAGATAGTAATGAGTAGATTTGGTTTGCGTGATGCCCATCTGTGGTGACAAGCTGTTTAGTTGAATGTCTTTACTCCTAGACAAGTTCATGTCTATTCTGCATTTATTAAAGCACAGGTGAGGCTATGCCCACCAGAGTGAGGGTGAGAGGACAGTCGGCTCTGGGCTCAGTGGCCCTCAATGGTCTACCTTTGTTTAAGAAAAAATCCTAATTCTACACAAGTCAAGGGGAAAGAAAACACTTTCGGAAGTAGTTGAATAAAAATGTTTAAAAAATGGCAGGCATAAGGAGTATAGCTGTAAATAGAAAAGTAAAAATTTACTGCCATTTTAATGGCAGTTGTGATATATTCATCTTTTGCTCCACACATGAAGCGGAAGATATTTCCACCCAGAAGAGGGGGAAACAGTATGACTTGGTGATTTATCCTTCCATCTACTCAGCAGGTATTTACTGAGTATATCCTGTGAGGCTGACACTGGAGGGTGTTGTTGGTTCAGTGATAAAACAGATAACACCTCTCTTCTCATGGAATGAACACTTTGGGGAAACAAAGACAATAAAAACAAAATAGGAGAATAAGAGAAAGAAACACATCCAAAACACTGATATCGCTGTTGAACAGGAATAGGGGTATTTTCATCAGTTGGCCATCAGAATTTCTGCTTGCCTTTTTTTAATCTCTTAAAGTGATCCTTAGTTCAGCCAATGTCAGAAGTGACAAGGGCCTGAGGGTTTTTCTGCATCCTGCCTCCACTAAGTGAAAAAACAGCTATGGGCCAAGGCACCGAAGTCCCTAACTTCAGATGTGTAAAGAGGTGAATGAATTGCCCACGTTTCAGAAACAAGAAGCCACGGGGCTACCGTGCACAATACAGTGGTGTTCCTGCTATACTCTGCTGTCTCAAGACACAAAGAGAATGAAACTTAGAATATTTTCTTTGTAGAGAATTTGGTTTCAAGAATCCCTGTGGGTCCCAGGGTGCACGCTCAGCCACACCTCTCTCACTACTGAAAGTTTTCAGTGGTATGTTCCCAACACTTCCCAGTTTGAGCTTCTAAAGAACAATCACACCCTCAAGCCTTATGACAATTGAAGGGTTTTCCCAGTGTTTTTGTGAAGAATTTCCTGAAATATCTGTCTCTCATGGAGCAGAGAACTGGGGAGAACATCCTAGAAAATGACCAGTCATAGCTGTGGAGCTTGCCCCGTGAGGTGCATGAAACTGCTTAAGGACCCCGAACGTGTTCTTCATGCATAGAATGAAACACACACATTAAAAATGTCAGCTTAATGTGTTTTCACCAAGTTCACAGACCCATGCGGTTTCCTTTCAACTTGAGATATGGATATTGAATGCAATGATCTGCATTCCAGAATCCTCCTTCATCTAGCATCATTCCTGTACTCTTCCCCTCTGTCATTCTTCTGATTTCTGATCACACAGATTAGGTGTCTTAGTTGGAATTACTGAATGTTTCAGAATCTGGATTCTTCCCCTTCCTTTATGAGACTTATCCCTTGTTATTTCAAGTGGCAGATGTGGATTCATTTTCAGTGCTGTATAGTATCCCACAGGATGAAATCACCACAATATATGTGTGTGTTCTACTGTTGATGCACATTTGGGTTGCTTCCAGTTTGAGGCTAACATGAATAATGCTGTGGCTATGAATACTCTTACATGTATCTTTTCAATGGAACACACATGTACTCCTTTTTTTTTCAGATACATACCTCAGAAGGGGATCGCTGGACCACAGGGCCTACATGTACACAGCATTCGTAGGTAACATCACATAAGTTTTCAAAGTGGCTGTGCCAATTTTCACTCTCACTAGCAATATCTGAGAATTTGAGTGGAGTTCTAGCCATGCCCCGTGTTCACAAACACTTGTTCATTGATTTTTTAAAAAATTAAACATTGTACTCGTTATGCAATAGTATGTAATTATACCCTTAATTTGCTTTTTCCTAATGACTAATGAGATGTGTCTTTTCATAAGTTTAAGAGCCATTTAGAAGACTTCTTGTGCACTGTGACTAAAGTCTCTGTCCTCTTCTTATTGAAGTTAAAGAGTTATATATGAAACCTTTATCAAATATATGCATTTAAAATATCTTCTCTCACTCTGTGGCTTGCTTTTTTCCTCTCTTAATAGAATTATTTGATGAACAAAAGCATTTTACATTTATCTGCAATGTTCTTTTTTTTAAATTTTTTTTTATACTTTAAGTTTTAGGGTACATGTGCACATTGTGCAGGTTAGTTACATATGTATACATGTGCCATGCTGGTGCGCTGCACCCACTAACTCGTCATCTAGCATTAGGTATATCTCCCAATGCTATCCCTCCCCCCCCACCCCACAACAGTCCCCAGAGTGTGATGTTCCCCTTCCTGTGTCCATGTGTTCTCATTGTTCAATTCCCACCTATGAGTGAGAATATGCGGTGTTTGGTTTTTGGTTCTTGCGATAGTTTACTGAGAATGATGATTTCCAATTTCATCCATGTCCCTACAAAGGACATGAACTCATCATTTTTATGGCTGCATAGTATTCCCAATGTTCTATCTATAAAATAAAGAGATCAATATGTTCTTGCCTTTTAACTCTCCATATATGACAGCAATTAATCTTCTAATCTATATAGAGGATTTTGAGATACTTTTAAGAGAAATGCTAAAAAATAAATGAAGATTCCCTTCACCTGAATCCTGTGCCTGATTCTGCCTTTCTGTGGCTGTTGGCTCTCTGCGGTCTCCATTTCGAATTCTGTCACCATATTTCCCGTGATGTCTCCATTGACTTACCCAGATATTGTCTTTCTGTTGTCAATGTTTAAATAAAGAAGGCTCAGATGGGCTATTTTTCTTTCCTAAAATAATGTAGAATGTGTTTAATGTGTAAGGTAGAGCAAGTGTTATTTTCTGCAATAGCTGCAGGATTCGGAACTACCTCAATTCTCCTTCCAGCACACCTTGTTGTTTGCCTTTTAAGTTATTTATTTACCTACATAAATCATAGCATAGGCATTATTTGTCTCTAGAGTAAGTTTTATCATAAACTCTTAAAAATGGATGTACCGCAAGGACAATTTAATGTTTGTTTGGATTTTTTGCAGACTCTCAGCAGATTCAAGAATCTGGAGGAATTTTTTTTAGAACTTCTCTGAGGTTAAAAGAGAAAGCAACTTTTATAGCTCTGCAAAATAGGATTCCCTGCCTCCTG
Organism: Pan paniscus; assembly: GCF_029289425.2. NCBI lineage: Eukaryota > Metazoa > Chordata > Mammalia > Primates > Hominidae > Pan > Pan paniscus. The sequence goes on along the minus strand of NC_073253.2, from coordinate 4,555,370 downwards.
AGAAGCACTCTTAAAACCCCCCTGCAGTTTCCAGAAAACACTTTATTTAGCTGCTCTTTGCATTTTGAATCCGTTCGTTCTTTGGGAGCATAATTTATTTGCAGAAAATGTATTTTTGCTTTACATTGTGTTTTATACATTGTGTTTTATCGCATTTTACAAGATGTTCTTATATAGACCTTTAATTTCATGCATTCTTATACAAATTAGTCAGTGCTTCTGTATGTGGATATTTTCCAGTTTTTCTTTGTCACGAAAATTCTGTGAAGAAAACTCAAACTTCTGGTGAAAGATATGTGGGTCATCAAGTAAAATGATGACCACGTACTTGACTTCTGTTTTCTAATTGTAGATATAAAAATATATGCAGATTGGGATGAAGTTGTGTGGGAAATTTCAGAAATACATTGCTCGGGGGATTTGTCATTGCTTTTCCTTAAGGCTTTTTGTCGCTTGGATAGAAAACCATCCCCTCACTGTTGACATATCCTAAGTTGAGTCCTGATGGGGTTTCTGGAAGCTTCATCAAAAGTTGCAGTTCAAACAATAGAAGCAAAGCGTTACCATTGGTTTCCTCTGAGCAGGATGGAGAGTTTCAGAGGACAACATTGATCTTTTGCTTCATATAATTCCCCAGGTTTATTTTTTCTGTGGCGAGTAAAATCCTATTTCATTTTTTAAAAATACAAAAAAGACATAGGAATTCCTTGTAATTATGTAAGAAACCTTGTGCTCCTTGAGCTGTTGGGGGTGTTGTAAGTACTTAACACTCTTCAGATTCGGGAGTTACGCTAAGAAGCTATTGGAACTGCATATTTGAAGTGCAATCAAAATACAACCATGACAGTCAGCACACGAAAACTCCACTGAGCACTTCTTTCCATACTGGAAGTTGTTATGAAGTGGCTCTAAGGGTACTGTAAACAGTTATCGAGCTCTCTCAGGATGGCATCGGCCAAGTAGGCCCATGAGAGAGAGGTGACTATGTGGCTGCAGGATAAACTTCAGTCTTTCCAGTTGAAAGCTAAGGATGTGCTTTCTTCATAGGAGTCGTTGCTATTCTAGAGGAAGGGAAACCTGTCACGTGGGACAAGGCATAGGTGCCGCCCAAAGCGATGAACACGTGGACAGCTCATGGCTGTATCCTACCTGAAAGCATCTCTAGGGATGGCACCCTCTGTCCTCCATGGTCGGGGTGATGACCCAATAGGGTGCTGGCCATGGAGCAGGCTCTACACACACCGTTGACCGGATTTAATAGCATGTCCCCATCCGCACAGCAGCTCTAAGCCAGGCCTTAGGGATCACTGGCAAGTTGATGTAGCAGAGCAACCATGGCCAGTTTATTCTGATGGGGAGGGACGGGACTTCTCACAAAGCTACTTCCTTTTAGTGTCCAAAAGGAGACACAGCTAACTGGATAGGACAAGTCAGTTTCTTTCTGGCATTTCCATGTGACGTTTCCATGTGTCTCTTTGGGCCTGGCTTGAAAAGGCCACTCTCTGCTCACATGAGCCCCGGAGAGACAGAAGACCATCCACCCCGATCCAGGAGCCCCCCACTCTCACTCAGCGCCCAGCCAGGAGCCCCCCGCTCTCACTCAGCACCCAACCTCACTTGCCTTGCTCAGAACTGACAGGCAGAGCTGACAACGGAAGCTTTGGATTTGGGCCTAGAAGCTGGAATCTATGTGTAACAAATACACACACACACACACACACAACCTTTTCACATTCACCCCCTCATTCTTGTCAGTGAGAGGCTGGTTTCAAGCCTCACTGACACACAGCAAATGTCAGCTCTTGGATAAAAGAGAGGCTCGAATCCCAGCTCTGTCTGCCTGCCAGAAGCTTCTCAACAGTTTTTTCCTCCGAACTGCTGAGAAAGTGACAATCTAGGCTGGTGCTGAAACCCGGGTGATGTTGCATCGAGACACGGTGTAGAGTTCCCTGCGGGGCAGAGAGCTCACCTCCCGGGAGGGGCCAATCCCCCAAGAAGAGCGTCCTCCATGCCTGGGCCCAGGGGATCCACAGCGGCTTGAGCACTGGAGAGAGAGAAATATTTTTCCTCCTTCATATATCAGAGACTTTGGAGCCTTCATAAATAAAGCTCTCTTAAACTCTCTAACACTTCATAATACATAAATCACTCATTGATACGGTTGTGAGTCATTAAAAAAAAAAAAAAAGGCAGCCTTTGTGATGAATTTCCACAATCTGGACTGTAGGGGGTGCAGGAGCTCCACTTCAGCCCCGGCTGGCGGTCTCCGTGGGTCAGACCCCACATTGAATAGGCCTTTATCACCACAACAGAGCTAGCTTTTCTATGGATCCAGCCCTATAAGAAAGAGGATCAAATCAGCATGCGTTTTGACAGTGTAAGCTGCAATCTTAAACTCAAAGCTGTGAGTGAGAGCTCCGTTGCCTGCAAGAATTCCCCTCTGCCAAATCTGTGGGATCAGTTCAGTTGATTACAAGAAGACTTCCTTACCCTAGACATGAATGCACAAACTGGCTGCTTTTGTGAAAGGAGACATCGCAGAAAAAACACAGCAGACAGGCTCTCTTTGTAAAAGAGAGAGATGATAAAAGGTTCTTGGGCATGGATGAGTGCCGCGATCTTAATTAGGTCTGAGAGAGGGGCTGAATTTTTTTTTGAGCTCCTGTTTAACATTTTTAAGCCAGGTTGTCTACACTCAGAACCTTCCAGAAGGTCCATGATCAACCTTGATCTTTGCTGGCCAACTCAGATTCTGCAGCTCCATCGTGAGAACTCATCCCTGCTTGCCACGGGGAAGTCTTTGAGCAACCTGGACAAAAAGATGGAAGAGCAGAGGGTGGGTTCCTGAACTCACCTATGCCTGAAATAAAGTGGACGTGGGCCTACGTGAGCCTTGGGGAAGTCTGCAGTGGGGGGAGTTTACGTCCAGGAATTGGAAGGTAGGATAGTGGTGCATTTGTGATCTCTGCATAAAAGGTCGCTGATTGCGTGAAACATTTCAGCTCCTATGCAACTCTCTCTTCAGAGATGGCTACTCAGCACATTTCAAGAGCTTGGGCTCCGATGAGTGCTTAAGTCCTCAGAGCACTTAAGAAAATGAAGAAAGGCCTTATCCACTCTTCAGTCTTAAATAATGAGTCAGAAGGGATTATGGTCAAAAAAGAGTGAACGCAAGTGGCAAATTTGTTTGTGGTGACAGAAATAAGAACTTAAGCAAAGATTCTTAACTTATGCTTCTATCAGATTATCAAACTAACTGTGTTTTTAATGAAAAAAAAAACTGTTCAAAAATGGTCTTTCCACATAGGATAATTGGGGCAGGGGGTTCTGACAGTTGAGAAAATGGGTGTAAATCAGTGTAACTAATATTCAAAGTAGAGCCAGGTAATGATGATATTTCTTCAGCACCAAAGAGGAAGTGCTAGGCTTCTTAGCGATGGGGGCTTTGCTATGAGGGATCGTGTAAAGAGCATACAACAGATTTCTACTCTCACAGATTGTCCTGTATAATCTTCATGGCAAGACCTGTCAATGAAGCTAAGAAAAGACAGTAATAAGAACGCCTTTACCTTCTTCTTATCGTGTCTTTCTCATATGCCTTTGAACATACACTGAAAGAGAGGAAAGCCAAAAATCATTAAAGGTTTTAGTTTTTGGTCCTCTAGTGACATTTTCCCTCCAGTTTACCATAATAAGATCAGTAACTTCTCACTCAGACATCCAGATTCAATTGAGAGAACCATGACCCCTGACATGTTCTAGATACATAAGACTTCATGGATACATTCCAATAAATATTTTTAGGGTTCACAGTTGTATGTTTTATGGGTGCTAACAGGCAGAAATGGGATTCTCTGCCCAGTGGTCCAGCTCCATCATAGAAAAGTGACCCCTTAACTGTATCCAATCAACAAATTGACACAGAATGAAATGCCTGCACCTGGGAAATTTCCTTTATACTTTTCATAATCTACAGAATCATTGATTCTAAAGGGACTCTCTACATCATGCTGACATTCTTTTCTCAACCTAATGGTTTGTTTTATTATCTGAGAGTTGTCTCAATTGAACACTGTTATTTTAACCCATTCGTGGCCTCTGGGTCCGTCACTGAGTTAGACTTCATCTACCCAGTTGGTAATCAGTGGGTTTGGATCAAGATTTGTTTCTGTCCCTGGGCAAAAGGTGGATGTGAAGCTCTGGCAATCACCGGTCTAGGGGTAGACAGGTGAAGCCAATCCTATCTTGGACAAAGAGAAAAGTGCTCATCCTCCTGCTCCTCTATCATGATTCTGGCCGCTTTTAAACCCAGAATTTAAATGTAGTTCTATTCCTTTTTGAAGCTCTAAGCCAAGGTGACTTATATTGGGTTGTTTAGAACAGCCCAGTTGGTTCCATTGATTTCCATAGAACAAATTGGTTCTATGGAAATCAATTTTTATATACTTTATACATAAACAGTTCTTTGAATTTGTTTGCATTCCTGTAAAACTTTTTATACCTTAGGTAACCTAAAGATCCAAAGGTTCTATTCTTATTTCCAAGTGCTGTAACTCCGGTAAGGTGATATGTGTGCTTTTGTTTTCTAAAGTCTTTCAAGATTGAATTGTTATTTTAAACCTCTTTTCTGTATTTCACCTAGTCTGTAAAGAAGAATGTTAATTAAATCAACAAAGGGGGTATTTTGGTAAAGCATTAATAGAAATGTAGTTTCTATTGATTTCTAATATTATTCTAATAAGTTTTAATTGAAATGTGAGTTCACATGCTGCTGGCCATATACCATGACTTAGACAGTAAGATAGTGAACATTTGTAAGATTTACCAATCATTACACTATCTACTGGACATATAATTTGTGAGGTCTAAGCCTCATATGCATTCTTTAAATGCAGCTGTTCCTATTCTCCTTGAAAATCAGTTCATAAAAGTTTGCAAATATTTTGCCACTATTTTGCAAATATTTTGCAGAGAGGTTGCAAAAATTACTTGCAACTATTTTGGAACATAGGAGAAGGATAGAGCAGAGGGCAAAAGAGGAGAGAGTCAGTGAGTAAGACAAAGAAGAGGAGGAAGACAATGGGAAAAAGAAACAGCTGCAGCTCAGAGACGGGGTGAAGTAGAAGAAAACAGAGAATGCAATCATCCTCACGCTGCGAGCATTCTTTTTCAGACCGTTGTTAACTCAAATTATATAGAGTATATTACTGTTATTTTTAATGAGGAGAGAGGTAGACATTTTATCACCGTGAGTGAAAACAAACCAATGGAAACACCTGGAATCTATTGGCAGGTGTGTGTGCTTGGTGGAAATTAACAGAAAAGACTCAGTGTCACCAGTGGCCGATCCACCTTGGAGGTGAACCTGTGAGAATGCTGTGGAATTGCGTGTGCATCTCAAACATGCTGGCCCGAAAGAGACGAATGGAAAAGACCTTCCTATGTGATCTACAGCATGGGGCCAAGATAGGGTGGATGCACACAGGACACAGCATCTCATCAGCTTTCAGTAAGGCCCACGTAGAAATTAACAAACCCAGGACTGGGAGAAAGATCTGAATGTCTGCATTTTCAGGTTTGTTTCTCTTGATGGTTCCTGGAGTATTATGCTGCCCTGGCTGAGCAGCCTGCCTGAATACTGTTCTAGTTTCTGGAACTGTTCTAAGAAAGTGCCACACACTGGGTACAATTGAACAATTGGAATGTACTCTCTTGCTCTTCTGAAGGCTGAAGCCCAACATCAAAGTGTCAGTAGGGCCTTGCTGCCTCTGAAGTCTCTGGAGGAGAGCCTGTCTGACACCTCTTCCTTAGCTTCTGGTGGCTGCTGACAGTTCCTGCATTGTTTGACTTGAGGATGCATCACTACAATCTCTGCCCCATCTTTCCGTGGTACGCTTCCCTTGTGTCTGATCTTGCTCGGAAGTGGACCTGCGAGGATGCACGTCTGTGTCTCTTTCCTTTTCTTACAAGGATCCCACTCATAATTGGATTAGGGCCCATCCTAAGGTCCTTATCTCAGCTTGATTACATCTGCAAAGACCCTGTTTCCAAATATGTTTAAATTCACAGGAACTTGGGATTATGAAATCAACATATATTTTGAGGGGACACAATTCAATCCAGAACACGTACCTCCTGACTTCAGAAGTAAGCACAATGGCTGCACCATGTCTCACGGACCATCTTCAGGGAGCTGGGCAAAGCTCTCTCAAGGACAACACCCATTACCCCACACTGCCCGCTCCCATGCTCCCTGCTTGCATTGTGGCTCAGAGCTGCATTGTGTCAGCCCCAGAAGGGACAGCAAAGTCAGGAAAAGTTCTAAATGAAGGAGGAGAAAGAGAGAGAACTGTGTTTCTGGGTATGTAGGCTTGAACTGTGTTTGTGTGTGTGTGTGTGTGTGTGTGTGTGTGATTTGCTGTAACTTCTGGTTCAAACAAAAATCAACTAAATTATAAGACATTTAAGATTTATGTTACTGAGATAAATCCCTCACTCTTAATATAACACCCTGATAAGAGAAAATAACTGTTTCTACAAAAATGAAGAAAAGCAAAAAACATTTTGATAATGAGTAACTGTTCCTAAAAGATGTAGACCTTTAGTAATGTATGTTGATGAAATTTCCAGAGACAAAAACAAACGTGTTGGAAAAGATAATCAAAGCATCATTACTTATAATAAAACATTTTAATGGCATGACATTCATATCAAATATTAAAGGGTTGGTTAAATAACCTCCATCCACCTTTAGAAGATACTGCTATTTGTGAGCTAAGTGACACTTTCAAAGCACATATCTGTATAGTAGGAAAAGCCCTATGCAGATTACAACAGTATAAAGCCTCTACATAAAATCTGGTTAAACACATTTTCAAAAATATATATCCAGGCCAGGCGCGGTGGCTCACGCCTATAATCCCAGCACTATGGGAGGCCAAGGCGGGCAGATTACTTGAGGTCAGGAGTTCAGGCCTAGAGAACGTGGTGAAACCACGTCTCTACTAAAAATACAAAAATTAGACGGGCATGGTGGCACGTGCCTGTGGCTGAGGCAGGAGAATCACTTGAGCCTGAGAGGTGGAGGTTGTTGTGAGCTGAGATCGTGCCACTATACTCCAGCCTGGGTGACAGAGTGAGACTCTGTGCAGAAACCAGCTATATCTCCAGAAATAATTGAGTATTTCTCTTGATGATATAACTATAGTTAATTTTAATTTTTATCTGTATGCATTTTTGTAGCCTCCAGGTATTCCATAAAGAAAACACATTGCCTTATACTGAAAACGGAAATAGTCAGGTGGACCTGATGAAGTGCACAACAATTTTTAAAAATCCTTAAGTGTTAAGGGGCTTGGCGATGGTGTCAATGGAGAGGATGCAGTGATGCCACGTTGGGAGCAGAGGTGCCCATCAGAGATTTGTTGGCTTCTAAATTCTTAATGAGAAGTGGAGGCAGTTTTCCTGGTGGAAGATTCAAAACCTTTGGCAAGGCAGAAATAAATGTTTTAACCATAACATTGAATTACAGAGAAGACTGAAGCACAAGGAAGATCTTATGTGCCATGACTGTAATAAAAAAGAATAATTAACACTCAGAGAGAAAGCTTCCATCTTAGTTTCTCATGATGCAAAAAGGAACTGAAAGAATTGCTTAACCAACTGTTAAATCAACCTAAATTGTTTTTAATTATAGACCTCATCTTATGACAACTTTCTAACTTTTTATTTCCAGTGCAGCATAAAGAGGAGAGGAAGATGCTTTCTTTCCATCTGTTTTCATGCTATCAAACAATATGCTTAATGAAAATTACCTTAAAGATTCCAGCTGAATATTCTTCTTTTTGTCTTGCAAAAAATAATATCCTTCTTCTGAAATCATCTGTGAGTTTCTAAGGAACATTTGAATTAAATTTGAAAAGAAACAGAAGAGTCTGATGCTAGAAATGGGAGAGAAAAGTGATATACAACATTTACTTGCCAATGATCCTAATTGTGAGACATTTTCAAGTCTGCATCCATAGACTGACAGGTATACACAACAATCATTTTGTGATGGTAAGATGGTGCGTAAGAATTAGGACCACATCCATTCATTCAACGCATATATCTTGAGTACCTGAGTTGTGCTAGGCACTGCCCTAGATGTTGGAAGTCCATCATGAACTAACAAAGATCCCTGCCCTTACATAGATTAAGTTCTGGTCAAGTCAGAGAAAATGGAAATTAATTTATTAATACACAACAGTTTTTTTTTACTACCTATCATTTGTATTACATTATGTCCAAATACACCTGCAATAGATGAAATATCATGAGGAGGAGGACTTTATTCTCAATCTTCAGAAAATCACAACATTTAGGTAAATAACAAAGAGAAAGAAGGTTAGAGAGGGGACAGAAATACTGCATTTGCAATTCCAAGACACAGAGAGGAAAACAGCACGTCAGATTTTTCTTCATCCACATATCCTGCTCACAACCCTACAGGCATCCTCTATTTAAATTTATGTTCCTAGAAAATAACTAATTGTGTTTTCTTTCTTTTTTATTTTCTTTTTTCTTTATTTTTATTTTAATTTTTTTGGAGTCAGAGTCTCACACTGTCGCCCAGGCTTGAATGCCGTGGCACAATCTCAGCTCACTGCAACCTCTGCCTCCCGGGTTCACATGATTCTCTTGCCTCAGCCTCCTGATCAGCTGGGATTACAGGCACACACCACCACATCCAGCTATTTTTTTTTTTGTATTTTTAGTAAAGATGGGGTTTCACCATCTTGGCCAGACTGGTCTCGAACTCCTGACCTCATGATCCTCCCTCCTTGGCCTCCCAAAGTGTTAGGATTACAGGCATGAGCCACCGCACCCTGCTCAATTGTGTTTTCTTAACAAATGAAGTCGATCATGTTATTATGAACCAATAGATACATCTTAGAGAGGCATGTATTCATCACCTGGAAGTACACAGGGAACAGGCTATGGGACAATCACAATGATCCCAAACTTTTCTTTATTCCGCATCACATGTTACATAGGTATACATATGCCATGGTGGTTTGCTGCACCTATCAACCTGTCATCCAGGTTTTAAGCCCTGTATGCATTAGGTATTTGTCCTAATGCTCTCCCTCCCCTTGCCCCCCACCCCATGACAGGCCCCAGTGTGTGATGTTCCCCTCCCTTTGTCCATGTGTTCTCATTGTTCAACTCCCACTTATGAGTGAGAACATGCAGTGTTTGGTTTTCTGTTACTGTGTTAGTTTGCTGAGGATGATGGTTTCCAGCTTCATCCACGTCTCTGTAAAGGACATAAACTCATGCTTTAAGAGCCATTGGGATCTCGACAAGGGTTATACCTGTAGCTTCATCTTTCCATTCACTTTCTTCCTACATCTAAATTTAGTGCCAGTCCCTGAAGGAACCAATCTTCCACTCTATATGTTCTTGCAAACGTATTGTTCTCTACTAAGGATGATTCCCCTCTTTCAGCTAGATGCTATCTGGTTTCAGGGCATCATCTGGGAGATTTCTGGGCTTAGCAACAAGGAAAGTATACTTATGTGGATCTTTTCTACTGTGGACACCTAGAAATGCTGAATACAGTTTCGTTTTTTCTTGATAAATGCCTTAGTAAACTAGTAAAGTAGAAGCATCTCTGGGTATCAAAGAGGGAATTTTTATTGTGATAAGGTGAGCCATGTCCATGGCAGCCTGGAGGGATCCAAATGGGGTGTGAAGGTGGAATGTATCCATTAGGAGCTCAGTGCTTGGACCTTAGTGCCCATGAGGCCAAATAGGGAGTGAAAATGAGGCCCTTGCTCAGCCAGGCATGGTGGCTCACGCCTGTAATCCCAGCACTTTGGGAGGCCGAGGCGGGAGGATCACGAGGTCAGGAGATCGAGACCATCCTGGCTAACACAGTGAGACCCCGTCTCTACTAAAAATACAAAAAATTAGCCGGGTGTGGTGGCAGGCACCTGTAGTCCCAGCTACTCAGGAGGCTGAGGCAGGAGAATGACATGAACCCGGGAGGTGGAGCTTGCAGTGAGCCGAGATCGCGCCACTGCACTCCAGCCTGGGCGACAGAGCGAGACTCTGTCTCAAAAGAAAAAAAAAAAGAAAAAGAAAAAAAAAAAAAAGAAAAGAAAATGAACCCCTTGCTCAAATTCAGAACATTTTGAAACCTGCACCTCAAACACATATTCAGCCAAATAAAAACCAGATAACCGACCAGTGATACACCTCTGCTGAAATACCAGTTAAAGAATGCAAGGCAGGATGAAAGTAAATTAATGAGTACAGAGTTCATGCATAGACCAATATGAGCAAAGCATTGTGCTAAGTAAAGACAAATCTAAATAAACCCTAGGTAGAACAACTCACCATAATCATGACTAAATGAACTGGGTTAAAAAGATGGTTGAATAAAATTAATAAGAGCATATAGAGAAAAATGTATCATAGAGCAACAGTAACTCAGTGGCCATGATGAAGAGTCTGTCAATGGCAGGAGGTATTGTGGAACATTTGCTGTGAAGATGAGTCTGGTGCATGATCCTGAATGAGGCAGCAGGTAGAGGAGCTCCTGGGAGTTCCAGGAGGAGCTTACATTGAAGTGTACTCCTCAATATCCCTACCTGACTCTTAAAGAGAGTGATGAAATTTATCATTTCACCCAATTTGCACATAAGGAGACTCAAATTTGGATTAGCTGAGAGAGTCCCTCAACCACACAATAGGTCAGTGTGGTCTCCTGGCTCCAATTCCTACAGGCCATTTTATGGAAAACAGGAAAGAAGAGGGACTTTTAGACAAGACTGAAAAAGGAATCAAGAAGGGAAACCCACGGGAAAATGATTGGCCAATGTTAAAGTGGAATTAGAAGATAATGTGAGAAGATTTTAAATGGGGCTTGAAGGGTTAACTGAACTTGATCAGTTGGAAAAAAAAAACCCTCCTGAAGGGTTTTTTGCACACCACCATGCAACTTAAAGCAAAGTGTAAAAGGGAGAACAGGGACCATACTGTAAGTCCATTTGGCTCAAAGAGGGATCTAATAAATGAGGCTAGAATAATTGGCCACAATGAAATAAGCAAGAGCATGAAGAATTAACATTGGTGTTGGCCTTTAGTGGTCCAAGATCATGGAAGACAGTAGAAATCAAGTGGAAACAACATCCAAATATTTTTTAGAACCAGCTAGAAAAATGAAAATAGCCAAATGATATATTGACTTAACTGTATGTTTATATTGCAAGACTCTAACGAGGTAGTGAGTGTTTTACAAAGCAGAAACCCCAAGCCCTGCTTAAAACACATGGCTTTAACTATGTATATACACTAGATATAATGTATACATAGATATGTATATATATATTATAGTAACTAATATATAGTAACTAATATATAAAGTCCTGAAAGTAAGCTCTCTCTATATATATACAGTATATATATATACACATATACATATATAGTTAAGCTATATATATAGAGTGTATGTAGAGAGAGTTTATATATATATACAAAGCTCTCTCTCCATATATACATTATATATATAAGCTGTCTCTATATACAGTATATATAGTGAAGCTATATATATAGTGAAGCTACATATATATAGTGAAGCTACATATATATGGTGAAGCTATATATATATAGTGAGGCTATATATATATAGTGAAGCTACATATATATAGTGAAGCTACATATATATAGTGAAGCTATATATATATAATGAAGCTATATATATATAGTGAAGCTATATATATATAGTGAAGCTATATATATATAGTGTATATACATATATAGAGAGAACTTACTTTCAGGCCTTAAAAAAATATATATGTATATCTAAATATCTACTATATATACTATATATATACACCCACTATATATATATTATATATATACACACTATATATGTATATATACACATAGAGAGAGAGCTTACTTTCAGGACTTAAACTATATATTAGTTAACTAAAAGGCATTGCAGAAAAGAAGTAAGGAAGGGAAGGAGGAAGACAAGGAAAGAGGAGAAAGACAGACTTAAATACAGAGCAATGAGCAGGGAATTCAGTCACAAGCTTGCTGGGCTCTAGACAGAAATAGAAAATGTGGAAAACAATTGTATGGTGTGGAATAGATAATATTTTTATAAAGAGGGCCCTTAAAAATCTGCAGCTATCCAAGGCTCTGCCTGAAAGTAAACAATTTGTCTGCAGTGGCAGGAAAACCCAGCAGCACCAGAACCTAAGAACCAGGTCAGGCCATGGTCCAAGCATGGAAAAAGGATTAAGATAGAAACCCACCAGCTCATGACCTGGTTCTAAACTGCCTCAAAAGGAGTATCTGCTCATCATGAAGCTTCACAACACATTTCAATACACACAAGAAAAATGTGAAGCTAAGAGGTTAGGAAAATCAAACCAAAACAAAAAATATCTTTGCCTAAAGAGAGAAACATTTCACCAGAAAAGGAAAATGACACCATAATGTGAAAAGAATTTTAAAAATGTGTGCTGAATTACTCAAGAAATGAAGAGATAAGTATAACATAAATGTAAAATGCATTTTATAGAGAAAACAATCAATTAAAATTCCTGGAAGTAAAAATAGACCTTAATTTTTTTTTAAATGAAGAAGAAACTTGATATAAAAGAAAAATTATTGCCAGGCACGGTGGCTTACACCTGTAATCCCAGCACATTGGGAGGCTAAGGTGGGTGAATCGCTTGAGCCCAGGGGTTAGGGATCAGACTGGGCAGCACGGCAAAACCCCTTCTGTACAAAAATTAGCTGGGTGTGGTGGTGGGTTCCCGCAGTTCCAGCTATAGCTGAGGAGGAAGAATCTTTTGAACCCAGGAGATTGAGGCTGCTCTGAGCTGTAATCACACCACTGCACTCCAGCCTGGGTGACAAAAGCCAGACTCTGCAAAAAAAAAAAAAAGATAAATTCTTTATTAAACACAATTGCAAAGAGAATTAGTGAATGTGAACACATGGATAAGAACACACGACAAAAGGAAAAAAACCAAAAATAGACATTCAGCATATACTTGGTGGTGAGTAGAATAAATAAGTCCACATTAGATATATGTTAAAAAACTACATAAAATAAATGATAAAGGGAATAATCATAGAATATATTAGAGATCTAAAAGAACAATTTCATAATTACCAATGTAAATAACCACATTGACATTAGGCATTGACTTCACAACATCTGCTGTAAAATCATGTAAACTCTTCAACATGCTGAGGAAAATAATGATGGACCCACTTTTTCATACCCGTTTGGTCTATTTTTAAAATGTGGAGGAAAATAAAGACATTTGCAGGCACGCAAAGATGATAAAAGTATGCCACTTATGGACCCTACTAAAGAATTAAGATAGTTACCAAATCATATAATTCATCAAGAACATATTTCAAAAGAAGAAATGAGACAAAAAATGAGCAGAGACAAACAAGTAAACTGACAACATTATGTTAATAATGGAATCAATTATTGATTATAAAAGGATCATTTATTTTTGCCTAAAAATGGAACAAAAAGTGTAGAAATATGCAAAGGAAGAGGTGGTTTTGGAGTGAAATTAAACCATGCTAGGTCCTTGCCTTCTTTAGAAGGACAACACTAATTAATATTTTGGTAAATAACAAAAGTATTGGAAAATTTAAAAATGCACATCATAATTAGATGAGTAAACAGATAGCTAGCTTAGAGACACATATATTTGTTATAAAGCAAAACGAATGGATTAGAATTGCATACAAAACTCCTGATCACATCATCCCTGAGGTGAAAGGGAGGAGGAGTATTGGAATGGAAAGGGAAGCAGAGAAACACAACCCCATCAGTGATGTCTTATTTAAGTGTAATATGATTTAAGTTTCAAAAGAATCTGAAGATGAAATAAGTGATGAAATATCACTCAATAATTTTGAATGTTTCCTTTATTACTGGTTCTTTCTGTATTTTTCACAATTTTGAAATAAAATGCTGCAAATGTGTGTATATAAACATACATGTGCATACATGTTATATACCTGCATGTATATGTGTACATGTGTTGCATGTATGCATATAAACGTGTGTTTATGTACATGTGTGCATATCTGCATACATATGTTGTATACATGCACATATGCATATGTGTTACATGCATATATACATATATGTTGCACATATACATATTTATATATACATATGTGTTTATATACATGTATGTGTATACACATATGCATTTATATATTTATATACACATGTGTATATATGTTTATATACGTGTATGTGTATACATATGTAAATACAACCCTAGGAACATATTTCCATTCGCTCAGTGCTGACTGTGAACCATGCACTTTTCTAAGCACTTTGCCTTTATTATCAAATTTAGCCCTATGACTTTCCTGTGAGAAAGGTGTTGCTATTATCCTCATTTGCCAAAAGTGGAAACTGAGTCACCAGCAGGACACACAATGCACCTGAGGTCCTACAATTATGAAGTGATAGAGTTGGGATCTGACACCATCTAGTCTGGTTTCTGAGCCTGTACTCCTTCCTATTTCAGGGTTTCTCAACCTCAATCCTGCTGCCATTTTGAGCCAAATGATTGTTGTGAAGAGCTGTTCTGTGTGTCGTATGTTTAGCAGTGTCCCTGGACATTATCCACTAGTTGCCAGCAGCGTGTCACTGCCCCATTTGTAACAACTAAACATGTCTCCAGATGCCACTAATGTTCCCTGGGGTCAAAATTGCTTCCCATTGAGAAGGCTACATTATACAATATTGTCTCAACAGTTATCAATCTAAAGAATCTGCACTTATTATAAATAAAGTAGCACAATATAGAAGGGTATAAAAAAGAAAATAATGTGCAATCCTCTGACCTAGAGATAAGCACTTTTAATAATTTGGTGATTACCTTTTGTTCATTTTTATACATATGTCACACAAACAAAGTAACTGTAGAAATAAAATAATTATTTTTCACTGTTTGATGATGAATGATTTTTTATTTTATTTATTTATTTATTTATTTATTTTTGAGACAAGGTCTTGCTGTGTCTCCCAGGCTGGAGTGCAGTGGCAGGATTACAGCTCACTGCAGTCTCAACCTCCTGGGTTTATGCCATTCTCCTACCTCAGTCTCCCAAGTAGTGGGACTACAGGCATGCACCACCATGCTCAGCTATTTTTTTTTAATGTTTCTGTAGAGAAAGGGTTTCCCTGTGTCCTCCAGGCTGGTCTGGAACTACTGGGCTCCAGCGATCCACCCAACTTGGCCTCCTCAAATATTAACATTATAGACATGAGCCACTATGCCTGGCTACTAATGGATAATTTGTATACCATTAGATATTTTGCAGATACTATAATTTTAACAATTCTTTAGCATTCCATTTTATGACTATTAATTAAACTTTCATCATTATTACAATTCAGGTTGTCTCTAATGTTTTATATTATACATTACCTTGAATTAATAATATATTTCTTCTTATATATTATGAATATCATTAAATATTTCTTTAGGAAAAACGACTTAGAAAAATAATTTTTGGGTTAACAGATACTCCTGTTTTAAAAGTTTTCTTTGTATGTTTTGACAAATGGCACCCTTGCAATTGTGTTTCTAACTAAAATCCCACTAGAAATGAATCAAACACTAATGATACTAAACCTATGGCAATATGATCTAAATCTTGCTCTGCATATAAAGTAGTAGACCACCGAGGGCAGCTCATTCTAGGTTTTGAGAGCACAGTTTCATAATCGTTTTAGAATTATGTGCCCACAATAAGGAATACCAAAGAGGCTACTGTTATCCTCGACTCTTCTCCTAAGAAATGTTCATATCTAGGACTGAGCCAAAGAAACTTTTCAAGGGGGAGAAGAAAGTAATACAGAGAGAGAAATTCAACACCACAGTTGCATGTTGGCTCATGCCTGTAATTCCAGCACTTTGGGAGGCCTAGGCAGGAGGATCACTTGAGCCTAGGAGTTGGAGACTAGACTGGGCAACATAGTGAGACCCCATCTCTGAAACAAATTTTTAAAAATTACCATTCAGCGGTCTGAGGTGGGAGGATTACTTGTACCCTGGAGGTTGAGGCTACAGTGAGCCAAGATCGTGTCACCGTACTCCAGCCTGGACAACAAAGCAAGACCCTGCCTCAAAAAGAAAAAAAAAAGATGCAAAAATATGAAAAGCAAAGATATAAATATAAAATATACGAACTGAAAATAATAAAAATTAAAAAATAGTTTAATACAAGTAAGGGCCCACTCTATAGATATAGGAGGGTGCAAAGCATTTTTATTTAAATATCTGCATCATTTATTGCTTTGTTTAATGTGCAATATTTGTGTGTGTGTGTGTGTGTGTGTGTGTACAGAAGTTTTGTGTAGGTTACTGAATGGGATCTTAACTTAAAAAAAAATCTGAGGCACACAAAGTCATCTTCGAGAAGATCTACCTTAGCTCTGACAATAATTTTTATGAAAATGTATTGTAAGTAGCCACTCCCTGCCCTGGGTGAGTCTGACCAAGTCCGCTTCCCTCTACAGCCCTGGCATGTGGAATGGTCACGGTGGGAAGGAAGGTAGCGTAGGACAAAAAGGTCTTTAGGAAGAGATGGAGATGTCCCTGATTCTGCTAAGGTGAAGGTCACCATAGGAAGATAAGTGTGTGTGGCTTGGGTTGATTCAGACTCTTATCTGGGGAGAACAGGAGGCTGGACAGCAAAGATGGGCTTGCCACATAAGAAGGGGAGTGGCAATGGGGATCCAGGCTTGATGTTACGTCCACATGCTTATGGGGCAATCTGGTTCCCGCATGTTGTGGCTAAAGCTGCAATATTCTCTGAACCCACCACTTTGACATGTCAATCGTGTTTTGGGAAGCCTGCACCACACAACCTGGAGGAAAGTATCCCTGGGTCCAGAGCGTAGAGGTCCTTGGGGGTCAGAGCAGGTGACAGAGCCAATAAGCTAGTCACCACCATGATGGACAAAGACTTAGCAGGTAGACAGTAGATGCAAAGGTGACTCCAAACAGGTGTTCTCAAGCCAATTGCTGCCACTCCACTTTTTTTCTCCACCTCATTTGTGAAAGCAGAAGAGATGGATCTGGCACCAGTGTTCCGGGGAAGTCAGGGATGGGATGGAAGTCTCAGGAAGGAAGTAATACATTTCTTGGTAATTTGGTAAGGAAAATTTTATGGAACTCTAGACTTGATTGAAGAATTCTGCACCTAATATAGCAAAGTTGTATGTGTGCCTCCCCGTGTGTGTGTGTGTGTGTATGTCTGTACACACATGTGAGAATTGCAGAGGTAAACTGTTACCATATGGCTAAGAAGCAAGAAGAAAAGAAAAATCAGGAGATCCATGCAGGTAAATTCCAACTATGAATTTATTGTCAAATATGGACAAGGTTATCTACCGGGATGACATATCAACCTTTGGCTGAGCCAATATTGTGGCACTGCTCCACTATTACTGAAGGGGAGAAAGTTATAGACTTATTAAACTGTTAAGCCTTTGCTTGATTAAGTGCCAGGGTGCAGAGCTTATTTTCTGCTTCTCTGCATTCACAGTCCATCAACCATGATAGCCAAGCACTGGAACAGATTTTGTGGTTCATTGGGTCGCAGTGATCTATGGTGCCTATGGCAGGAAAGTCACTTCTGAACTCAGAGAAATCCTGAGATGGAGAAGAAAGCCATTAGGATTGGACTGGGTCACACTTACACACCTGTAAGGTGTATTGCATGAAGATTTCATGTGTTAATCCTCATTCTGCTCACCTGGGGAGCACAGGTAGCCCCTCTCTGCTAGGTAGACCTCTAAACACTAATAATGATGGCTGTGTTCCCCAGTCTGCCATTCATTGTGTTAAACAATACAAGTTCCTTCTCCATATGTGTAAAATGTGTACAAATACATTTATATAAATAAAGGAAATTCATGGAGACAGATTTGAGGGCAGAGGAAGAAGGACGTGTGCTTACCTGTGGTATGTGTTATTCCACACTCACCTCTCCCAGAAAGACTGAAAGGTTATACTCATTGTCCTGTTGTAGAAGCCTGGACTAGGCCATTCCTACATTACTCTAAAGGAATACTTAAGATTGGGTAATTTATGAAGAAAAGAGGTTTAATTGGCTCACAGTTCTTCAGGCTGTTCAGGAAACGTAGCAGCTTCTGCTCTGCCTCTGGGGAGGCCTCAGAAAACTTACAGTCATGGCAGAAGGCGAAGAGGAAACAGACACATCACATGGCCAGAGAAGGAGAAAAAGTGAGAGGGGGGAGGCACCACAGGCTTTTGCATGACCAGATCTAACAAGAATTCGCGGCCGGGCGCGGTGGCTCACGCTTGTAATCCCAGCACTTTGGGAGGCCGAGGCTGGTGGATCACGAGGTCAGGAGATCGAGACCACGGTGAAACCCCGTCTCTACTAAAAATAAAAAAAAATTAGCCGGGCGTGGTGGTGGGCGCCTGTAGTCCCAGCTACTCGGAGAGAGAGCAGGAGAATGACATGAACCCGGCAGGCGGAGCTTGCAGTGAGCCGAGACTGCGCCGCTGCACTCCAGCCGGGGCGACAGAGCGAGACTCCATCTCAAAAAAAAAAGAAAAAAAAAAAAAGAATTCGCTCCACCCTGAGGACAGTGTCAAGGGAGATGGTGCTAAACCATTCATAAGAAATCCGTCCCCATGATCCAGTCACCTCCCACCAGGCCCCACCTCCAACACTGGGGATTACATTTCAATATAAAATTTGGGCAGGGACACACATCCAAAGTACATCGAAGCCCACGCTCAGGAGGAGGATGCCATTAGTCGATGAGAGCTTCGGGACGCCCTCAGAATCGGGGGCTTCTGCCACCCCACCCAGGTGCTAACCGAGTGTGGCTTGTCTTCCCACATGGCACAGGCCATGGCCCCTCACTTTTAGGGACACTCTTCTCTGAATGTCGTCCGATTTGCCTTTTCAAAAATCTACCGTTAGAAATAAAAATGACAGACTGTATTAAAGAAAAGAGAGAGGCACTTCGCACAGCCCCTTTAGGTGCCTTCAGTGTCGCTTGAAGCCCACCTAGGATTGGTGCCCTGCTCTCCTGAAGCAGTGACCCGCGGCTGTAGATTGGGGTTCTTGGTAGGCAGACTCTGAGGTTGTCCCCCACCCGCATGGATGACCCTCCCTGCCTTCCTGGCTGAATCGGTGATGTCGCTTTGCTCTGGTGTAAATGTCCCGCGGTGCCGCTGGAGATGCATGCATCCAGTCAACCCCACTGGCACTCTCAAAGAACCCATCACAGGAGAGCCATCAATGGGTCAAGAGGAACTTTTATATGACTTGTCCCAAGTTAAAAAATACCCTTGAAAAGGAAAACATCAAGTAAATGAATATATTTTGTCCATTTAACAAAGTTGTATCAATATACTTTTTAAATTGATGTTGAAATTCTGTATATTATTGAAATGTTTTTAATCCTATTAGATAGATCCGTAGCTTCCAAGGGTTACTTCACCTCCCTTGGGGGCTTTTGGCAATGTCTGGGGATATTTTTGATTTGTCATAATGATCACTGAGCTGGCGACGCTTCCAGCACTGGGTGGGCAGAGGCTGGGGAGGCTGCTGAACTTTCTACAATGAACAAGACAGCACCCATCATGAAGAATTATCTAGCCCAAAATGCCCATAACGCCCAAGGTGGAGAGACGTGGATGCAGAGGTAGAAAGCTCATGTACATAGCTAGGCTGATAGTTGTGACAGTGTCAAGTATCCAGTTTGATTTCTTCTGACACGAGATGTTCATAACACTCAGACTGGCATAATTTTGCAAAAATGTCCACATGCGTTATCAGTTAATTTCACATTTATCTATTCATGGTTGGATATTCTTTGCTTAATTTTTTCCAAAAAATCCACACAATCTCAGCTATTTTACTCTGTCAGTGTTGAATATCTGAAAGCTCTGCATCACATGAAAAATACCTAAATATTTCGTTTCACTGTTGCTTTTAATTTGAAACCTGGGAAGCACAGCATGAAGGTGTGAGAAGTTGGAGAGCAGCCTTATTAGAGCTGAAGTCCTGCACAGACTGGAAAGGCGGTGACTCACCTACACACACCTTTGCTCGTTAGAGGGAAAGTCACCCACTGAGAACACGACATGGCACAATGCAGGGTGACTTTCATCCCTTCTTCTTCTTTTTCTTTCTGTTTTAGACAGTCTCACTCTGTCACCCAGGCTGGAGTGCAGTGGCACAATCTCGTCTCACTGCACTCTCCACCTCCCAGGTTCAAGCAATTCTCCTGCCTCAGCCTCCAGAGTAGCTGGGACTACAGGCGCATGACAGCATGCCTGGCTAATTTTTTTTTGTATTTTAGTACAGAGGGGTTTCACGTTTTGCCCAGGCTGGTCTCAAACTCCTAAGCTCAGGCAATCCGCCCGCCTTGGCTTCCCGAAGTGCTAGGATTACAGGTGTGAGCCTCCGCGCCCGGCTAACCTTCATCTCTTCTGAGCCAGGTGTGTGTGGGTGAAAACAGTTACATTATACACTGTGAAACACCAGGCCCACACATTCCCACAGTAGAATACATAACCAAATACCAAATGAAACCAATGAAGAATATTGATTGGTCAATTTTCTTTTTATATTCATTACATGATATCAACTATGAAATGTCTTATGCAGAAGAATTTTTGTCAAATAATCTTATCATCCTTTAAATATAATAGAAAACAAACCGACTCAACAACAGAAGAGAGTGATTTTTCTCACTTATATCCAAGCTAAATTAGTTTCCTCTACTAACAGGAGCTAGCTACACCTTTCAAAAGAAAATATAGAATGCCTAAGCTTTAGAGAAGTTCACGTGTACCAAAACGACTGACATTGAAAAAAAATAGACAATTACCTGAGTGTTTATGAACATAATAACCTAGAATAAAGAATATTAATTGCAGGCCGGATGCAGTGGCTCACGCCTGTAATTGCAGCACTTTGGGAGGCTGAGGCAGGCAGATCACCTGAGGTCAGGAGTTCGAGACCAGCCTGGCCAGCATGTTGAAACCCCATCTCTACTAAAAATACAAAAATCACCCGGGTGTGGTGGTGGGTGCCTGTAATCCCAGCTACTCAGGAGGCTGATGTGGGAGAATCGCTTGAACCCGGGATAAGAGGTTGCAGTTAGCCGAGATCGTGCCATTGCACTCCAGCCTGGGCGACAGAGAGAGTCAGACTCAGTCTAAAAAAAAAAAAAAAAAAAAGAATATTCATTCCAGTAACCCAGAAAACACACACGGCAGAGAAAAGACAAATTAGAAGTGTTTAGGAAAATTAGCCTTTATGGTAAAAGTGAATTTTTTTGAAAGCACTGTTTCGCCCTTCCAAGAGAACACAGCAGACAAGATTATGTAAACGGAGGCACCTGAACTTTTTCTTTTCTCTCACTTTACTTAAGCATAGACATCCAATGATGGGGCATGAGCCAAAGTATACCCCATAGGCATAAGGGAAGTGGCAAAACGAATAAGAGAGAAAAAAGCAGAGACACAGAGAGAGACAGACAGGCAGAGAAAGAAAAAAAAGGAGAGGGAAGAGGAATAAGAGGATAAGGAAGAGAGAGAAAGGAAGAAAGAGAAGAAAGGAGAGAGAGACAGAGGCAAGAAAATTTGGGACAAAATAAAATGTTTATGTTAATATGTCATTTTATAACCTTTGTAGGATTTACATTTCCCAGGCCTACTAGGGAATCCTATCAATAATTTGTCCTATAGTACGTGAATTAGGATATGCCACTGGCAGAAGCTACCAATGAAATAAACCGGCAATTCAAAGCCTCATGTTCAGCCGGGTTGCCAGGTGTTTACTGAGTCCCTGCTGTGTGCGCGCACCATGCTGGGATCATCACAGGACACACAAGTGGCTGCAGACCCTGTCTCTTCCTTCAAGTTATTTGGAACATGATAGGCTCACTACTTGACTGTGGTTTTATCAACGAGTCATGGTTTCATTTCTGAAACCCAAGATTACGACGTAGTTTCATTATTTACCTTAAAAATTGCACTTCAAAACATTGAAGACACAATTTTCTAGAAATAATCCACATTCTTACATCTTCCCTTTGGAAAATTAAACAGAAAATTGTTTTTCTGAAGACAACATCTGCTTAAAATCCTTTAATTACCAGTTGACAGAGTGGCTGATCCTAGGAAATTCACTGGACATGGGGTCAAGAGGAACTTGGTCTAACTTAGATTTTTTTTTTCCACCTGTGCAACATAACACTGGTCTTCAGGAGTTACTGCCTTGTAAACCTGAGTGTATAGATAGATGATCTTCTGAAAAACCCTTACAACTCCATGAGTGTCTATTTATCTATCTAGACACACACACACACACACACACACACACACACATATATATATATATCCCTTCTACACTGGCTGGCTGTAATTCCTCCTAAAACCCAGAGTCAGCTGCAAGCCCTCCCAAAGGTGGCTGTGGAGACCCCGAATTGGGAATGGTGAGTATTGGTACATAGATGTACCCCCAAACAAGTGTCAACTCTTGGGACAATGTCTCAATGCTTTTGCCAGAGACTTTGGTGACACATTTGTTAGTGTTTATGCTTTATTTAAAAGAAAAATCACCACTGTACTTTAGTATTGTGTAGCTAATTTGTATGTATCATTGAGGGCCAAACCAGGACCCCCCAGAATAGACCAGGAACGAGGCGACAAACTTTGCATGTGCATTTTGGGGAAGTGGTTTGAATTGTGCACACCCATGTCTGTCAACTCAAAAGCTGATTGTCTGAAACGATGTGAGCATAATGCTATTAATTGCTCTAAGTGGGAGGGCCCATGGGAGCCCGCAGGTAGGAATGTTCTGAAAGCCCTATTACCCTCTGCTCCTGGTCATTTCACCATCACAGAGTACAGGCCCTGCACTTGTCTAGCTTTTGTGACACGTGGCTGATGCTGTCTCTGCTTCAGAGGGAGAGACAGAGAGAGAAACTATAATGAGGCATTTAAGGCTCCATCCATATAATCCCGGTGATTAAAAAATTCTGTCTCTCCACTCCACTGGCTAGGCTTAGTGCAAACAATTTTGGGAAGCTGAACTCATACACTTTGAGAGTGAGACTTTTTCAGATATGCCTGAAGTTATAGTTGGACCAGTTTGGCTGTGATTGCCTAAAAATGAGTCTAAGTTATTATTTTCAGATGTAAGAGATAATATTATATTTCACATTACTTTCCCAAATATTTGTATAAAATAATTCTCAAAGTATCCCATAAGTATTGCTTATAATTTGCTATTTCTCTGTTACATAATATCCATTAAAGTCATTTAGTAGCCATAGCCTTAAGAAATGCCTTGAGAGTTTTATCATTTAGGGAATATTTAAACAAAGAACAAATGCAAGTGCTAATGCAACAACCGAGCATAAAGTTGTAATTAAAATAAACTTAGAACTAGTGATTGGATCTATTAAGTTAGACATTGATAGATGGGAGCAGCGGAACCTTACAATTTGGAAAAGGTTAATATAATAAAGAACAAAGTCTTATCAAGGTTTTAGGTATAACTTTTTTGTAATATATACTCTAAAATATTTTTAAACTTAGTAAAATAGTAAAAATACAAATATTTGAAGTAAAGATAAGAAAAGTAGAATCTGATATAAGAATGACTTCATGTATTAGTTGTGAAAGTTTCAAATAACAAAATTCAGGAGAATTTAGCATAAATCTTAAAACAAAATGGCAAATAAAAATATAAATTGGCTGTAAATTGAATATGCGCAATTTTTATATCTTAATGAATAATAAGCTGTATATAATTTCTTTATAAAAATTAATTTATCTGTATAGATACTAGAGTCAAAGGACCAAATTTCAATCAACATCTCATTAATTTCTTTTTGCATCACACACAAAACAAATGAAAAATAGATCTAGACACAGAAACCCTGAGTGATTTGGCCACATTACAATGTGCTTTCAATTATCATGTAGTTTTTTAAAAACTTCTACTCACACTGCATCAGTCTTTTGATAAAGTGAGAAGAAAAATATTTCTGGCTGAAAATAAAAACAAGCCAAATATAATGACACACTTCCTGCAACATGAGAATCTTGAAACGACCTAGGGTTACTCTATAACCTAAAGTTTTATATAAAAAGGACTATCTCCTATCAATCCCCAACATCATTCTCAGACTAAAAATTATTTATTGTAATTAACTGAAGTACAGAATTAAGGAAAGAGTACTGTGTCCAGTAAAATTTTGATTTTTAATTTAATAAAATTGCCAACTGAAGACAGTTAAGAGTCCAGGAACAACACAGTGGATAAGATTCACAGGGCAGAAGGAAGAGGTGAGAGAGTGACATTTGCATTGCGTGAACGCATGGCAGATGGACAGCCGTGCCCTCTGAGTACTCGGCAGCATCTGTGCATGGGGTGAGGAAACTAAGCACAGAGAAATAAACTATCCAAGAGGAAAACAGAAAATAATACCTAGTCCTTCTAAGGACCCAGGGAATGTATTTATTTCTGTCAGGCAGAATGGAAGGCCTAATAATAAATTAAGTATTGGGTAGAGCACTCAGAAATGCCCTGCCTCAGCAATGAGAAACACTAAGTTCTACACAAAGCACCAAGTCCATTTTAAAAGCAAGACTCAGCTGGGCGTGGTGGCTTACGCCTGTAATCCCAGCACTTTGGGAAGCCTAGGAGAGTGGATCACTTGAGGTCAGGGGTTCAAGATCAAGTGACCAACATGGCGAAACTCTGTCTCTACTAAAAGTACAAAAAAACTTAGCCGAGTGTGGTGGCGGGTGCCTGTAACCCCAGCTACTCAGGAGGCTGAGTCAGGAGAATCGCTTGAACCCAGGAGATGGAGGTTGCAGTGAGCCAAGATTGTGCCACTGCACTCCAGCCTGGGCGACAAGAGCCAGACTCCATCAGAAAAAAAAAAAAAACAAAAAACAAAACAAGATTCAAAGAGATCAACCTATTTCTAGGTAATTGAGCATCTCAGAATAAGGCTCAATCATTCTTACAAGAATTGAAAATTATACAAAATTCAACCAGGTAAAATTAAAAAAGATTGGCATCTAAAAGATACTCATCAAGAATGCAAAGAACAGGGAAATAGGACCCATAATGAAGAGATCAAATAAATTAATCTAAACTGACCCAGAACTGATGCATGTGTTAGAATTAGTAATAAACAACACTAAAATAATTGTTGTAATGATATTTCATATGCTCTAAATGTTATGTAGCAACACAGAAGATGCAAAAGTAAAACACTGAAATTGAGTATCTAGGGATAGAAATTGCAAAGTCTCAGAAAAAAAGTACTCTGGATGTGATTAATGGCATGCTGGACATTGCAAGAGAAAATGCTGGTGAAGTTGAATATATAGCAATAAAAAGTATTTAAAATGAGACATAGGGGAAAAATGATTAAATAAGTAAATAGGAACATCTTCTAGCTGTGGGACAAATTCAAATATACCATTATGGTTATATTTGGAGCCTCCAAAGAAAGGAGAGATAGAAAAAAAAAAACCTGAAGAACAATGACCATATATTTTCCAAACCTCATATAACTATAAATCCACAAAACTATAATTTGATAAAAACCATGATACCCTGGAAATTTAAATGGATACAATCTGTGAATCCACAGAAGTTTAATGAAACTTGAGTATAAGAAACATTATGAAAGCTACACTAAAGCATATCATATCACATTTCTCAAAACCAGTATGTATTAGTTATATGTGCTGCATAACAAATTATCATAACTTGTAGTAATGTAAAGAAATTAATATCACAGGTTTGTTTGTGACAGATACTTTGCTGGGTATAGAATACTTGGTTGACAGTTCTTCCTGTCCCCAGTACTTTAAAGGTGTTGCTCTGCTGTCTTCTCACTGGCATTGCTTCCAATGAAGAACGCTCCTGTCATTCTTATCTTTGTTCCTCTGCACATGGCACATCTTTTTAAAAATACATTTCCTGCGTTGTTTTTATGACTGTTTCAAAAATTATTTTTGGTAGGCAGCCTCTAAAGTGACCCTCAATGCTTCCCCATCCTGCCATTCATATCCTGCACAACCTGCCTCCCTTGAGAGTGGGCTGGACTTATTTACTCACTTCTGAGAAATATAATGTGGCAAAAGGGATGGAATATCATTTCTAAGATTTAATTACAAAATAACTCTGGTTTCTGTCTTGGGTGTCTCTCCTTTACTCTGATGGAAGCCAGGATGTGTTATGAGCTATCCAATGGGGAATCCCAAGTGGGAAGCACCTGATATTTTCAGGCAACTGTTACTGAAGAACCAAAGCTTGCCAATGGCTACTGTGTAACTGAGTTGGGAATTAGATCCAATCCCATTCCATTCTTAAGATTATTGTAGTCTTGGACAACACTGTGAATTTTGCTGCAGGGGTGGGTCCCTCGTGGATAACCTCTGCTAGGGCAGTGCAGAAGGGAAATGTGGGGTCAGAGCTCCCACAGAGAGTTCCTACTGGGGCACTGCCTAGTGGAGCTGTGAGAAAAGGACCACCATCCTCCAGACCCCAGAATGGTAGACCCATCGACAGCTTGCACCATGCACCTGGAAAAGCTGCAGACTCTCAATGCCAGCCCATGAAAGCAGTCAGGAGGGAGGGTGTACCCTGCAAAGCCACAGGAGTGGAGCTGCCCAAGACCATAGAAATCCACCTCTTGCATCAGCGAGACCTGGTCGTGAGACTTGGAGTTAAAGGAGATCATTTTGGAGCTTTAGAATTTGACTGCCCCACTGGATTTTAGACTTGCATGGGCCCTGTAACTCTTTTGTTTTGGCCAGTTTCCCACATGCAGAATGGCTGTATTTATCAAACACCTGTACCCGCATTGTATCTACAAAGTGACTAGCTTGCTTTTGATTTTACAGGCTCATAGGCAAAAGGGACATGACTTGTCTCAGATAAAATTTTGGACTGTGGACTTCTGGGTTAATGCTGAAATGAGTTAAGACTTTAGAGGACTATTGAGAAGGCATGATTGGTTTTCAAATATGAGGACATGAGATTTGGAGAAACCAGGGTTGGAATGATATGGTTTGGCTCTGTGTTTCCACCAAAATCTCATCTTGAATTGTACTCCCATAATTCCCATGTGTTGTGGGAGGGACCTGGTGGGAGATCACTTGAATCATGGGGGTGGTTTCCCTCATACCATTCTCATGGTACTGAATAGGTCTCACGAGATCTGATGGTTTTATCAGGGGTTTCTGCTTTTGCATCTTCCTCATTTTTTTCTTGCTGCCACCATGTAAGAAGTGTTTTTTGCCTCCCGCCTTGATTCTGAGGCTTCCCCAGCCATGTGGAACTGTAAGTCCAATTAGACCTCCTTTGCTTCCCAGTCTTGGGTATGCCTTTATCAGCAGTGTGAAAACGGACTAATAAGTGATCCTTGATAAAAGTTTCCAAATGTCCCTGTGAAGTGAGAGCAGTGAGAAAAACAGACCAGAGGGATGACAGGGGCCAGAAAAGTCCAAGGCAAAGTCTCTGTTTCCTCTGTAGATGTGCATGGGAATACTAGGGACACTGAAAATTCCCCAAGCCTCCACACATCGGGACATGGCTGAGAGGCAGCTGGTTATCTAGATGAGAAGAGCATTGTTGGGGATGGGGTTAGGAAGCCCCATAACTTTGTGGTTAAGGGTATGAGTTCTAGAGTCCAAAGGTGGTGTCTGAATCTCAGCACCACCTCCTCCTTATTCTTGGAGGCAAATTATTTAACCCCTGTCTCCATGGCACAAAGAGCATAGTAAAAGTCCTGTCTTCCAGGTGGATGTTGGCTGAGAGTGATACCTTGAGTCCAGCTTTTAGAAAGGTGCAAGCACATACGCTTATTCATGAGTAAAGCTATGGTGACCTGAGCCACCGTCTCAGCAGGACTGGAGGCCTGGTGCAGTAGAGGCCAGCAAGGGAGATGGAAACTGGAGACAGGTCCTGCTCCTCCCACTTCATTCGAGAGACCTGTAAGGTCTTCTGGGAATGGAGAAAATAGGAGGCCTAGAACTCTTTTCCTAAATTAATTTGGTTGAGACCCAAAAGGTCTGAATAATCCACAGTTAGACCAGGTTTCCTGGAGGTGGCTGGATTATACATTTCTGTCTGAATGGGGTGTGGTGTAATAGCACATTGAATTATAGAAGATAGTTTCTGTCTTGCCACTCAGATATGCATAGCTTGGAAACATGAGCCCACTCCAAAAGCCCTGGCAGTGTGTACAGAATCTGAATAGCCATCTCTGTAGGGCTCTTCTACCAGGTTTCTCTGTAGCCATGAAGCAGACAATTGATCCTTCTGAGGTTCAGCTTCTGTAAACAGAAATGGGGACATTAGGCCAAAGTCATCTATTAGTGTCTAATCTGGTTTGACTGTGTCCCCACCCAAATCTCATCTTGATTTGTAGCTCCCATAATCCCCATGAGTCATGGGAGGGACCCAGTGGGAGATAATTGAATCACTGGGGTGAGTTTTTTTCATGCTGTTCTCATGATAATGAATAAGTCTTATGAGATCTGATGGTTTTATAAAGGGCAGTTCCCTGGGACATGCTCTCTTGCCTGCTGCCATGTAAGACGTGACTTTACTCCTTGTTTGCCTTCCCCCGTGATTGTGAGACCTCCCCAGTCATGTGGGACTGTGAGTCCATTAAACCTCTTTTTCTTCATAAATTATGCAGTCTAGGATATTTCTTCATATCAGTATAATAATGGACCAATATAGTGTTGTTCCAGCTCTTTCATTCTGGATTTGTCAACTCTTTTATTTGAGTAAAGAACAGTGGGCACAGGTGAACATTTTCCATCAGGTCGGGGCTCTTGGCTGTAGGGAAATCCTCTGGGTGGTGTCCAGCAACATTCTGTGGAGAGACTCAGCTGCTCAGAATGTGAGCAGCATTCATTTTTGCAGCATCCCTAGTGTATTAGATGAGCTACACCTGGATCCAATGCCCGACCTGCATGATGGTGAGGTGAAGCAGTTACACTTTTCAGTTCACCAGGGTCACAGGAGAAAGAGGGTGGAATCTGGAGAACTCACAAGTGTCCCATTGACCATCTTGTTCTGCAAACAACACAGTGCCTTTTCTGTCTATGCCACAAACACCACCTGACACCGTGTATCACCTCTGTACAAATAATAGAGAAGAGATGGTAAATTGAATTTGTCTCATTTAGGAAACATTTTTTTTTCCATGGAATACTTGTTTTTCTAATGAGGACTTCTAAAAGTAATTTTCAATTCTGCTGTCTCAACTCTAATGCCTTCAAGGAAAATCTTCAGGGTTTCACCGACCATGTGCTGAGCCACGGTGCCCACTGCAGAGGAAGAAGTGATGCCCTGTTTAGTGTCTAATGATCTCAGTGTCAACCTGATCCCAAATGAGGAATGATTGATTGTTTATCCTTGGTTTTATCCAATTACACCTAATGCGATTTTCCATGAAGAGAAGGAAAAATTCATTTTTCATTAGTATCCTCAACACATTTGATAATCATTTGTGGTTCACAGGAAAGAGAATATCAGCATTGAAGCAATTTACACATCCAATTATTTGTTAACTGCCACAGAGCAGGGTGAGAGCAACAGTTTGTGGCAATCTCTATGCCAGCCTTAATTAAAAACAATGCAAAATATAATATTTTTCAGAAGCAAAACTATCTTCTGAGTTTGGTGAGTAGGATACATCAGATAATGATTTAAGGTAAAAAGCTGTAACTATGGTGTTTCATCAGGAGGGTATGCTTAAGATACTACAAGCACTGAAGAGGGGCAGGACTGCTGGGCATGTGTCTCATGGGTATGGCCGGGTTTTATTCCACATGCCAAAAATGCAGAGAAGGGAGCAAAATGCGGAAGCTTTGCCATTGCAGAGAAATCTTGAGCGGAGGCTTTGCTACCCAGAGCAAGGATGCCGTATTAGTCTGCTGAGTCTGTTATAACTAAATCTCACAGACTGGAAGGCTCAAAGGACAAATGTTTATGTTGTCACAGCTCTGCAGACTGGAATTTTGGGATCAGGATACTAGCATGGTCAGGTTCCAGTAAGAACCCCTTCCTGGCTTACAGATAGTCCCCTTCTCACTGTGTCCTCACATGGTGGAGACAGAAAAACGATCTCTTTCTCTTCCTATTCTTACAAAGGCTAGAGACCTATTAATTGGGGCCTCATTCTTAGGACTCATTTAACTTAACTACATTCCTAAAGATCCTGTCTCCAGATAGAGCTTGAGCATACGAATGTTGTGGGGACACTGTTCAGTCCCTGGCAACGCTTAGCTCATTTTGCATCTCCATCCCCAGGGCTCGTAAATGCTTGCTGAACCCATTGATAATTAGAGTTGTCCACTTTTCCGGGGTTGAAAATACCTTGTTCAGTTGCTTATCTCCAGCATGTTCTTTCAAACATTTTAGATAAACACCTCTATTTCCTGTGTCAATGATTAGGCTAGATCTCTCTAACTCTTTATTTATCTTGAAGAATACACTTTATTTCAAATTAGTGTGGTATTGAAAATCCTTAAACAAAGCTTAACATTTGACCCATCTATTTGTCCATTTAAGACACACCTGTACCTGATGTGAGATAGTCATGGTTCCTGCCTCAGGACTGCCAAGGTGATTAACAGAAAATTAAAAAAAAATAATTTGATGGAATTTGTGCGATAAATCCAGACTGATCTGTGAGTTCCTAGGAAAGGCACAGGGTACAGATATGGATGACGTGGGATGCTGGTGCAGGTGTCTAACCCTGGAAGGGAAGGATGGAGGTAGTGAGGGCCTGTTGTTGGGGTGGGAAGGGAAACGGTGGCGCGGACAGGAGGAGCTGCGGAAACAATCCTTCCTCCAACTTCCAGGCATCCCAGGGCACAGATTCCCTCCAGGTTCTGAAGGAAATTGAAGGAATTCTGTCAGGAGGAGCTTGGATTTAGAGATTCAGATAACACCTTTCTGAAAATAAGCAGAAGACACTTTAGAATTCAGAAGTTAATGTAGCTAGTTCTTCATGAGTCTCCATTGCTCAGTCATTGATTGAAGGCGCTGAAAATGCAAATGGTGCTGGGCCCATGGTTCCCAGTGAGCTGATTTTTAAGTTACTGAACCAACTAGGATACAAGTTATAATTATATATTTAAATGCTCCAGATAGATTTGAAATATAGAGCAGTCATTTTCATGCAAGATTTTAGAGGTCGCCATCCCTTTTTCCCATGCATGCTCTGTTTTCTTACAGTTTTTCATCATGTTTTCCCCTGCCCTGGTGTCTCAAGCATCCTCTTCCTTTATCTCTGTTGTGTGGCTTGTCCTTTAGGTTATTTCTTTTGCTTGTTTTTTGTTTGTTTTAAGACAGAGTCTTGCTCTGTCACCCAGGCTGGAGTGCAATGGCACGATCTCAGCTCACTGCAACCTCCGCCTCCCGGGTTCAAGCAGTTCTCCTGCCTCAGCCTCCTGGGTAGTGGGGATTACAGGTGTGTGCCACCACGTCCAGCTAATTTTTGTATTTTTAGTAGAGATGGGGTTTCACCATATTGGCCAGGCTGGTCTCGAACTCCTGACCTCAGGTGATCCGCCCACCTTGGCCTCTCAAACTGCTGGGATTACAGGCATGAGTCACCGTGCCCGGCCCCTTTAGGTTATTTCTTTCCAGTCTCTGTTTCCTGACCCAGCCCTGCTTCAGCCACATGGGGCCTTTGCCCAGGCTGCCTGTCCAGGTCTGAGTGGCTGCCTGGCATTCCCTGCTAGGCCACTGACTTTGTATTTCCAGGAAGCTCCAACTGAACCTGGGATATCCAAAGATCTGAGCTGCTCCCATCCTGCCTACACGATGTGTCCCTCTCCACTGCAGATATGCGGTCCTCCCAACTGCTGCCTGGAATTTAGGCTGCACAGGCATCAAATGAGGTAGGGAGCGGCCAGTGATGCTGGGGAATTGCATGAGGGGTAACCACCCTGGATGACAGCATGACAGGGTCAGGAGCCCAGATGTAAATGAAGGTAGTTAAGCACTCAGCACCATGCAGGCTGCTCTGCCAGACAACTAACCTAACCTCTCCCCAAGACTCAATATCTCCATCCGTAAAATGGGTCTCATGCACACTCCATAAGGGGCTGATTGGATTAAGTGTCCCATCGTGCCTGAATTGCCAACCTTAGTGCCAGCACCTTCAGAATCTCCTCAGGTTGTGTGACCACAGCCCCTTGAAGACACATGTTCCTCCTGACTAGGGAAAATAAAATTAAAGATCGGTTGGTTCATTAGCTGTAAAATATCATTTGCTTAGTCAAGATATGGGCATTATAAAAAAAAAAAGAAAAAAATGTTATGGTCTATAAATATATTATAATCATTGGTTTTTCTATTCTGATTCTTGTTAAACATCTCATAGTGTAATCTGATGAATCGCTACATCATTTCAGGTTTCCTGTGATTTTGAGTATCCTCAAAAGTGAAGAAGACTAGGTGAAAATTTCTGAATGCTCTAGACTCCTAATATTAGTTGGTGACTTCTGTGATTCGATGGCAATGACTTGGGTTTTCTTTCAATGACATTTCAGTGGGTGTGGGTGGCAGTGCCTGCAGGAGCCCCCATTGCCTCCACTTGGCCAGGCTAGGCATCTGCCATCTCTGCAGAGCTTCACTTCTGTGCCTCTAATAAAGAGGTCCAGGCATCACACCTGGCAGAAGCTGCCCCAAGGATCATTTTCAGGGGCATGCTGGGCTACTGGCGTCTTCTCTTAGGATTTCTAAGCAAGAATCCAAGGGGAGGAGTATGTTCCTCCTATAGAGTTGCTCGTTGGTGTAAACACCTGTGCTCAAACCAGATGGCGGCAGTCAGCCTGAGGAAGGACCCAGCAACATGCCAGAGCCACAGAGCTGGGGTCACCCTGTCCCACATGAGGGTGCCCTTCCTTCCTGGAGCCCGGAACCCATCAGTCCCCTGCAGCGTGTGCTGGTTTGTGTTGGGTTTCTCTGGCTGCCACCCACAGCCTCATGCATGCTGTTGTCACCCAAACTGCTAACCAGGGGTTCCCCAGGGTTTTCTTCTTTATTTGTTGGAAGCATTCTCTAACATTTCCAGACACGTTTACTTCTTTTGCTATCAGTGGAAAACATTTGTTTATGTGCTCTTTTACTCCAAAATTATTTTCAATTACACATTCAGACAGGGTAAACTTCTGTGTGATGGGTTTCATCATCCCACTCACCAGTAAACCACACTCATGCTTATCAGGCCCATCAGAGGCATGGACATGACGTCCATATGCACCAGACGGAGGTGGGGGTGACAGCCGTGCAGTCATGTTCTGTCCCCACTGTCATGAGACTGAGTCTTCCATAGTCGGTGACATGCGCTTGCTCAGCACCTAAGACTGAAGGGCATTGATTGTCCCTGTG
Organism: Pan paniscus; assembly: GCF_029289425.2. NCBI lineage: Eukaryota > Metazoa > Chordata > Mammalia > Primates > Hominidae > Pan > Pan paniscus. Next base: position 4,521,863 of record NC_073253.2, on the reverse strand, counting down.
TCTTTGGAAGATGTGGAGAGAATTCTTTCCAAATATACTTTGCATTGATTGCAGAAGAGAAAGTTTGCGCCTGTGTAAGGTGTGACTGCCAATTATAGGATTAAGAACAACCTTGGATGACTGAGTGTTCCAGTGGGGCTGTGCCTCTTCTCCTAACCATTGTAAAAATTCACCTGGGAGTAGGAAAGATGTGATTATTTCTGACTTTCCAGTTTCTTCCTACTCTTTGCTAGACAAGTGATAAGAAACTTCATAAAATTAAAGGAGGAATACAGATGAGGAATAAAGATGCCTGGAGATTGGGGAAATAACAAAGTACCTAATAGACACACTGGCAGGGAGAATATTTGCAGATAGCCCTATTCTAGGGAACAGGTAACAGCCGGCTGGATGCGGCTTTCTAGACCAATGTCTGACAGATAGTTACACAGAGACAGAAAGAGCCAATGTGAGCATGCAGAGTGAGGGGAGGCCCAGAGTCAGGGTGTTCCACAGTGATGCACAGACCACAGCCTGTAGCAGGAGCTGGGGTCTGGGGAGCATACAGGGACCTGAAAACTCCCTGGGAGAGTCCACGATGAGCCACGTATGGACATCCATGGGATGATGTGGGCCCCAGAACATGGGGCCACCTCAAAAAAGGCCGGTGCCTGTTGCTGCTGTTAATTTGATTCTTATTCTCATTTCAGAGCTCAGATGCCCTGAATGGACCATTCAGGTATCTTATTTTACTTGTGGCCCACGTGTCTGCTAGAGGCACCCATGCTTGTTATGCACTTAGAAAAGCCATATATTATGTGAAAGCTGTCAGTTTCAGCAAGCTCCACGAGCACTGCATTTCTTCATGGCCACAATTCTCAAATTTGGGATAAGTAGTAAGTGTCTATCCTTCTGCAATGGAGACAGGTCATGTGAAAGCTACGGTGTCATAGTTTTACTATTTTTCCAGGCCATATTTTTATCTCTAAAAGCCAATATTCTCAAACATTGTGGTAAGTAGAAGGTATCTAAGAGAGCTAATTACAAATAGAGATGCCTATCCCCTCTCTCTCAAGAATCCTGATTCAATAGGGCAGGGTGGGACCAGACAGCTCTATTTTAACAAGTATTTTTTTTGTCCCTCAAGACCTGAAATACCAGCTTTACAGGGAATAAAAATAAAACTAGGGAAATAGCTGAAACAGTGAAATCATAGTTTCTGTATAACCTACATGATGAAAATAGCACATAAAATATAAATTTTATAATATACTTATTTAAAGCCACATTCAAATATCACTGTTTTTTCATAGTTATGAGTGTATTTACTTTTTATAGAAAGATAATTACTTCAAAAATGTTTATTACAACAATAAAAGGCAATCATCTGTTTAACCATCACCAACATATCAATGTTTATGGCTGATATGAATTTTCAAACCCTTCAAGAATCTGTAAATAAACCTACCCTGAGCCTGTAGAATGGTTTCTATATTTGCTAAACTACACTAAACTATATCACTAAGAGAGCTTTCAGATACTTTGAAGATGAAAAAAACAAATTTGGAAAGTCGATGACTGGAAAGACCCCGGTACATCTGGACCCATCTAGGAGAAACTAATGAGCTAAGAAAGCTAACAGAATTTAATCATTTCCTGGACTTCAATGCATACTTCCATGTTTGCTGCTTGAGTTTTGTACAAATAGGTGAATAAATGACGCCAGTCATTGGCAAGTTTCTAAAGAAGAAAGTTATTCAAAGGTTCAGTGCCTGGCCTCGTTCTCTCTCCTTGTCTTCCCTCCAAGACTGCATCCGCCTCCTGGACTGACTCCTCATTCTCTGCCTTCAGCTCACTTCCCCAGGGGATGTATCTGGTTTCCTCTTAACCAGCCTCCAAGTTCTGTCCCTGGATCAACTCTCTTCATGCCACAGCCTCACAACCATCAGTCTGCTATTAACTCCCATCAACATCTCTGTTGTCTTCATCTTGGATGTTTCTCGTGAACTCCAGGCCTGGAAGCACCATAGCTTAGCATCTGAAACCCAAGGCTTGCACAACTGGGCTCTATCTGCTTCCTCCAGCTCCCTCTTTCTACTCTATTTGTATCTTCTCTTTATGTCTATTCCAATATCTAGTCTCCCTGCTGAGTTGCTCACTCCAGGCACCTAGGTATCCCCTGTTGAGCTTCTTCTTCCAGAATCTCACCTGTTCCTCCTCCTTCTATAATAATTTGCCTGAAATATTGCTTTAATTTTGAAGGACTGCCTGTCTTGGGTGCACACCTTTTAAAGTCAACTCTATATTGCTGAAGGAGAGTATATAGATACACACACACACACACACACACATTACATATAATATGTGTATGCATATTACATGTACAATATATAGATATTATACATGTATTATATACACATATTAATATACAATATATAATATACATATATTACATGTATATTAGATAGATATATGTATATTAGATAGATAGATAGAAATATGTAGATATAGATCATTTTAATGCATGTTCAAGCACTTACAGCCCTGCTGAGTAACCTTCCATGGCCCCCTAACATGTAGAGGATGATGATGTGTATTATATTAAAAGGCAAGGCTCTCTACAATTTCTCCTTTCCTATTTTTCATTCTTATCCCATAGCGAATAGCCTTTTAACTGAGCTGTGTTAGTTTGCTAGGGCCATTATAACAAACCATCACAATTGGGCTCAGCAGTTCCAGCAGCTCAGGAGGCTGGAAGTCCAAGATCAAGGTGTCAGCAGGGCTGGTTCCCTCTGAGGGCTATGATTGAATGCTCTGTTCCAGGCCTCTCTCCTTGGTTGTCTTCTCCCTGTGTCTCCTCACATGGTCCTCCCTCTGCGTGTGTCTGTGTCCAGATTTCCCCCTCATATAAAAAACCAGTCGTATCTGATTAGGGCCTGCCCAGATGACCTCGTTTTAACTTGATACCCATCTAAAAATCCTATCTCCAAATAAGAAAACATTCGGAGGCATTGGGGGTTAGGACTTTAACAAATACATTTGGGGAGAACACAGCTCAATGCAGAACATTAAAAATTCAATCCAGATCACTGACAATTCAACCCAGAACTCTGACAATTCAACCCAGAATACTGGCATTTCAACCCAGAATGCTGACTGTCCCGCATTTTCTGCAGGAGCTCTTGGGGGAGCAATTGCCACTCCATGGGAAGCTCCCTCCACATGGACCCTGCCTGCCTCCTCTCTGTGGACACACACACACACTACAGTACCTGAGCCTCGTCATATTTCTTTTATGTCCCCTAGGTAACACAACTGTGACTCTGAATACTCGTGAGTTCTAGGCCCTCCTGGGCCCCACAATTCCCTACTGGGGGGTCTGAAATGGCCACTTCTCCAGACCTCGGGTTCTGACCTGCTGAATGACAACCGTGGATAAGATGATTCTCAACAGCTCTTAAAGCCCCAGAATTACAGAAATTTTGAACCATTTTTATCTAAGAATCAGTCTACCGTTCTACTAAAATCACAGTTCTGCCAACTGCATGTCACAGTAGAATTAGTGCACTTAATGAGGATGTTGCTATGAATTTGGAAAAAAAGAAATGATAGAATGAATTACAGGGATAGGTTTCTAGAAAATATAGGAAACCAATGATACCAATAAAAGTAGAATATTATTTTTGTGACATACACACCAAATATGAGTGCAGGAAATTTTTTTTAGAGTGGATGATTTTGGGAGTTTTCTATGGGATGCCACTATTCTCAAATAATGTTTTCTCTGGCTTGTTCTGGCAACCCAAGTGTGGAAATCTCTTCATATAATTTCTGATATTGATAGATGCCTGGTGTTTGCTTTATAAATAGTTTGTAAAGCTGAGCAGTTAAGGAAAATGATATCTAATTTATCTAACCTTGATAATACAGATTCTTAATGGGAATGCATGCAGAACTTTGTTCAGCCTAGACACTTTCAAAATGAGCTTTCAGTAGAGTCTGCAGTGAAAACTCATAGGACATCCTAATTTTTGATATCATGGGATGTTTTCCTTTAGATAATTGAAAGCAAAGACAGCACAATAATTGTTAGGCTGATTGTTTCCAGAATATTCTCGCATTTATCAATTGCTTCTAGATTGGTAGGCAGAAACAATGATTTAAAACTGAAGTTGCTAAGTTGACAGGCAATTTGAGTGTGACAATAAATCAGCATTTATTTAAAAATCAAAATAAAAACAAAAACAAACAACAACTCAAATGACGGGGGGTTTGGGCACTTGGGACTGAAGAGCTTTCCACCTGTGGGGAGGTGGGGTCTGGCCTGCAGCAATTACTGTGCCCACAGCTCCACCTCCACCATGCTGCAGCTTGCGCTCTGGAGGATGGGGTTCCGGCAGGAGGAGGAGGAGGTAAGAGGAGGCAGGTGTTACTTTGGGGTGAGAGGGTTCCATCAGACTCCATGTTCAAAGAACAGCTGCCTTTTGGAAACTCAGCAAAGGCAGAAAGCATCTTTCTCAGAATCTTACAGTGATTGCTGCTTGGAAAAATGTACTTCAGGTCAGAGAAGACTGAGGGCATTAATCCAAAATAGGAGATTAATGTGTTTAAAGGAGAAATCCCTGCTGCTGCTTCTCCATGTGGTGAACTTCTGAGGGGCTGCCTCAGGACAGCCTGAGGAGAAAGGCTGAGAGGGTTAACTTTTCCTCATTGAATTGCAAACGAATCATCGAGTCAATTCAGCAATCAAAACTGAGCCAGCCACCCTGGATTCAGGCCTAGTAAACCTAAGCTTCCATCATCAGCATCAATGCAGTCATGTGTCACACAAGGAGGGACCGCATGTATCAGAGCTGTCCGGTAAGATTATCAGACCACAGGCTGGGTGCAGTGACTCACGACTATAATCCCAGCACTTTGGGAGGTTGAGGCAGATGGATCACAAGGTCAGGAGTTCAAGACCAGCCTGACCAACATGGAGAAACCGTATCTCTACTATAAATACAAAAATTAGCTGGGCGTGATGGCATGCGCCTGTAATTCCAGCTACTCAGGAGGCTGAAGCAGGAGAATCACTTGAATCCTGGAGGTGGAGGTTGCAGGGAGCCAAGATCGTGCCATAGCACTCCAGCATGGGCAACAGAGTAAGACTCTGTCTCAAAAAAAAAAGAAAGAAAGAAAGAAAGAAAGAAAGAAAGAAAGAAAGAAAGAAAGAAAGAAAGAGAAAAGAAAAGATTATCAGACCATATTCTTATATTCTTACTGGACCTTTTCTAAGTTTAGTTATGTTTAGATACATAGGTACTTAGCATTGTTTTACAATTGCCTATAGCATTCAGTATGGTCATATGTTGTGCAGGTTTGTAGCCTAGGAGCAGTAGGTTAGACCACATAACCTAGGTGTGTAGCAAGCTAGACAATCTAGGTTTGTGTGCGTGCACTCTGTGATGCTTGCACAATGACAAAATCGCCTAAGGACACATTTCTCAGAACATGTCCCGGCCATTAAGTGAGTGTACTACAGACTACTGGTTTACCAAACTGAAACTGAAAGAAGAATTAATAGTAATACATTGTGTGGAACTTGTGACTCCAGGGCAAAAATTGATCAAAATCATCAAATGAATTCTGCCAAAGGAGAGGTCTGAAATCAAAAAGGGTGTTTCTAATCAAAAACACTTAAATAAGTAGTGGGATGTTTTGCAGCCCAACTGCATCTTCTTTATAACTAACAGAGAAGTTAAAAGTAGAATGAATGTCCCTCTTTTCACTTGGCAGCTTCTGGAAAACATGTTCCTTAGACTGATTTTAGTCCTGGTGTTCACAGGTGTCAGAGTTAGACTGAAATCAGCCATTTCACACCTGTGTTCCTGACTCTTCCCTCATTGTAACAGAGGAGACACATTTACAGCTGTTTCTCCAAGCTCCTTTGCTGTATGTCTGTAACTCCTACTTGGCTTAGGCTTTAGTTGTTTTTATTAAGACAGAAGTGGATAGGGTGGATAGGGTGGATAGGGTGGATAGGGTAGAGCGCTAGGGCTTGTTGCCTTTTGAAAACATCAAAAATGTCATAGCCTCTTAAAAGGCAGAAGCCATTTTTGATGGTGTAAAGGGATTAATTAAGCAGGAAAAGAGAGGCAGAGGCGTGGTGGAAGGAGTTGCCGGTTTCCCTGTGTTTACGCTTGGAAACACAGAGAGAGGAAAGAGGCATCATCCCTGCCTGGATTTGCTGACCTCTTCATAGGTTTTGTCACTGAATAAACTTCTGCATCCTCTTTCCTCTTTTTATTTCACTTTCTGTATCTCCCTAAAAGGTGCTTCTGCAATGGAGATAAATTTAACTCATACAAGAGCATTCTGATCATGAATACAGCATACGTTATCGGAACAATATTCCCATTTTTTTCTTTCAATCTGTTTCATTATAAACTAAGTACATGATAAAATAGAATTAGAACGAATCTTCTTGGAGCCAATTTCCCCAGCATAGGAGAGTTTATTTGCCACCTACTTATCGAATGCTCTTGGGCTGGTTGAACACTTGAGTTTGAATGGAGGTAAACCAAACGTTATAATAACGTGCCCAATAGACACAAAATGATTAACACCCCACAGTTTCTATGTCAGGAGAGTATACATCTCTTTTCATGATGAGTCTCTTAAATTGATCAATAAAATTCAATTTTGACCTTATCTGGAGCCAGAATGAGCGTGCAGACTGGGTCCAAACTCCCCTGGGCTCCTCATAAGCTGTGTGGAACTGCTCAAGTGACTACCCTGTCTCTCTCTCTTTGACTCGATTTCCTCATTGGTAAAATGGGGAGGAAAATAGGCCCTAACTCACAGAATTGTGATGAGGATCAAATTTGTTAATCAACTTAGAGCTCTGAGAACAGTGATTGGCATAATAAACTTTTTTTTGTAAGCTTTACTGTTATTTGTTATTATTATCATTGTTATTTATATTATTATCAGAATCTAACAAGTTTTCTTTAGCTTAGCTTGCCATGAGACAGGGGCATTGCTGAATTCATTTATTTAACAAAGGTTTTTAAAGCACTTATTGTCTCACAGTATTAAAGACAAGACAAGAATAAGCTCAGAAACCCAAGGTAGGATTGAGTTATAGATGAGCACTGCCTAGGACCGGGCTGTAGGGAATCCAGAGTCATTGCAAAGAAGGCCCCAGCAATTCCAATGAGAAGAAGGCTTGCCCAGTTGGGGATCTGCAGGGGAACCCAGAGGCTTTTGGAGGCTGAGGGGGGCGTATGCTTGGGATACTATGTGACCTTTCTTCTGGCAGAGCGAGTGGCCAGTGATGCACAGGAGGGGCCCATTTCTTGAAGGCTCTGGGTGAAGGACAGGTTGCTGTGGCTCTGAGCCTACAAGACCTCAGCTGAGTCCACACCCAGAGTATCTCCAAAACCAAGCTCAGAAACAGCTTCACAGAAATACATGAGTGTCATCCAGGAGGGCTGCAAAGGCCAAGTAAGCACAGGCTTGGGAATGGATGTGGAGGGAGAGGAACCGGGAGGACATCAAGTAGGATGGCCGTGGAAGGTGCTGGTGTGGATGTAATTCTCCCTGGAGTGGGGGAGAGGACAGCCTAGCTGAGAGTGATGGACAAACAGGCCAAGAGTGGGCCTCTCCCCTAGTGGGTGTGCTTGTGTGGTCCCTGCACTGGACACTGGAGTCTGGGTCAGAGGATACAATGGGCTGGCTGGAGCAGGGAGGGGGGTTAGGGTCACTCAGAGATTTCCTTGGACTTGATTCTTAGACAATGGGATCATGCTGGGGTTCACCTGCAGCCCTGTGTGGCCAGGTTTATGCTTTAGAAAGAGATGGGATGGGAGGGAGAGCAGAGTAGGAGATGCCCGTAACACATTTTGGGTTGCATGCCTGCTTTATCCTGCCCTATCTCTGCAAATATGCTCAGGCCTTTGGTGTTCAACAGTGAGGGTCACACTGTTGCTGGGTCGCACTATCTCAACCTCCTTCCACTGTCAAATTTCTTCAAATAAGTCTTTCTTATTTTCTGTCTTGACCTTGAAAAACTGCTTCTGCATCAATTGCTTTCACTAAAAATGCAATCTGTAGTTGTCAGTATGCTCTCAATAATAAGCAGGACCAACCACATTTTTACCGTGTTTGTTGTCTGAAGTGGTTGATGCTCTCTTTTTCTTTGAGTTTTCTTATCACAGAGTTCTCCAAGAGCCAAAGGTACTTCTGCATTCCTTCTCATCCACCCCACGCCTCCTGTGTCAGGGATGTGTGTTCTGCACAGTCTGACAATGAAAACACAAAAAGCAATGGTCAACCATGTCTCTGAATTGGCTCAACAGGGCCCACCTTCACCCTTTAAAATAAGGAGGACCTATCTCATCAACTCCCTGGAATCCACATATGCAACCACTCCCTCGGGCAAAATGCCCCTAAGCCTTATTCAGTGTGTGTTTTGTTGTTTATTGTGATTGTTGTTTTAAAAATCAAGAGGGGGCCGGTGTGGTGGCTCATGCCTGTAATCCCAGCACTTTGAGAGACAGAGGTCGGTGTATCACCTGAGGTCAGAAGTTCAAGATAATCCTGGCCAACATGGTGAAACCCCATCTCTACTAAAATACAAAAATTAGCCAGGCATGGTGGCAGGCACCTGTTATCGCAGATACTCAGGAGGCTGAGGCAGGAGAATCACTTGAACCCAGGAGGAGGAGGTTGCAGTGAGCTGAAATGGCACCATTGCATTCCGGCCTAGGCAACAAGGGAGAAATTCTGTCTCAAAAAAAAAAAAAAAAAAAAATCACAAGCATAGGTGAGATGATTACAGCATAACTTGGCAGCATATAAGGAAATCAATGTCTAATGAGTGGTACTTGGGGTAAAGTTTAGGTTGGTGAGCTATCACTGGGTGATTTTAAAGCACGTGCACACACACGCAGCTTACTGGTAGTAACATTCCCCGAGATCTCTCTGATCACAGCGGATGGGCTGGCCTCCACCCTCCCCCTATATCTGCTTCTGGCTTCCTTCTCCCCTCACCATCTCCTTCTTTGCTTCACTCCTCAGGCCCCAGATCTCAGTCTATGGGAGCACATTTCCCTTTGTCCACAATACTAACTCCTTTTGAAACCACAGAAGTTTCCAAAACTTAAGCTACCATCTACGCACTAGAGATTCTCAAATCTACTCTGAATTTTGACCAATAAATTACATAGTTGAGCTCAGCAGTTGGAAAATGCCAGCTGGATATTTTCAGTCATCATCAATTAAGTTTAGTCTGGCCCTAAATTCTCACTTCTCATTTTCTCTCACCAAATGGATTTCCTCACTAGATTTTCCTCTACAGCCCCATTTTCCCATTTCGAAAACTTATCCATTATATCTGTTACCATTGATTTTCACTTCAATTGATGTTTATTTTTCTATTTGTTGGGTATTTTTATTCCTGCTGGGGTAACTGCCTGTTCCTCAGGTCACAACTGTCAAGAAAGAACACCACCATTCACCGTTTGACAAGGTCTTGCCTCCTAAAGTTTATCACACTCCTGTTCTTCCTCTGGTAGACTTCCCATGCAGATTGTCTTACTACTTCCTTCTTCCAGTGTAATTTTGCTGGCTCTGTCACCTTCTCCTCCACTCCCCCCATCCTACAGAGTGTAGCTAGATCAGTGTCTCCATTACACTTTCCTGAACTGCTTTGCAAGCAACTTCGGTGGAGCTCCATCTTCCATAGAAAAATGTGTGCACTGTGTATACATTATCACAGATATGCATACATCAAGCAATATAAAATATAATACTATGCATCCCTTCACTTGTGGCTTTCTGCAATCTGGGGCTCAACCCACGTTATCAACCTTATCATCTGGGGGATTCTTATATGCACCCTTGACTCTGCTAAGTCAGTCTGATCATGATTCTTTTCCCTCTATCTAGAATGTCTTCACCATTTATTTCTGATTAGCTGTCTCCTAATTTTTCTTTAAGGTCTATCCTAAAATGATCTGTCTCTTTGAAGCTCTCCTACTGATTCCAGCTCACAGTGAGGCTAGCAACGTGTCTACACCAACTTGTTCTGCTAACTCTTAGTTTCTCATTAGGAAACCCTCCAAAATTTATCCTTTTGGTGAAGATTAGCTGCTCTCAGATAATCTCACTATGAGATTGCGAAGAAAATAAGGCCCAAAATGGTTGATACAGTATATCCCCTAGGCTTGATGAAGCCCAGCTCTTTACTTTTTGAAGTTCTCTAACCACATTTTACATGAAATGTTGACTCCTGGTAGAAGTCACTATATCCTGGAAGCAATTTCTGTTACCTTGAGAATTAGCACCAGGCAATCAAAACTCCTTTGGCCCAATAGCTAAATGTAAATCTCTTTAGGGATTAAGACTCAGACACCATCTTTGAAGGTGAAAACCATAGGATTCTCACTCCCTGCTTATGCAAGAGCAGAACATGTCTCCAAAATATTTTTAGTTCATGTGCCTTGAATATTCTTAATTTTATTAATGTAAACATAACATCTACATTTTCCCAAATACTGTGTGGACATTGTGTGTACTTCTCAAAATATTTCTGCAAAGTAGTTCAATGAAGTGTTCAAGGGTATTGACTAGGCCACATTATATTAGATGAATAGAGATGAAATAGAAGATGACCCAAGAGAGGGAGACCCTGATTCAGAAAGAAAGTGATGCAGCCATTGTTAACCTCTTGAGAAGGCTCCAAAAGGAGGAACTAAAATGTGATAGTAACTTTTGAGGTGATAGGACTGTGTAACATGGCTAGGGGTGATTTTTTCAGTAGAGGCGATTCTACTGAGAGCTCATTACCGACGTTAATTGTGGTGATTAACATGGTCCTAACTTCACCAAAGTGGAGAAAACATTTTGAGATTTAGCACCTAAATTAGCAAACTGTCTGGTGTTGATGACTGAAATAAATGAAATATTCCCATGCAATGGACCCTCTGGAGTGTGGTTTTTCAGATTATAACCCTGTACTAGCAAATGGTTCCTTGTATGTAGATTCAAGACGAGAGAACTAGCTTTCCCTATAATGCAGCTTAAAGTAACTAACACACATATAGTTCACTCTCTACACCCAAGCACTGTGGAGTAAATACTGAGGTGGTAGGTGGATGCTCTCTTCTATGGGAGCATTATGGAGGCATTAATTAAAACTCTTGATTGAGCAGCTGAGTGCAAAATTTAAAAGTGGCATTGAGTTATTTGCTACCTTTCTGTGTGTGCAGTTTTTACAAGAAAGTTGAAGTTCACCTAGCAGCACTGGCACGCTGCCTAGATTCTCGGTCTTGACTATTTCGTCCAGAGCTTTGAACTGGATGGGAGACTAATATTATTTGTTTTTGTAAGCCCCTCTTGACCTCCAGAGAAATGGCATGGCAATGATGATGACGACAGATTACTACCTACTGTGCACTTTAAAATCTCTGGTTAAAATCTGTCTCCTTTATGTTTATTTTCATTTTCTCTGAATTTATTTTTCAAACAAAGGCCTCTGTTCATATTAGTGCATATAAATTATTCTAGCCTTGAATATATATTTACTGGGGGATCTAACTAAACTAGCAAATATTTATGGAGCAGCTGATAGGCGCAGGACAGTGTGCTAGCTGTCCTGGAGGAGGCTGTGGGATGGATTCTGCAGGTACCCAGAGAAATGTACCTTGAGTAAAATTCCCACCTACTTACCTGGCTCAAACAATAATGTTTCCCTTCATTGGGAAGTGAAATTAACTACCATAAATAAGAATGTCTTTTAAATTAGGGAGACAAAATGTTCTGCTAAACACATAGGTCTTGAAAACGATTGGCCAGGCACCTCCTGAAGGTTGTAGAGGAAGCTGAGACCTTTTCAGTGCCAACAAAGAACCCAGAACCCCATAACAAAACAGGACAGGGAAAACATAGGCAAGCATATAGCACTTCACAGAACAAAAGTCATGGAGAAAAATAATACTAGTACGAGGACACCACTGATAGCCTCCAGGATGGGCTCACAGCACCACCTTTCTACCTCTGGGAGAGGGCCATGTTCCTTCTTCAGGAATGGTTTCAAAAACACATGCACTAGAGAACAGAAGGGCATTTCAAATGTCATTGTAACTTCATTTGATGGTAACGATGGAGTCTTCCCCATGTGGCTTTGCCGTGATGTCTTCCAAGTCCATGAGACGCTCTTAACCCAGGGACACCTCATGAGGTATCCCAGACCATGGAAACAGTGATGGAAGAGGTCTTCTCTAATTAAATATACAGCATGAGACTTTTTTTATTTTTTTGACATGGAGTCTCACTTTGTCGCCCAGGCTGGAGTGCAGTGGCACGATCTCGGCTCACTGCAAGCTCCGCCTCCCAGGTTCATGCCATTCTCCTGCCTCAGCCTTCCGAGTAGCTGGGATTACAGGCGCCCGCCACCACATCCGGCTAATTTTTTTTTTTTTTTGTATTTTTAGTAGAGACAGGGTTTCACTGTGTTAGCCAGGATGGTCTCGATCTCTTGACCTCATGATCCACCTGCCTCGGCCTCCTAAAGTGCTGGGATGACAGGTGTGAGCCACTCCGCCTGGCCGAGCATGAGACTTTTTAAAGGTAAATATAAGTTCATTCCATTCAGGGTGAAACCCCGTCTCTACTATAAATACAAAAATTAGCCTGCCATGATGATGTGCGCCTGTAATCCCAGCTACTCAGGAGGCTGAGGCAGGAGAATCGCTTGAACACGGGAGGTGGAGGTTGCAGTGAGCTGAGGTGGTGGCACTGCACTGAAGCCTGGGCGACAGAACGAGGCTCAGTCTCAAAAACAACAACAAAAACAACAACAAATCATTCCATTCAGTTGTCACAAAACCACAACAGAAATTTAAGAAATAGTATACCTAGTCCCATACTAACCAGTTAGGCAAACTCCAATCCAACACTTACTTTGCATTTTTTCACCTTACCTGTATTATCTTTTATTCTTTTTTAAACTGTTTATTTCAATAGGTTTTCAGGAAACAACAGTGTTTGGTTACGTGGATTAGTTCCTTAGTGGTGATTTCCGAGATTTTGGTGCACCCATCACCCGAGCAGAGTACACTCTATCCCATGTGCATATGGTCTTTTATAATGAGCTACGTAAAGTATGAGATGCTCATGGAACTCCGTGCATGCCTTTCCCTCTGGTCACAAGCTGGGCCATATCCCCATTCCTGCATAGTCATCCCTCTGTTGATCCGGGAATGCCTGAAACGGGGTGTAACGTATCTGAGTCTATGTACAATAAACCACAATCACAGCATATTAATATTTTGGTGTAGGTAAGAGACTAGCATTAATTTCAACACCAATTACATGCATTTGTCAGGGCTAGGTGTCTTGCTCATGTTATTGCATCATGCAGTAAAGGATTTAGTTACACTCTTCTCCATATTACACATGAAGACAGTAGAGTTTAAAGTTGTTTTTATAACTGGTTCAAGGCTGTGCCACTGATGTCTAGAAGGCCTCACTCTTGAACACAGGACTGGTTCCAAAATTGTAGCTCTGCTAACTATAATGTAGAACTTCATGAATAGCAATAACAAGTGGATGGTTCTCTCCCAGTGAATGCAAAAACTGTATCATAGTGGCATGAGGTCATCAAAAAAGCTTCATTTACCTAGAAATTTGAGTCCAAGTGCTGTTACACTATTAGATTGTCATTACCCATTTTATTAATCCTAAATGCTTTTAAAATAGGTCTTTTATATATCTATCTATCAGCATTTTATTATTCTCTAATCCTCAGGACATGCAGAACAACAGAATTATAAACATTAGAAATCTGGATTGAATTTTTAAAAATAATGAACAATAAAGTGTGGTGTGTGAGAAGTTATTGTCTTCTTGCCTATTTCTGTATAATTAAATCATAACTCCACTCTTCATTGTAGGCCTTTGCATTAGTCCATTTTCACACTGCTATAAGGAACTGCCCAAGACTGGGTAATTTTTTAAGAAAAGAAGATTAATTAATTCACAGTTCAACATTGCTGAGGAGGCCTCAGGAAACTTACAATCATGATGGAAGGTAAAGAGGGAGCAAACACGTCTTTCTTCACATGGAAACAGGAGAGAGAAGTGCAAGGAAGTGTAGGGAAAACTGCCTTATAAAACCATCAGATCTCGTGAGAATTCACCTACTATGACAAGAAGAGCATGGGGGAAACTGCCCTCATGATCCAATCACCTCCCACCAAGTTCCTCCCTCAACACCTGGGGATTATAGGGATTACAATTGGAGGTGAGATTTGGGTGGGAACACAGCCAAACCATATCAGCCTTTTAGCTAAGTAATTTGGTTTCATGAAAATATGCTTGTAGCTTTCTGAACAAATGACAAGGTTCCCTTTCCTGTTCTCCATTCTATATCCACCTCTCTTGTCTTTAACTGAAGAGAATTCTGTGCAACCAGCCTGTTTTTAAAATTACTTTTCCACTAAGAAGAAATATTTTCTAAATGAATTATATGTTTAATAGAGGAAATATTTAGAATAGTTTCAAGTCAGTCTAGTTTGAGAAACACAAAGGGTATTATGAGTGACTATTTTCAGATAGAAGGGGGTTACATTATCTTCTTTAATATAGATGAACACGTGAGTCAGGAAAAGGAATCATTATGCTTTTATAGAGTAATTATTTTAGTGAGTTAAAATTTTATAAAGCAGAAAAAAGCCTATATTTAGTTATTACAATTATTATTTTTCATTCACTTTTGTAATTTGTAAAAATGATTTAGTTTGTTATTATTCAAATATGAGCACTATTGATATTTTGAACCAGAGAATTCTTGATTGTGGGGTGGCTGTCCTGAGTTTTGTGAGCTGTTGAGTTGCACCCCTGGCCTCTATTTATTCAGTGCCACAGCACTCCCCCTCCAGGGGTGAGATTCAGAAATGTCTGCAGAGGTTGCCTAGTGTCCTCTTGAGGTCAAAATCCGGTCTCTCTCTCACTGATTGAGAACCATTACATTAGGATAATAATACTGGCTCAGAATATTGAGTATTAACTGTACGCCAGTTCTAAACACTTTAAAAAACCAACTCACTTAATAATCAACACAACCTCATGAGGTAGATATTATTATGTTCCCATTTTACAGATAAGGAAATGGAGGCACAGAGAGGTTGGGAATCACAGCTGGTAGACAGTAAAGCAAGACTCAAGTCTCGCTGTCCAGTTCCAGGGTCCTCACTCTTCGTCCATGCCTAATGTTTCCACTCTGACAGCAACAAAATGAAATTTCAGAACACAAGAACTGAACACAGGAGAAAGATCACTAACTGTTATGTAAGATAGGAAAGCAGAGTGTGTACACAGATTTGCATAAAGAAGCATTGGAATGACAAGCCAAAGCCAGTATAATTATTTTCTCTAGTGGATGGGGGTTGGGGGGGATTAGTACACACTTGAGGTTCTTATGAGTATCATTCTTTATACAGCTTGTCATTTAATTAGAGGATATGCAACAAATCAAAGCAAACAATAATAATTTCTAAAGTTAAAACAAACTGGACCATACAACCCCAATAACATGTCAGATTGACAACACAACCACCCAGAGAAAAGAAGGGCTCCAGGTGACATCGGCACACTGTGCACTAACTTTCATCTTCCATGAAACTTATTCTAAGGACAACAAAGAAATCGAAAATATTCTAACTTTACTCATTGGTTTAATTGAATGTATTAACAGTGGTATATGATTTTTAAACTATTTTATATATTTGGATAAAACAAACAAGCAAATATACAAACACTAGAAGCCATGACTTCAAGTTTAAGGAAAAAGAGATACAAACATAAAATCATAGGCATCAAAAATATGATCATTTTAAACATAATTCAAAATATTAATATGTGTTCATAATTTTTCATGTATTTTTACTATTTCTATACATTGAAAAATCTAGAAACGATGACTCCTGGTAGTAATGAACATACCTTTCACCCACATGTTGTTTTATAAATATTTCTCCCTACTAACTGGAACCAGGTCTTGTTGAAAGAATAGTGGTTCTAGTTCTGAAGCAGACAGTATACAAAAAGAGGCTGGATGTGTTGTTGGACCCAAAGGGCTAACACCAGCATATCAAAAGGATGCTGGAGCAAGGTTGGTAGGGGAAGCAGCAGTCAAACTGGAGTGACTTTGGCATCAAAAGACATAATAAATACAAGTTGTTATAAAAAAAAAAATCTTTGAGACCATAGTACACTGAGAAAGAGAGAAAGAAACACATTTGGCCACATTGGGGTTTATTATTACACCAGAACTTTGTTGTAAATTTTTTTTGTTTGTTCTTGTTTTTTTTTTTTTTTTTTTTTTTTTTGAGACTGAGTCTTGCTCTGTTGCCTAGGCTGGAGTCCAATGGTGCAATCTCGGCTCACTGAAATCTCTGCCTCCTGGGTTCAAGAGATTCTCATGCCTCAGCCTCCTGAGTAGCTGGGATTATAGGTGCCCATTACCACGACCAGCTAATTTTTTTTGTATTTTTAGTAGAGATGGGGTTTCACCATGTTGGCCAGGCTGGTCTTGAACTCCTGACCTCAAATGATCCTCCCGCCTCAGCCTCCCAAAATGCTGGGATTACAGGCATGAGCCACCATGTCTGGCTGTAAAATTATACAAGTAGAGGAAAAGAACTAAGCATCTATTTTGTCATGTTTGTTTGTTTAGGAAGAGGAAGAGTAGCTCATCTGCAATTGAAGGAAGAAAGTTCTTTATAGAAGAATGCTATCTAATAATTATTTTAATGACAGGCGTAAAAAAACCCACCATTCTGTAAATCCCATAAAAGAGATTGGTGCCAGGTAAAGGCTGTCAATAGATATGAAATCATTATTTGTGTGTTGCTGATGAAAAAAGAAATACATTTACAATGGAGAGGTTGGTGTGTAATGACTTTAACTAAGCAATCAAAATTAGCATCACTAAAAATGTGACCACATGGCATTGTGTCCCCTGAAGTGGGGCAATGAGAAGCACATGGCTGGTAAAGTGTTACTGACAAAAATATCTGATCTGAAGCTTTTTGAGCTCTTGGCTGTAGCTTGTGGCTTATTGGGAAATACAGGGGAAGAAGCTGATACACAAATCCTATAACTAATTAGGCAGTTTCCTTACTCATGACAGTCAACGAAAAGTATGTCTCCTGGCTCCCCAACAAAATGAATGGACCTGGGCCAACCTGCTTACCTGCTGGTTGCTGACTCACCTGTGACCTGTGCCATGAACACTTACAAGCTAATTCCCACTCTCTCTCTCTACCTACTTATACATTTGGGCTTCAGGTTGATGTTAATTAATATGTATTGTACAAAATCCCACAGGTATTTTATTCAGCAGAAGAGATAAAGCAGTGCACCGACAGTATCTCTGCTGTTCCATGTGATCCAACTCTACATAGGCGATTCCTTTTGGTCATGAACAGGGGATGGAGCACTGAGGAAGGAGACAGAGATTAGCCTGATGCCCATGTGGGCAGAAGGCTGCCCTGAAGCCTGCCCTGCGTACAGGTTACAAGCTGCAACACCAAGGCCATCCCATACTTTCAGGATGTGATAGAAGTGCCTTGTGGACAGTGATTTGCAATTTTTCCAAAAATGCAAAAGCCAAGACAGAGATGTCTTGAAAAGCTGATTTGGGGTGAAAATTCAACACCCAACGTCTGATTAGCAGTGGAATTTAGATTTAAGTAAAAGGAAACGATGTTTTGCAAAATAGGGGTGCTGTGGGAATTTGACATGACGTGGGAGTAAAAAATTGTGGGTAGAAAACTATAAATAAGTGTCTGGATTCTACAAGGAAAAAAAGTCAAACAAAGTGGGCCCCACTGAAGTCAGGGCAGAGAAGGCTTGGGGAGACGGGAGACATGTGTGGATCCCCCTTTGCACTGGACATGTAATGAGATACGCCCCTCTTTCAATCCTCATGAAGTCATCAATACGCTCAATCACTAATCAAGGGTTTTCACTAATCCACGGTAATCACTAATCAAGGGGTTTAGGGATGAGGCTTCCTGGGAAAACCCAAGGAGGAGAACGAGGTCAGGTTAGAACAGCCGCTTGTTCTGCAAGCACTGCCTGGTAATCCTGCCTCTCTAGTCTCCTAGCGGAGGGAAAGGATCGTGCTGTCATCACATCTGTTTCCTTGCGTATAGTCACTCTAAGCAAGGGCTTGGTGAATAAACAGAACTTTGTTCTTCATGAAGTTGAAAAGTTACGAGACCATGAGTGCAGTGGGCCAGAAAAGGGAGAGAGGGAAGCAGCATTTGAGCTTCAGTGTGTTAATCTGCCCCTGGGTGTCTTCCATAGTTTCATGTACTTTTGAACCCAGGCTGCATTCAGCTGTGTTTTGCATATGCTTGGTGAAAAAGAAAGCAGAGGTGGAAGGAAGGCGGGATAGAAGGAAGGAAGGAAAGGAAAAAGAAGGGAGGAAGGAAGGAAAGGAAAAAAAGGGAGGAAGGAAGGAACGAAGGAGAGAGGAGAGAAAGACAAAGGAAATGGGAGAAAAGGAGACAAATAGGGAGAAGGAGAGGAAGAAAGAAAGAAAAGTAGGGAGAAGAGGAAGAAAGGAAGAGGGGAGAAAGAAAGGGAGGAAGAGAGGAAAGGGGATGGAGGAAAGGACAGATGAAGGAGAGATAGGAAGAAGAAATGGAGGAAGAGGCAGCAGAATGAGGAGGAAGAGAAAGGGAGGGAGGAGAAGAAAGAGAAGGAAAAAAGGGGGAAAAAAGAAAAGAAAGCGCTGTGCTTTTAACGAGCTCCGATTCTCACGTTTTCTCTCTAATTCAACATTCACCATGAAAAGAAAATAATTGACTTTAAAAAATGGTTCAAGCTCTCATAAACTGCTTTCACGGTTCATCATATGATAATTTTTTTAGATGGTTAAGATATTGTGGGAAAAGGAAAAACGCTGTCTTTCTTAATGTAACGAATATGTTACCATCTTATTAAAAACATGTAGGCATTATTTTTCATTTCAAAATGTAAAATAACCATAAAATAAAGTTTTATGAACTGTTTCTGTGTTGTGTATATGAAGAAACTACTCACCGGCTTAAAAATTAATCATTAATTTTAAATAAATTTTAAATAAAAATCAAATTTGCCCCCTGCAAATTTAACTAGAATAAAGTTATATTGCTATAAATTAGTTTTCTATGTAAGAAATAACGAACAAAACCTTCCACATAAGAGAGTGGTGGCTTGTGTGTTTGTTTTAATCAGCCTCTCTCCGTCTTTCTCTCTTTTGCCCACATAATCTTCAGAGGAAAATGTTCGAAGTAAGTGACACTGAAAATGTAAACCTGGTAGCAGCCTCTTCTCCAACTGCAAGACCAATTTCTAAAACCGGTTTGATCGTTAAGGGTTGCTTTGTAAACATCTGGCTTTACAAATGGTGTGTGAATAAAGGAAGCTCTCCCAAACCAGCCCAGCTGTGAGCTCCGCGCCCCACGCGACTGTGTCCTGCCGCCCTGGGAGCTCCTTTGGCCGGCTCATACCTCACCTGGGTTATGGCAGAGGGTTTGGAAAGGGGATTGATGTGGACTGTGCATTTTCTTGGGAGTGTGTTGAGCTGCAGTTGGACAGGTCTGTGTGTGCACTCACATGCAGAGCTGGAAACCAAATGGCTTCTCAGCAAGGGGACAGGGAGCCAAAGAGAAGGACAATTTCCATATATAAATTTCTCCTTTTGATATTGCCCCAGTTTTATTTCTGCATATTGACTTGGCCTTTGTAAACATGATAGAGCTCCGATTGTGTTCTATCCAATTAGCCCAACCTTTGCCTCAGTCATAAAACTTTATGCAAACTACTGCTCCCAAGCTTTGCAGTCCAAGGGAACAATGATAGGCTTATAACTCTTAAAGATGTTTTTGGCAAATAGCTAATACGAGCTCTTTTTTTTTTTCACAAGACCTTCAGCTGATGGAAAAGTAAAAGAAAAAAATACAAGGACTGTAGTCTCATATAGGCAATGATGATGACAGCCCCATTAATAACATGGATCATTAAAATTTATAAAAAGCTATTCTTAATATAGGATATAAAATATATTTCTCAGGCAGAGCTATGAAATTTATAACCTTTTTATTGTCACCAGAGGACTTTCCTACTGCTGTACTCCGCCACTGCCTGCCCTTTATCATAAATCACTGTGTGGTTAATAACCTAGATTACAACTACCAGTTGCATTTACAGAATTAAATATTGACTATGTGAAAATGTTATTACATTTTTACTGATCGGAAGACCACAGGACAGCCCTGCAGGACATGGAGCCGAACAGAGATATCTGTGTAATCTTTGTTAGAAATACAGTTACGGGCTGCTCAGTAACAACTTATACCATTTGGAGCAATGAGGAAGGAAAGGAGAAAACGTAACTCCTTAATTTTACACCAGGCCAAACACATCAGAAGGAGGCCATTATATTGAAGCATTGCACCTTATTTTCAATTTAAGAGTCTCCAGGCAAAATATATGAAGTGATTACCAAACCCGAAATGGTAAAGCAACATGTGGAAAGCTATAGTCTCCGCACGGAAGAAAGCTGATTAAAAATATTGGTAAAACTCAAACAAGAATCATATACCGTATACTATAGAAACAGACAAATTTCAATTTCTTGTTATTTAGACAGGACCGTAGATCCCCCAGTCTCCAAACATTTGAGAGGCATTTGCCATTCACTCAAAAAACAATCAGAACAAAAACTTTTATCCCTCAAGGAGAAGAGTTTCCATAATCACGTGTGAGTGCTGACCATCTCCAGATGCTCAGGGCATGGTTTCATACTTCATAAAGGGCTGGCAGCCTTCACTTGGGCATTCTATACAAAGATGCACCTTGTTTGAAGGCAGTTAAAATTTGGCTAAGTCAACTGAAAGAGAACAGAACACACTCTTACACACACGCATGCACAGCACTGAAAATGAGAACTGGATACGCTCAAGATGCAGAATGGGAACCTCACTGAGTTAGGAATTCCAGTTTTCTCTTGGCCTTTTTCCTTAAATCTAGGAAGGAACACTCACTTAGTGAAAGTGAAATGGTAAGACTTAACTGCATTTTCTTGGGACTGTAAGTTTTATACGGCATTATTTTTCTACATTAAGAATACTAAAGTCGGCCGTGTGTGGTAGCTCTTGCCTGTAATCCCAGCACTTTGGGAGGCCCAGGTGGGAGGGTCACCCAAGGTCAGAAGTTCAAGCCTGGCCAACATGATGAAATGCCGTATCTACTAAAACTACAAAAATTAGTTGGGTGTGATGGCAGGTACCTGTAGTCCCAGTTACGTGGGAGGCTGAGGCAGTAGACTTGCTTGAACCCCGGAGGTGGAGGTTGCAGTGAGCTGAGATTGCACCCTTGCACTCCAGCTTGGGTGACAAGAGGGAAACTCCGTCTCAAAAAAAAAAAGAAAAAGCTAAAGTCAAGTATTCTGGGAAAACCCTTTAAATGGTTGTCGCTGTGAACAACAAATTTTAATAAATAAACATGGAAGGTTTAATGAAATAAATTTACAAAGTTTTCGAATTTACAACCTTGAAGCATTAACGCATATTATTAAATTAAAGAAATCAAATGTATCCTACCAAGAATTAGACAATAATCATTTTATAAAATATTAATATTCCCAGTAGTTTATAATTTGTTACAAAAAAAATCAATGACTCTCACTGGAAGACAGTTGGTTACATAGTCACAGAGAAGAAAGGATCATCTCAATGCATTAGAGGTGACAAAGAAGTCAACTTCTTTCAAGAGATTTTATTTGACCATATATACTTAATAGGTTTTCTAAGAACATACAGAACTGCAAAGAAAATACAGACTTCACTCAGTAGTCTGATTTTTAATATAAGCGTTTTTATCTTGAAACTCTGTGTGTTGTAGGATAAATAATAGTGTTAATGTTATAGAAATAAAATGTTTAGTGAAAAGAGAAGTATGATATCAAAAGCCCTGTAATGTAAAATTTGAACTGGAAATATTCTTATGAACTCATGTTCTTCATCCCACCTATTTCAAAAAACATATATCTTCTGGCTCTGTCTATGGAAAAGATCTAGAAGCAAGGCCAATCCAGTAACAAAGAGCTGACATAGTGCACGCAGGGCTGTGGTCTTCCAACTCCCCACCAGTGTAACGAACACAATCCTTGGGAAATGCCTGATTCGAAGTGTGGGGAAATTAATTTACATGATGAATCTGGAACACCGTTTGCGTGAAAGCAACAAGGAAGCCATCAACAACTAGTGGAATTGTTTCCAAAAGAACCAAGAGCCATAGGAAGAAGTTCTCTTTGGTCAAAACTGGGACATTTTAAGCATCAGAAAGTGAAGGTATAATTATCCCTTCTCAGCTTGCTGGAAGATTCGCAAAAAGCTTTATGCCTTTGCTAGTTTCTAAAACTCTAAATGGACCAAAAATCCAAGTTCAACCTTTGCTGCTTCTGGTTTTTATGAGATGTATATGATAGGATAGGATTTTATGTTATCATTTGTGTGTTTGCTGAAAACAGATGCAGCCTGATTCTTCCTGGGCTAAGGCATGTAAGGAAATAGAGGCTCAGGAGAATGGAATGGACAGGTGTCTGTGAAGTGATGCTGGTTGGATGTAAAAATCCCCCTCAGCCTGGCTGAAGAGCGAAAGGAGAAGCATTTGCAGGCTCTGACCCTGCAGGGAGGCCTGGCCCTGGGTTCACATGTGCCTGGAATCACTGTCCTCTTACTTTCCAACGCTGCCTCTTTCATGGTGGTTCTTTCTGCAGCCCCCAAGTGCCCACAGGATACCTGCCCAGCCCAGCCCTCTTGCTGGCCCTCCCAAGCCTCAGGGGCTCTACACAGGCCACATGCTCTCCAGAGTCCAGCCCTGGCCACACCCTGTGAGTGATTGTGAAGCAGGAACTGAGGTGAAGCTGGATTCAGAGGTGGAACCCCCAGCCTCAGTTCCTCCCCTCCCACACACTCACAGAGGGAGGGACGGCTTCCAGGTCAGGGGCAGGGTGTAGGTGTCAGTAGATGGGCATGGACCATGCGTGGCCAGTCCGAGTCTACTACAGACATCCAGCACTCACCTGGGGGCAAGAGGAGGGCCTGAAACTCCCGTGCAGCCAGCCTCGCAGTGCCTTTGTTATGGGCAGTAAATCCATATCCATCCGGGTCTACAGCAGACTCAATTCTCACCTCCTCAGAAGAAATAATTTGACGGAGGGGCAGAAGGCAGAAGGAGAGACTGAGGCAAGTTTTGGAGCAGGAGTTAAAGTTTAAGAAAAAGCTTTAGAACAGGAATGAGAGGAAATAAAACTACACTTGGAAGAGGGCCAAGTGGGTGACTCGAGAGATCAAGTGCATGGCTTGACCTTTGACTTGGGGCTTCATATGTTGGCACATGTTTCATATGTTGTCATCCTTTTGGGATCCTGCATTCCTTCTCCCCTCGGGTTGGGCTGTCCACATGTGCAGTGGCCTGCCAGCCCTTGGGAGGGTAGCATGGGCTGTGTGTTTATCGGAGCTGTGTGCATGCTTACTTGAGACGCTCTTCCCTTACCAGTATACTATTCCAGCTAAACGCCACTGTTTTGCTTCTTAGTGTATATGCTTGAGCCCACTCGTCCAACTCCCGAGATCTTATCTGGAAGCTGCTGATCTCCAGCTCCAGCTGTTTTTTATCTGCCAGGAGCTTGCCTTTCTCCGGCATTAGCTCCAACCAATTATTATTTTATTTTATTTTTATTTATGTTGAGACAGAGTCTCATTCTGTCTCTCATGCTAGAGTGCAGTGGCTCACTGCAGCCTCCGTCTCGCAGGTTCAAGCGACCCTCCTGCCTTAGCCTCCCTGGTCGCTGGGATTACAAGTGTGCACCACCACGCCCGACTAATTTTTGTATTTTTAGTAGAGACAAGGTTTCACCATGTTGGCCAGGCTGGTCTCAAACTCCTGGCCTCAAGTGATCATCCCTCCTCGGCCTCCCAAAGTGTTGGGATTACAGGCATGAGCTACCGCTCCTGGCCTCCAATTATTATTTTAGAGAATGAGTTAATCGCCTGACCAGCACCTAGTGGTCACCTGACATTCCTGCTGTGTGGCAGGGATGAGGGGGAAGCCCTCCCCCGCCCTGCTCATGCCTGACTAGCTACCTACTGTAACATCTTCTCTGCCCTTGTTTTGTCCGCTGGGGACACAGGATGTGCCTGCTTTTGAAATGAAATTGAGACCTTTTGAAACTACATTAATTTTCAGTAGGACAACTACAGAAACTTTCAAGATACACTGTCTTTTGAATAACCTAGACCACTAGAAGCTCAAAATGCCTTAGGGCCATGAAAGCAGAAGGGGAGATTTTATGAAGGACTTTCATTTCAGCAAGCTGTATTTCACTCTGTTTGAATTGCTTCTAATAACTCTAGCCCCTCATTTAATTTTGATGATTGTCGTTGTCGAAATTCAGTCAACATTAAATGTAGGAAAAATCTAAAAGAAATCCTGAATGATAAAAGCAAAAACAAAAAGAAAACCCATGAATCAGCCTCTGCCTCTCTGTATCTCTCTGTCATATTTGTATGGAACCACAAAAGATCCCAAACAGCTAAAGGAGTCCTAAGCAAAAAGAACGTAGCTGGAGGCATCACACTACATGACTTTGAACTGTACTACAAAAGCTATGGTAACCAAAACAGCATGGTACTGGCATCACATTAGAAACATAGACGAATGGAACAGAATAGTGAATCCAGAAGTTAATCCATACACTTACAGCCAACTCATCTGTGACAAAGTCGCCAAAACATACAATGGGAGAAGGACAGTCTCTGTAGTAAACAGTGCTGGAAAAATTGGAGAGCCATATGCAGAAGGAAGCAACTGGATTCCCTTCTCTTGTCACATACAAAAATCAACTCAAAATATATTAAAGACTTAAATGTAAGACCTGAAACTATGAAACTACTGAAAACGACATCGGAGAAACACTACAAGTCGTTGGTTTCAGCACAGGCTTTGGGGATGAGACCTAAAACCAGAGACAATAAAAGCAAAAATAGAAAAATAGAAAAAAGCTTCTGTACAGCAAAGGAAGTAATTAACAAAGTGAAAAGACATCTTACAGAATATGATAATATATTTACAAACTATCCATTCAACAAGAGATTATTAACTGGAGTAGATAAGGAACTCAATTCAGTAGCAAAACAGAAACAAAAACACCCAAATAATCTGATTAATACATGGGGAAAAGTCCTGAACAGACATTTCTCAAAAGAAGACATACAAATGGCCAACAGGTATATGAAAAAATGCTCAACATCACTAATCATCAGAGAAATGCAAATCAAAACCACAATGAGATATTAGCTTACTCCACTTAGAATGGCTTTTATCAAAAACATAAGAATAACAAATATTGACAAGGATACAGAGAAAGGGGACTGCTCACTTACTATTGGTGGGAATGTACATTAGTACAGCCATTATAAAAAAATTGCATGTCGGGCACGATGGCTCATGCCTGTAATCCCAGCACTCTGGGAGGCCGAGGCAGGTGGATTACTTGAGGTCAGGAGTTCGAGACCAGCCTGACCAACATGGCAAAACGCCATCTCTACTAAAATTACCAAATTAGCCGGGTGTGGTGGTGCACGCCTGTAATCCCAGTTACTCGGGAGGCTGAGGCAGGAGAATTGCTTGAACCTGGGAGGTGGAGTTTCCAATGAGCTGGGATTGTGCCATTGCACTTCATCCTGGGCAACAAGAGTGAAACTCCATCTGAAAAAAAAATTGCACGGAGGATCCTCAGAAAAGTAAAACTGGAGCTACCATATGATCCAGCAATCCCACTGGGGGATATCAGTATGTAACAAAGATAGATGTGCTCCATTTTTACGACAGCAGTATTCACAATAGCCAAGATACGGAGTCAACTTGAGCATCATGGATAAATGGATAAAGAAAATGTGTTATACATACACAACGGAAGATTATTCAGCCATAAAAAAGGGATAAAGTCATGCCATTCACAGCAACATGGATAGAACGTAAGGTCTTTATGTTAAGTGAAATAAGCCAGGCACGGAAAGACGAATATTGCACATGCTCACTCATATGTGGGAGCTAGAAAAGTGCTTAGGATCTAATATGATACAAACCCTCTGAAAACAAAATTGTAGGAACACTTATCTTAAAGGACGTGGAAATAGGAAGCAGAGTGTGTTAAATAGTTGATGTAGCCAGATTTGTGGAAGGTTCAACTGAACTCCATGGGAAGTTACCAGAACTGACTTTGGGAAGCTTATAGCCCATCATTCATCTGGACTGGTTTTATTTTACTCTGGATTCAATAAGAAAATGGGAGAATAATGTTATATGAATGGAGATATGTATGTATGTGCATACATCTGTAAAACAGATGTTTTCCCTTTAAAATCGAGATACTGCCTGCCTGCATAAAAAAGTTTCTTTAAAAGTGGTAATATTTTTGTACCTGTTTTAGCACAGAAAAAAAATGTTTATTTCAGAAAATTCCAAATAATGCATTTAATATATAAAATAAGACTTCAATTCAGGCAGAAACTATTTCTAGAGATTAAACTTCTTTTTATTGACCATTAGGATGAAGAAAATGTTAACTTCTTTATATCCATACTGAGAAACTTCAGAATGGAATAATAATCCTCAATTATGATGAAGTCAAATGTCACGTGAGATCAACTAGTGCCAGGCCTTAATATCACGTAAATATAGCATTTGGGCAAAATGTCAGAGCTTTCATTGGGATATTTGCAGTGATTAAAAATACAATTTAAGGCAATAGAGGAATATAGCTCTCATCCATGCCTTAACCTCCCCTTTTACTGCTGAGTCTTCCCTCCTGTGGGGCAGTAATAAAAGGAGAATAGAAAGCTGGAAATCACACACTTTAATGGTAATGTCAGTTATACTCTGTGTATTTAAAAATTGTCCTGAGCATGGTGGCTCATGCCTGTAATTCCAGCACATTGGGAGGCCAAGGCAGGTGGACCACTTGAGGCCAGGAATTAGAGACCAGCCTGGCCAACATGGGAAAACCCCATCTCTACTAAAAATACAAAAACTAGCCAGGTGTGATAGCACACGCCTGTAATCCCAGCTACTCAGGAGGCTGAGGCAGGAGAATCGTTTGAACCTTAGAGGCGGAGGTTGCAGTGAGCCAAGATTGCACCACTGCACTCCAGCCTGGGCAATGAAGCGAAACTCTGCCTAAAAAAAAAAAAAAAAAAAATTGCCCAAGAAGATATCTGCCTTTGTCCTTGACTTCTAAGAAGTGATCTCTGAGAGGCCTGGTAGAAGTGTTTTTGTTTAGGGTGGTAGCTGGCCACACCATATCTGGGTGGGGACTGGCCATGACAAGAATGACAATGAATGTGATTTAGGATGAGGGGTCTGAGTCACTGCTGCAAGGGCTGGAGGCTGGGGACTGAGGTTAGCCACATGGACAACCAATCAATCCATCATGTCTACATAATGGGGTCCCAGTAAAAACTCTGGACAGGTAAGTGTCCCTGGCTGGCACGGCTTTGTAAATATTGTCACACCTCAAAGCCAGGAAGGTAGATCACTGTGACTCCCTAAGGAGATGAGAAGTGGAAACTTCATGGCTGAAATCTTCCTAGATTCTACCATGTGTGCTTCTTCCCTTGATGGGTTTTATTTTATTTTATTTATTTATTTAGTGGTGGAATCTCACTCTGGCTGGAGTGCAGTGGTATGATCTTGGCTCAGGGCATCCTCTGCTTCCTGGGTTCAAGCAATTCTCCTGCCTCAGCCTCCCCAGTAGCTGGGATTACAGGCAGTGCCACCACACCCAGCTAATTTTTTTTCTTTTTTTGGAGAGCTGGGGTTTCACCAAATTGGCCAGGCTGGTCTCGAAGTCCTGACCTCAGGTGATCCACCCGCCTCAGCCTCTAAAGTGCAGGGATTACAGGCCTGAGCCACTGCACCCGAGCCCCTTGGTGGATTTTAATCTGCATCCTTTCCCTGCAATAAATCCTAACCGTGAGTATAATAAGTTTCAGTGAGTTCTGTGTTTCTAGAGAATTATCAAAAGTGAGAGTGGTCTTGGGGACCCCAGAACTCGAAATTGTGTCAGAAGTAAGTGTGGAATATTCTCTTAAAATGCATAGCTGTCCTAAAATCTTGCACAGTCTAACTCAAAATTTCTCAAAGTGTGAGTCCTTTAATTTTTATTTTTCTCCTATTTATAACTTAATTTTTATCAAAATAAATAACATGCAGAAGTAGATTATAAAACCAAACAGTCCAGAAAGCCTTATTACAAAATAAGGCATTTCCCTGCCCCCATTTTCTACCTCTAGTTAGAACTCTGACAACAGTCACTTTCAATATTTTCCTTCTTTTTCTTTGTGATATGTTTCTCTGTATATCTAAATGACATTCATTTCTATTATTTAACTTTTCTGTTTTAGACCTTATCTATTAATCTTCTATATGAAATATTAGAATTAATTTTTATACCACACATCCTTTCATTTCTCACTCCACATTCCTTCTGATATATAATTCCAAGGTAATTGTGTTTCAAATTTTGGTAAAATAGCATTTGGTGCTTATCTTGATGTGTTTCATCTTATCTGCTGCACAGAATATACTATGGTTATATTGCCTTTGTTGAACAACTTTTTCTACTTTTATTTGAATTATCAGTTACTTTTTTGTGCATATGTTTTATTTTCTATGTACCATTTTGTCAAGGTTTTAAAAAAAATTTAGTCCTATATTTTTCCATTTTTTCTTCTTTGTGACTTCCCACAGAAACCCTCAATTTCCCTGCTTCAACCCACACTGTCTTTTCTCTGGGATGATCCTGCATCATCCAGGGATGCATGTCTGTTTCCCTCCTACGTCAGATCCTGTTTCCTGAATCCTGGCCTTCTATTTTCTTGACTTGTATATATACAAGTTTTAGTAGAGTATGCACTGTATGCAGCTTCTGAAGAAGGAGCGCATATGAGTAATATGCTGAGATCTCAAATTTCTGAAAAGGCCTTTATTTGTTCTTCACCATTGGTTAGTACAGCTAGTATAGCTGGGTATAGAATTCTTGGTAAGGAAGCACTACACTCAGACCCTCCCTATTCATGCTCATCCTCAGTCCATAAGAATTATTACCAATCCTTTCCTCCCCTCCCGGAATATTTTAGAATCTTCTCCTTATTTCCAGTGTCCTGAAATTTTAAAACAATGTGCTGTGTCTTAAGGTGGCTTTATTTGTTTAGTTTTGGCGGTGTGTGTGTGTGTCTGTGTGTTTGTTTGTCTTTTAAACTTTCATTGTTCTGGGTGGTCAATGGAAGCTTTGACTAAGGAACCTGATGTAATCTGCAGTTTCTTTAATTTTCTTATTTCTTATCATCTATTTCTCTGTTCTCTCTCTTATTAGTAAAATTTGTGAGTTGATCCTCTAATTTTCTCATTTTTCCCCGTTTTTCATCTCTTTGTCTTTTGGTCTACCATATGAAAGATTTCCTCAAGTTTGTTTTCTCATTCTATGTATTTTTAAAATTTATACATACATCCATACATACCTATATAATTTATATGCTATATATAAAACAAAAACATATTTATTATATGTGTAATTTATGGCAAGTTAAAAAAAGTTCTGGGAAGTTATTTTATGTAATATTTTCATATAAACATATTACATAAAATGTTACATAAAATAACTTCCCAGAACTTTTTCCTACTTCTTAAACATTTACTTTTATAGCATCTAGTTCTCAGCTCATGGATGCAACGTCCTCTGAGTCATCTGCTCTCTGCTTTGTCACTGTTCCCTTCATGTTCCTTTCAAGCCTGTTGATTCTAGTCTCTGACTTTCTTTTAGTGTCTGATGCTTTTTGGCTCTTCCTTCAGATTTCAGAAAGGGATGTGGAAAAGTCTTTCCAAGCTCTGGTCTCCACCCAGGCTCCAGCAGGTGGAGCCTGCTGACTGGTGGTTTTCCTACGGGGTGATGGAGGGTGGATGGGTATGTCTCCCTAGTAACACCGATGTCAGGATCTGTGTGTCATTTCCCTCATTTCAATGTTTTTCCTTAGAAAAAATCTTCAGTATCTTCTAGGGAAGGAAACCTAGCCTTGGGGAACTGATGGGGAAGAGGTCGTGTGTCTCCAAGGTCAGGGATGCAAACTTCCACTTAATCACCAGTTTGGGTACAGTGTCTACCTTCTGCTCTCCTGCTGCCTAGAGAAATATGACCAGTGCCGTCTACTCAAGATCCCAGTGAGTCCCCTCCCTTACGCTGCCTGGGCAGCTAACAGTAGACCCTCATCCTTCAACCTCCCATGCCCTCCCTTTTCAATTTCCAGTATTTTGTTATCTTCATCTTCCCTTCTCTTTGAATTTATGCCTTTTTAGATGACAGAAGAGGAGAGGAAATAAAAGTAAATGCTGTGTTCAATCTATCAAGTTAGCCTTTCCTTTACTTCTACATTCTTTGAGTATATTTATAGTAATTAAGGTTAGTATACATTTGATGTGCTCAAATTTTTTTGCTGAAAAAAGGAAGAAAGGACAGAAGGATGGAGAAAAAAATGCTGCTATGGACATTAAATTAAAATCATCCAATCATAGCCTATTTTATATGACATAATGGAAACTGTATATTTTTGTTTGTTTTAATCAATGAGTAATTTATTGAGGTTGAGTTTCCCCAGATACAAGAGCCTCCCCTTGCTAGTAAACCCTTTTGGGAAATTTTCCAAATGTATTCATGCCCCTGGACTTTATTATCTGATCCCAGATGGATGTTAAAAAATGGACCTCTTCCCTTTAGTCCATCCCCAAAGTTCTCATCTACCCCCGCAAAGACGGCAGACAGGGGCCAGCTCAAATCCTTTGCAAACATGGGCTCCCCTGCCGCCTCCATGACTGATGAGGGCCACTTCCTGATGGACGTGGCTGCAGTCATCTATATTAATTGGGAAGACTGACAGCGGGGACAATATGGACTGTGTTTGCTGTACCGTGATTTGTTTTACAGAGTGTACACAGACATGACCTTACACCCAGGTATTAACTTACATGCTGGGAGAACATGGCTGCTGTTAAATTATGTCAAGTGTTTGATTCAAGTAACACATTACAAGGGATTAAACCCTCTGCCTAAATGCATGCCAAAGCAACGTCTTCTCTTTATACCATAAAGTTTCATTTCAATACCATAAGTGAAGTTGAAAGAAAGAAACGCTGGATCTCATCAATACCACACACAAATGATAGTACTAAATAGGGATAAGCACACATGTACAAATTAGACAGATATATTTAAAAAAGGAATTTCACGTATTTAGCATTTTAACTAAATAAGATTTGATCTATGTATAAACTATACAGGTGACCTTTATAATGAAGTGCATACTGCTAGCCTTGTGGTTTATTTTTTTCAACTACCTAGACTTTCTTAATAAAGATTTTATGTTTAAAGTAACTTTTACACTTCTTACTTGCAAAACAAATTTGAACTGGATAATGAAGAATGTTGTCTTTCTATTCATGAAAAATAATGAATAATCATTTTCTGAATAATCATCATGCTGAAAATTTTCTTTTCTTTCTTTTTTCCTTTTTTTTTAAGAGGAGAGGAGAGGTTTCTAGGAAAGCTATTGAATGCTCAACTCATTTTCTAAGATGAACCCCTCTTCTCCATCCAAAGCCCACAAAATAAAGTGTTTAAAAATTGAAACTCAAAGGAATCCTTTTTGTATTAAAAGGGATTATAAGTTTGGCTCTAATAATTTGCCAGGGAAATTTCACAGGTACATTCCAGCTTAACAATGTTTTACTTAATACTTTTGCTTCCTGGAGACCCTCATTAACCCACTTGAAGTACACTTCAAGACATAAAATATTGGGTGATTCATGAATTGATCTCTTTCCAGTTTCAGAGACACTGCTGGTGTAGTTGCATCAAAGAAGTAGGCAGGCAGTGGGGGACCCAAGCAAAAACCCTTTCATTCCATCCACCCAGTGAGCATGGCAGCCTCCTATACTTTAGGAATTACATGAATGTTTGAAGATAGCACCCCCCCACCAGCCGTCTTTCCCTTCCCTCCAAATCAAGGGAGTTTCAGTTATATTGGAAATCTCTGGACAACTCAATGGTGGAGACGCAAACCTTCCTAACATTAGGAAGGAAAATACCTGCCAGCCTAGAAGAGAGAACATAATACGGCTTGAAATGAAGCTTTTAAGTCTGACAATTTATGTACAGCCCTAAATCTCCCCTGACCACTTGTTCAACCCATGATGTGGTGTTTAATTTAAGTTGAGTCACAGCTGAATACACAACGTGAAAGCAGCCCGGAGCCCCGCTAGAAAGAAAGCCCTCCCGTGTGCCTGGGCGACTTCCTAGGCAGTTTGTGAATGTGGAGCTCCCTGCATTCTACACAGAGAAGCAGCCAGGGCGAGGGTGGGAAGCGGGGAAAAGTTGAGGAATCCAGTCACTGTCTTATCCTGTGGCAGGACGCATGGAAGCCACACAGAGCAGGCGCTTCCCTGGGTGGCGGTGGTGTGTGGTTGGGAAATTTAGTAGTCCAAGAAATGTTTTAGTTTAATGAAAGGACAAAATGAATAAAATTCTCTGTTTCCCTCTCCCTTTCTGCTGGAATGGAACACTCGGGCCATCTGCCTTCCCCAGTGACAACATGCTGCTTATTCAAATGAGGCCCCCGAGCACAAAGGTGGCTTCAGTGTCCAGTGCAGCTTGCGTCCCCGGCAGGAGCCCACACTTGATTGAAGCTTCGAGACTCTGCATCAGGGGCAGGGAGAGTTGACGCGCAGAGCACAAAAGCCATACAGTACAGTCTAATGCATGCGTCTTTCCTGCAGAATCCTAATGGTGCTGCACTGAGGGGAATTTACACAAACCTTATAGGAATTAAAAAGAGACATTTATTTCATTCAGAGAATGCAGTGACTTCCAGTGCTTGTGCAGCTAGGAAAGCTCGGCTTTCAAAGGGCCTTTTATTGTGCAGGAAGAAAGCGCAGCTCCAGCGCCGAGGGGACACTTTGGAGGCCGGCTCCGCGTGCCTAGCAACTCCTGGGAGCGCGCTGCTTTTCCCAGTGCCCTGGGCCGGGTCTTTCCGTCCATCCTTAATTGATTGGGTTAATATAAACCCCGGCACCGCCGGCGTTTGTGCGGCCCCCATAATAAGACTGTTGTGGGCTTCTCTCTGCCCTTGTGTCCCCCCATTAAGGAATGTGTCACTCCGCACAGTTCAAAAGTGTGAGCAAGTGAAAAGGGCCACAATCACTTCATTAATGATTTGTAAACAGAGGATCCCGAGCTCCCACCACCTGCGTGGCTCGAGGGGCGGGCAGGGGGGTCTGCGGAGGCTCTGCCTCTAGTCACGGCAGAATTCTTACTGCAGGGTAAATGAGTGCCCCAGTGAACGCGCTTACACCATTCCAAATGGCTTTACGTCGAGAAAGCAGTGTCTTTTCATTTTTGAGAGGGCATTTCCAAGGAGAAATGTGATTAGGATTTTTAAAAAATGAAAATAAAAGTAAACCTTACACTCATTCCAGCCAGCAGAGGTTAACATTTTAAAAGACAGATGGCAGAAGGCAGAGCAAAGGGTCCGTACGGAGCAGGGAGCATGCCCGGCGCGTCTGAACAGCAGCAAGCGTGCGAACGAGTCTCATTTGCTGGGTGCAGTCCCCATTCCGGGCTTCACTCCACCCGGGGCCTCTGCGTCAGGTCACCCAAGCTGCCCACTGCAGGCTGCCAGCCTGGCCTGCCCGACCCAGGCCATTACTCTCCAGGGTGAACATGGGGGTTGAAAGGAAACGACTACATTCGTCTGACCATGTGACTGCTGTGCCTTCTTTTTTGCCTTTTAGCAATGTTTTTTCAATGCTGTTCCTTTAGGCACAGCTACTCCCATGGAACGGCAGAGGGTAGTGGAGCTTTTAATTTTTGTTAGTTGCCAACATGTGGTCTTATGTGTTTACTAAACATACAAAGCTTATTTCAGTGACCCAGATGTCAAAGGAAACCACTCACTTCCTCCTGGCCTCCTGCCCATCATGGGAAGGCCCTGTTCTCCTAAAGTGCTCCTAGGCCTGCTCACACAAGCATGGAGTAGGGGCTCCCCAAGGGAGTAGATGCTACCCACTTCCCAGAGAAGGCTCTAAGGGACAGAGTGGGGAGGTCAGAGCAGAAGGAGGTGGGGGAGCAGAGGAAGGGCAGGGTTGGCGGGGGGTGCGAGGAAGCAGTGGAAACAGACCTCCCAAGTGGACAAGTGGGATCACATTGTCACCTCCCCTAAGGAATGCAGATGAGTCTGCCCTCTAGCAAGGCATCTTCACCAACAGAGGGACCTGAGTGTGTCCAGGGACAGGCCAGTGGAGAGCACTTCCTTCCGTGTCCCGCGCTCTCTGTACCAGGAGCCGCTGAACAGGAGGTGCCAATGGTTGATTTTCTCCTCTTTGGTCCCTACATGTCCATCCCAGCCACCCGGGCTCCCAGGTTCCTGTTCCTGATGACAGCATCCAGAGAGAAGTGACCTGGGAATTGTAGCCTGGAGAAAGGACAAGAGGCTGCTGCTGTGACCATGGCTGGTCCTGGTGTGTGGCCACCCATCCCCTTTCACAGTCTTGTCCACTCAAGGAACCCAGGTTCCCTGCCACCCATGTCTGGCCTTGTGCCGAGAGCTTTTCTGATGACCCTGTGCAGCCTGCTTCTTCCTGTCCCAGGGCACAGCTGATTCAGGGGGCACACGTCCTGGGTGACAGTGTTTCTAGCTTTCCTGACTCTGTCCTGCTCCCTTCTGTTACAACAACCATTGCAGATCCTCACTTCATGTCCATGCGCTTTGCCTCACAAGTGGCTTTTCACCAGGACTAACTAGGTCATGTGAGAATGCAGTAACGGCCCACTTCTTCTGAAGGTGCACTTAATGGCAGTCATTCTGTTCCGCACAGTTTGACCATAGCAGAGCCACTCCATTGAGCTCATTTCCAAGAGACAACTAACTTAGGCACGTGTATTTGGCTTAGGAGGCCAGGGGATTTAGACTTCTGGTAATGTTGGTACCATACTTTTAATTCTTTATTTGAAAGTGATATCAAAATGCTTTGCATACCATTAATTTGAGTTTAATACGTATATTATATTAATATTTTAGATGTTTAAAATATCTCCATGTTGGTACTCTCTCAATGAATTTTCTTTAAGTGTGGTGGCTGCAGAGAGAGTCTTCAGCACACACATGCCATCATGATCTTGTTAGTGGTGAGGAATAGTGTCTGACATCTGCTGAATTCTCACCACTTGCTGGACACCATGATCAGTGCCCTCTGTCATGAGCTTATCCTCCCCAAACCGTGAAAGGTCAAGAGTTACATGCCGCTTGGAGCATTAGAGTGAGTTCTTTTTTTTTTTTTTTTTTTTGAGATGGAGTCTCGCTCCGTCACCCAGGCTGGAGTGCAGTGGCATGAACTTGGCTCACTGCAAGCTCCGCCTCCCAGGTTCACGCCATTCTCCTGCCTCAGCCTCCTGAGTAGCTGGGACTACAGGTGCCCGCCACCATGCCTGGCTATTTTTTTTGTATTTTTAGTAGAGACGGGGTTTCACTGTGTTAGCCAGGATGGTCTCGATCTCCTGACCTTGTGATCCACCAGCCTCGGCCTCCCAAAGTGCTGGGATTACAGGCGTGAGCCACCGCGCCCAGCCTAGAGTGAGTTCTGAAGTCAGGAGCACGGGACTCCAGACTGGGGAACTCCAGCTCAGATTCTGCCCCTGTCTCTGTGGAAAGGGATGCAGGTGGTCGTTATCCACCTGTCTCCCAGGAAGACCGGAAACCACAGAAAGCCCATGGGTTCATACGCAACCAGGCATCCAGGATGGTTCTCACTCACTGGTTTGTTATTTCTAGGACACAAGCCCCCGGGCCAGGCACTGTAGTCATAAAGACTTTTTAGTCAAATGTCTCGTCCGAGGGGACATGCATTTTAGCTGTGCATCAGAGATCAGCTCCTCTATAAAGTGGGGTAACCTGGGGTTAAGGGCTTGAATTTTAAGCTAGGAGGACTTCTGAGCTATATGCTCTTCAGCAAATGACTTTACTTCCTGATATAGTTTGGATGTCCCTCCAAATCTCATGCTGAGATGTAATCCCCAGTGTTGGTGGTGGGGCCTGGCTGGAGACCTCTGGGGGATGGGGGCAGATCCCTCATGGCTTGGTGAAATAGGAGCATGAAAGACAAATAGACGTAGTTGCTGGTGAGAAATACATTAAGGGTATTCCTGAGTTTTTACGGAGTTCCGCTCAGTTTCTACCTAAGCTCAGAGACTGAGTCTGCATGTAGAAACGTACATAACCTGAGACCAGCGGTGGATGTCCTTGTGCCAAGACAGATGAAGAAATGCATTTTCTGCTCAAATTTTATAAGTGTCTGTGTTCTTAAAGGCTATAATCTGCATGGGGAGAAGGTCCCATTACCACTTTTTCTCACTCTTCCTAGAGTAGGAGACAGTGATGTTCAGGGAAAGACACTGAGCTGGAGGTTACTGAAATCAGGACTCAGAGGCAGGCAGGTCCCAGGTGGGGGCAAGACTGAAAGCTTTAGCCATGTCTCCAATGTGCATGTGATTAAATGTTATTTCATTAATCATCTGACATTTGATATAAAAATACAGAACAGAATACAAAAATAAAGTGTATTT
Organism: Pan paniscus; assembly: GCF_029289425.2. Classification (NCBI taxonomy): domain Eukaryota; kingdom Metazoa; phylum Chordata; class Mammalia; order Primates; family Hominidae; genus Pan; species Pan paniscus. Next base: position 4,485,112 of record NC_073253.2, on the reverse strand, counting down.
CTGGAGGCTGTTTGTGATCTCAAAGTCCTTTGATGCTGTAAAGTTCTGATTCCTTACAGTTTTCTGCATATTAACTCTGCACAACCTCTAGACCTTCATTCCTGGGAGGCGAAGGGTTTCTATAGAATGAGCAATGGGCTCCAGCACTGAGAGCCGTCACCTCTGCCCGCCTACTCCACTGGGTGGAAGTCCACGAATGGACCTAGGGTGTTTTGTTTACCTGGAATGTCTTTCTTAGGAAGATGACTCTTTCCTCTCCCCTGCAGTTGAGCAAGTATGTCCATTAGGGTGCCCCCTTCCCTACTCATCACTTCCTGTGCAGGGATGGGTGACATGGCCAAGGCTTGGACTGCTCCCTTGGGCACTGGGACTGAGCCAGGCACATTGCATGTGACCCAGCAGGGGCCATCTGTGGTCCTTGCTAGCACTGGCAGAGTGAGGCTCAGAGAAAGTGCTTCCCTGTCCATGTGAGTTTATGAGCAGGGCAGGTGTGCATTTCTGGCTACACTAAAACAAATGAGTGGAATAAAATGATGAGGCAATGCACATAGGCGGGAAATGAAGAAAGAGATGCAAATAGGAGTGACGTCCAGGCGGGTGCCATTTGAACCCCTGGAAACAGTCCTGAGATAGCTTCCATTCCTGGCTATGAGTCAATACTTGTTTTTTCCTTTTTAAAATTTGTATTTATTTACTTTTTGTATTTACAAAACTGTGAGGCCTTGTACAGCTTACTTGATGTCTCTAAGCCCGAATCACCATTAGTGTAATTTTTTGAGAATGCACTAGAGTATGTAAACATTTATTTTCCAAATCTATAACTTTGTAAAATAAACTTGTGGAGTGGAAAACAGAAGAAAGATGAGATTAAAAAAAAAAAACCAAATGTCTTAAATCACCTATCTAAATGTAGTAAGGATGGAGAAAGTGTGAGATGAAAGTATCATATACACTAATAAGCATGCTATTTATGTTTGCATTTATTAAAGGTCTCTTCTTTGAGAAAATACTTCAGATCGACAATACTTTATTTACATATTACTTTTGACAGTTCACATAGTCTCTATGGCATTATAGTCATTTATTCAAGTATGTAACTTTCCCTCTTAGTAATTTCTTGGAGGACAGGAATGATATTTTAATCACCTTGGTATGACCCAGCTCTTAGCCTTGCGCAGTGCATTCAACAAGCATTCCTTGAGCCATGCTGGCAAGTGCTAGGGACACAGAGAGAACACGGGCTCCTGCCATTAAGAAGTCTACTCTCCCTGCACTCCTTTGTCAGTTCCATTGCAGAATCAATCTCAGTGTGGATATTATTGAATGAGAAGGAAACTGCTCATCAAGGACTCCTAAAACATCTAATATGAGGCCATTTCCCCCTGAATTGTTCTTCTCAAGGCAGCTCGTGAATTATTTTAATTGAGTGTGCCATTTCCTTTATATTCCTATGTTTGTTATCTTGGATATTTCAGGTTTAAATTAAATAGCTCAGTGATAGTGCAGGTCCTAGCCATCTGCACAACGAATTCTGAAGCTCACCTCAAACATGAGACCTTGAATTCCTGTGAGTCCACATTTGAATTTCATCACAAGAATTGTCTTCTAAGTTAGTCCTTTAACGATTTGCAAATGGTAGTGGTGCCCTTAATTTTAACTCATGTTTTAAATCAGACCTTATGTTATACTCAATTATATCTTAAGGACTTATTTGCCAAAAGTATTTGGAGCTGGAGGGCTTTCACTTCTTGAATATAAAGGATTTGATGTCTATAGTACTTAATAAAGTGGGTACCAATTATTAATATAGTAATACTTTATTAGTTTAACTGAAACCAGAGATATAAATGTTTCAAGATTTAGACTTATAACATTAAAGCCAAATTAAAATAAGTCCAAGAAAAAGTCTGTGAAATTCATTTAGTTGAATTCTACATTTTTAAAGTAGAACGAGTGATTATTGTTACTCCTGGTGGTTGAAAATAAAAGAAGTGTGCTTAAATTTGAATTTCTGGACTTATTAGACTTCCATTAAATCAAAAAGCCAAAGCCAGCAAAAATTGTTTTGAGTACAAAATGGTGCATTGTACCCATATTATAACCCTCCACTTGGGCCAGTGCCGTCGGGCCCTAGGCTTGGAGCTTGCCAAAGCCTTCAGTTCCCTAGTGGATGGAGAGAAACCATCATTGGAGGATTTCAAATTACAGTGAAAGGAAATTACATGCTCACCCTTCCTTACGTGCAGGCTATTAGCAAACCATATAAATTTAAGTTGGGAGTAAAGGGCTCCAAGTCTTTGAAAAACAAAACTGTTCTTGGTTGTGCAGCCACAGAGCTTGGCAGTGTGTGTCTGCTCAAGCTTCTCCTCACTCCGGTCAGCCCAGGTGACAGTGGTAGGGGAGGGAAAAAAATTAATCAAAACTCTCTTGATTTAATCATTCGATCATCAGTTTCACACATGGACCCAGGCTGACATGTCACAGAAAGGAGCAACAAGAATTCCTGCGAAAATAAAGAAATACAGAAATAAACCCAATATTCAATATCTTAATTTTTTAACATCCTTCCAACAGGCAAATTAAAATTCTCTGTGGGGAGATTATTTCCTAATACATTATTTGAGGCAAATGGAAAATTACAGATTTTTCCATCCAAAATGGGCACTATGGGGTTGTTTCTGGTGGTTATACAGAATCTCCACCAGGTTCTCTACCCAGTCAGAACCTACTTAAGGGCCTTTTAAAATCACAGACCTGTTAAGAGGCATACCTGAAGAGGTGAAGAGGTGACCACATTTTTTCCCTAGTTGTTTTCTAGCCTTCAACAAGGCAATTTCTTTGTAGATGGTATTTATCCCCTTTTTGGTACAGTAACCTTTTTTGTCTTCATGAGATGTCTCTTCTCTAGGCCAGGTCCTCCTGTCCCTCCACCCTGCCCCAACTACCAGCGAGGCCAGCACCATCTCCTGGAGCAGCTCCGATGTGGGGCATCACAATGCCTTCAAGGTTAGCAGAGAAAAATGCAGCTTTGGGTGACCAAAATAAGATTTTAATAAAGAAATATATTTTTTGGCTTCTCAAAATATGTATATTATAAATATTTTCTTATTTTTTAATTTATCTATATAATAAGCACGCACCATTTCTTACATTCAGAAACAAAAGTATAACGTGTGTGTGTGTGTGTGTGTGTGTGTGTGTGTGTGTGTGTCTGCAGGAATTAAAGTGCATTGCTTTGGTGCGGAGAGCACCGGGTAGCCTGCCCCGGCCCCCTCGCCTGCTTTGAGGAGAGGATAGGTGCTCCCTGTGCCAGGATGTGAGTCTCCAGAATCATCCAAATGGCTTGGAGAGGGAAGGAGGGCCGCTATTGGTTCAAGAGCAACGCCGCCCCAGGGAGAGGAGTTCCTGGAGGGTAAGGCTGAGGCTGAGAGTTGGGAGCACCCAAATGGATGGCTCACAGTCGACAGAATGAGGTTGCACTTGGGGGAGAATCTCCTGGAGTCCCCAGAAACTCCCCTTGGGGGTGCTGCAAAATGCCCGGTCTCTTAGGTGAAATTGGGAGCAGCACCCTCCCAATTGCTGCCTCCACGTGCCCCCTGAAGAGGAAGTGAGGGCCTGGTGGGACCAACAAAGGGTGAAGCATTAAGGTGTTTTCAGATGAGGCCAAGGGATTTGAGGCCTCCAAATGTTTTCCTAATACTAGCCCACTTGCAAAATGTAGTCTCTGATCCCCACTCTACACAAAGACGTCTTGAAGCAGCCAGGCTGCCCTTGCAGCAGCGGTGAGGGCTGGAGAATCACTTCCCGGGGCACCGAGGCCTGGACACGGCCCAGGAACAGTTCCTGCCTCATCTCTCTGAGCCTCCAGTTGGCCTCTTCGCTGACCACATTCTTTTTGTCACGCTTTCTTCACTTGAATTCTCTCGCGGGAGATGTCGCAGGGTCCTGTTCCAATGATTCATCTGTTTGTATTTTGCATATCAGCAACACGTCTTTGGAGAAGGTACCCTGTGAACTAACGCTGTGTTAGGAGCCACCGGGGTGGCTGCAGTCCAGGTGGATGTGGAAATGTCACTCAGCCTTTCTCAAGTCCGGCCGGGCTTGGAGCAGATTGGCAGCAGGGTCGACGTCTCTCAAAGTCTCTGATGGGCCCAGAATTTTCCCAAACTGGTTGCCAAGACCCAAGGGGCAGGAGTTAGGCTGGAACCACGCAGAAACGCGCCCTGGGGAGCAGGTTTCTCCTTCCTGGGATGAATCCCCTTCCCACGCCCATGGCCCATGCGTTCCTGCGGACTCCCCGACCCTGAGTGAAACGGACTCACACTGGTGCTTATTGTCTCTGATCTCCATGCAGATGATCAGACAGTCGGGAACATCATATGGAATCATTTTCGTTCCAAAACAAAACATTAAATGTGCTACAGCTTCTGGAAGTGTGCAGAGGGGTCTTCACTGGAGGCATAGCAGAACCGTGGAAATTAGGCTAAGGGCTACTTCTGTTTTGAAACCGAAAGTCTTCTCTCATGAAAATTTATGGTAAATTTTCCAGCCTTGCAAATGAGTACTCTTAAAAACCCTTCCAGACAGACTAATAAAATAGAAGCTCATTCAAAAAAAAAAAAAAAAAAAAAAAAAGCTCTCTGCTTTCATGAAAAATGATCTACCATTAAGACTCCTGAGATTCTATGAAAAAGAGGCTAATAAATTCTGGGGGAAGACCTAGGTGTCAGAGATGTCAAAGATGAATAAAATGGACAGCTGAGCATGTGAGTAAAGCGAGAGCCTGCAGGAAGAAAGGGAGGGTGGGCACACCAGGCGGGCAGCACCGAGTCCTGATCAAGTGGAGAACTCAGAGTGAGCATGGAATTCACAGCCGCTGGGCACTCCCACCATGCCAGGGAAAAAGTGCTACTTAATCCATATTAACACAGCCTGAATGAGAACGGCAGCGTACTGTTTTAAGGTGAACAAAATCAACCTAAATACTCCTATCCTGTTTAATTACTAATGAACACGTCTTCTTTCTTCACTCGTGGAAAGGATAGGACAGACACAGTTTTTTTTTTTTTTAAATGGAGTCTCGCTCTGTTGCCCAGGCTGGGGTGCGGTGGTGGAATCTCAGCTCACTGCAACCTTCGCCTCCTGGGCTCAAGAGATTCTCCCGCATCAGGCTTCTGAGTACCTGGGATTATAGGTGCCCATCACCATGGCTGGCTAAGTTTTGTATTTTTAGTAGAGATGGGGTTTTGCCATGTTAGCCAGGCTGGTCTTGAACTCCTGACCTCAAGTGATCTGCGTGCTTAGACTTCCCAAAGTTTTAAGATTACAGACGGGAGACACCGTGCCCGGCTCAGACACAAAATATTTTTAAAGGTCCCTGTGCAAGAGAAATCACACGCACCCATAGTATATGAATTTCTAAGCACATAAAATATGTTTTCATAAATATGTATAATATACAGTAAATTATATGCACTACCTTATAACCATATACTCATGGGAAATATATCACATTTTGTCAAGATTCAAAACATATTAGTCATTAAGTGTTGCAATACAAGAAATAACAGTACAACAGATACCAAAGCAAAACAAATGCAAATAGTAATACTAGGGATAGATGAACAGTCACAATAAAAGTCACTGTGCCATATTTTTAAACAGTTTACTTTAATTTCACTTAAGAGAAGGAATTTCCCTTTGAAGTCTTGCCGACAAGAAATGATTTACAGATGAGAAACGGATATAAAGGAGTAATAATGAGGCCATTATGCCTGATGCTTTGGAGGCAAAGATGCTTATGCTCAACGTATTCTAGCAAGGTGGGGCCACAGCTGGTGCACGGGCTGACTGTGGATTGCAGGTTAATTATAGACAATCAATAAGTGTAGACGTGTTTTTGTCTGTACCATGTTGATGTCATATTTCAAATCGATGCTGGTGATATCAGTTGACATTCATGCCAGTCGTTGGTATTTAACTCTCCGCTTAAATTTCTTGGGACAAGGGAACCTCTCACTTTTGGCATCACCTCGTGTGCACAATTGTCAGATAAATCCTGGGGCCCAGGGATCTCTGCAGCTGTGTAGAAATGGGGTATTTTTATTGAATGCTCAACATACTTGCTTTTGTTATTGTTGAATCCAGCTTCACTTGAGTGGGATTACAAAAGTGTTATAAAATGCGGTGCCCTTCCTCCCAGCATCCCAATCATTATTGGATCCCTGATATCCCCCATGTCCTTACACCCCCTTGGTTCTCAGAAGTTCATGCCCCTGAGTGCTTCCTTACTGGTGTCCAGGATCAGGTCAGCCTGTGTCCTGTGCATGGTCCCACCACACTTCAGCCCACCTTGGCTCGGCCCTATACCTGGATGCCTCAAGACCCAGAGGAAGAAGCTCCTCACACTGAGGCCACTGGCCCCACGCATTCAAAGAGATGGGGCTTCGTTTCTTTTCAACCCACTTGCAAACACAGGTCAGACGTTTCCCTAATTCCACATGAAACCACTGTCCCCTGCTTTTGCCTCTAGAAAGGCATTTCTTGTCAATGTATTTTCCACCTAAAACTAGGAAAGGTGAGGAAACATGTACCAGATTCTGATGAAAGTTGTGGCTGTTTTGTGCTGTTAGACAAGTCACACAACGTCTCCGAGCTCACCCATGGACTGAGGAAAACGGGACCTCCCAGTGGAGTTTAATGCATGCATCATGGAACTGCTGGCTTGATGTTTAATAGAAGTTCAATACACACAATTTCCCTTTTCTTTTCCATTGCCATTAAAAAAATCATTGGTTTGCAGAGTGATTAAAGGAAAAGACTGACGTTAGCAAGTATGCAAGCCAGGGAGCTCCCTGCGCTCTCAGACTGTGCTGCGAGAGTGGGAGCAGCAGCAGCCACCTCAGTAACACCGGTCGCCCCTGCTAAAAAGGATCATGCAAAGATGTTGGGAACCAGAAATCCCACTCCAAGTGATGTACATGTGATGGTTTTAAAACATGTCATAGATCATTTGGCACTTCTCGTTCAAGAGGTGGAGATTAATTTCCATGCCCTTGAGTGTGAACCAGATTCATTGCCTCACTCCTAATACAAAGAATGCCACAGAAGCAGTGGGATATGCTGTGGTCTAAGTGTCTGTGTACCCCCAAATTCCTACATTGAAATCCTCACCCCCAAAGTGGTAGTATTAGGAGGTGAAACTTTTGGGAGGTGATTAGGTCATGAGGACAGGGCCCTCATGTGTGGGACTGATACTTTTCCAAAGGAGGCCCCAGAGAGCTCTCTGCCCCAACCACCATGTGAAGACACAGCGAGAAGATGCCGTCTACCAACAGGAAACACCAGATATTCCAGTGCTATGACTTAGGAATTCCCAGCCTCCAGAGTGGAGAGATAACCTTCTATTGTTTAAAAGCCACCTAGTCTATGATATTTGGATATGGATGTCCAAATAGACTAAGACATGGTGTCACTTCTGAGATCAATATAAGAAGACTGAGGCTTCCATCTTGAGTCTCTCTCTCTCTCTCTGATCACTCCCTCTTGAGGACATCACTTAGCATGTCTCCAGGGCCCTCCGGCAGCCTGTACAGAGGCCCACGTGGTGAGGACCTGGGACTGCCAACAGCCACATGCCTGAGCTGGGAAGGGATTCACCCTCAGTAGAGCCTTCAGATGAGATGCAGCCCTGCTGAAAACTGGAGGGTGACTGTCACCTCCTGAGAGACCTTGAGTCAGAAGCATTCCAGCCAAGACTTTCACAGATTCTTGACCCACAAACTATGGGGAAAAACATTGCAAACTATTAGCTGCAATGTTTTGGGATATTGGGTTTGTTTTGCAGCAATAGCCAACTAACACCACACCCTATAGAAATGTGTGCCCATGTACACCACAAAGCCTGTATGAGAACGTTCATGGTGGCCACATTTGGAATGTCCCAAACTGCAAGTTATCCATTGTTCATAAACCACAGAATGAATAAATAAGCTGTGGTGCATCCATTTATTCAATACCATAAGCTGGTAAAGATGAACAAACCACAACTATGTACGCCATTATGAATTAATCTCAAAATATAATATTGAGCAAGAGAAATCATAAATGAAAGGGTTTATCCCACTTTTTTAATTTATGTAAAGCTCAACAATACAGAAAATTTCCCTGGGCTATTAGAAGTTGAGAAAGAGGTTCCTTAACAACTTTAGACCTAAAGTGCCTAATTTGTAAGATAAGTAGATTAGATTTGCTCTATTCAGAAGCAGGGGCCAGCAAACCCTCCTGTGAAGGGCTGGAGGGTGATTTTAGTAGGTTGTTGGGGGCATGTGGTCTATGTCATGACTAATCAACTCTCATTGTAGCACAACAGAAGCTAATAATACATAAATGATTGGACCTACATTTCAGTAAAACTTTATTTACAAAATCAACCACAGATCAGATTTGACCTAAGGGCCACAGTTTGCAAAACCCTGGTCTAAAATATAACAATTGTAAAAATTGTGACTCTATTAGTGTGAGATACTATTTTAGACCTATACTAAAATAAAAATAAAATGATACTTGCAGCTTTATTTTAATACTTACTAGAATAAACTGGGGGGAGAGAGATTACATTTTCAAAACTATTAAGCACTCCAACTTGGGGTTCAGTCAATGACAAAGCAACCTGGCTCCCTAGTATCAAGGTTTCCAGGACCTTTAATTAGCCAAAATGTATTGTCTTTATTTCTTAGCAAAAGCTGTCTAGAAAGCATGCCATTCCTACATGTCCCAGCCCCTTTTCAAGTCCACTGTTTGGAGGGGATGCCAGGAGTCTGATCTGGCCTGGAAAAGGCCCTCTGGGCTTCTGGACCTTGTGTCTGAGTAGATAAGTCGGAGGTTATAGAATCACCCTCCACGAATGATGGATAACAGCAAACACTTTCACTCTTTCCACATTTGCTGAACCTAAATTTCATCTGGTGAAAATATGCATGAGTTGTACAGCCACACAGTTACCCTTGCATAAATAAACATCAGAAGTTTACCAGTACCAACTCCCGAACCGAGTCCAAAACACCCAATCTTCCATTAAAACCAGGAACAGGCCCTGAGCGTTCCCAGCATGAGATGAAAGAAACAATGCCATACTTGTCACCAATGCATTAGAATGTGGTTCACCCGAGGCCAATAAGAGTGGCTGCAGATAGCGGTGTGCACATGTGCAGAATCTGTCCAAAGAAGGGCTTGTAGTACCACACACTTGGTGGCAGAGGAGGGTACACAAGTCCACTTCCCCTTACACACTACAGGTTGTTGATGTTTATCCAAACAAATAACTCACAATTCAAAATTCCAGTGGCTAAAAATGAATGAAGCTGACTCTTCCATAACTTTATGATCTCAGTTTTAAGACACTCAGAATATGACATGTTTGGATTTGAAATGTAGTTTAGAATTCATGTCCAAAGAAAATGGCCATAAAAAAATTAAGACTCCTCAGGCACTTGGCAGGGGGCAAAGAAATAAGAATGGCTTTGGTCACTACCTGACCATATGCAAATGCAACTGTCCTTAGCTCTCTCCTCCAGGGAGGCATCTATACTTGGTAAAATGCCAGGATAAAGGTTAACTTAATTTTGATTTCATTATCACCGGGTGACTTCAAAAAAGACACAGTACAATGGAATACTGAGCCAAGTCATTTACTGCGTGCACAGAAAGACGTCTGTCATACCGTAGGCCAAGCAAGTGAACACAAAAGAAATTTCTAATCTCTTAAGTTAAGCCACAAGAATATTCAAAGCCAGAATATGCTATGTCTAGTTAATATACAGGAGAAGATTGCCAGCCAGAAACCAAACACCTCTCTTTCTAATGTTCCCAGCTGACTTTGAAGGGGAAACCACTCCTTAAGTAAGTAAATCAGTTATGGTGTTGGTTGGGGTAGGTGAGTGCGTAGGCAAATACAGAACACAGACAAAAATCTGGCATTCTCCTACATGTCCCCACATTGTATGGTCAGGTAGTCAGGATGGCAAGTGTAGTTTTGAAAATAAGCTTGATCCTGTGTTGTTCCGAATATCTGCCAATGGCCAAAAGTGTTTCAAAATTATCTTTAGGCTCTGAAAGCAAGTGACACTTTTATGTCAACAGGGGTTTAGATACTGATAGAACAATCAGGATTACTTTGTAATGGATGTTTGTGTAACTCCAAAGTGGATCTCTGTCTACACCATGAGGAAGTTGTAGTTACTCTCTGAATGCACCCACTCATGCCTCAGCCTGGCCCCTACGTACGATGGCTCCTCAGGCTAGGTCTTGCAGTCCACCTCCCCTAGAACACAGATGATGGATTCCAGTTCAGAGACACCTGCACAAGCTCAGCCAAATGTATTTTACTTCTCAAGAATTTGAAAAAAGGAACAGAGTCACCAGGTTATAGGAGGAAGGAAGTTGGAGCTGAGACAGCTAATGGTGGTACCCCAGGGAGAAGGGAGGGATGTGCCATGGCTTCTGCCATTCTGAAAGCTTCAGTCTTCACACCTTCATCCAGTATGCTTTCATTTAATTGCAATGAGAGGGGGCAGAATTGAGGGGATTTCTGTGAGGTAGCTAGTTTTGTGCAACACAAGGAGATTTAGGCAATCCTCTCTGCCAGCCTGGCCTCAACAGCCAACCCCAGGCTGTGTGACTCATTGTAGTCTCCAAAATACAAGAGTCTCCTCATACAATTATGTCCCCAAAGAGTTGGAACAGACCTTCTCTCCTACAACAAGGGAAATGTGGCAGGTGCACACCTCCTCCCACTTGCCCACCCCCTGCTGCTTGTGCACAAGGACCACACACATGAAGTTTTACCACAGGGTTCAAGCAATTTCTGAAAGAAATTCCAATAAGAAAGAAACAAAGCTTGATGTTCCCAGTCACTTAGCCTTTGTTAACAATGATACATCATTTACCGGCTGTGCCCACTGATTTTTACCTAACTCAACAGATCCAAGCCAGGAGTACCCTTCTCACAGAGATGTCCTCCTACCTCCAGGACCAGGCTGTGTCAGATGGAAACCCTGGGTTAGCCTGCTCCATGCACCCCACAGCCACCATCATGGCCTTCCTCCACCCTTCACTATGCTTTTGATCCTCAGGGGTAGAAATGGTGCCTTCTATCTCTGGGACTTACTTGCTGATTAGGTCGTGAGAGGTTCTCTATATTGTTGAATAGATCTTAGTGGGAATTAATTAATTAATTAAAAATTAATTAAATCTAGCCTTTAAAAACTCAGACTACTAAATGACAATGAGAACCACAGGCACCCTGACTAGCCAGCACCATAGGCACCCTGACCTGCAAGCACAGACAAAAGGGATGATGAAAGGAGGATTCCAACATGAGAGAATGTAGAGAAAGCATCCGGAGAGTGGCAATGGTGAATCCATGATGCCAGTGTTACCTGTGTGATGGTGCAACTCACCACCAAAGGCATTGCCTCCCCCATGGCCTTGGCCTAACTCTGGTTAAATTCATTTAAGTAAAATGGATACAGTCATCTGGGGTTAGGATACAAGCTGATGGGTAAAAAGTGAAGTGGGTAAAATTGTAAATTAATAAAATAAATTAATAATGAAAAAAAGGAAGGAAAGAGGAAGAGAAGAGGAAGAAAGAAAGAAAGAGAAAAGAAAGAAGGAAAGAAAGAAGAAAAAGAAAGAAAGAAAGAAAAAAGAAAGAAAGAAAATAAGAAATAGAAGAAGAGGAAGCAGGAGGAGGAGGAGAAGGAGAAGGAGAGAAGGAAGGAAGGAAGGAGAAAGAAAAAGAAGACAGAAAGAAAGAGAAAGTAAAAGAGAGAAAGAAAGAGAAAAAAAGAAAAGGAAAGAAAGAAAGAGAGAGAGAAAGAAAAAAAGAGAAAAGAAAAAGATAACAGAAGGTTGAGAAAAACACAATGGCCTTTTTGACCCACTGTTTAGCAAATGACCTTGGACCATATTGGAGAAAGCCATTGGAGGAGGAAGGTTGGGGTGGGTTTGGAGAGTACATCTCATCAGAAGCAGGGTCCCTTTTTGTTTCTTTAGGAACATCTTCTAGAAGCAGCGGAACTTCTTTTTGTAGGTCATTTCTAAGGAAACTGAGATTGTTACTCCTCTGCGAACTTATCAAAATTTCATGTTTCAATAGGCAGAATTTATATATCAAAAAAATGAAGCAGTAGTCCACAAAGATTAGTTACTGCTGCCAGCAGGCAATATCTAATAGCATTGGTTCCTCAAGAAAGATCAAATCAGACGGTATAAGTGGCACAGAGGTTTTCTGGGGATCTCTCAGTAAAAGTTGTACTTGGGGAACCAAACCTCCTGCATCTGAAAAGACCATATGGACGATATGTGTGCTCAAGGATTTCATGTACATATAGTACACATGTGGACATAATGTTTGTCAAGATGGTGAAGAGGACATTTGACTTTGTGCAAACCACCCAGTGTGTGGTAAGGCCATGTGTCACATTTGTTAAAAAAAACTGCTCAAGCATCATATATCGGTATTGCACATGTGAATTTGATGATGGCATCCAGTCCAGGAGAGAGGCCAGCAGCTGTCAATATAAATATTGAGAACCATGTTTAACTGAACAGTCGTTAACATAACAGACACAACCTCTACACCTGAGATAGTGCTTTGTTCCTGAATTTATGTCCGCAGTCTGTGGGAGGTGTTTTTCACGGGCAGCCCTGGACTGGCGCCCTATCCTTTGCTCCCGTCTGGTATCATGAGTAGCCTCTGAACCGGATCCACCATTAGTGGCAAAAGTACTAAGCAAAGTGCATTGGATAGACAGAGTGTCAATCTGAACTTAAGTTGGACCTGAGAGAAGCTTTCATGCTTTCATCTTGGCATTTGTGTTTGTAGAAAATGCACCTGTTGTGTGTATTTGCTACAGGAGAGATACAGTGGGGCTGACCTACAGGGTCCCAAGGCCAATTAAGGCCACTGCCTGAGCAATGGGAGGCATCTTTTCAACAGTCATTTGCATAATGTGTGACATAAGTCACCTCACTTTCCAAGGTATTAATGCATTCATAAATATTTAAATGCTACTCATTGTGGCCTTGTTAAGACATAGGAAATTTCAAACTCAGTATGCTTTATTGACATTTTAGCGTATTCATTCCCATAATGTAACCATTTCTTTAAAAATACACCATTTCCTTTTCCTTCTCCCCCTCTTCTTTCTCCTCCTCCTCTGTCTTCTTCATGATAGATGGTAGATGTTCTCCTTCCAAAGATGAGGACCCAGAGAATTGGATGTACTGTCTCAGAGACGAGCAGGGAAGTATCTCTTTGTGCAAGAGCAATGTGCCAGCCTCTATGGGAAGCAAGGAGAAGTCCATGGGGAGAAGACAAAAACACCCCGCCATCTCCCCATTTAACAAAGACAAAACGTTTGTCTAAGATGGGCAACATCAAAAGGCATCCGATAACAAATCAGGCTAATGATCTGATAGGAAAAGCCCTAAATCCGAAGTCACCATTGTGCTCTCCTCGCCCGTCCCCATCAGGCCCCTTACTTAAGTCATTTTGACCTCCAGCTGTTGAAGCTTTGCACGAGGTGCCTCAGAGAAAGGCATTTGTCATTCTATTTGTTCAAAGACTCTACAAAAAGCTTCTGTCCCTTGGTTTTTCCTTTTCCAGAAGAAGGAGGAGAAGTCAGAGGAGAAGGGGGAGGAAGAGGAGAAGGAGGAGGAGGAGGAGGAGGAGGAAGAAAAGGAAAGGAAGAAAAAGAAAAAAAAAGGCTAGGCAGAGTTAAATAGATTAATCACTTTTGCAGTGTAGACTGGCGAGAAGAAAGTTGGAATTTGGTCTTTATCCCACTTCTGAGTGACTGAGCTGGAGCCTTTCAAATGTATATTTCCCTTTAATGACTTAATCACCTAATTAGCTGACTGGCAGCAGCAGTGGGTAAATGCATGCTGGGCTCCCCTCTAATTCCACTTACCTTTAAGTGATTACTGGAGGATTCTAGTGAGAAGAGCAGCCCCTTGGACTTTAAGATTCCTGAGATAAAACCCAGGAGGAAGAAAAACCAAAATAAACCCTTTCAGCAGGAAATGTGAAGTGACTTTTGTTTTAAATCCCCTCTTTGAAACCTAATGCTGGCTGGGGGTCACGCGCATTCCCAGTCTCTGTCATGGGCTTTTCAGGTTTCCTCCCTACTGCATATTCGTTTGTATTTCTTTGATAGCTTGTTGTTATTTTTAAAGATTTTATCATTGCTTTCCTTAGCCTTTCCCAAATAAACCACTCCTTGCAAGTGTTACAAAAAGCACGATTTTGTGGGATAAGAAATGAGAATTAGCAAGCAGATCATTTCACCTGTGAACTCTTCCATGTGGGGGAGTAGGAGAGAAAAGAGGTTTCTTCTGAACTTAGGGGAACAACATAAGGTGAAGGCTCAAAGACCGTCTGCAAATAGGAAGCAGCCCACAGAATGAATGCCAAGGCCTCCCAGGATGTGTGGGAGGAGAAAGATTGGCTTGGCGAGCACACACCTCTCATGTCCCTGGGGTGTCTCCATGTCCCAGCAGGTCTCCAGCATAGACAGGCACTCACACTCACAAAATGCCTTCAAGCAAGTGTGGTGGATGAGCCCTGATTCCGTCTCACTCCCTCCTGACCACCATGGAGAGGCAGGCACCTAGAGAGGAAGCTGGTGCTAGGGCTGTGTTGGGGCTTAGCGCATGGCCATGGGATAGAGAAAGAGGGCAACACATAGATCCAGCTTCCTCCTCAACTTCCTGAGGTTGCGGGCATCACCCCAGTGAGTACCAATGAGTGTTTGGTCTATGGGAGAGTAAGGGCCGTTTTTTTGCTCACTTTCTTGGGATAAGCACAGTGTCTCAAGCTCTCCAGGCTATACTCTGCTGTTTCCATACCTTGCATTTCAAAGGAGCTTCCCTGAAGAAGAGTGGCCTCTGCCTCCTTCATAGAGTTGTTCCAAGAAAGTCCCAGCGTGGAGTGGAGAGAGTCCCTCACAGTCATGCTCTCCCCACAACACTCTCTTCGAGCTGTGAAGATGAGAAACACATCTATGGGGTGGGGGGGTGGGGGGGATTCAGGCTCAGGGGGGTGGTGCCCAGAATGAGTCTGAGCTCCAAATATCCTAAGAGTAAATTTGATGAAGACACTCAGCCCGGAAGAGGGGCTGACAAGTGTCTATAAATATGCGGAAAATGCTGAACTGGACAATAGTTAACATAAGAGAAGTGTTTCACATGTGAAAAAGAGATCTAGTTCTCTTTCTGCTTTGCAGGGTGTTGGGCAGATACTTTAATGACTCAAGGACCAAGACACTCAAGGAACAAGACTTACTGGTCAAGAAAGCCATTCCACCATGGACAAAGCCATTCCTAACAGGATCACCATGAAATGGTTAAACTAAGAATTTTCATTATCACTAAAAAATTCATTGACACCTTTACTCAAGTGAGCATTGAAAAGAAAGCCAAAATCATCAACTTTTAAGCAAAAAACTCAGATGGAACCCATCTGTAAAATAATAAAATAAAATAACTTCTGTTTTCTAAAAGGTCAATGATCAGCAATAATGCAAACACAGCTAAAGTGAACTTTTGGGACTGTATGAATGTATTCTAGTTGCACATATAAATATGTAATTTATAAAACAGAATATGAAATATTTGACTAAATTCTTTTTGATGCTTCAAATATCAGGCAAGGGAAGAACCCATCTTTTTTAAAAATTGCAAAATTATAGTGATTTTCACTCAATTTTAGCTAGAAAATTTTTAGCTTTGTAATAAATAGCTACAGAAGATTAGATGTTGACTATCTCATCTTTCAGAGAGAACTATGGGAATGACTTATTTTGTTAAACACACACACACACATGCATCACAACTCTTTATAGTTCTGAAATTAACTTAGATCCATGGGACAAGAGTGAAACCTCAGCGTTACCTGGCAAAACTCAGAGAATTTAGCCTCACCTCTAGCTGACAGGGCATTGCAGGTTTCATGTCCTCTCCAGCCTCCAAGTCCTTCCCTGACATCACCGCTGCCCTTGTCCCTGCTGATGAGTTTGCCTTGAACTAAAAGGAGCCTATGTGATACGATGTCACTCAAATTGCTTTCTTTACCCCTTAAAATATCTCCCATCAAGAATAGAAATGTCTCCTGGGTAGGAGAATTCCAAATAATTTGTGTAGATACTCTACCCTGGAGGGGTTGGATCCTAACTACCCACTTCATGGTGGACTACGCATAGTGATTTCCTTCCACAGAGTACAAACTGAATAGGGGTTAGAGTGAGAAGGAGTAGCTTTTTTTTTTTTTTTTTTTTTTTTGAAGCAGAGTCCTGCTGCGTCACCCAGGCTGGAGTGCAGTGGAGCAATCTCGGCTCACTGCAAGCTCTGCCTCTCGGGTTCACACCATTCTGCCTCAGCCTCCTGAGTAGCTGGGACTACAGGTGCCCGCCACCATGCCTGGCTAATTTTTTTGTATTTTTAGTAGAGACGGGATTTCTATTAAAGAGATCGAGCCAGGATAGTCTCGATCTCCTGACCTTGTGATCCACCCGCCTCGGCCTCCCAAAGTGCTGCGATTACAGCTGTGAGCCACCATGCCCGGCCAGAGAAGGAGTAGCTTTATAGTGGCAAGCACTACCTCAGCCAGATGATCAAGGTCAACATCAACAGTGGCGAGTCATGCTAATTGTATTCAGTCTTAATGTGATAAGATGAAACTAGCACTTCACTTCTGAGATCTTCCTCCCAGGAGCCCATAGCACCAGCCAAATCATGAGTAAAATATCAGACAAGTCCCAACTGAGAGACAACTTACGAAATACTTGACAAGGAGTCCTCAAAACAACCAAGGTCATCAAAAAACAATTCTGAGAAACTGGCATAGCCAAGACAAGCCTAAGGAGACAAGATGGTTAAATGTAATATGATATTCTGGATGGGACTCTGGAAAAGAGAAAGGACTTTGGGAAAAAAACTAAGGACGTCCAAATGAAGTGTGGACCTTGGATAGTAATAATACACCCATGCTGGGTCATTTAATTATAACAAATACACACAGCTCATGTCAGCCATACAGAAACCCAAGTGAGGGGCTTACTGAGGGTTTTTCCTTCTGCCAGCTCCCATGTTCACTTCTTGCACCAGTTATTGCTAACCAATGGAAATGCTGCAAAAATCTTTGTTTCTACCTGTCCCTACTTTCCCTTCTTTCTGTTCTATCCTGTAAGCCTCAAAACCTCAACAAAGATGACTCAAACACTTTTGCAGATTCCAACCTTAAAATTTAACCATCTGCTTGGCAACCAATACTCAGAAAACAAACCTATCCCTTCAACTCAAATATATCCCCAACACCACTCAATGGGCGGCCTTCCCACAATGCCTCTCCTGACTCTGTCCCTGGTCCTGCAAAGCTCAGAGGCCCAGCACCATCTTGGCCTCCCCTTCGTCCTCATCCATATGGGCGTCAGTGGAGCCGTGGAGACACCGCCGGCCTTCCTGCCTGGTCTGTGCCTTCCTCCCATCCCCCCACATCATTTCTCAGGCTCTCTCACTTATAGGACTGTAAGGTGCTAATTCAGCTCACTCTAGGCCATTTGGAATCCTACTGCCAAATCACTGCCCTAACACTGAGCTGTAGCATGGCTCCTTCCTGTTCCACAAACATGTCCATTCCTTTACATTTCCTACACCACTAAATGCCCACTCACAGACGATGGATGTGAAGACTAACTGGCCCGCAGCCATCATCCTTCTCCCCAGACCCTGCCTTCTCACCTCTCCACTGGGGTACAGTGGGACACTCACCATCTACACATGCATCCATCGTCTATCACGAGAGTTCCCTCCTCCCCTTCAGCTGGGAGAGCCCTGTGCTCCTCCAAGGCAGAGTGAAGCTTCTCGTGTTTCCAGAGACTGTGATCCCTCAGCCCTTAAGACTCCATTAACACACTGTGTGACTCTCAGGACCCTCAGTCCTCTTTTTGTAGAGCATCATGTTGTTCATGTTTTATCTTTCCTATTAATGGTCTTAAAATCAGGAGTCATATATATCTCATCTTCCTTGATCCACGAGGGCCTCTGGGCAGGTGTTTGATGCATCTGTACTCACATCTGTGTTAATGTGTATCCCGTCCAGCACAGGAGCTGCTTGCTTTCCATATCAGTATCTGACAGCAACAAGGTCACACAAATGCATCTCTGTGCATGCGTGTGTTTAAGTGTGTGCCTGTGTTTGTGTGTGTGCTGTGTTTGTGTGTGCATGTGTGTTTGCGTATGTGTCTGTGTGTTTTTGTGTGTGCATTTGTGTTTGTGTGTGTGCATGTGTGTTTGTGTGTGTGCATGTGTGTTTGTGTTTATGTGTTTGTGTGTTCCTGGGCATACTCCCTTGCAGCAATAAAAATGTCATCTTAGCAGATGAGTAAGTGATAGAAGATACTGTTTTCTTATAATCTGCTAATTATTTAGAAATTGAACACTGTCTGAATCTACGATGCAACAGAGGTTTTGAAACGGGGTCTTCATAGGTGGCTACACATGCTGTTGAGGACATCTTAACACCAGGCAAGGGCTAAGATGAGGACTCCTGGGGTTGCCATATAATTCAGACTGAGAGAGAAGTTGTCATCAATCAGCCTAATGGAACCACATGGCACCACTTGGAATTTATCTGCAGATGTGGGTATAGTGTCATCGCTTTTGTCTCTATGTGGAGCAATCACTGTGTCCCTTTGGTTTCCATTCACTTTGGGGAGAACATTTTCATTCCTGAGTTCTATATGATATCACGAATTGGTTGAAAAGAGTGTGCAGCTGTGCGTGCTTTAAGATGAAAATGTATCTGAACGTATTAAGGTAACATACGGTGGTTCTTGGGAAGTGACAGCATCGCAGATTTAAACGAAATCTCTGTATTGATAGCTAGAAGGAAATAGCTAAAAGTTCTTCTCATTTTCCGGAGACTTGGAGGAGGCTTGGATAGCCCAGGGAGGCTAAATGAAGTTTTTCTCTCTGTGAGGTGCTAGGGGTGACACCACCAAAACCTGCTGCCTTTGTTTCCTATTGAAGATCTTCGGAGCAGGAATGACCACACTTGTTTGGAGGGTCTAATATCCGATGTGAAACAAGAGGCACATCTATTGTGCTTGTCACCAGTGGCTCTATTAGACACATTCAATGCTTTTCCAGAGCTACATGGTGCGTGATGTAATGCCATTTTCTCCATGACCGCAGGAAAGGGAAATCAGGTAATTAAATGTGAGAAATCAGAGGCCGGGCTGGGGAGCGCTTTCTGCTCAGTGGGCTTTCCCGACGCAGTTGCTCAGCTGTGGCAGCCCTGGCGGACGGGGCGCACTGCACAAAGGCCGGACGCACCGCCGAGCACACAGGGTGCCGTGTCAGGATCCAGCAGGCCAGCCATGTCCTGCTCAAGTGTCACCGCTTCCCATCAACTTGAAAGCTCCGGCGGGTGGGGCCTCTGTCACGGGACATGCTTCCTGCTTGGGGCTCCATTGTCTGGGGGCAGTTGTAGTAGGCCGGGAGGCGGTGCTGGGCGCCCCAAAGTGTACAACAAAGAGGGCAGGAAGGAGGTGGGGGAGACAGAGGGAGGGCAAAGAAACGCTCCTTGAGCAAGTGAGTCATTTCAGATGAGTTCGCTCAGTGCTTTGGGGTAATCTTTTTAATGACGTTTTGCCTCTGTCAATAGTCTTTGGTATATCAGCTCTGTATTTCCAGATGAAAATAATCTGGAAACTGCTGAAAGTGTTAAAAGCACTGGCCCCGGGGATTTAGACCTTCAAACTTGAGGTATAAAAATAAATCATACACTGAACTTCAAGAATTCTGAAAAACTGGGGGAACTGGACCTGTCCAGAGAGGAACCCACAGGGAGGTCGAGAAGGCAGGTGTTGCCCAGAGACCAAAATGAATCTTCCGGTTTCAACAAACAGTTTATGAATGGTCCGTCACCTGTTTTGCTGGGCTGGGTTGGGTTTTAATATTAATAACTATGTTTGACATTTCAATTTAGTTCTTACAGCTTTTAATACATTTTTATACTGTACTTTTCTGCAGATAATTTACTTCCCAGTGTTTCTAATAAGAACTACGATGGGAAAGAATGTTCTCATTGATGTGTAAATTTTGTTAACACTATAATTTGCATAATCGTATTCCACCAATGCTGTTGTTTTTAAGTTGGTATTTTTAAATTGTAAAAGTGATCAACTATATCTCCTTAAAAAGGCCATTACATCAGAACAGACATCTTAGTCATTTTCATTTTCAAATCAATTGGCCTACATCAAAATAGTGAAAAATAAAGGGAGTCATAGGATATTGAATTGGTTAAGTCTGAAAATATTTGCATTTAAGGGATTACAGCAAAATTTTACGTGAATCTGGTTTCACCGTCATGGAATCACACTCTGCCTTACTCTCCTTAAAGAACTACTGAGTAAGGAAAGGTCTGTAATTATTTCGTGTGGAGCCACAGCCACTGTGGTGCTAGATTCCATTTTCCCAGCAACAACAGATTTAAAGAGGCTCCAGGCCTATTCTTTCCTCTGCTCTCAATGTGTTCTTAGATCTTTACATAACAGGTCCCTGGGGTGCATCCCTGGGGCCCTGGGCTAGCCTTGCCTTGGCATTCCTGTGCTCTGCACTTACCTAGGTACTTGATCACATCCTGTCCTGTGTCTATACGACTGCATCCCCTTCTAGCCAGTGTGATCCTTAAGGTTAGAGATAGAGATCTTCTGCCTCAGGGCCCAGCTCACCAAGTCTCCGCAATGTTTGTGGACAAAGGTGGTTACTGCTTTACCATTGCTCATGTGACTACAGAAGGATATCCTCTTTCTAAACCCTGAGAATAGACAGGAAGAGTCAACACAGGAGAGTTATTTGGG
This sequence comes from Pan paniscus, assembly GCF_029289425.2. Lineage (NCBI taxonomy): Eukaryota > Metazoa > Chordata > Mammalia > Primates > Hominidae > Pan > Pan paniscus. The sequence goes on along the minus strand of NC_073253.2, from coordinate 4,464,185 downwards.
GACTCCCAGTTTCGGAGGTCGCATTTTAAACCTGGACTGTCCCTCATACATTAACTTTTAATTTACTGCATTGGAGAAATTAAAGATAAGTTGTTTAGCATAATTCCTTCAAAGCCAGCTTTGTTTTCTTTTGCTGTAACATCTTACAGGGTGGAGGTTTCGAGTCTGTGGCTCTCCCAGGCAGGGTCAGTATGGCCCCAGAGTCTGGTTTCAGCTGCCTCTCTACCACCTGTCCACAGGCACACATCTTTGAGTGGAAATCCACTGTGGAATGTTTGAATTCAAAGCGACCAAGTAGTGACTATTTTTAAAAGACAAACAGACCTGCTTTCTGATATTGTTAATACAAGATGTCAGTTGGGAGCTCCATTTTAAGGGTTGAATACAATTACTTGTTCCTGTTTGACTTGACACATCACAGCTGGGAGCCGAATTTGGTGGAGAAAACCAAATTTCACATAGTCCTGCCTGACATGAAGTCAAAACAGTTTGTTTATGAAATCTGTTTGAAATGTGCAGTTCTTGTTTTCACTTGTTATACATCGGAAGCCGAGGTTCACACGGCTTAGCTCAGAAAACCAAATAACAGAGAAAGTGGAGCAGAAAGCAGATATTGTGAAACCTCCAAAGGAATTCTGAATATGTGTAATCTCCCAAACTCTTTTGCAAAACTGCCAGAAAATGATGTAATTTTATGCTCTTCCATGGAAACATGAAGCATTATGGGTTGCAAACCCATAGGTTTATATTTAGAATGGCGGCCAAATATGATATCTTTAATCATGCTGTAATTGTTTTCTTCCATTTTTATTAAAATGCTGTTTCGAATGTAGGAACGCTGTGAACAGCTGGCTGGATAAAGATTTATAAGAGAAGCAACCACTACATGCTATGTAGGACACTGCTTTTTTTCTTTTCTTTTCTTTTCTTTTTTTTTTTGAGGTGGGAGTGAATTTAGTTGTTCTCAATATAGAATAATAAAATCACAACTGTGCCTACGGTGATGAGAGGAAGACAGGACTTTTATTCTGCAGCTTAAGCCTTGAAATATTTCTTAAAAATAGGTTTTCTATCTCACTACCTATTTGGAAAGAGATTGAAGCTGAAAACCTTATGAAACCCACTGTAGTCTCAGAGCAGTTGAACTAGCACTTGGTGAAAATCAGCCTGGAAAAGATCCAATCACCTGCTGTGTAATAAAAGGGTATAGGACCATGAGGGCACTTCTGGCCTTGGCTGAAGATGCTTCCCACTCACACATCATTCTCCCCTGAACTTGTGTCCCATGCAGTCATGAGGACAGAAACAAAAGCATTGCTGGTAACGGCTGAAAGGAGTGCAGGCCACCTGCATGATGCAGGGGAACGTGGAGTCAACAGCAGGAATTAAAACCAAGGAGGGGGGTGGTGTTGGAACTTGTAAGTGAAGCCTTGTGTTTAGTGTCTGTGCCAATAACGCCGTGTTTTCTTACTTGGAACACAGCAAAACAAATGGGCAAAAGAACAAGAGACCAGATCTCCCTCGGTCTGAAGAAACATCATGAGAAACATGGAAATTGTAAAATGGTGGGCAGGTGTCTGTACTAAGAACAAAGGTAAACTTGTTCAGCGTATCCTGGACTGTGATTTTCCTTCGCAAGCTTGCCAACCCTCCCACATCTGCACGTGTCCAGCATGGTGTACTGGGATTAGCACAGCTAGACAAGTGCTCAGAGGGCTGTGAATGGGGTGCACATGGTAGGGAATATTGTTGGTTGGCAGTGCATGGGGAAAGCAGCAGTGATGGCAAACGGCTTGATTTATTCATCCAGGACAGTCATGCCTGTTTTATAGGCCTATTAAAGAAAGACAAAAACAAGAAGCTTAGATGTTGACTCAACTTATTTGGATGTAGGGAAAATGGAATACTTTAGGAATAATTCATGGTTATAAAATCCAAAATCAAATATCTGTTACTAATCTGCATGCTAAGAGATCTCTTAATAGCTAATGGCAATTTCGACATCTCATATATTCACTTTTTATTTTAATAACTTTATAGTTTTATAAGGAGGTCAGATATGGCCTGAACAAGCAATGCAATGTATGAATATAATAAATGATTGAGGGAAAATAAATACATGGGACCTAATAAGAATTTTTTATATTTTCAAAAAAATGTTCTGTGGATGACAATCTCCATCACTTGGAAGATCAAATTTAAACTTAAAATGCACATTTTTCAAGGTTCAACTTGATTGAGGATATTTGAAAGAAAACTTACTGAACATGCTCACTGATGGAATAAGAAAGAAAGAGTTCTATTTAAACAGCTAGCAAAATAAAACTTCTTATAGTCCCCTCCTCTGCAAGGTCTCTTCCCACACATTTCAAATATAACTTATTATTTCCAGTGGATACAAACAACCTAAAAATCAAATATTACTTAAAAAAGAAAAACATAACATCACAATGTTGAAGAATTTACAACGGGAGCAAGGCGTCAATGATGTAATGTACCTGAAAGTCACTGTCAAGGCTGAACATCAGAGGAAGACCATCCCACCTCCCACGTCCTTTACCTCTCATCCAGGCCGGCTGTGCTCTGGGAGTCATTTCTTCAATGCCTCTTTGATTGTCCCCTTTTCACTTTACCCATGTGGCCGCTGCTTCTGGTTGAAGCTTCAGTTCTGTTGCCTCTCCCTTAAAGTGACCACCCATCCACATTTTCACAGGACTGAGTGCTGTTTACAGGAAGACATTGAAGACGACTGTCATTAGGAGATTCCCAAGCAGACAGGGACAGCTGGGCACCCTGTGAGTCTGCCTCTGGTCTATCTTCCTTCCATCTGCCCTCTTCATTTTGGCCTTTATAGGGTGCCCTGTGCAAATCTGATTTCACCACCTTCTGCTGGATGGAGAAGCTCCAGGTGGACATCTGACATTAGATCAGGTGGGGCTGGAATGTGGCTGGGGCCCCGCGCTTGCTTCTGGGCAAGTTTTCCAATGTCCTGAGCCTCCAGAACAACTTTGTGTAGTGCAATCTTTGTGTTCTGTATGTCTATTCTAAAGATCACAGTGGCCTCTCACCACCCCCACCCAGACTGGAAACTCCCTCAGGGCACAGTGTAGGGGGTTTTTAGGTGTCTCATGCCTTAGATCCCTTCTGGACATAAAAGACACTCCACACTTGCTCAGGACTTTGATGTCCACACGATTCAGTTTGCACTGCCACGCAGGGATGCTCCAAAGTCCCCATAGGACTTGCGATGCCGTTGAGGGACAAGCTGGACCAACTGAGAGCTCCCAAAGGCCCTGCCCTGGAGCTATGAAATGCAAAGGTTTCCACCAAGAAAGACTTGCCAGGAAGCTAAGGGGCTTCTGCAACTTCCACTTGCACAACTCCTTTCCAGGCACTGGAAAGGTGACTCAGAAATGTCTACTTTAGCATAGACTTTTATGAAGTTAGGAAATGCAATCATTGTTGTCCTGTTTATCTTTACATATACCAGCCCACAATGTGTAAGCTTCAGGGCACTCAAAGCCTGGTCTCCTCACCAGTTAGGGTGGGGTTTGTTCTCACAGGAAATCCAGGAATTTTTTTTTTTTTTTTTTTTTTTTTGAGATGGGGTCTTGCTCTGTCGTCCAGGCCGGAGTGCAGTGGCGCAATCTCGGCTCACTGCAAGCTCCGCCTCCCGGGTTCACTCCATTCTCCTGCCTCAGCCTCCCGAGTAGCTGGGACTACAGGCGCCCGCCATCACGCCCGGCTTATTTTTTTGTATTTTTTAGTAGAGATGGGGTTTCACCGTGTTAGCCAGGATGGTCTCAATCTCCTGACCTCGTGATCTGCCCGCCTCGGCCTCCCAAGGTGCTGGGATTACAGGCGTGAGCCACCGCGCCCGGCCTAGGAATTTCTTATGATCAGTAGAATTTAAAAACTACTGCAGAAGCTACCCCTATGTGTACTTTTCCTAGGTGTGGGGGTGTGTGGAGTTTGTCCCTGTTCAGGTGCACAAGGTACAAAATGGTAAGGAGCCCTGGCCAGTCCCTGACCAAATTTTTCTTCCCTTGAATGATGAGCTGAGCTGAACAGTAAAGCTAAATAGCTTGGATTCTGTGTGTAAGGCCCACCTAATCTTCCTTTCCACTCTGAGTCTGGAAAACTGCATCACATTTTGGTCTTCTGCAGAGGCAGGACACCTGTCTCTCTTACTCCGAACAGAAACAGGCAACACCGTGCCGAATACACACACCAGAGCCCACCTCTCCACCTGGCAGCTGCCACAGACAACTGCCTCACATTACGGCTTCTCCCACTGATCAGCACTCTCACTGCTGTATCAGCTCCCTCTAGATGTTGAATTGGTTTTAAGTGTAGATATCAGTTCCAAAATTCAGACAAAGCCAAATCAAAACAATTTTGTGTGTGTGTGTGTGTGTGTGTGTGTGTGTGTGTGTGTGTGTAGCTTCCAAAAGAAAAGCCTCAGGCATATACAGTGATCATTTTACCCATCAGTGCTCAGAGAACATGCTGTGGTGAGCTTGTAAACCAGTTCTCCTGGGTGTGCAGGCTGCAGGGGTCTAAAGGACAGTGTCCGTCAATTTCTCTGGTGTAAACCCTCCTTTCATGGTTGATTTCAAGCTGCCAGTGGTTTAACAACAGTCTTGCGAATTCCCAAACATTTACCAATCAGCTCTCATCATCAAAAACTTGATCAGCTCTCAGCTGGGATGGTGTGGCGCCCTCCTGAATTTGCCACCCAAATATTAGTGGAGGGAAGCACTCTTCTTGTCTCTGTCCATCTCTTCTCCTTGTAGAGGACGACAAGCTGGCTTTTACACAGCCTTTCTTCAGCCGCAGGAGGGGTGACTGCTGTCTTGTATCTGTATTTTTCATGTTTACTCATTTACTATAAAAGATATTACAAAGGATACAGATGAACAGCCAGATGAAAGAGATGCACAGGGAAAGGTATGAGGAAGGGGGCACGGAACTTCCATGCCTTCTCTGGGCACAGCCTCCACCAGACACCTTCCTGTGTTCAGCAATCCAGAAGTTCCTTGAGCCCTGTCCTTGGGTTTTATGGAGGCTTCATTCCATAGGTATGGTTGATGATGACATTGGCCATTGATGTTTAACTCAGCTTTCCTCTCCTCTCCCAGGAGGTGGAGAGAGATGGGTTGAAACTTTCAACCCTCTAACATGCCTTGGTCTTTTTGGTGACTTGCCTACCCTGAAGCTCTCTAGGGGACTTTAGCCACCACTCACCTTGTTAGTATACAAAAGACGCTCTTATCACTGGAGGGATTCCAAGGGTTTCAGGAGCTGTGTGCCAGGAACCAGAGACAGAGACCAAATATATATTTCTTATTATATCACAATGTCACAATCACCCTCTACAATTTGGGTGCCTAAGTGACCATTGGACCATTTTCTGGCTTCATGACATCTTTTCACACTCTTGAGGTAGATTAAGCGAACAGTTTCAGTTCTCCGCCCCTTCCTTGCCATGACCTTTTGCATCTGTTTTCATCTGCAACTTCATTTCTAGCACTCTGACTACCTGTTTTCCATCTGCTCAGAGCCACTATGTCTCTTTTAGAATAAAGACTTGCACTGCAAATTTTTCACGCTTGCTGCCCATGCATGTAAATGGTTAAAATTATGTCTGGAGTCTACAATTTCTAAAATAAGGTTCAGAAAATATTGATAAGCTGGAGTCTTTTGAATTCTTCAAATTCAAATTTGTTAGCAATAAAATAATTCTAATTTAAAATTATGCACGGATGGCATTAGGATTCAGAAACTATGCGAGTCTTATGTGGGGAGAATGTTTAGGATGCTTCAACTGATAAGCTGTTCACTTTCATTAGAGTCTATGATGTATATTTAACTAAAAGAAGAAACGAGACCAGTCCTCTGGCTTGTTTGTATGTTTGTTTTTATAAGTAGAGCATGACAGGCTGCTTTCCTTTGGAACTGGTATCTACTTTGTGTCTAATATATTAATCTAACTTTAATAGTGAGTTTCAATTATCCATATGAATCTACAGCACACACACACACACACACACACATATATAATATGCATAAGAAAATAAGTTTCTCTCTCATTCCTCACTTGTATCATTCCATTTCTTCTCCTCCCCACTATGCTTCTGACTCATCACTGAAATCAATCCAGATAAACATCTTAAAATATTCGTCAGAGCCACTTGTCGCTGACCCAGAAGCTTGGAGAAGAATTAAAAAAAAAATGAAATTCTCTTTTGAAGGTTGTACTGCTGTTTTCCGGAAGAAAAATCATTCTTCAAAACTTCAGCAATGTCTTCGTGTTCGAAGACCCTCTGCGGGCTGCTGAGGCCCTGGGGAGACCGCACGTCTGCACGGCCACAGGCATCTACTGGCTCCACTTGGTTCATCGGCTAGATCCATCCTCAGCCGTCCTCGGGCTACTTTGGAATCACCGTTCACATGTTTTGAATTGGTTGCAAAGAACTTAATGGATAGTCAAAAACAATTCCTGGGCCCACATTGTCTTCACCATCAGGGCTAATTAGCCCACCTTGTGAGCTGGGCCTGGGAAGCCATTGCGGATGTATTGCCCACTTGTTTTTATATCACACATGTGAGAGATACCGCCCTTGATGTGGTAATGGGAAAAAAAGTGTGACGATCTTTGTATTTGACTTTTTAATTTTTTTTGAAGCGAATTCATGTGACTAAATGCTTGTGTCTGAAAACCCAGAACATGCAACTTCCCTCTCTTCCCACAGTGCCTCTTGCATCTGGTAGGGGAGAGCATGAGGAAAGAAGAGATGCTGCACTCATTTTCTTTCTATACCAAGTGCATGCTGCCCAGCAGACCCAGGGAGAGGAGCCAGGGCGAGCGTATGTGGCTTCTGACAGCAAGGAGCGGGACCACCCCCACCCCAGCATTGTTAGCTGGGAGCAAACAGCCCTCAAGGGCCTTCTAGGGAGAGCATTGTGTTTTATCCAGAAACACACACTCACAGTGAAACTCACTATCCCTTGTTGGGAAATGTGTTCTGCTGGTATGGAAGCTTCTTAAAGAAATAAGAAACACCATTTTATTCAAAAACGCAAATGGTCGTCATCATGTGACTTTTTTCTGGAAGAATGAGTATGCGCATTTGCATGTGGCCACATTTACCTTCTTATTTTGTAACTCAATTAATTTACAGATGTCGATAAAGTCAGATCTTGGAGTGCAGAATTGCCTCATCTGAGGGGGAGATCCCCGCCATGAAAGCAGGGAAGCCTGTCTGTCAGCTACACCGTGGTCAGGAAACACCTTCCTCTGTTTTCAGGCATCAGATTTGTCCATGCAGGTGTCTAAAGTGGAAGAGTTTACACAGGCTTTGCTGTGGAGTGAGGTCTCAGGGCCAGGAGCCCACTTAATTGTTAACTCGTTGCCTACACGCGGCATCTGTTGACACTGGTAACATAATTGCAGTGATAATCAGCTCACTGACTTAGTATCTAAGGAATAATCAGTCAGGACATCACATTTGTCTTGCTTTACTCGACAGCCCGTCTTCTACCCTGTAGACAATGTCAGTACAGACCATTGTTTCAGAGAAATGAAGCAGCATAAACCTTTCACCCTGTCCCTCCCTCCTCCCAGCCCCATCGTCCCTTTTCCTTCCAATGAGTAGGAAATAAATAAATAAATAAATAAAACCAGTTTGCTCCATCTGACTGTTACTGGACAAAGGTAATTTTCAATAGGGCTGTAGACAATGCGTCTGCAGAACCTGCATGCTCTCCAACTCAAGTAAGGCCTTCCATCTGCGCCCACTGACAGGTCCAACTCCCCCTATGATGAAAGCAAGGGCAGAAGCAGCAGAGGCTCAAGGTAAATTTTAGTTTTAAGAGGGATGGGGCTGAAACTGACAGTAGAGGAACTTTGTTGCTCTGGGTCAGCTGCCAGATGCCTTCTATTTTCCCTGAAGAACTCAGCTGCAGAAAAATATAATGAAAGCTCTCTTTGCAGGGGTGAAGGGTCATGTTTATGGCAGGCAGCCCCATTCATAGTTGAGCATCTTTCCTATGATAAACAAGAGTTGGACAAGAGAAAGCAAAGTTCAGTCAAATCGTGTAGAAAACATTATTTGGCATTTCTTATTTTTCTCTTCCCTCTCTGCAACTTCATCTGTGCTGATTTCTCATTCGTTGATGTGGACGTTCAATCCCCCCAACACCCAGGTGCCTCATGACCCATGGGGGTGACAGCTCCTGGACAAGCCCCAGGGGACATTGACACAGGGACCTGCCAACATCACCAGCCCACACACTTTAGTGCCTGGCATTCTCTCCTGGGCGTTTTGACCTGGTGGCTTCAAGAGTATGGAATCTCTTTTTATAAAGTATAAAATCTACTTTTTATAACAGTCATTAGTATGGAAATCAAGTTTATTTAATCAAACTCTGATTCAAACCAAGAGTTTGTCACTGTTTTCTTTTTTGTAATTCGTTCTTTGTCCCTGTCACAGAAACACACACAAACATACACACCCACAGAGAGAGAGAGAGAGAAATGAAGGTATAATATAAGCCCCTTATCCTTCAGATTATTAATTGTCCAAGTTGGCCATGTACTCACAACAAAAGAGAAACTGAAAGACACATTGCTATTTGTCTGTTTCCAACCCAGTTGCAGAGTGATGGAGGTGCTGCTTCACAGCTAATCAGAATTCTGAATCCTGCCAGCCTGACAGCTGGTCCCTTTCTGCTAATTTACAAACATGGGGAACTTTTTTTGGTGCCATTTTCTATTTGTTCCTATGAACAAGGAAACATTTTGGCAGCATTCAAATGTAAGCAGGAAACCATAGATACAGATGTAACTGTGGCTGTAGATATGGATGTAGCTGTAGCATGGTGTGTGTGTGTGCGTGTGTGTGTGCGTGCACGCGCATTGACGGAAGGATATTATTTAAAATGGCAATAGATGGCTTAAATCCCTATCACTGGTATGGCATGAACAGTGCCATAAACACTGTTACATGTCTGAAATGTTGTCATCACTTTCTTAAAGTAAAACTCTGAAGGTCCCCTTCACAAAGCAGAATGAAGCAGACCACCTGGGGCCTGGGAGTTGTGCCGGGGGTGGGGAAAGAGTGGAATGAGTGAGGCTCAGGCCCACACAGATCCCTGGAGACTGAGACCAAGACGAGCTCCTCTGACGCGGAAGCGCACCCCACCGTCCAGTCCTGGGATGTGTCCCGCCCTTCACGGTGGGAGGCAGTCCACCTCGTAAAGGGGCCAGTCAAGCCAGGTTACCCTACGTATTTTTGAACGTACAACCAAAGACACATGAAGCCTGGTTTCTCTACCGATAGGATGACTCTGCTCCTCTTAAAGGGAAAACAAACAGGGACAACAGATGAAGCTATATTATTATGTTATGTTATGTTATATTCTCAACACATCTCCTCTTCCATGTTGTTATCACCACAGAATACATTTGAAACATAAATTAAAGCTTGAGGGATTTTCAGAAGGCTTTGAGATTCCTAATGAACTTTGAGATTGACTTTGGGTGGGGGAGCGACTGAAATGAACGACTATTTTAAATTCCTGCAATATTTATCATCGCTTTGTAGATTAAGTGCATCTTCCCCATTCAGACTATTTTGCCCCGATGAAGTAGAAGCACTCAATGTGATATTTAATAACTTAAAGCAGAGTATCCATGAGATGCGTTACGTCCTCTCCTTTCAACGCTTTAAACATAGGAAAATTTGCATAAGACTTTCTGCAATCAGCATTTTTCTTTCAAAATGTGGCAACCAAATGCTGATCTTAAAAAAAGACAAAAGAGCAGATAATTTTTACTGATTTATCAGAGGTTTGCACAGTTTTCAGAGGAGGATGGCCTTAGCGATGCTGGGGGAAAGTGACACGTACCTCACAGAGCCAGGGAGCGCCACCCGCTGTGAGTCTTCAGAGAGACCAGTGAACCCATTGCCAAACAGGCGGCTTATTTCAAGACCTTCAGCACCTAAAAAATTCCTTAAAAAAAAAAAAAAAAAAAGACTGGGCCCGGCACGGTGGCTCACGCCTGTAATCCCAGCACCTTGGGAGGCGGAGATGGGCGGATCACGAGGTCAGGAGATCGAGACCATCCTGGCTAACACGGTGAAACCCCGTCTCTACTAAAAATACAAAAAATTAGCCGGGCATGGTGGCGGCCGCCTGTAGTCCCAGCTACTCGGGAGGCTGAGGCAGGAGAATGGCGTGAACCCGGGAGGCGGAGCTTGCAGTGAGCCGAGATCGCGCCGCTGCACTCCAGCCTGGGCGACAGAGCCTGACTCCATCTCAAAAAAAGAAAAAAAAAAAAAAAAAAAAAGACTGTATACTAGGCTTCACAAATACAGATACAAGATAAATATTAAGCAAAAACTAGGAACAATGGCAAAAAATAAGCTCCCAATTCTTTGCTTAATTGCTTGCCTTTGTGTAACATATCCTTTAGCCAAAGTGCTAAATGCATGTGAAATTATTCCGAAGGCAGTATTATGGACCAGGGATATTGGTAAGGTGTCTATTAAGAAAGTTGTTTTTTGGGAGGCTGAGGCAGGAGAATGGCGTGAACCCGGGAGGCGGAGCTTGCAGTGAGCCGAGATCGCGCCACTGCACTCCACCCTGGGCGACAGAGCGAGACTCCGTCTCAAAAAACGAAAAACAAAACAAAACAAAAAAGAAACTTGCTTTTATATACACACCACACATACATATTTTAAGAGTAATAAGATTAAAAGTCTTTTAGCTAAAAAAGCAATTACAATACGTTTAAAAAATGGAGAGGCAGTTACAATATAATTAGAACCATTAGTAGCATTGGATCACTACTGCTGTTATTATAGCAAAAGGAATTTTCTAAAGTCCTTAGGTTTCTAAATAAATGTTTTGATTGTAAGTTGGCAATTAATCTGGCCACTTGTTCTCATTTTCATTTTTATATTTTTGGCTTTTGTTTCTAGTCCAGTGGGTACCACTGTGGCTCCTGGAAGGGTAGGGGCAGGAGGAGAATGCATTCCTTTTTCCATGTTGTCATTAAATGATTAGACGTGTCACATGGGATCAAGGCAGCACAGGGTACAAAGAAGAGACCTTTCTGCATTTCACAATGCTGGAGGAGCAGGTTTAAACTGCAGTGAAGAACTGGCCCTTTGAGGTCTCTGGAAGGCTGGGGAGTGACTGCAGTGGGGGCTTAAACAGGCAGGAGGATTCTAGGGCAATGGCTCTGGGTTCCACCCACCACTGTAGCAGAAAGCAAAAGTCCTGCTCGCCCTTCCCCCTCCTTTCTCCTTTTTTTTTTTTAATTCTTTTTCTCCTTTCCCTTCTTTCTGTCATTTTCCTCCTCCTCTTTCTGTTTTTTCTCCCTCTTCTTTTATAATCAATTTTGTTATGGACATCTGCATATTATATATGTATATGTATATGTGTATATATATATCTGCAAAAGTTTTGTGCAAAAACTGAAGCACTTACACACACATAAGCACCTCTGAAACCACAACTCCAGAGCAACTTTAGAGAAAACTAGGACCCTTCAAGGCTGAAGATTAATCTGATTCTCTTTAGACACGGAGAACCTGTGACAATAGCCTCAATGAGCAGTTGAGTTACATAAGATTCTAAGGTTCTGACACTGGGTTACTGATTTCTTTAAAGCCATAAAAGAAGTCAGGAAGGAGGAGTTCTGGAGTCTCAGAGCATCACAAGCTCGCCATTCTTGTTGGAAATTACAGAGCAGAAATCACTGTTGGGAGCAGAAATCACAGGATGGAGGAAAATAGTTCTGGAATACAGCTACTGACATCTACAACCATTGCTAAAACATAGTTCCTTTATCCAGAACCATGTGAAGTACCTTCTGCACAGGAGTCTCTGATGACATTTGCTAAATAAATGATGCAACAGAGACAGTGCAGGATTCTCAAAGGAAATTTCAGCTTCTTCAAAACCTAAGAAAGAATAAAGGAAACAGGAAACTTCATGAGTTAGTTTGGACTACGGTAGATTCATTAGAGCCACCTTAGGTTGGAAGTGACTGAATTCAGGGAAGTCAGTGCAATTAGCTCCATATTATTGTCTGAATTTTTATTTCAGCATGTTTTGAAAACACTGATTAATGAGTTCAAAGACTGTGATTTGATAAATTGTGATTAAAATTGCAATTTAAAACTCAATATCATCAAAGGCATGGATTTTGTCAATATAAATATTTCTGAAGTATACAGTGTATTAACATTAAAGTCAGATGATCTGAGCCCAAATCCCTATTGGAACACTTACTAGATACATGGTCTTCATTCACTCACATCTGAGTCTCACTGTCATCTGTAAAATAGGGAAGAAGTAGGAATATCAGTTACTCCCAAGGATCACCATGTGTCACTCACTCTTCAGCAGCATTTGCTGACAGCTTCCTATTGATTACGTCCTGTGTCGCAGGCACTCTGATGGGCATGATGTGGTTTAGTGCCATGCACTAAAGTAAATTGCATGGAGCCAGGACGGGTGCAAACAAGCAGTGGCTTGTTAATGTTCTTTGAAGATTCAGTTCTTGCCTATCTTCATTTCTACTCACCTGTGAGAAACAAAACAACTTGGATAAAACATGGAAATGATACCACCTTCCTTTTAGCAGAATTTAACTTATCCGTCTTAGTTTTCAATGTCTCCTGGCTATGTTGTGATAGTCAACTGGATAACTGGTGTATCAGCCTCTATTATAGAGTTTAGACTGACATCGAATCTGAATGCAAACTGTTCTGAATAAAGTCAAATCACCTGTTAGATGCTGAGTGGAATTGTTGAACATCTGGTCAACCCCACGTGTAAAGATTAAAGACTTTTATGGGTAAGACCATACTAGAAATCATTACTCAATGTATGAACAAAGACTTTTTCAGGGCATTTAGACTGTAATGAGTTTGGTTATTTAATCACATTTATAAGTATAAATTTAAAAAAAACAACACACACACACAAAGAAAACTGCACCCTTGTTAGTCTAGATTTGTGACCAGTTTTGGGTGGGGCTATGGGCTACTGAGGCTTTGACGACTTGGATGAAGAGGAAAAAACAAGGATGCTGAAATCCATGAGAGAGTCATTCTTTTACCATCTTCACAAATAACACCAAAATCCAAGAAGATTGAATTAATTAAGTTCTTTTATTTGAATCAGCCAGCAATACGCAGTCTATTGCCATACAGGAGAACTTAATTTCAGGGTCTGTAGTTCAGGATAATGGGAGCAACCAGAATACACCCACTGACAATACGCTCGAACGAAAGGAGAAGTTAGAGCTGAGGACCTCATGGCTCACTGTACAAAATGCTGAGATCTTTGCTGCTGCAACTCTATAGACACACACTTGCCTCTGCAGGCTTGGCTAGAATGAAAGACCAATTAAACGTGCTCACAGAAGAAGTGGCTGTGGTTCAGAGCGCTCTACACTCATACCAAGTAGGGCAGATGACGCTGCAATCCAGGTCCTTCTCCTCACCCGCTGTGTGGTTCTGTGCAAGGATCCACCCTCCCTGAGCCTCAGTGGAGTCCCGGGAAAAATAGACATTGGTCACTGCCTAGGTCCAGGGTGTGTTGTACATGAAATTAAATCACTTACATCCCCACCACAGTGCCTAGCTGCCTGTTTATTTCCCTTCTTTTCCCTGTGTTCTGCAAGGCTTGGCCAGTCTGTTTTTCTACAGTTCTACCTTGACTATTCTCTTAAAGCAGCTTAATAATATTTTCTATCATTCAATGCCGGGAATTTTACTCAAAAGGAACCTTGAGGATTACTTTGGGTGGTTAGAGAGACTAATAAACTGCTTGGCAGGTGGTTGAATGCTGTGGTGAGCTAATGTCTCAAAAGTTTTTCAACGGGATGAAAATAATTCCCAGGAATATTCATAATGTTTAAAATAGGCACGGGCGATAATTGGGCCTATAGAAATTGTATCTGGCTCTCTGATTATACAATTTGATTACAAATTCTGACATCTCAATAATAAACAAGACTTAACATTATTAAAAGTATATATTTTTTCTTAAATATCTACAATTTCCTTCTCTTTTCACTTCTTGGCAATAAAATTTAGGTAATGAGAATGCTCTTGTAAAAAGGGCTGGCTGGGACTATTGGATAGTAAAAATTTTTTCAGACTCATTACAAAAATGAAAGGCATTTTGCTTTAACGTTTATTGAGGTCTTTATTTATTTTTTTAAATTTTTTGGGGAAGTACAGCAGACTCTTTAGGCAAACAAACAAAACAAAAGGACAATTTTCTATTAAAATATGTCTAAAACAATTGCACAAACAGGGCTCTGAGACCAGAGGTTTCCTTGTGTCCCTGTGCTGAGTGGTGTTTGGTTAAAGAGCTTTCACGGACGGCATCAGTGAGGTCTGGAGAAGGCCTTGAGCATTACTTAGAGCAGCCTCTCATTTTCTACACGAAGAAAGGGAGCCCACAGAAGGGAGCGGCCGAACCCCAAACTTTCAGCGAAGGAGATGGCAGAGAGGATAAGCTGGCGAAGACAGGATTCACCATTCAGCGTGTTTCTGGTGGATGTGCACGGCCACCTGCAGATCAGGGAGTCCGTTGTTTAAACCCACACTCAATGGCTGTCTTCTGGGCCAGGTGCCGTGCCATGGGCGACACAAATGGAAGGGTGCGCTTGCTGCCCCTTCTGCAAAACTGCCCTGTCTCCGACCTGTTTGTCTTGGTCTACATAGTCACTCCATCCCTGCGGCAGCTGGCAGCTGGGGTCTCCCTGTCTGGTCCCATCGCCTCCCCTGGTCCTCCGCAGGCTTGCGTCTGGAAGCGCTGCTCACATCCCTCCCCTCCCCGTGCTGCCCCCAGCGCGGCACCCGGGCTCCTCTGCTTCTTGCTCTGGGCTCGCTCCTCAGAAAGGCCCTGCACATGGTGGTGTCTGGATTAATTCGTGAAGTTGTCAAGTATTTAAGGAAATGCTGGTTCCTAGATGATGTTACAATAGAAGCCTTTTTCACATAAGGAAATATTGTCTTCACAGTATAAAAATGACTCCATTTAGAGTATAATTGGTTTTAGAGTATGAGTAGTGGATTATCAACACATCTAGGAGCACATGCAGAATTCACAGAATTAGACACTGGAGCTGCCAAGGAAACGTGTGTGTGTGTGTTTGTGTGTGTGTGTGTTTGTGTGTGTGTGTGTTTAACTGGCTTTCTTCATGTTTCCAGACATTTTATTCTTGGGTCCAGCCAGTGACGGATACCAAATGCCAGCTAATCCAGTTTTTTTTTTCTTAAGAAAGCACACTATTTGCTCAACTTTATTATGCAAATACTTTTCTTCCGAATTATAATGGGAAGATGCTCTTCCCCTTGTAATTCCAGCTCTCAGAATGTAATAAGCATGTACAGCTCTGTATTTAGAAATGAGATTAAAGACGAGTATGATCTACTAGCAAGAAGTGTGTGTGAAACTCCTTCTTCTTCCATCTTTTGTTGACACCCTTGTGGCCAGCGCTGCCTCCAGGGTGCACTGGGAGCCATGTTTCCCACCTGTGGGTGGGGGATGGCCCTTTGTTCCTGTGTCTCAGAGTCAGACTGGCTGGACTCAGCTACGTTCTCACTGACCCACTGAAAACAAGTATATATATATATATATATATATACACTAAGGGCTTGGATTTATTTTAATACTGTTTTTAATGGTAAGGACTTAATCACCATCTTTGGCCTGGCATTACATTTGATAACAATGAATCTCTTTCTACCTTAGAGGCTGTTTTTCTTGTGTGTTTTGTCTTGGTTTTTGTTTTTGCTGTCTTGGAAACCCCTGCAGAGGCCGGCTCCACAGTGTAGCGGAGTCCTGAGTGGGAGTGAACACAGAAGTCTGTGGGTGACTTGGGGACTTGCTTCTCATTTCCAGTGTAGACGCACATCACCTTAGTATCATGCAGACTTCCTGGATTGCAAATGTGGAGCTCTGGTTGATGGGAACAGAGTTTATGCTACATGTTCATGGTTTTCAAAGCTCATTCAATGAAGAAACATTTTCTTGGAGACAGAAGTAAATCAAAACTTCGACCTTGATTGGAAAATCACTTTAAAAACTGGAAACCTTCTTTGTCAGGATAATACCTTTTAAAATTGTTTCTTCCCAGGTTTCCATCCACCCCTGACAAAAACTCACAATACAACCTGCTGCTGACTCACAGGCAGCAAATAGGCAAATCCCTGGGATGAGAAGAGACCAAAAAGTTAAAAAATAAGGTTAAACAAAAATAAGTATCTTCAAATAGAGGCCCCAGATTTGGGGAAGAGCAAGCTCCTCCATCCAGCTCCCTGACTGTCCATGAGGGTTCCCCGGTGGGGGTCAGGGGATGAGGGGCAGTTCTGTCTGTCGCCCACATGTTCTGTGCACTGGGTCCTGATGGACAGCCCCACCTCCACCACCCTGGCCTCTCACCTGGTTCTTAGCCCAGTGAACAGTGCCAGCATTCCCCAGGCAGAGCAGCAGGAGTGCCTAAGGGGAGCAGTAGGGAGCATTTGCACAGAAAATTGACCAGCCTTGCTACTTCCACTTTCTCATCCCCGCTGACTGACCTGGGCCCAACCAAGCTGTGCTCCCATCGACCTGCCTGCAAGTTTCTGTTGCCTTCCTTTTGCCAGCAGGATGAAGTCGATTCTCATTTTTCAGTCCAATATCAAACAGATGTTTCACCTTCTTATCCGTCTCCCTGTCTCAGTACCTACAAACCTCACACCCTTTTGCAAATCCAGGGCCTGGAGTATCCCAGTTCTCCTCAGACAGTGTCACTGTGCTTCGATGAGGTCCTAGGGCATGCAGACACCTGGCCTGGGCCTTTGGCATGCAACCCTTGAAGCAGCAGCTCCCTTGTGGCTTCACGGACGGGTGGGCTGGTGCCCCTCTGCTCCCTGCAGATGGGCTGCCTTGGTCTCTTCTGCTCCTGGACAGACACTCTCTTCACAGTTAGAACATATGAGTTTGAACATCACTCTGTCCCTAATTCACAGCGTATTTTCTAAATGTTCCTTTCAAGCTTATATTTGTGGCCTTTAGGATTTGACTTGTTTGTTTTGTTTGTTTTCACTCAATTGCTTTTCTCAACCAATTTAATCACATTGAAGGTCCCTGTGCACCTAATCCCAGATTCTGTGTTTGTCTTCCAGGCTGAGACCTGCTTTTCCAAATGCCTGCTAGGCATCTTGACTGTGGGTCCTTGTATGGCCTTTCTAAATTCACAGTCTCCTTTCCTTCATGTCTTTCCTTTCTATATTCTTTATTTCTGATATAACCTATTAACCTTCCAGATACACGTGCTCAAAACCTTGTGGGCATCCTTGACTCCCCTTCCTCCTCCTCTCCCAAAGTCCCCCACATTGATCCAGCCCTGCATTGTTTCCGGCCTATCTCACGGCAACCCTGGGGCCTCCCTCCCTGGCCAAGGAAATCTCTTCCTAGTAACATTCCTGACTGAGGTCTCTCCTTGTTCTCCTCCATGCTGCACACATTTGGACAATTAATTTTCCCAACTTTCTGAAAATACATACATGACTGTGTCATATCAGATAGAACCAACATTGGCTGCCTGTTTCTTTCCTAAGAAACTGAGATATGTTGCTTCACTCAGCATCAAAAACCCAGGGACCACCATCTTTCCCACTGTACCTCCATTGCTCCAAATCATGGTTGGTGCCCAGGAGGCTGAGCTGCTCTGGGCTCTTCATCTTCCTCAACTTGCTGCTTCCAGAGTTCTACTCCCACAGTCGCTTCTACTTAACGGGGATGCAGTGTCAGCACTTGCATGGCTCACACTTTATGTGCAGGGACAGGGAAGATGGAGGAGACACCTGGAATGTGGGCAGTCACTGTTCTGGTTTATCCAACCACTGCTTGTCAGCCAGGTGCCAAACACTCTGCCTGTATGACCCCAAGTAATCCTTGCAACAGTCTTGCAAAGTAGGCATTCTTATTGTTAGTTTCCCAGTGAGAAAACCATGTTTTAGATAGATTGAATACCAAACACAAGGTCACAGAGCCATGAAAGTTACTCAGAGGGAGCCATGTGAAATGATTTGACTGTGTCCTCACCCAAATCTCATCTTGAATTCCCACGTGTTGTGGGAGGGACCCAGTGGGAGGTAATTGAATCATGGGGGCAAGTCTTTCCCACGCTGTTCTCGTGATAGTGAATAAGTCTCACAAGATCTGATGATCGTGAAAAGAGGAGTTCCCCTGAACAGGCTTTCTCATTTTAACCTGATGCCATCCATGTAAGACCTTACTTGCTCCTCGTTGCCTTCCTCCATGATTGTGAGGCTTCCCCAGCCATGTGGAACTGTAAGTCCAATTAAACTTCTTTCTTTTATAAATTGCCCAGTCTCGAGTATGTCTTTATCAGCAGCATGAAAATGGACAAATACACCATGGAAATCACTTAATAGGGAAGAATTTCTATCAAATCTGTGTAGAATGGAAGGATCCATGCAATTTGCAATGTGTGTTGAGATGATATTATTTGATTCTGGTAAAAGAAACTTTGTTATATATTCTTAGAGTAGAATTGATTGCCTAACTGAAAGTGAAAGAAGACATTGAAATAGGAGAGAGACTGAGTAAACTCTGAAGTGACGGGCAGACAACGTCTCGTATGCAACTCGCACATAGAGAAGACGGGTGCGTAACCTGGCTCTTCCACTTCTTTAGTCTCAGACCACTCCTTCTGAGGGGCCCACAGCAGGTGCATTTCCCTGGTCATCTAAGGTCAGCCTTTGTGTCCCAGTTTCTCATAAAAATCAGAGCTTACACTAACTCTTCATGCTCCTGACTGATCTTCAGCTTCTACAACGCTGACCACTCAGCATGTGGCAAGCATCTTTCCTGCCTAATCTCCATGCACACTGAATCTGCATGTCCCTCTGCTTCACTGATGGTTTCTTCTGGGTCTTAGTCCCCCTAACATCCCCCTCATTTCTTGTCCTCCTTGCCACCCCACACCTCATCCTCCCCCAGGACTCTGTACCTGTTGGAGACAGCAAGTTGCTACATCTGCTAGTACTGTTTCTAGAAGGCCCAGATGCACGTTTTCAAGTTTCTACTGGGTATTTTCAAGCAATGACACCAGAAATGCCAGACAACCTATCTACGCAGGAGCCTGCTCTGTCCCCTGTATTTAGGATCTGAGTATAAAAACAAACAACACATCCTCTTTGTCTCCCAATGTACACATTTCAGAGCCAAATCTCCAGCCAGACTGCATTTCTTATAACTGCTTATATAGCCTTCATTTTCCAAGACTCCGTGCTTAGAAGGTATGGACATCTCTGGCTGCTCTCCCCACCTCCAGCTCCTGCTCTGCCATGAAGAAACTGCCTGCCCTCAGCAAGCCTTTGCTCGTTCAACTCCCAGAGCCTCCTGCTCATTTCCTCCTGAGATGTATGTAGTTCACTTGAATTTTATGTTCACATGTGTGTCTCTAACACTACACTATGGATGTCTTGAAAAATGTTGCTTTATGTGTCTGTATATTTTGATTTACTCTATAATTCACTGTCTCGAATTTAAAAAATGCTCAATCCTGGTTGGATCACTTTTATTAATTGCATGAGTTGCAATGAATGCAGAATCAAATGAAATCAATGCAAATGCACTTTTTTTTATAAAGATAAATTTTCACCAGGCTTTTTTTTTATTTCTCGATTATATTTTAGAATCAGAACGTATATGTACAAATTTGTTAAAAAGGTATATTGCATAATGCTGAGGTTTGGGGTATGATTGAACCTGTCACCCAGGTAGTGATCACAGAACCAATAGGTAGTTTTCAGCCCTCCTCTCATCCTTGTTTGCCTGCCCTAGTAGTCCCCCATGTCTGTTGTTTCTATCTTTATGTTCATGTGTACCCAGTGTTTAGTTCCTACTTGTGAGAACATGACATATTCAGTTTTCTGTTTCTGCATTATTTTGCTTAGGATAATGGCTTCCAGCTGCATCCATATTGCTGCAAATGGCATGATTTCATTCTTTTTCATGGCTGCATTGTATTCCATGGTGTACATGTACCACAATTTGTTTATCCAATTCACCATTGTTGGGCACCTAGGTTGATTCCATATCTTTGCTGTTGTAAACAGTGCTACAATGAACATATCGGTGCATGTGTCTTTTTGGTAGAACAATTTATTTTCCTTTGGTATATATTTAGTAATGGATTGCTAAGTCAAAGATCTTAGATCTTTGAGAAATCTCCAACTGTTCTCCATAGTGGCTGGACTAATTTATATTTCTATCAACAGCGTGTAAGCACTCCTTTTTCTCTGTAACCTCACCAACATCTGTAATGTTTTGACTTTTTAACAAAAGCCATTCTGACTTGTGTGCGATGGTATCTCATTGTGGTTCTAATTTCCATTTTTCTGACAATTAATGATGACAATAATTTTTTTTCATATTTTTGTGAGCCATTTGTATGCCTTCTTCTGAGAAGTGTCTGTTTGGTATCTTGGCCCACCTTTTAATGGGGTGGTTTGGTTTTTTTGCTTGTTGATTTAAGTTTCTGATAGATTCCGGATATTGGAACTTTGCTGGATGCATAGTTTGCAAATATTTTCTCACATTCTGTAGGTTGTCTGTTCATTCCCTTGATAGTTTCTTTTGCTGTGCAGATGTCCTTTAGTTTAATTCATTCCCACTTGTCAATTTTAGTTTTTGTTGTAATTGCTTTTGAAGATTTAGCTATAAATTATTCACCAAGGCTAATATCAAAAGGCTATTTTCTAAATTTTCTTTGAAGATTTTTATACTTTGAAGTTTTCTATTTAACTCTTTAACCCATATTGAGTTATTTTTGCTGCATATGACTAGCCAGTTATTCCAGAACCATTTATTCAATAGCAATCAAAAAGAAAACCCCTGGACCAGATGGATTCACAGCCAAACTCTATCAGACATACAAAAAAGAACTGGTACAAGTTCTACTTAAACTATTCCAAAAATTTGAGGAGGAGGGATTCCTCTCTAACTCATTCTATGAAGCCATTATCATCCTGATAGAAAAATATGGCAGAGAGACAACAAAAATGAAAACTTTAGGCCAAAATCATTGATGAACATAGATGCAAAAATCCTCAAAAAAATACTAGCAAACCAAATCCAGCAGCATAGAAAAAAATAATTCACCATGATTAAGTCATCTTATCCCTGGAATACAAGGTTGGTTCAACGTATACAAGTCAATAATTGTGATTCACAACATAAACAGAATTAAAAATACAAACTACCTGATCATCTCAATAGATGCAGAAAAAGCTTTTGATAAAATCCAATATTCCTTCATGATAAAACTCTCAACAAACTAGGCATCAAAATAACATACCTCAAAATAATAAGAGTCATCTATGACAAATCTACAGCCAACATCACACTGAATGAAAAATAAAAAAGGTGAAAGCATTCCCCTTGGGAACTGGAACAAGACAAAGTTGTACACTCTCACCACTCATATTCAACATAGTTTTGGAAGTCTTAGCTAGAACAGTCAGGTAAGAGAAAGAAATAAAAGATATTCAAACAAGAAAAGAAGAATCAAGCTATCACTCTTTATTGATGATATGATTCTACACCTAGAAAACCTTAAAGATTCCACCAAAAGACTCCAGCCTTCTTAACAGACAATTTGATGAGTAGGGTGCTCATTAGAATACCATGTATATATGAGGAAGTAGAAGAAATTCAAGAAACTTAATAGGAAAATGTTAGAAACATCAGTAATAATTTCATAGATGGATATAAATAAAATAAATTTAAAAATTATGAATATCCTTAACTTCAAATTATTGGAAGAAATTATAACATTTCTCCCCAAAGAACCAAACCATATTGAAGACGGAACATTTTGCATTAATTTGTGTTTTTAAAATTATAATAGAGAAAAAGTAAAATAAAGCCTTTATGTGTAAAGTACCTTTGCAAAATGATAGTTTAATAATTTTGTATCTGTGGATAAGGTACTCAATGCTTGTCTACTTCTCAAGCTAGTCTGTTATAAGACAGATGACCTTCAAATTTCAAAAGGGTCAGTACAAGGGATAACTACAGCTCTTTATTTTATTTCAAAATGGAGAAATACACAAGTGGTATTACAATTTATGGTAATCACAAGAGAAGCTGAATTAAGCCTAACACAGGGTTAATTAATTTAAAAGTGTTGAATTGCATCAATGAATTATGCAATGTTGAGATAAAGTATCTATAGAACTTGGCTTCATCAGTTTCACTAGGAAGTTCAGGGATGAATGACACAGAAGAGTGAATCTACTGGTACAAGAATATGTGCATGGTTCAGAGAACCTATTTATCATAGAAGAGACTCATTCAACATATACAAGTTACACAGTTTTATATATTTCATTGCCACTGTTAAATTGCTACAAAATTTGAAAATACATTTGGAATAAAGGATAAGGAAATCACCTTTGTAAACAAAAAATAAACAGTGAACATATAATTTATACAAGGGTGTGGCTGCAGTCTCCTCTTTATACTGAGGAATTTTTGAGAGGGTAAAAGGAGAACCTTAGAGTCTTCCTCCTGCCAGGTAAGTGAGGACCAACCCCGTGACTACAGCAGAGGGCCCAGTGCTCGAAGGGATCACTACCTCTGCAATCACTTCTTCAGGAAGTATTTACTGAAGAGTGATTAAGCATCCAACATTAAATTAGGTACCACCGGTGGACAAAGAAAAAAATGCATCTCTATCCTAAGGCTCCTGGTGAGGAATGAATGAAGGAATCATAAAGAAATAACATCTTCAGAATTATCATGTGGAAAGCTTAAAATTGGGAATCAGACAAATTTGGAATCTCATCCAACTGGCATTGAACTGCAGTCCCTAAAACCTGCTTAGTGTTTTTCCCATGGCAGACATGAGGCACCTCCACCTCAGTGGTTCAAAGTGGCTTGGTGCTGTCAAGTAGCCACGGTGCCATCTGGGTCAGAGAAAACACCACCTGTGCGAGGTCCCAGGAAGGATGCGGTGGAGTTCTAGGGAGGCTCAGGCAGCCCAAGTGCAACTCCCGGGGCTCATTCTTAGCCAATATTTATGACCCTGGGGAAGGTAGAGTTGATCGCTGAGACTCAGTGTTTAGATCTGTAAAATGGGAAGAGAATCTCACATCTGACTTGTGTGGAAACAGAGACCAGGGCTCCAGCCCAGCATGTTTTACCTGCACTCAGAAATGTGAGATTCTTCCTATGCCCCATACTACTGAACACATTTTATAATGTGAGAAAGTAAAAAAAGTACTGAAGACCCAATAGTATGTCATACAATAAAATATGATATACGGGTTAATGGTACAACTGTACAGTCTGATTGCCAGAAGAAATAAGACCCAGTATTTGATCGATCAGTAGGTGACAAGTTTGCAATAATCTATTGTAAATTTCAAAATAGCTAGAGGAAAATAATTTGAATGTTTCTATCATAAAGACAGACAATTTTTAATGTATTTGTAATGGATATGAAATAGATATCTCAATTACACTTATTTGATCTTTGCAAATTGTGTGAATGTATTGTTATCACATGTACCTTGAAAATACGTGCATCTATTGTATATCAATAAAAACAAAATTAAAAGCATATATAATATGCAATATGCAACACATAATACAAACAGTTTGTTATAAATGGTTGAAGACTGGCTTATTTCATTCAACATAACGTCCTCAAGTTCATCATGCTATAGCATGTGCCAGAGTTCCTTCTGTTTTAAGGCTGGAAACACTAAACTGTGTGTATCTACCACATTTTGTTTATCCCTTTATCCATGGATGGTCACTGGGCCGCTTCACCATTTGACTTGTGAATAACGCCCCTGTGGACATGTATGTCAAAATAGCTGAGTCCTGATGAATTCGTTTTAATTTCACTTCATTTTATTTACTTTAAATGTAAGCAGTCACATGTGGCTAGTGACTGCTGTATTTGACAGTGCTCTCAAAGGTTTGGCTGGACATGGCTCTTTGAGCTCCTACTTTGGCAACTCCCATCTCAAAGAAGACAGTGAAGAAGGGAAGGGTAAGGATAGCCTAGCATCTTTATGCTGGTCTCTTCTCCCATTAATTTGGTAGATTACATTTTGAGCTGTACTGAAACACTGAGAAAAAATAAAAATTGTCATTGTGGGAGTATACAGTGTTGCCACTAGTGTAGGGAAATGCACTTTTGTTTTTAACTGTCATTCTAGCCAAATCCTCAGAAACCTTGGCTCTTGTGCCTGTCCTGTTTCTATTGAATGAAATGCCTGCAACTGCTCTACCATTAGGATCAATATCCCGGCCATTATGTTGGCAAAAGAGGCAGCAAATCACATTTACGTGGATTGTCAGACTCATTATTATAAGCAGATGGCAGCTCATGCACTACAATGCAGGCCGGAAAAGACTGACATTATTTCAAATTAAAATCTATAATGCTAATACACATCTCGGAGGCTTTGTGCAGGCTCGAGTGCATTAATCTTCTGAATGATTTGCTGATGTGCCTACTGCTCTAGCTGTTTTCACATGAGTGGATCTAAAAGGAGGGCTTTTAACTGAGAATGGTTAACATTTATTCATACAGATTGATAAAAGCTAACGTGCAATTTTCTTTACTAGTAGCTCCCTAATAGGAATTAATGGGACATTTTAAAGAGAAATTCCAAGTTCAGAAGAACCAGAAAGAAGTACTGCAAAAGAAGAGAAGCAATGTCATGGTCCTCTGCCTAGTACAACTTCATCAGATCTTTATATTTATTTAAAGCAGTGAGGCTGGTCTTTCTTCAGTCAGATGTGAATGGAAAGTGCTGGAAAGTGCTACTGTTAGAAGCAGAGCCGTGGTTTAAGAAGGTTTTTCATCAATGATTCTGGAATGTATGCTTTCAAATTGAAAAACGAAAGGTGAATAAAAGTATTTATAAAAAGATTGTTTACAGTCTTGTAACTTTTCTATGAAAAGCAATGTTTCATGCTTTCAAAGATCACATTTATTGAACAATATAAATTAGTTGTTTCCTTTTTTCTTAGAATGTGCTATGTAAATTTCAGTCATAAGGTATCTGAGCAGAGGAAATTTTAATGATTTTTTTTTGTATTATTGTTTGGATTTTCCAGTTGCTTCTTCAATGTGTTTTAGGATTTATAATACATTTAAAGTATATGTAGAAAGATCATGGTAAACAGAATGGTCAGGTAGAAAAACTTTTATATAGATATATAGATATGTATATTTATATATAGATATAGCTATAAATAGAGAGATATAGATGTATAAGGAGATGGCTTAGTTGGCATAAAACACCTTCAATTTTAATTCATTTATAAGTAAAAATATTTTTTTCCATTAGACTAAAAACTATATTTTAGACACAATGAGAAGTTTTTTTTTAGTACAGAAAAGGGTCCTGAAAAATGAAAATAGAAATCAGTGTAAGATATACTTCCTCAATTGGGATAGTAAGGAGATGGTGGAGTTATGGGCTTGAAGTGGCACTTGCTTTAAAAAGATTCCATTTTTGATTTTTTTTCTTACCAGACCGGTCAGAACCAAAGCTTCAATCCACTGGGAGAGTTTGTTCAGTGATGCTCATAAGATAAACTAGCTTGTCCACATTCCCATTAACAGGGTTAATTATACTTATACAGTCATTCAACAAGACCAAGTGAGATAATGTCTTGTTTACCCAATAATCCAAATTTTGGCAAGTCAGTTACCTACAGCACAGATACAAAACATCAAAGTAACATGGCCTTAGAGCTACAGGAGAACAGCTTTAACCAAGTTCCTTCATGTAGTTTTGCAAAAATAACAATTGTGAAATTTCACAAAATGAAGAACTTTAGGGATCATTTAACTAAACCCCCTAATTTTACAAATGAGAAAATTGAAGCCCTGAAATGCTACACATAGTACTGGGAAACATATACTGTAATGGTGTATTAGTCTGTTCTCATCTGCTAATAAAGACATATCTGAGACTGGGTAATTTATAAAAGAAAGAGGTTTAATTTGCTCACACTTTTGCAGGGCTAGGGAAACATCAGGAAACTTACAATCATGGTGAAGGGGAAGCAAACACGTCCTTCTTCACATGGCAGCAGCAAGGAGAAGGCAGAGCAAAAGGAGGAAAACCCCTTATAAATCATCAGATCTCCTGAGCAGTCACTCATTGTCAAGAGAACAGCATGGTGGTAACCACTCCCTTGATTCAATTACCTCCCACCAGGTCCCACCCACTACCTGTGGGGATTTTGGGAACTACACTTTAAGATGAAATTTAGGTGGGGACACAGCCAAACCACATCAAATGGTTTGGATTCATGAAACAGCTCCATTGGGCATCTCAAAAGCTTCTAAGGGCATCTCTATGCATCCCTGCAGGTATGGGAGCTTGGTGCTGAGATAAGAAAAGAACATGGCTATGAGATTTTGCAGAATGTGCTGAGCAGAATTCCAGCCCCAAGATTTCCTGTCCCTGGTGTTCATACTCTGTCTATTCCCTTCTCTTCCAGTGTAGGTAGGACTGTGAATATGACGGGATACCACTGCCATTGTCCTAGCTTCTTGGGGATGCTGTAACAAAGTACCTTAGACTGGCGTGGGGGAAGAGGGGTAGCTAAACAACAGAATTCTTTTCTCACAGTTTTGGAGGCCAGAAGTCTGAGGTTAAGGTGTCAGCAGGATTGATTCCTTCCAGGCTGAGGGGAAGAATCTGCCCCAGACCTCTCTCCCAGCTTCTGGTGGTTGTTGGCAAACTTTGGTGTTCTTTGGCTTATAGAAGCATGATCTTCAGCCCTGCCTTCCTCTTCCCATGGCATCCTCCCTGTGTGTGTGCCTCTGAGTTCACATTTCCCCTTTTATGAAAACACCAGCATATTTGTTTAGAGCCCACACAAATGACGCCATCTTAACCTAGCCGCCCCTGTAAAGGCCCTTTTACCAAATAAGGTCTCAACAACAAGTACTGGAAATTGAGGTTGAACATATCATTTTTGGGAAACACAGCTCAAAGCATCACACCCATGGTCAGGTTGCATTTTATGACAAAGGCAAAAAGATTCTACAGACATAATTAAAGTCTCAGATCTGTTGAATTTTGGTTTTCCAAAAGGTAAATTATCCTGGCAGGCCAACCTTCATCAGGTGAGCCCTTAGAAAGAAGGTCAGGAGGTGAGAGACTCCAAGCAGTAGAAATGCTCTCCTGTTGGCCTTAGAACAGACTACCATGTTGTGCAGAGGATGAGTGGCCAGGAAGGGTGCATGGCTTCTGCAAGCTGAGGGACTCAGTCCTACAGCTGCAAGGAAATTATTCTGCAATCACCAACACACTTGAAAGAAGACCCCACACCTCAGATGAGATAACAGCCCTGGCCAGCACCTGAGTTGCAGCCTTTCAGATCCTGGTAGAGGACCCAGCTAAGCTGTGTGCAGACACCTGAACACACAAATGAGATAATACATGTGTGCAGTTGTGAGCCATCCATGTGTGGTAATTTGTTATGCAACCATAGATCACACATACTGAGAACATCTGCTCTGAACTGCATTCTTGTGTCTCCCCTCCCCACTTTCATTGCTGAAGTTCTAACCCCCAATATGATAGTATTAAAAAGTGGGGCCTTTGGGAGGTGGCCAGATCATGAGGGTAGAGTCACTATGATGGGATTTGTGCCCTTGTAAAAAAGATGCCATAGACCTTGCTTCTCTTTCTCTGTTCTTTGCCATGTGAAGATACAGCAAGAAAATGGCCATCTGCAAACCAGAAAGCAGACCCTCTCAAGATGCTGGGTCTACTGGGGTCTGGTTCTTCAATTCCCAGCCTCCAGAATGGTGAGACATAAATGTTGTTGTTTAAGCCACTCAGTGTACGATGTTTTTGTTATAGCAGTCCAAGTTGACTAATACAGAAATTGGTACCAGGAATTGGGGTGCTATTGTAAAAGAAATACTTAAAAATGTGGAAGCTGCTTTAGAACTGGGTAATGGATAGAGGCTGGAACACTTGGAAAGTATATGCAAGAAAAGGCCCAGATTGCTGTGAAGGGGTTTTTAGATGTGACTCTGCTAAGGGCTCAGAGAGAGAAAAAAAAAAGTTATAGAGAAAGCTTCTGTGTTTCTGGAGAATGCATAAGGAATCATCAACACAATGTTGAGAGAAATGTAGATGCCAAAGGCCATTCTGATGAGGCCTCAGACAGAAATGAGGAAACTGAAGGAAAGGCCACCCTTAATATACAGTGACACAGAGCTCAACTAAATTGTGTTCATCTTCTAATGTTTTGTGGAAGGTAGAACTTGAGTGCAATGAAATTCAATATTTAGCTGAGGTGATTTCTAAGCAAAGTGTAGAAGGAGTGGCTTGATTCTTTCTGAATGTGGGAAGACAGAAAAGAACTGAAGATAGAATTGTTAAGCAAAAAGGAACCAGAACTTAAAGATTTGAAAAGTTCTCAGCCTGGTCATACTATAAAAAATGAGGAAGACAGCCAGCTCAGAAGAGGTCTTTAAGGGTGGGATGTAAAAACCTTGACAAGGACTTCAGTATTGGTGTGAACCATGGATATAATAGTCATCTTAACAGATGCCGGGAATAGAGATGGGATTATCCCAGCAGAAACATGGACAGCTGGGAGTGAGAAAACAGAAAACACTGTATGAAATGAAAGAAGGCTGAAAATGTGTGCTATCCCTCAAGATAAAGGAAGAAGGATCCCAGTGTTGAATTAGAGATCATCAGGGCCACTGCCTACGTTGTAACAGGGTAGACTCAGGCCCTTTTCTCCAACAGAAGATGTGGGATTGGGATCACCCAAGTCCTGGGGTCAGGGCAAAGGACTGAAAGGGCAACCATGCCTGGCAGAGCTCCAGCATGGACAAAGCCCAGAAAGAGAGCCAGAAGGCCTTGGGGTGGAGAGTACCCTGCTGAGCCTTGGGAGGGATGCTGCCACCCCACTGGGCTTAGGAAGCAGAAAATTGAGCCAAGGAGGGTTTTTCTTGAATATTAATATCTAAGGAAATTTGCCTTTCTAGGTTTTGGACTTGCTTGATACCTGCCACTCCTTCTTTTTCTCCCTTTTGAAATGGGAATGTATATCCCATGCCTGGTCCTTCATTACTTTATGAAAGGCCTCTGATTTCACAGGTTCACAGCTGAAGAAAAATTTTGCATTAGGAAGAAATTCCCAAGTCAAGTTTAGATGACATTCAGATGAGACTTTGGAGCTTAGACTTTGGTGTTAATGTTGAAATGAGTTCAGACTTTCGGGGCTATTGACATGGAAGAAATATATTTTGCATGTGAGAAGGACATGAGTTTTGGGGAAGGCCATGAGCAGAATGCTGTGAACTGAATTTCAACACTAAATGAAAAAGAAAATGATGTGTGTGAAAATTATTTGTGTTCTAAGGTATTGTGAGTTGTAGATTTGTCATTTGATTCCCACCTGTGCATAAAGTCTGTACATGATGTGTATTAAATAAACATCGTTAAAATAAAAGTCTTTCTATTAAAGGACATAGAAACAATCCAATTACTTGATATATTTGGACTATATAAACACATGAAACAGGGTCAGAATAGAAGACACTCTGTACTGCCCATGAGAAGCTTCCGTGCAATGCTCAACTGGGCCATTTTGCCCTGCAAAGTTAAGGCTTCGTCTTTAATCTTTTTCTACTCCATCTTCTCATCCGCTAAGGCTTCGTCTTTAATCTTTTTCTACTCCATTTTCTCATCAAACTAGATTATTTCTGACTTTATAGAGCCCCTAGCTTACTCCACAGACATGCATGGCACCTTTTTTTTTTTTTTTTTTTTTTTTTTGAGACAGAGTCTCACTCTCTTACCCAGGCCATAGTACAGTGGTCTGACCCCAACTCACTGCAACCTCCACCTCCAGGGTTCAAGTGATTCTCCTGCCTCAGCCTCCTGAGTAGCTGGGACTACAGGAGTGTGCCACCACGTGTGGCTAATTTTTGTATTTTTAGCAGAGACTGGGTTTTGCCATTGTTGGCCAGGGTGGTCTCAAACTCCTGACCTCAAATGATCCACCTGCCTTGGCCTTCCAAATTGCTGGAATAACAGGCGTGCACCACTGTGCCTGGCCATGCACCACTGTGCCCGGCCATGCACCACTGTGCCCGACCATGCATGGTACTTTTTCCAGGCCTGTATTTGTGTTTGAGCCACCGGAATCTTGCTAGTCCAGTTGTTTAGGCTGATGCTCAGGGGACTCTGTGGAGACTGTTAGAGCAGGAATGGGGATGGGATGGGCATTCCCAGACACAGAGAGAAAGACCTACATGAAACTCATGTTGATGATTCAGGTCTTCCAGGGCCTCGGGCCCATCATAACATGCTGTTATTGCTCTCATCTTGAGCTCTCTTCTGTGAAGTTTTGCCCCCATCTTTCCCTTGGAAGCGTTTTTGTTAAAGTCAAAAACGATCTTCACATTGTGAAATCCAATGGTCAAGTCTCAGATTTCATTTTCTCTGACCCATGAGCACCATTTAACATGGTTAGTCAATTGCTGCTCCTCAGAAGCTCTGAATTTATGAGGTCCTGAAACCCATCCTGCCCTGCTTTCCTTTCTAACTTACTGGCTCCTCCTTCTCAGGGGGAGAAACAACTTATTTTCTGTTTCCTTCTTATATGCCCAACCTCTTAAAGTCAGTGAGCCTCAGAACTCAATCTTTTAACCTTTCTCTGTCTACATCTTTCCCTGTTATATTATCCAGTCTCATGACTTCCAATATCATCTCTGCCCCAACAACTCCAAGTTTCTCTCCCTAGCCCCGTCTTTCTTCTGAGGCTTTTACTTCATGGAGCATTTTATGTGGATCAAGTCCTTTAATCCTGATGCAACTCTTAAGCTAGGTAATGTTATCACCTTATTTTGCAGATGAGAAAACTGAGGCACAGGGAATACAAAAGCTAAATTCGGAGTAAAATCCCGATGGCAGGATTGGTCTTCTTAACTGCTGTGCTAAGTCAACCCCAAATGGCCAGTGAATGTCTTAGGAGAGACAAAGACCCATGCTTTCAAATCCTTCACTAGTGGTTTTCCTCTTTTCTTACACTACCGTTCACACATTGATCTTGTTCATTCAACAAGTAATTATCAACCTCTTCACATAGGTTACATATGGGCTTGCATTTAAACTAAACTTTGTAGTGTAAGGATGATTCAGTATACTTTCTCATATGATTTTCCCAACAAATCTATAGGTAGCTGGGACAGGAATTTGTGTTACTATCTCCATTTTCCAGATAATATCTCAATATACTTAATACTCTTAGAGATTTCCTCCCACAAACTGGAAGTGCCCAAAGATCCCTTTCTAAGCCACCCTCTGTTTCCCTAAGGATGCCTCGTATCTCTCTCCAGTTCGCCATGATGGCCCACCCCACTATCTTGCTAACCTCATCAAAGACCCCTTAGTTCTCCCCTTGCTGTGCACACTCTACACGGTGCCCAAACGTGGAGGTCCACTTTTTGGACAGCCACCTTCAACCTTGTTGAGCACTTTTCCATCAGAGATGCTTCATCCACCTCTCACACAGCGGGGTGTCAGCTCTGTCTCAGCGTCCCAGGCAGACACCCAATCCCCAGCTTTCCCAGGAGTGCGCAGAGAAAGAAAAACAAACCCCACGTGACATCTGCAATTCACAGGCAGAGTCAGGTTAGAATTGAAGCCATCTGAGCACCCATTTACCCATGGGGGGTTTTCCCGGTCCCTTCTGCCTGCACAGCCCTTGAGCCACGCTGATGTCAGATGTTGCTCTGCTATGTAAGTCACTCCTTTCAGCCTTTTAACGTAGGTAGCCAAAATATTATTCCGTTTTTATTTTTAGAGCCAGAGCAGGCACAATCAATTTAATTTCAATGCTCTGATCATAAACCTCCATGTTAATATTGCCCCTTTAAATCAAGTGTTTATGAGACCTATAAGCACCACCTGGAAATTCTACCTTAAGGTCCTAAAGTCATTTAGCTACAAATTAGTGAACATTTTCTTGCCCGTACTTCCTTAGTATGGATTTGATTATTTCTAATTATCATAAATGCCTCTCTACATTCCAGACATGTACTGTTACAGTCCCTCCATCGGCCGAATGGTTTATGTTCACGTTCAGAATCAAGGAGTAGAGTTTCAAGTCACCCACGTGTTCCCAGCCCAGGGGTGAGGCATTTAACTACCTTAAAACCTCTTATTGTGCAGGAGAGAAAGACCACAAGCGTTTCCTCCTTTTTCCAGTTGTGAACGGTAAGATTCCGTCAGAAGTTGTCTTTTCTGTCTGGAGTGAAGTGCCAACCTCACATAATACAAAGTGAGACTTCTTTGTGATTATTTTGGAAGGTGGCTCTTTATATGCGCATATATTAGAAAATCGTATGAACTGTGTTTCCAAACGCAATTGTGTGTTCTTCCTACCTTAGGAGATCACGGGAGTTGATTCCTGCTGGACTCTGAGGATTCTGAGTGGCCCGAGGAGCCAGGTCCCGCACCAGTCACTGCTCCGGTGGCTGAAGCGGACAGGGCTGGCTGCGGCTTCAATCCCCAACAGGACTCCTGACGCTTCCCTACCTCCCCGGCTGTCCTGGTCTTCACTGCAGCTCATATTGCAGGCCGAGCACTTGCAGATACTGCTACTCAGTGCTGTCAAAAGGTGCAGACTGTGAAGTCTAGTTAGGCAGGAGCCGGCGGCAGGCCCACCCCTCTGACTCGGCCCTGACCTTTACGCCACGAAGGTCACTGCGTCCTTCCAGAGTGAAGAGAACCTGACAGAGGCAAGGCCCGGGCCACAGGCTTCCAGGCATGCTTTCCTCTCTGTATTTTCACAAACTAGAGACACTTTCCCTCTGCTCCTCATTTCCTTCAAAAATACTGACGTATTTCCTGGTTTAATTTGACAAACATTTCTGCTGGAATTGCTTGTTTTAGGTTCAGGAATACAAGGCCATTGAAAGGGGACGCACTTCCTGACCCCCGTCTCATTCCTTCCGGGCACCTCTCAGCGCATGTTGTCCAGGCAAACTTCAACACCAGTGATTTCAGGGATCAGCAATACAAGGATAGATTTCTCACTTTGCGTTTCTCTTCTTCATCTTAAAAATTCAGGTTAAATCATCTGACTATAATTAAATGAACATCATCCATAAAAAGAAACCAAAGGAGAATGAAACAAAGTCATTCAAAGGAGGTGGGCTCTGATGATTTGAACTTCCCATGTGGATTTCACTGCTTTCACTCTTAGTCTCTTAAGCTCAAAAGTGACGAACTAGGGAAAAAAATTATATTGTATAAATAATTGGAAACTAGGCTTTCAGTACATTATTTAATTTATAATAAATTAATTATAAATATGATTAATAATCATAAATTAATAAAAGAGTAAACTTTTATTTGATTCTTAATCATTAGTATGATTTTTAATATTAATATCAATCTGATTATTAATGACTTTTAAGTGGCTTGCTGTAGATCAAGAAAATTCAATATTATTTTCTAAGGATTTTAGCTGTAGATTTAATGGATCATCACTTTTCATTCAAAAACAAGCAAAAAACAAAAGCAGGACAGATGTTTGTGGGACTACACTAAACATTTTGGATACTTTAAGACAGGGGTGGGGCCCCAGCTGGCCCCAGGGCACCTAATTCTGGAGAGTCTTGGGTCCCGTGGCACAGCCGCAGTGGTCCTGCTCCCCAGAAGCACCGAGCCGCCAACAGACATGGCACAAAGAGCTCCAAGAATAGGCAGCAATGGTTTCTGAACACAGCACAGGAGCCTTTTGATAGGCAATGCAAATAGCACCTACACTTTTTCCCTAACTCCTGTCCCAAGACCCAAGCCTCTAGCCACTTTAGCAACTCACACATCTTTTCCTGCAGCCAACACACTTCTAAGAACAATTTTCATGCTGGCACAGGCTACATATGAGAAGGCCAGGCATTCCTCTCCCATTCCCACTTCTCATTGACTGCAGCCTCCCTAAGCACCAGGTCAGAGGCCAGAATTCCAGCTCCTCCTAGACCGTCCTCTATCTTCCCTTCAGCCTCTGAACTCACTGGTCAGCAGGTTTAGTTCCATCACTTCATGTCTCAGATATGTCACCTTTTCTCCACTGCCACAGAGAAGAGCTACCTCCAACCTGCTCCTTGACCTCTGAATTCTCCTCTTTACCATCCATCCTGTTGTGTCCCTAGAGCACTCTTTCTACAAAGAAAATCAACTCAAGTTCTCCACTTGCTGAAAACTAACTTTAAGCAAGTGTCCACCCACCTTCAGAATAAAATGCACCTTCTCTTCTGGGGAATCACAACAGCTGCTCCTTAGAATCACTTGGAAGGTCTGAGACTATTTTGATGCCTAGGCTACATCTGAGATCAATTAAACATGAATAACTGGGGGTGAGATCCAGGCATTGGAATTTTCTCCTACCCTGGTGATTCCAGAAGGCAGCAAGATCTTGCAAATGATCCTGCTTCCTCCACCTGGCAGATGCAGTGGCGAGATGAGCTTCGCTGCGGGGAAGTGCACCTCCCTTGGCCTGTGTGTCTTCCCTGGCTCTTCTCCTGTCTCAATTCAAGAGCACTAGAAAATCATTCATCTTACTGACTTGTTGATTGATTCACTTATTCACTTAAATTTTAAAGGATCTCAGATGCTTAAGATTGGATCATATGCAACTCATGTTTATGGCAAGCTATCATTGGCCTATACTGTCTTGATCCTATTAAGTAATTAATTATTTTTAATGATATACAGCTGCTGGGCACTGTGGCTCACACCTGTAATCCCAGCAGTTTCAGAGGATGAGGTGGCCAGATCACAAGGTCAGGAGTTCGAGACCAGCCTGGCCAACATGGTGAATCCCCGTCTCTACTAAAAATACAAATGTTAGCTGGGCATGGTGGTGGGCGCCTGTAATCCCAGCTACTTGGGAGGCCGAGGCAGGAGAATTGTTTGCACCCGGGAGGCAGAGGTTGCAGTGAGCCTATATCAGTCCACTGCACTCTATCCTGAGTGACAGGGTGAGACTCCATCTCAAAAAAAAAAAAAAAAAAATTTAGCAGAATGTGGTGACACACACCTGTAATCCCAGCTACTGGGGAGGCTGAGGCACAAGAATCACTTGAAGCTGGGAGGCAGAGGTTGCAGTGAGCTGAGATTGCACCACTGCACTCCAGCCTGGGTGAAAGAGTGAGACTCTGTCTCAAAAATAAAATAAAGTAAAATAAAATAAAATAATAAAACAAAATGATATACAGTCATCCCTCCCTATCTGCAGGTTCCACATCAGCAGATTCAACCAACCACAGATCAAAATATATTAAAAATAATAATTTGGCAACAAAAAGTTACAAATAAAAATACAGTACAGTATAGCAACTCTTTGTATAGCATTACATTGTACTAAGCATTACAAGTAATCTAGAGATAATTTAAAATATACAGGAGGATGTGTGTGGGTTATATGCAAATACTATGCCGCTTTATATTTTAAAAACTTGAGCATCTGGGGATTTTGTTATCCGTGGGGTGTGCTCCTATAGCCAATCTCCTACAGATACTGAAGGAGGGCTGTAACTAGTTCTCATGAACCCACCCTCAAAAAACAAGTGTGACCTTAATAATAACATGCATGTAACAACATGTTCCACTCCATCGCTTCCTTTTGTCTCCTCTCACCCCTAATAAAAATCATCTTTTATTCGGCGTTCTTTATTCTGTTGCTTTTCTTTACTTACGATTTTATTGCACCCATATGTATATCTAAAATTATATACATTTATAATTTTAGCCATTTAAATGATCAAAAATTAGTTGTTGAATGAGTCTTTATTGCTGTGTTAGTCAGGGATGAGAGAAAGAGGGATTTCAATGAATTGGCTCATGAGGTTGTGGGGGCTGGCAAGTTTAAAATCTGTGGGGCAGGTGAGCAGGCTAAAAAGTCAGAGAAAAGTTGATGTGGCAGTCTTGAGTCAATTTCATAGCGTGCAGCCTGGGAAGCCACGTGGGAATTCCATATTACAGTCTGCAGGAGAATCCTTTCTGCTTCACAATCTCAATCTTTGCTCTTAAGGCTGTCAACTGATTAGACAAGGCCCACTCATGTGATGAGGGGTAATCTGCTTTACTCAAAGTGTACTTATTTAAATGTTACACACTTCTAAAAAGTATCCTCATAGCAACATGTAGACTCATATTTGACCAAATGACTTAGGCACCATAACCTTGTTAATTAGGCACATAAAATGAACTGTCAAAGAATGTGTTGGGCTTTAGATTTACCCACCTTGTTGTACCACTGTGTTCATTGGTTTGTCTGCTGTCGCATATTTCATTAGGTGAATATACCCCAGGTTACTTGTTCACTCTCAAGTTGATGGGCATTCAAGGCAGGCTGTAGGTTTCTGCCACTGAAAAAGTGTTGGCACGAACATTACTGCACACTCCTCCCTTAGCAAGTGTTCCTTGTATATGCTCCTAGAGAGGGGGCATGTGACCATTCAACCCGAAGAAACTACGCCAAACTCCTTTCCAAAAAGTAGCCCTCATTGCCACAAATATTGGTTACATTCAAGAGCTTCTCTTCATCTACATCTTCTTGGAGGCTTCCAAAACACTTCTTGGAGGCTTTTTAATTTTTATCAATAATATGTTTAAGATGGTGTTTCATCAAAGTCTTGGTTTATACTTTTCTGTCACTAATAATGTTAAACTTTCTTTGAAGTGCTTAGTGTCCATTTGCTTTCTGCTTCTGTGAAATGTCTGTTTATATATTTTGTGCCTTTTAAATTGGATTGTTTGTGTTTTTCTTCTGAATTTGTAGGCTTTCGTTATATATTCTTAATTCCAAAATCTACTGGTTGTATATATTGTGAATAACTTCTTAAAGTTTGTAATTTTTTACACTGTACTTAAGGCATCTTTTGATATACAAAAGTTTTAAAATTTAAATATGGTCAAGTTTACTAACGTTTTCTTTCATAGTTAATATTTTTGTGTATTATTCAAGAAATATTTTGTGGCATCAAGTTCGAAAATATATTAACATTTATTTTCTACTGAGTTTTAGTTTCTATTTTTGTTACTTAAGTTATTAACCTGTTTGGAGATAATTTTTGTATATGGTATGATGTAGGTATTAAAATATACATATACATATACATGCTTTATAGAAAATTATTTTTTCAGCTTTATTTATTGAATCTTTGTCTCTTTTTTCCACTCATCTGTCAAGCCATCTGTGTCATACATCAAAGTTCTATGCTTGTACGGTTCTGTTTCGGAAATCTTTATTTTATTGTATTGAGAAATTTGTGCTTGTTGTGTTTGTTGAGAATGTCTCACTATGCCATACAAACAAGAGAAATAAATACATACACTAATAAGAACAACTAACAAGTATAGATGGGTTGTAAATAGTTACCTGTGTGATAGAGTTTTACTTAGATAGACTATAAACGTGTGTTGGAAATAAGTTAGAAAAAAGATGGGGATATTAAAAGTAATGCTAATAAAAATAAAGGATTAAAACAACCCAGTTAATATGAATAACTATAAAACATGGGTCTGTCACCTACAGAATTACAGCTATATTGCACATTCTTTGGTGACACCTATTTGGACTCTGTGCATCTTCTGCCCAGATACAAATATTGCTACTCGGCAGGAAAAAGTGAGTTGCAGCTGTGTCCAATACACTTGTTTCTGCATTTTCTCATGAAGCAAGTGTCTATGATTCGAGGCTGCTTGCCTATGCTGAGAATCCTTTCTCATCTTCAGCCTGGTTCTTATAACCACACTGTTACACTGTCACTGGGAAGGACTAATGTCAGGAACAGAAGGAGATCTTGTGTAACAGTGCATCTAGATTTTCACATGTGGTCCTCCCATTCTGCCTTCTGCTTGCAAACCACTCTAGGTGCTTAAATTTCCAATATATATTGGAATTTATGTATTACTCTTATGTATTGCTCAATATTTGTAAGTTCTTCAAAAACTATTTGATTCTTATTTGTTTTGTGAGTCTCTATGGCTCCATGGAAAATCAAATGCTTGCCTGGTAGTGTACCAGGATGTTGCAACTGCATCAGAGTAATTTCTTACCTTGATACAATGTCTACCTCTGCACTAGCACCACACAGTTTTAAGCATTGTAGTTTTGTAATGATAACGGCTTAATGTTTAGTAAGCTAACCTCACTCCAGAGTCTTCTTCAGATATTCATGGTCATGTACTCTTTCAAGTACATTTAAAAAATCATCTAGATTAATTCTCCTTATTGATAAATGTAGTACAACTCTATGTATTTCTGTATTGTTGAACATCTCTTCACAAAGTTTTGTATTTTCTTCTGTATACTTATTTGGGCATTTTAAGACTTTGATACTATTTAATGATGTGTTTCTTTTAGTTAAAATTTCTAATCATTTGCCACTGGGACACAGAAATTAGATTACTTTTGTATATTAAGCTTACATCTAGCAATCTTAGTAATGTCTACTGTTGTTTCCCATAATTTTTCTGGATATTAAAAAAAATTTCAAAATATAAACAGTTATTATTTTAAAATAATAAAAGTTTTCTACATTCTAGTGAGTATTTCATTCTTATATTTTCTTTTGTTTTTGTCATATTTTACTGGTGAGGACCTTTCATACAAATTTGAGTGTAAGTAGTGATATTGAGTATAAATTATTCTAATTTTAAAGTAAATGCTGTTAATGTTCCCCAATTTTTGTTAACTTTCTCTGTATTTTAATAGATATATTATTTCAGATAACATAAGTTTGCTTTATTTCCTAAATTATTGAGTGTTGTTGTTATCTTAACATAAATGTGTATTGCTTATGCTATTTCTGTAACTATTGAGATGTTCATATAATTTCCTCTTTCATTCCATCAGTTATAACTTATTTTACAAATTGCAATTATTTATTATTATATTAAGCAATCCTTACGTCTTAGAATAAATCTTTCTTTTTTCCTTCCTTCCTTCCTTCCCTGCCTTCCTTCCTTCCTTCCTTCTTTTCTTTCTTTTCTTTTTCTTTCTTCTTTAAAAAATCTGGGCAGGTAAAGAAATGCTTGTCAACCACAATATTTAATTATTTTTATTACATGCATATAGTATATTTTTCACTTTACTTTAAATTAACTCACATTTTCTTATTATTCTATTCTTTTCATAATGGAGCCCCCAAGAGATAGAACTTACACCAGATTATGCTTTATGATGCCCTAGGTAAATTCAAACTCTGTTAATCTCTATTTTACCCATAGAGTTATGATTGTTTCTGCACTGGGATTTTGCGATGATTGTGAGATAGTGTAGCCAGGCAGGTTTAATATATAATGCATGTTATGTTATTACAACATACAGATAGAAAAACAACTATTTATTTTATTGCAGAAGTCATTTTAGCCACTAATTTTTTTTATTTGTGAATCTAGGGAACCTAGATGGTTTTGTGTTGTATAATAATTTAACTCTGAATTTCTTGATTTACTATAAGGAATATGGCAGCAACTTCATAATATTATCAAATATTTAGGTATTTTAAGAAATTTATCAAAAATACTTTATTATTTAGAAGTTTGACTTAAAATACTACCTATATGTTCACAAGTAGCTGAGAAATTTTCCTTAAAAATAACAAAATATTGGCCGGGCAAGGTGGTTCATGCCTGTAATCCCAGCACTTCAGGAGGCCGAGGAGGGCAGATCACCTGAGGTCAAGGGTTAGAGATCAGCCTGCCCAACATGGTGAAACTCCATCTCTACTAAGAATACAAAAATTAGCTGGACGCAGTGATGAAGGCCTGTAATCCCAGCTACTCAGGAGGCTGAGGCTGGAGAATAGCTTGAACCTGGAAGGCGGAGGTTGCAGTGAGCCGAGATTGCGCCACTGCACTCCAGACTGGGCGACAGAGACAGACTCCGTCTTAAAAAAAAAAAAAAAGAGTTTTCTATGCCTAAAATTGTCCTTAAAAAATATTCTTTCCAGAATAGTATTGTGACATTATCTCTTAATAGTAAACTAATTGCAGAGTTGTCCAATATCTCTAGATTTTCTTTACATATAATTACAGTGATACGGGATTTTTCCTCTTAATTATACAAATGTCAATGTTGTTACAGTTGTTACATGTGATGAAGAAAGTTATTTCTTAAATCCCTGATTTCCCCCCATCTCTCACATGTGTTTGCCCAATCAGCCTAACT
Source organism: Pan paniscus (assembly GCF_029289425.2). Taxonomy (NCBI): domain Eukaryota; kingdom Metazoa; phylum Chordata; class Mammalia; order Primates; family Hominidae; genus Pan; species Pan paniscus. The sequence continues at coordinate 4,423,871 of NC_073253.2, read as the reverse complement.
CTAAATAAGATTTGTGAAGTGGGGAACAGCCAGTGATGTGCTGGGGGGTGTTTTACAGGCTGCTTTCTGGAAACAAGAAAACAAAACCAATTCTTAGTGTTTGCTAATTTATCTGGCATATGTAGTCCTACCATGACCGTGCCCAAGCCACCAATGTGCCAACACTAGCAAGGAGTTGGAAAGATGTGTACAGTAATTTTTTAGAAGATGATTGGATCCAGATCCAGGAGATTTTTTTTTTCTCAAGAAAAGGAAAAGGAAACTATAATTGCTTCCTTGTCTCAATAGCTTGCCCATGCTCTTGAGTGAGAAGACAAGCTCTGGACATTTTTGTATATCTTGTAGCATGTTTCATTACACAAAATTCTGCAACAAGTTATTTCTACCCAATACTTGTTCACCAGTACCTAAAGTGGTTGCCAAATACATTTAAGCTCTCTAAATTAAATCAGTGCAGCTCTATCCTCTCACTGTGCTTCAAGATGTATGTGCATCTGTTTTTAAAATTTTATTCTAAGCATGACACTATGAAGTCTTCTTGCAGTCACTGGAGCATGCATGGCTGACTTGAGAAATCACACTTTAGAAAGCAAAGTTACTCGGAATCACTGCATCAGTATCCATCAGAAGGGAAAGTTTAGGGTCTAACGGTGGCTCCCAGGGCAACTTCCTACACAGGCATGGGCCAGTAACACATTGTTTAGAAGAAAGAGTGTAATCCTCTATTTTGTGCTTTGAGGGTCTAAAATTAGAGTTGCTTGAGAACCCTAAGGCACGAATTTCTATGGTGCAAAGAAAATGGCTGTCCGAGGTCCTGGAGTGGACGGTTTTGGGATTCCATCTTTTCTCAAGGCTCTTGGGCTGCCTGTGGGTGGGTGGGTGGAAATTAATGAACTTAGGGCTAAGACACAGCCGCCAGAGCCCAAGCATGGGCCAATTGTGTGTCTACTTTAACCAAGAGGGAGAAGTATTGATCCTGTTCGATCAGTAACCATGACAATGTACATGGGCCTTGCATCCCAGAGCTCTCAGAATGGCTGTGTGCTAGGTTGCTCAGAACCCACTTTAAAGAGAAACATAAGAAGGCATAAAGAGTAAAAATCACAAATGAGTTAATGGCACCTCAGTGCTCTCTCTCTGGGTGTGAGTACCTGATTCTTTTTGATTTTTGCCTAAACCCCCAGAGCTCTTAGAAATTTGGGATGACAGAAAGTCAGAAGAGAGAGGTACTGGACCCACTGTAAAAACGTAGAGGGAACCCCAGCAATTAATGAGAAAGAATGGAACCCTTATGAGATTTTATGAAGCAGTTCATGATAATTACACATGACAATTTTGTAGTGCTTAAAATGGGCAAATACTACTAAACATGGCTTAATGAACAAGAACGTGTTACATAGACTGTGACTTTCCTAGACTTATGCTGTAGAATAATGTATTTTTCTATCCACAATTAATGCTGAAAAATCCATGACACTCAAGCTCCAATGGTGACCAACGCTGCAAATAAGCTGCAAGGCAGAGCTGGCAACAGACAGGTATTCCGCATGAAGGCCTTTGAGTTTCCTCTTCCCGGACTTTGAGTTTGGTTGGTGCATGGATGGAAAGCCTTCTCCTCATTAGGATTGTTTGTAACAGAACATTCATCCAATGCTGCCTAAGAATAGACCCAAACGATGATATAAAAGATGGCTGTAGCTCTGATTAATCAATTAATTAAAAATGATTCAGAAAGCACAAAGGGAGAATTAAATTAAGAGTGTGAAGGAGTGATAGACCCAGAGCATTAATTATATTGTCATTGAGCTTTTCAAAGAGCAGAATTTTAGAATAGACTTTGTTTGGAGCATAGAGTTATCTTATGCAGAATGCTTTTGCTTAATAAAAATCATTTTTTAATTGATTTATTTAATTTATTGTCTCCTTACATGCTCCTCCTCTTTAAAAAAGATTAAAAGTCAATATTTACCCCCCAAAACAGCCTTATCCATTTTCTTTCCCATATTATCCCGACCACATGAAGGCCAACATTAAGTCAGGCCGTGGCTCACTGTCACCTTCAGCAGAGTCAGATCTAGACAAAAGAGCTAACAGGAAGAAAAGCAGAGAAACAGACTGTCCAAGTGGACTGTGACCAGACAATTGTGACAACAAACAGTCCAGATTTTCACCTTTAATTTCTGTCTCTGTAGGCATGCATATGTCACACCTCTTTGGTTATTCTGGCAAAGTTCTTCCACTCTGAATAAATTCCAAAGATTTTAAAAATATAAATCCCAATCTTGAGGAAAAGTACAGTATAAACTCAACATACCAATAAATACTTATAATCCTTTGAAATGAATACTGAAATAGATTTTTACCTCTCTGGTTCCCAGTCCTTTCCTCACAAAACATGGCCTGGAAGATATTTGTTGATATCTGCACCTAGTAGAATCTTTATCTTTTAATTATGTAACTTCTCACCCACCCACCTAACCATGTAGAGGAGTGAGACATGGCTCTTATCTACAGTGTTAGATTGTTGTGTTACATGAGTTCAAAGTACATCTTATAATGAATGAGATTTATGTTACCCTATTGTACATTAAGGTAGGCTTCTAGATTGAATTTTCTATATTGCTTTGCCTCAGACAGAGAACTTTGAGGGGATGAAGGCTTCATTTCCAGTAGCACTGAGTTCATAAACCTTTACCATAGTGCAGAAAAAAGACAAAATCTTGGATCCCTGAGGACAAGAAATAAGAAGATTCCATTTTCTTCTGTGACTGTGTGATGCTGCTCCTGCCTCTTCCTGTGATGTGATGGCAGCCACAAATGGCAGGGTTTTTTTGTTTGTTTTTTGTTTTCAGAAGGCAGGTCACTTGTACCACAATGTAATTCAAACTTTTAAAAGTATGCACGCTCTCTGGTGAAGACAGCCGTAGCTGAAACGTGTTCAGCACTTGCTTCCAGCTCCTGAGAAGGAGGGAATGTGCCTTTATAGCATTTCTGCATGCACAGTTTGTTTTCCATGACCTTCTTTACTTCTTCTCTTTTCCAAGGTGAGCACTAACTAATCAGACAAAAGAATACATGCAGATGATAAGCTCTACAAAATTCTCAAATTATACTGGATTCCCTACTCTCTCTATGCATGGGGATATTGGGTTGAGACATGCTCTAATGGAAGATCAATTGGAAGATGTTTGGGGACAGCTGCCAGGCTTCCTGGATTATGCCATAGAGGCTGTGTTGCTCGGCAGGACAAGTTCAGGAAGGGTCAAAAGCTCAAGGGTTAGTGTTTATGCCAATGTCACATTAACAAGAGGGCACTCCCTCAGGGGAGACCAGTTGTTTCTCCCTAGGACTAGTTGGGAGATTCACTTGCCTTTTAGGGAACAAGTGAAGCCATAAGTGACTAGTATCCCTGGTTTGGGGAGGAGCTAACATGGACACACGTCAGACAGCACATCCTCTCCCCAGTCCCATTGCAGAGGACAGAGCCTGTTCCTCCTTCCACAGCCAAAGGGGCCAAGTAAGGAGAGGTGCTCTGTCGCTATCTCATGGGACACAAGAAGCAGTTGGGGGGCTGAGGCCCTTCCCTAGGAGGGCTGTAGAAGTAATAAGGACCTGCCAAAAGGGAATAAGCAAAGACTACTTATTCAGAGCTTGCTGCAGCAAGGGAGTCAGCCTCCCTCCCTTGTGTTTGCCAGATACTCAAAGGCAGGCAGAGGAGTGGGAAGGCCTCACAGTGAAAAAAGGAAAGGCTCTTGGCATGCCCTGACTGGAGGCTGCTGGCCTGGGGAAGCTGCACCTGCTGCTCACAACAAGTGGGGCATCTTATGAGATTGGCTAGGGGAGCATATTTTGGGTTCCTTTTGTTGGTGCTGAGCTGGAAGTAGGTTCAAAAAATAGAGAAGTTGGCCAATCTTGACTGAGTCCTGGCCACTCTAGGCTGAGGGCTGCAAAGGTTGTGTAGAATTTTGTCTTTGAATAGAGTCTGGCCATTGTTTGTTTGTATATTGTCCCCATTTGCAGCTGAAGTCTTCCCAATGATGTGACTTTTCTGCTTAAATTAACCACGTACTGTGACTTGAATAACTTTTCTTTACCTACATAAATTGAGATTAAATAAACATTCAGTAAACAATTTCTATTTGACTTTGATATAAGTAGAAAGATCTTTAATACTGCAAACAGGGCAACATCTCAGGAAAATAATGTTCAGGGCTAGTTGTGTTGTGAGGGTGTTGTCTATTGGGGAAGAAGAATTCTGAAGCTGAGCATATTGAGATACAGTAATCTATGGGTCTCCAGTATTCCATTGAACTTGCATAAGACAACTACCAAGAGAGAGGAGATGTATTATGAACATAAAACTAAATAATTTAAGATAGTAAGAACTGGTTTTGAGTTTCTGGATGGTTTTGGTGGCCTGTGTCACCAGTTAACCTCATGGTTTAAAGAAGAATGATGGGTCAATGATCCAATGATGGAAAAAGTAGGAAACCTCTTTTCTCAGAGATTTGATGCTCAGAAAGAAAAAAAGTATGGTCTCCACAGGAGCAGAAGAAAAAACCTTGTCATCCAGGGATCTAGAATATCGGTTAGCTTGAGGAAGTAGAGAAAAAGCACTGTACCTGAAAAAGAGATGTGTCTGATTTCCTATCCTGGGTCAGAAATTCCACAAGGCCCAGCAAGACAGTTCCTGGTAAGCACAGCATTAGCTGGGGTAGGCAGTTGGGCTGCCCCATCACAAGGCAGATATGACATTGATGTAGGGTTACAGGCTGGGGTGAGGGTAACAGAAAAAAAAATAGAAGAAAGCATTTGTTTCTTATACATAAAGAAGTTAAGGAGTGACAGAGTGGGTACAATGGAGTAAATAGACCAGCAAAACATCCAGGAATCTATGCCCCTAGGTCTCATGGCAAGAGCAATGGTCGCCATTTTCCATACTGTCTCTCTCATTTGTTGCTGAAGCAAACTGGAGACTTCTACTGGAATGAACTTGAAAGTGAACAAAAGGATGGGTAAGAAACAAGATTTACTCTCCCACAAAGTGGAGAGGTATTTGAAAATAAACATCCATTCCCCACCATACATTATTTGTTTTGACTTGAATACTTGCTTAAAATTGTGTTAACAACTGACAAACCGTGACCACACCTGTCATCTCTCATGACTCCCACAGTGGCCCTACAATGTAGAGGCGACCATGGATGAAATGTGAAATGCCTCTTTATAAAGCAAGAAAGTGGCAGTATCCAGATTTGACCAGACGTGACCACAAATATTCTGTTTCTGAGACCAGTGCTCCTTTGACTAAAGATTGTGCAATTCAGTCCTGCTTCCTCAGGGATTCGCAGACACTCTAACAGGAAGAGGACAAAGAGAATTATTATGTTATGTCACATTTATACATTTTACCTAGGTGCCCTGCATTCCTGATGCAAAACATGGCTTGCGAATACTTTCCAAGTGAAAACAAAAAAAGGTATCTACGGTGGAAGTTCTTCAGCAATTTCAACAGCCAAGCCTTGGAAATCAAGGACAGTATGTTTATCAAAAAATAAAGGTGAGGTTTTTTTTTCTTTTTCTTTTTTGGTATAATCCATTGACACTTGAATATTCTTATGTTCTTCTCTCTTTAAAGTTTAACATTAAGAACAATGATTAAAAGTATTATATTACACCCATTACATTTTAAGATTTTTCAATGACTGAAGTATTTTGGAGCTCGTTTTGTAAATTAAATATATTCTCTCTGGAAGTTGGTGTGTCAAAGAAAATAAAGGCCAAAAAAAAAAAAAAAAAAAAAAAAAAGAGAGAGACACATTAAAACCACAAGGGAACAACATGATTAAGACTGAAACATAGTGCAAATTTCATAGAATGCCTATATCACACATGACGTCTACATGAATACCAAGTCACTTCTGCTTTGATTCATGTTGGTTCAATATGTACCAAACAAGTTAGTAACGCTTGGGATATTGTTTTAAAGTGGGAACAGAACAATGAATTTCAGTGAATGCCAGTTCTGTGGTATTCGATGATAATTGTGCATGTCCCTGTCTGCTTATGAAAAATTAGATAATTTCATCCAGGCTGTGAGTAAATTTTCTTCTTCTACAATGCAACTGAAATGTCCCTGCCACTCTGTTCTCACAACCCATGAGAACCCTTGACTGGAATGGTTAGATGTCTTGAAACCTTGTAGAGTTCTCTGATTTGATAAGAACAAGAGTCATTGCATTCAAATCCCCAACTGGGTTTCAGGGTGCTTTACCAGAACCCCTTCACAATGTTTTCAACTCAGCAAGCAGAGACTTTCTATTTTGTTTCATGTCTTCTTTACATTTTGTGCAGAATTAGGATTAAGAAGAGACTTCTTTGTTAAATACACGATGCAAGGTCAGTGTGTCTATCACACTGGCATTTAAGTGTCAGAACACACTTTATATTAAAATTCTAGACAACCAAGTAGAATAGCTTAGTGACAATATGTTTCCATGATGTATCCTCTTTTTTCATTGAGTCTTTTATGTTTAAAAAATATTTATTGGCTGGGCGCGGCGGCTCACGCCTGTAATCCCAGCACTCTGGGAGGTCGATGAAGGTGAATCACGAGGTCAGGAGATTGAGAGCATCCTGACTAACACGGCGAAATCCCGTCTCTACTAAAAATACAAAAAAAAAAAAGAAAAATTAGCCAGGCATGGTGGTGGGCACCTGTAGTCCCAGCTACTCCGGAGGCTGAGGCAGGAGAATGGTGTGAACCCAGGAGGCGGAGCTTGCAGTAAGCTGAGATAATGCCACTGCACTCCAGCCTGGGCGACAGAGCAAGACTCCGTCTCAAAAAAAAAAAAAAAAAAAAAAAAAAAAATTGAGGTTTGCTGTGTTCCAGGCACTGTCTTAGGTGCTATGGATATAGCAGTCAATTATACTCAATGTGTTAGGCTTCTGCTTCCACTTGCAATGTAGAAAGGAGTAAAGAGTTCTGCTTCTGACTTAATAAGAGGAAGAAGCCAGGTGATCTATGCAGTCATATTTTTATCCAGGCCACAAGAGAGCTGATGTAACCAGGCAACCAAGGAAACAGAATACCAAAGAGAAAGAAATCCCTCCAAGTAGAGGCAAGCAAATGAACACTTGCACCAGGAAAGGGTGCAGGAGAAACAAGTGGCCCTATTATAAGTAGATGTCAAGAAATTAGATAGCTTAAGAAAAATTCCTACAGATCCAGTGATGGACACTATGTTAGTTTGGAATAGCTGTGGGCTTCAGAAACAGGCAGAGTTCATACTCACATGTAACCATATTTCCCTGGGCTTTCATCATGGGCTCATAAGAAAAGTTAGGGGCAGGAAAGAATTGAGCGAGCAGCAAAGACTTGCAGGAATTACTGGAGGCTGCTGGAGAATGAGCACAGAACTAAACCGGCTTCCCCGGATATTTTCTCCTACAAAGCAAGGCTTAAGTCACTAAGGTTGCACCAAACCCTCCTGCTTCCAGGACGTGAACAAAGGTCCACTTTTCCTTTGGAAGGTATAAGCAAATATACCAGAGCAAAGAAGGAGCAATAATCAGTCTTGGGCCCTGCATCCTACACCAATACCAAGCACAGGACTACTACTGTTAGCAGCAGAAGCAGAAAACTCTTTCCCAAGAACAAGTAAAGGCACAAGTAAGATGTTAACTTCCATGGGAAACAGGTACAGCTGTGCTGAAAAAGCCACCCTCCACCCCCAACAAGGCTCAAGTGCATGAGGCCCACCTAAAACAGAAACTGGACTCAGCCAAGAGATACTCCTGTCCCCATCATAAGCCTAATACCAAGTATCAATCAAGAGCTGTTTGCCACTTTGAGAGGGGTGAGAACATGGATAGACCCCCACTCTCCACCCCACAGCAATGAAGTCCAGGACTGTCTGGATGCTAAGAGAGGAATCACTGAGTAAAACTATTTGGCACCTAATCTTCCACTGCAAGCTCAAAGTAACTACAACCTACTGCCAGTAGAATTCAAAACCTATGAGGCATCAAAGATAATGATAACCACAACAAAACCTCACTCAGCTCAGCTCCTGGTGGATTGACTCAGCACCTTACACTGAGCCTGCCAGAAGAGACATGCCTGTTCCCAGCAACATATGAGTGACCACAGTCTCCATTCTTTCTTTTTCTAAACACAACATCTGCCATTGAATAAAATATATATATATAATTATATATATATTAATTATATACAATATTATATATATTTTATATGGTCTATCTATCTATCTATCTATCTATCTATCTATCTATCTATCTAGGTCTTATATAAAGGGAAGAAAGCAACCCATGGTCCAGAGATAAAGCAATTGAGAAACCAGAGTCAAACATCATGGGAGTAAAAACTATCATGCAGAGATGTTATAATAACTATAAATATTTAAAAAACTCCAGAAAGAAGGTGACAACATGTATAAGGAGATGGAAAATTTTACAGAGATAGAAACAATACAAATAAGTAAATTGACATGTGAGAAATAAAAGAAATCAGACATAAAGAGATTATTTGATGGCTTTATTAGTAAATTAGGAACAACTTAGGAAAATAAATATAGGTTAAAAGAAATTATACAAACCAATAGAGAAAAGAGAAAAAGAAAAGGTTAAAAAGAAGCCTAATATAATAAACTGTCAGACAATTTTAGCAGTCTAAAAGATGACAATTAAAAATGCAGAATGAGAAAAGGGAATGAAACAGGAGTGAGAGTGACCAAGAATTTTCCAAAATCAATGAAAGACATCAAACTACAAACCCAAGAAGCTCAGAGAACTCCAAGGAGGATTAAATACAATTATTTTAGAAAGCACTTAGACACCACCCGATCTACTGAAATCCAAAAACAAAGAAAAATAAAAAATGATGAAGACAGAAAGAAAACATATTACACAGAATAGCAAAGACATACAAAGCAACACAGTTTTCATCAGAAAATGCAAGATAAGAAAGAGGCAATAGAATGGCATCTTTAAAGTACTAAAAGACTTTTGAAAAAAAAAAAAAGATTTATTTACCCAGAGAAAAATATCTCTTACAAATTAAGATTAAAAAATACAATAAAATGAAAACCAAGAGAATTCAAGGCTGGCAGATATGTATCATAAAAAATGATAAAGATAGTTCATCAGGCAGAGAAATATCGACACCAGATATGAATTCAAATCTCTAGAAAAAATCACCAAAAATGCTAAATATGAATGTCAATGTACAATATGTATTTTTTTCAGAGATAATTTACTTTATACAGTAAAAATATTAATTACATATTATAGATTTAAAGCATAAATAAAACTATGACAAAATGGTACAAAGTATAGGAGTTAAGAATTGGAAGTATACCATTGTAAGAGTCTTACACTCTCTCTCTCTATATATAAACCATATATATGTGTGTGTGTGTGTGTGTGTGTGTGTATATTTGTATATATATATATATATATATGGTTAAAATATGATTTAGAGCAGATTGTTATAAGTCAAATATGTGTTTTACAAATTATATGGCAGGCTGGGTGTGGTGGCTCATGCCTGTAATCCCAGCACTTTGGGAGGCAGAGGCCGGCAGATCACCGGAGGTCAGGAGTTCGAGACCAGCCTAGCCAACACAGTGAAACCCTGTCTCTACTAAAAATATAAAAATTAGCGGGGCATGGTGGCACATGCCTGTAATTCCAGCTAGTCGGGAGGCTGAGGTAGGAGAATTGCTTGAACCTGGGAGGCAGAGGTTGCAGTGAGCTGAGATCGTGCCACTGCACTCCAGCCTGGGAGATGGGGTGAGACTCCATCTCAAAAAATAAAAACAAAAAAATAAAAAATTATAGGGCAACCAGTAAAATAGAAAGTTATAATAAATGAGCTAGTAAGCCAATAGTAAAAATTAAAATACAATAAGAAGAGAATGAAGCAGTGAGCAGGAAGCCATGAGATAAGGCAAAGGCCTGGCATAGCTATGACGGCATGAGCAGAGAGAGGGACAAGGGAGATCTGCATGTGGGCCGCCTGCAAGAGTGCCTAGGATGGGAGGCTGAGCAAGATTCGCTGGCCTTCAAGCTGCTACTGGGACTGCAGCATTGTTCCAATTTGTGGAGGAGCAAACAGTGTATCTGAGCTCTAACCCTAATGTCTGGCACAGGGACTGAGATGCTGTCTTCATGGGGAGTATCAGCTGAGCACAGCAGGATGCCTGGGCATCAGTGTCCAGGATGGCTGGCTGAAGTTACAGGGCAGCTCAACTCCATGTCTCTAAAGAAGTGTTTGGGAACATTTTGGTAGAACAATTACTATTGTTATAACTTGGATTCAGGAGGCAAATACAACCTTAGCTTTCACAACCAATCAATCACTTAAATCATACCCTTCGGTTGAAATTGTCCAAGATCCTAGAGAATTTACAAAGTCCAGTCCAGAAGCAGGCCGCTTTTATATCTCCAGTCAAGCAGAGGTAGCACTGGAATCTGATCTGTATGCATCACCTTTGCTTCAAGTGACCAGGCCCCATTGTTGTAACAGTGTTAGGCTGTGCCATCTGAAAGGCAGGCAGTCTGCTCCTAAGCCTGGCTCACTGGTCCAGGTTGCTGCTCAAGCCATCCAGTTTCTTTGATGTGGGGTTGCTCCCTTGTATCTGTCCTCAGTGTGGGGCTCTGTTTTCACCATGTCTTTACCCCATTGGTGAGGAAGGAATTTCCACCCTCTAGTTATGGAGATGGTAGAATACATGACTGGACAGGTGAGGTAGACCACACTTTAGTAGTTACATATGCTCACAGTCTGAGGGAGGAGGACATCACACACCAGATGGAGCCACATGGAGACTGCATGTGGGAACAGAGTGAACAAACAGCATCTGTGGGAAGCTTTAAGAAGGTGGAGTGGCCCCTGGTTCCCATGTGTCTTAGTCCATTTGGCCAGTGATAACAAAATGCCATAAACTGGGTGGCTTGTAAACAACAAACATTTGTTTCTCACCGTTCTAGGGGCTGCAAAGTTCAAGATCCAGGCACTGGCAGATTCAATGTCTGGCAAGGGCACTCTTCCTGGTGGACAGATGGTGCCTTCTCACTGTGTTCTCCTGTGGTGGAAGGGGCTCTCTTAGCTCTCTGGGGCCTCTTTTCTAAGAGACCTAATATCATTTTAAAAAATTGAGAACATGACATTTATTGAAGGGAAATTCCCAATAAATTTGTACATTTCTTGAGACAAAGCACTTTGAAATCATTCCCTCCACCCATACTAAAGTAAAACTCTAAGGGGATATAAAATGGATGCTTTCTTTTATAACGAACTAGACAATGACCTAATTTTTACTGTTTTCTATTGTCAGAAAGTTGAATTGCATGAGGTCCCTCTCCATTTCATCACCTACCAAGGCCAATCCTCCTAACACCATCAACTTGGGGGTGAGGATTTCAACACATGAAGTTGGGGAGAAACACACATTCAGACCATCACACTGGAGGAAGATGTCATTGGCTTGTTGGAATCATTCTGTGGGTGGGCAAGAATGTGAGACCCACCACTCAAGGATAAACAGGAATGTACCTGGTTCCCTTGATAAGGAGGGTTGTTGGGCCAGAAGACTTTATCTACTGAAGCAAATGGGGAAGATAACTTGTTGTTAGAAATAGTGATATCAGTTGTATCAGGTTTCAAGGTGGCTCATAATATTGGCCTTTAATTTTCAGCCTCACACTACAGGCTCCCAAGGTTTCAGGAGTCACAGCCCACCCCAGGGACATTGAGTTAGGAGTAAGTCTTACATTTGCCATCTTAGTGACACAGAGTTAGCATCTCCCTTCCTTCTCTTTGGCAATTACAACTTAAGTCTTGGGCAGAGATTCTTCTAAAATTTAAAAACCAAATTAAATTTAAAAAATTCTAAATTTAAAAAACAAATTCTGATGATATTCTCTTCCTTAAATCATGTGACTCTGTCCATTATTCTCAGTAAGTTTAGGGTGCCGTCCACTCATCTTTCTTGCCTCACCATCATCAACCCCCTTATCTGAAAAGCCCTCAAGTGATACCAAGAGGTCCACACCTCTCCTCTGATGTTGCCAGATTCAAACACTAAATGAAGATTTCTGGCATCTCTCACTAGAGAAGAGAAATAATAAAAATGTAACCACAGCAGGTCATCTCATTACAAAAGATTCCCACTTACTAATGAATAAATAGTATCATCAAGAGAGGAAGTGGCTGGGCACGGCGGCTCACACCTGTAATCCCAGCACTTTGGGAGGCTGAGGATCACGAGGTTAGGAGTTCGAGACCAGCCTGGCCAATATGGGGAAACCCCATCTCTACTAAAAATACAAAAATTAGCCGAGCATGGTGGCATGTGCCTGTAGTCCCAGCTACTCGGGAGTGTGAGGCAGAAGAATCACTTGAACCCAGGAGGCAGAGGTTGCAGTATTGCATCACTGCACTCCAGCGTGGGCAACAGAGCCAGACTCCATCTCCCCACAAAAAAAAAAAAAAAAAGGAAAAGGCATTTGCAATATCATCTGCTGTTAAAAGTTAAAGCCCCTGCAAGTTTTTTATTTTTCTGCTATTGCAGCAAGTTTTGACATTTTTCTACTGTTGCACCTGTCAGTGCAATAATTTACACATGCATAACTCATACAATATTATTGTTCTGTAAATTACCAGCTATGCATTACTGTGTAACATCTCATGCAAAAAAAAAAAAAAATCTTCATTTCAAACAACTCACTCATTTGCTTAGGAGTTTGGGCCTGGCAATTTGGTGTGGGCTTTGCTGGAGAATTTTGTTTTGATTTCACCTGAAGTCACATATCTGGTGTCTCACCTGAGACAAGTCACATCTCTGGTGTCTCACCTGAATCAAGGTGGCCTATGATGGCCTCACTCACCTGTCCAGGGTTGCTATTGCTTTTTAATTCACCAGCAGAATAGCTGGCGAATTCTCCAGCAGAATAGCCTGGGTTCTTTCTGGGGTGGCTTAATTAACAGAGCAAAAGATTTCAGGACTCTAACTTCCTATGTATAGCATTTACATAACATAATTTCCAAGATTCTAGAGGTCCAGACTAGATTCAAGGGTTGGTAAGATAGAGAGCCTCTACTTCTTCATGGGAGAAGCCAAATACTTGGGTGATACTTCATTTACTATGCTGAATGTCTAGAAATGAAGTTTTACAATGAGTAGGTAAAGAGTTATCTCATCCAAAGATGCAGTAGATATTCTAATGTAGTTGTTTAATTGGATATCCATAATCCATGAGCTCATTTCAAACTCAACAGTTTTTTTAAATTAAATGTTGATCTCTTCAAATATTTAACATAATATCTTAATAAATAAATCACTTTTGTCCTTATTCCACAAAGGGACCTATCACAGTTTTCTAGCTGGTTATGCTTTCATTTTTGTATTGCCCATTTGACAAGTACCTAAGTGCTTCATAAGCCAGAATAGAGTTAAACTCAGATTGATAGAAGCCCAACAACACCATTAAATCTTGGAGCCACATGGCCCCTTTCAGTAAGAGAGGACAGGACATTGTAGCTTTGAAAACTATGGATTCTGAGCCTGACACGTCTAATGAATCTGAAATTCATTAATGACCTTGATGTCATTCAACTACCATTTCTACTTCCTTATTGAAATGGGATGTAATGATGATAACATTACTGGTTGTTTGGAGGTTTAAATAAGATATTTATAAATAATCTCTCAACATATCAGGATTCTGTATTTCAGATGTTCTGATACTTCTGATAAACTCATACTGCAAGTCTACTTGCTTTGGAGGACACTTCTCCTTAAGGGGGATTATTTTTATAACTGAAATTCTAAATCCCTTCTAATCCTCCTGATTTTACTTTAATCTCAGGAACAGATTTTGCCCCTGGAAGTAGAGTCTGATTGAAAGCACTACCAGGAAGATCCCTGAATTAGGAAGGGCTCCTGCTCTCCCTTCACCCCAAGTTGCAAAAATGATGGTGCTCTCAACCACCACCTAGAACTCAGGCTAAATTTGCTAAATAGAAGCAAATTTATGTGAATATATATTTATATATAATGTGAATATATGTAATATATGAGATACACACACACACACAAGTGTCCCTCAATATCCAAGGGACATTAGGTCTAGGATCTCCCACCTGTACCAAAATTCATGAATGCTCAAGTCCTTTATATAAAATGGTCTAGTATTTGCACATAACCTGTTCATATCCTCCTACATACAGGTGCTTCAAATAATCTCTAGAGTACTTATAATACTGGAACCCATGGATATAGGGGGCTAACTGTGCATGTGTGTATACATATATATATATATATGTGTGTGTGTATGTGCATATATATGTATATATATAGTGTGTGTATACTATATATATGTTTTAGAATTCTCCAGAAAAATGTAACTAATAGAAGATATAGATAAATAGATATTTAGAGATGTAGATAGATAGATAGATAGATAGATAGACAGACAGATCAGGAGAGAGTTAGCACTCATGATTCTGGAATCTGAGAAGTCCCAAGACAGGCCATCTGCAAACTGGAGAACCAAGGATGCCAGTGGTGTGGCTGAGTCCAAGTCTTAGGGCCCCAGGACCAGGAATGCTGATGGCATAACTCTCAGTCTGAGGCCTAAGGGCCTGAGAGGCTTCTGGTTCTAGTCCTAGAATCTGGAGGCTGAAGAACATGGAGTTTTGATGTCCAAGGGCAAGAGAAGATGGTTTCCCAGCTCCACAAGAAAGAGCAAAGTTTCTTCTCCTCCCCTCTGCCTTTTTGTTCTATTCTGTCCCTCAGCTGATTCGTGGTGCCCACCCACCTTCGATGAGGGCAGATCTTCCTTACTCAGTGCACTGATTCAAATGCTAATCTCTTCTGGAAACGTCCACCTCTGGGACACAGCCAGAGACAACGCATTCCCAGATATCCAGATGTCTGGGTATTTCTTAACCCTTTCAATGTGACACCTAAAATCAACCATTACTGTATATGGCTACCATTTGTTTATCTGAAATTCAGAGAAGATATTAGCCTTAGAACTTTCTCAAATGTATTATACTTGATTTTCCTTAGTCTGTCATTTGTTATCTCTCGAGACTGTGTGAAAATCTGCTTCTTGCTTCTTACTTGATGCATGAAACTGGGATATTCATGAGTCAATTGAAAATCACTCATCCAAAGATATTTTTTTTTGTGGTCATACAATAGTGAACTTTGAGGGAAGAACAAATGTAATGCAAAAATAATTGGTACTAAATATTGGTTAATTATCATAAAATGTAAGTAGTATATCAACCATATCTGCAATTTTATCTGTTGCATGCAATTTTATTTATGTAGAAAAACTATAAAAAAAGAATTAGACATCACACATAATCTCATCACCCCATGAAAACCATCTTAAAAATGTTGTGTATATCTCTCTAGGCATGTTTTCTATCCTCATTCTTTGCACATAATTGAACAATCAGAAATGAAGTCTAGAACAATTTTATTCCCCTTACAAATTACAATAGATGTGACGGAGTTATCAACCAAGCATCACTTTCTTTTTTTTGGGGAAACTCTTGTCCCCATAGCCAAGCTCTGGGCCAAGTATTTGAGGACCTGTCATTTACAGCCAGGCCTCTAGAAAGCTGCATTTTCAAGTCAGCAAATCATTTTTTTCCTTTCTGAAGAATAAGTGGCAAATTCATTTCGGTCTTGCATTTGGAAAATATTTTTGTTTGTTTGCTTATTCATCTATTACTAGGTGGTCTTACCTTTTGCTCCTAGGAGACATGATGAATCTGGCAGAATTTACTCAAAGATTCCAGTAGCACAAACCTAGATTATCTCCCCTGCTCTACGTCTGAGAAGAAGAAAGCCAGATTCAGTGTTTATAAACCATGCTTTATATTATACCAAATAAACTTTTCAGTTAATTTTTTACCCACCTCTCTTTCTGTGAACAAACCTATAATGTATGTGATGCTGAGGAAATTTCTCAGATTCCTATCAAAAACTCACTATTACAAATATAGTAACTGGATTCTATCAAAAATATAGTAAAGGCCTAATTTTCATTACTTAAAGTGATGATGGACAAAATGAGTTTTAGGGATGACCATTTGCACTCAAGTTTGAAGGTGCTGAATGGGTGATCCATGCTGCCATACCTGGGCCTCTCCTGTGTTACACAGCTACACAGATTGAGGCTCCCTTGTGTGTAGTAAACAGGGCTGTGGACAAAGGTTTCCTTGCAAAGCTGAAGGGAGCATGGAATGAAGTGAAAAGTTCAAAGCGTGATGGATGAGCCGTCCCTGCTGAAGGTCACACGGTTGCCAGCAAACTGAGGAGGACCATGGAGAATTAGCCACTTAAAATGTATGAACCAAAGTGGTAAAAAATTAGAATGACTTTGCTTTTTGAGTTCAGTTCCCAGGCTTCTATGGGGGCACCAGGTAGTTATTATTGGCCTGTGTGCTGGGGATGACAAGGACACACATCCCCCCAGAGCGATGTGAGCTCAGGCGAGAGGCTACGGGACGCATAGCTCCCCACAAGTTTTCTGTTGTCATTACTGTTGTCAGTATTGGTGTAACCAGAGCAAAAAACCAAACAAACAAAACCTAAAATGGCAAAATGGCAAATGGCAAAGGGAATCAGACAACATGCTGAAAAAGCCAAAAATGGTGATGATAATCTGGTCAGTGCCGGCGGCTTGGCAGTCAAAACATGCCATTCAGGATTTTTAAAAAGTGGATTATGATTGTGGATACGAGGATTCCTTTTGGAATAGGAAATCACCCAGATTCTGTATTAATTTGCGTATGTGCAATATGGGGCAAGTGTGGAATGGGAGTAGGTCTTCAGGGGTATGTGGAACTCCCGGGATTTTCACCTAGACCCTCCCCAAAGCATGATTACAAGTTGTTCAGGATCTTCAACCACAGACGGGAGGGTGGGAACGGTTGGAGACAGAGACCTGACAGACATAGTTTATAATTATGCGGGGAGAACTGTCGTTAAAATACAAAAACAAAAATCCAAGGAAGAGTTGGTTTAGTGAAAGGATGATATTAATTTCTAACCAATGGGAAAGTGAGTAATAATGGCTCGGATGCAGAAGTCATTGCGTCTATGCATCGAGATGACACGGTCCTCATGAAGTAATTCCTTAACTTTTCTGAACTATTTTGATTGTAACAATTGCCCCCATATGCAGAACCAAGTGGAGGATTTCATGTGTGGAATACTCATGCTGAAGAAAACTAATAAGGAATGTTTGCAACTCAGCTGAAAGTTGGTTTTAATCGTTGACTGTCGTTGATTCTACGTTTAGCCCTTCCTGTCCAGCAAAGCCGCTGGTCTAGGAAATGCTCTTTACCTTGAGTAATTCCAGTGAGGCTGAAAGATGTCCATAGTGTCCCATGAAAATTAGCTTGAGAAAAAAAGTTGCATCAAGAAATAACTGGAAAGCAATTGCAAGGGAGAATGCAAAGGAATCAGGAGTGAAGAGGAGAAACATGAATGGGAAGAGGTGCCCAGAAGAGACCAAGCCCCTGGTCTTTGAGTCACCAGCATTTCCTGTCGTACCTCGCAGTGGGCAGGTATTCTGTGTGTGCTCATGACACTGAAATTTGAGGAAGGACAAAATGTCAGTGGCTTCTCCCAGCTTCACAGGGTCTGTGGGTGGTGTGTAAAGTCCACTGTTACGAGTAAATGCCAGGTCATGAAGAGTGAGGCTGGACGTAAACTCTGGTTGTGACTTTTTCAGAGCTTCCACGTTCTTTCTGCAGGTCTGGAGCCACATGGACAGTTGTCACTGGGACTGTTTGAGTTCATGGTTTGCACTGCTTGAGCCAAGCAGGCACTACATATAAACAGAATTTCAGCATTTGAACTTCTCCTCTGTACCAGAAAAAACTTTTGTATGGTTCAAAAGACAACCTGGTTACAAACTGAGTGTAATTTTTATACAGGGAATACTGTATATATACAGGGAATAATATAATTAACACCACCGAAGTTTCTTGGAAATAGTAGGCACACTATGTTTACTAATATCTTCAAATTATCTTGTTCACTATAATATTTAAATTATAAATAATCATAACTAGCATGATTTTATATGTGCTATACACTTCCTAAAATATTTTGAGTACAAAATAATTATTTAAGAAATTTTCAATGATATTGGATATGTCATCCAATGACTTATAACACATGCATAACCATATTAAAATTTAGCATCCAATTTAAATGGTAATAAATTGAAGCAATGGAGGTGACAAATAAAAGACAAGGCACTCTCAGATGCTCAGGCAGAGTGTGGAACAGCCATCTCACAGGCGGTCACATAACCCTCACAGAGGACTGTAGACATAAACATCAGCTTACAAATATGGCTGGTGGGCCATTTTCTGGGATTGGCCAAGTTCCCACTTAAAACAATAGAGCTGTTCATGCTTGCAATACCTGTGTAACATGATCTCTTTACCCATTTCCTTCTATATATTGATAACCTTATAATTAAAACAGCCATCCTGCAGTTTCAAGGTAAAGTAGGATGGAATCTTATTAGGATAAACCTCACTGAGTCACTGAAGAGTTTCACTGGCCCTAACATAAAGCAAAGGGGAAATTCGCAATGTGTGTATCTCAGGCATATGGTCACAACATGGGGACTGGGGAGGCCAAGGAAAGAAAGGATGAAAGACTGAGAACAATTTCAAATACCAAGAGAAATCCTTTTGGCTAAGAATAATGTACCTTCTGTGTCTTTCAAAAATTTCCATAACAGATGGACTG
Source organism: Pan paniscus (assembly GCF_029289425.2). NCBI lineage: Eukaryota > Metazoa > Chordata > Mammalia > Primates > Hominidae > Pan > Pan paniscus. Next base: position 4,405,053 of record NC_073253.2, on the reverse strand, counting down.
CTGGGCCTCCCTCCCCACAGAAAGTTAAAAACAGTAGGGCCGATTTCAATTATGCATTTGGATTTTGAGAAAATGGAGGAATCAGTCCTAACATTTCTAGCGTTAAATGAACAATGAAAGTAAGTCATCAGCTGAGATAAATTCAGCATTCCACATGCACACAAGAGTGTAGCACACAGAGCACAGTTAGTAAGTTATGCAGTCAGCATTGTCCATGTACACGAGAGCATGGCACACGGTACACACTTAGTAAGCTGTGCAGTCAGCATTCCATGTGCACACAAAACTGTGGCACACAGAACACACATAGTAAGCTGTGCAGTCAGCATTGTGCATGCGCATGAGAGCATGGCACACAGTATGCACTTAGTAAGCTGTGCGGTCAGCATTCCATGTACACGCAAAAGCACGGCACATGGAACACAGTAAACTGTGCAGTCATCATTGTGCATGCACACAAGCGCGTGGCACACAGAACACACTTAGTAAACTGTGCAGTCATCATTGTGCACACACACAAGAGCGTGGCACACAGAACACACTTAGTACTCTGTGCAGTCAGCATTCCATGTGCACGCGAGAGTGTGGCAAACCTAACACACAGAGTAAGTTGTGCCATCAGCATTCCACATGCACACAAGAGCGTCACACACAGAACACAGGTAGTAAGCTGTGCAGTCAGCATTCCACGTGCAGGCAAGAGTGTGGCACACAGAACATACGTAGTAAGCTGTGCGGTCAGCACTCTGCATGCACACAAGAGCACGGCACACAGAACACACGTAGTAAGCTGTGCAGTCATCATTGTGCACGCACATGAGAGCGTGGCACAAAGAACACATGTAGTAAGCTGTGCAGTCAGCATTCCACGTGCACACGAGAGCAGAGTACACAGTACACACTTAGTAAGCTGTGCCATCGGCATTGTGCATGTGCATGAGAGCACCGCACGTAGGACGCCCTTAGTAAGCTGTGCGGTCAGCATTCCACGTGCACATGAGAGCACAGCCCACAGAGCACACATAGTAAGCTATGCAGTCAGCATTCCACATGCACAGGAGAGTGGGGCACACAGAACACGTCTAGTAAGCTGTGCAGTCAGCATTCCGCATGCACACAAGTGTGTGGCATACCGAACACACTTAGTAAGCTGTGCCATCAGAATTCTGCATGCACGTGAGAGCACGGAACACAGAACACACGTAGTAAGCTGTGCAGTCAGCATTCCATGCGCACACGACAGCATGCCACACAGAACACACTTAGCGTGTGGTCCACATTCCACGTGCACACGAGAGCACGGAACACAGAACACTTAGTAACTGTGCGGTCAGCATTCTGCATGCACACAAGAGCACGGCACACAGGACACAGTAAACTGTGCAGTTGGCATTCCAGGTGCACGCAAGAGCACGGCACACAGAACACATGTAGTAAGCTGTGCTTCCATGAATGTTGCTTTCATAGAATATCACGGCTTTGAGAGGACTTGGAAATGTATTTCTTCACTACAGTCACCTTTTCTTTTTTTCTTTTTTTTTCTTTTTTTTTTTGTTTGAGACGGAGTCTCGCTCTGTCGCCCAGGCTGGAGTGCAGTGGCGCGATCTCGGCTCACTGCAAGCTCCACCTCCCGGGTTCACGCCATTCTCCTGCCTCAGCCTCCGGAGTAGCTGGGACTACAGGCGCCCGCAACCACGCCCTGCTAATTTTTTGTATTTTTTTAGTAGAGACGGGGTTTCACCATGTTAGCCAGGACGGTCTCGATCTCCTGACCTCGTGGTCTGCCGGCCTCGGCCTCCCAAAGTGCTGGGATTACAGGCGTGAGCCACGGCGCCCGGCCTTCTTTTTCATTTTCTGTAGTGTAATTGTGAGAACTGCAAGAAGTTGTAGATGGATGTTTATAACTTACAGCTGAGCTTAGAAAGTCTGAGGCACACTCTGGTCTCCCCGCTCTCTCAGCATGAAGCAGATCAAAACTCAGCTCCTTGTGGGATGCGAGTGTGTTAACATCGGTTCAATTTTACAAATCTTTCTCCTTTTTCCATCAAAAAGAAAGTGCCTTCCAATTAAGTCCACCTGACTGACCGAGTCTGCAACACATTTTCGGCAGGAGGAGCTGTCTTTTCAAGGAGGTTGTGCACTTTCCTTTCCTTTCCTCTTCTTTTTTAATCTCAGTGGAGAAAATGAACATCACATGGTGGAGAACGGTCCATCACAACTCTGGTCTGCGGACGGCTCCCTTGCCCTGACACCCACGTAAGTTATTAAGTGCTTCCCTGCCTGCCAGGGTTGCAGGCGTAATTTTCACTGCGTTTCTGACTATCCTTTTCCAGATGCTGGTCGGAAGGCGCCGGGTAGGGGAGCCCACCTGCTCTCTCTGAACACTCATGGATTAGAATGCCCTTGAGGAAACTCAGGACCTCTGAAGAATAAAGACAAGGCAAGAAGAAAAAAAATGAGTTTAATGTTTGGGGCAATTCTTTTCAGAATTATTTAGCTTGTGATCTTTATAAGTGTTTGGCAGTGGGGAGGAGCAGGGGAGTACTAGGCCGGGAGGCCGAGGCCGAGCTCTGTCTCCAAGGCCACTACCACGTTTCGGGGCCCCTAGTGACCCTGGATCCTGGCCTGATGGCCACATAAGAATGACAGTGCCCACATCAGGACAAACAGAGAACAGGAAATTTAGAAATGCGTATTAGGCTATCAACAGATCAGGTTTCTTTCTTCTTTTACTTAGCTCTCCCTTTCCTGGTTTTTGTTGCTTGTTGTTTTTCAACTTTTAATGCATCTTTTTTTCTTAAGACACTTCGGAAAATGTTTGATACAATGTCATTAATTCTGAGTGGTGGTGTTTATATCATTCTTTGAACTTTTCTGTAGTTTGTATTCTCCGAGTAAAAAAAGAAATTAACTTAAATAATGCACCTGAAGGTGATTTAAAAACTGCAAGCAACCTGCAAAGGTAGAACCATTTGGCACAGGAAGAAGCGGAAAAGGAGGGTTTCTCCAAATCCCAGTCTGTTCAAAGAATCTAAGCACTAATCTCCCATAACCACCCCTGAAAAAAAAATTCACCAGGTCTCAAATCCAAAGTTTAGGAAACATAAATCCTTGGGTTAAGAGGCTTGAAATAAGGAATTTCTGCATCTCATTGTAATGAAACCTCTCTTTTCTCATGTTGCTGCTGGTTGGCTTGCTACACGTACCTACTTAGATTGTCCTCTACTGTCATTATTTCTGAGAAACTTTTCTCAGTTCCAAAAATCATCTGTTTGGGAAATGACCTTGATGATGTGCAGAATTCTATGATGAAAAGGGTGGCAATGGGCATGATTAATATGGCAGAGATTAGTGGAATATTAGATAGCAATTACCTCTCTGTTCTAGTATTAAGTGTCCAAAAATTTAGAAAAAACAATTCTTAATTTTTTACTGAATTCGGCACCCTCTTACCTCCAGTCACCCACACGCAGAGTCACCTGAGGCTCACCAAACAACCTGAAGCGCAAGTCTGCAGCATATTAAGGGATAACCCAGGAAGAAGAATCCCTTTTATTAGGGACTCTTTTCTTTGTATACAATTTTATTTTAAGTTCTCTTTTCTTTGTATAAAATTTTATTTTAAGTTCTGGGGTGCATGTGCAGGATGTACAGGTTTGTTACAAAGGTAAACGTGTGCCGTGGTGGTCTGCTTCACCTATCGACCCTTCACCTAGGTATTAAGCCCAGCATGCATTAGCTACTTTTCCTGATGCTCTCTCTCCCCCTACCCCACCCCCAACAGGCCTCAGTGTGTGTTGTTCTCCTCCCTGTGCCCATATGTTCTCTCTGTTCAGCTTCTGCTTATAAGTGAAAACATGGTGGTGTTTGGTTTTCTGTTCCTGCATTTGTTTGCTGAGGATAATGGCTTCTAGCTCCATCCATGTGCCTGCAGAGGTCATAATCTCCTTCCTTTTTATGGCTGCATAGTATCCCATGGTGTATATATACCACATTCTCTTTATCCAGTCTGCCATTGGTGGGCATTTGAGTAGATTCCATGTCTTTGCTATTGTGAATAGTGCTGCAATGAATACACGTGTGCATGTATCTTTATAATATAATTATTTATATTCCTTTGGGTATATATCCAGCATTGGGATTGCTGGGTCAAACGGTATTTTTGGTTCTAGGTTTTTGAGGAATCACCACACTGTCTTCCACAATGGTTGAAATAATTTACTTTCCCACCAACAGTGTAAAAGCGTTCCTATTATTCTGAAGCCTCGCCAGCATTTGTTGTTTCATGACTTTTTAATAATCGCCATTCTGATGGGCATGAGATGTGGTTTTGTGGTTTTGCTTTGCATTTCTCTAATGATCAGTGATGTTAACCTTTTTTTATATGTTTGTTGGCTGCATAAATGTCTTCTTTTGAGAAGTGTCTGTTCGTGGCCTTTGCTCACTTTTTAATGGGGCGGTTTGTTTTTTTCTTGTAAATTTGTTTAAATTCCTTGTAGACTCTGGATATTAGACCTTTATCAGATGAATATATTGCAAAAATCTTCTCCCATACTGTAGATTGTCTGTTCACTCTGATGATACTTTCTTTTGCTGTGCAGAAGCTCTTTAGTTTAATCAGATCTCATTTGTCAATTTTTGCTTTTGTTGCAATTGCTTTTGATGTCTTCATCATGAAATCTTTGCCTGTTCCTATGTCCTGAATGGTATTGCCTACATTTTCTTCTACTGTTTTTATAGTTTTGGGTTTTACATGTAACTCTTTATTTTTAATTTTGCATAAGGTGTAAGTTATTTTTTGATATAGTTTGGCTGTGTCCCCACCCAAATTTCATCTTGAATTACAGTTTCCATAATCCCCACATGTCGTGGGACGGACCAGGTGAAGATAATTGAATCATGGGTGTGGTTTTCCCCATGCTGTTCTAGTGATGTTGAGTTAGTTCTCAAAAGATCTGATGGTTTTATAAGGGGCCTCCCCACTCACTGGGCACTCATTCTGTCTCTTGCCACCCTGTGAAGAGGTGCCTTCTACCATGATTGTAAGTTTCCTGAGGCGCCCCCCAGCCATGCGGAACCGTGAGTCAATTAAACCTCTTTCCATTATAAATTACCCAGTCTCAGGTGTGCCTTAATTGGCAAAATGGGTCCAGTTTCAATTTTCTGCATATGGCTAGCCAGTTCTCCCAGCACCATTTATTAAATAGTAAATCCTTTTCCCGTTGCTTATTTTTGCCAGGTTTGTCAAAGATTAGATGGTTGTAGATGTGCATTCTTCTTTCTGAGTTCTCTGTTCTGTTCCATTTGTCTATGTGTCTGTTCTTGTACCAGCACCATCCTGTTTTGTTTACTGTAGCTATGCAGTATATAGTTTGAAGTCTGGTAGTGTGATGCCTTCCGCTTTGTTCTTCTGGCTTAGGACTGTCTTGGCTATTCAGGTTTTTTGTTGTTGTTGTTCCATATGAATTTTAAAACAGATCTTTCTAATTCTGTGAAGGAGGCAAATGTTAGTTTAACGGGAATAGAATTGACTTTATAAATTACTTTGAGCAGTATGGCCATTTTAACAACATTGATTCTTCTTATCCATGAGCATGGAATGTTGTTCCATTTGTTTGCATCCTCTCTGATTTCCTTGAGCAGTAGTTTGTAGTTCTCCTTGAAGATGTCCTTCACTTCCCTTGTTAGCTGTATCCCTAGGTATTTGATACTCTTTGTAGCAATTGTGAATGGGGGTTCATTCATGATTTGGTTCTCTGCTTGTCTATTGTTGATGTACAGGAATGCTTGTAATTTTTGCATATTGATTTTGTATTCTGAGACTTTGCTGAAGTTGCTTACCAGCTTAAGAAGCTTTCGGGCTGAGATGATGGGGTTTTCTAGATATAAGACTATGTGATCTGAAAACAGACAATTTGACTTCCTCTCTTCCTATTTGAATACCTTTCTTTCTTTCTCTTGTCTGATTGCCCTGGCCAGAACTGTCAAAACTATGTTGAGTAGGAATGGTTAGAGAGGGCATCCTTGTTGGTCTTTTGGCTAAGATCAGCTGTAGGACCTGTTCTTATCAGTTTATTATAATCACTTCTGAGATCACCCAGGAGGAATGTACTGTGCAGAGCTTTGCCACTTTCTTCCTGTGTGTCCTTGCTCATGTTATTTAACCTCTCCATGCTCAGTCTTCTGACAATTGGGTATAATAATAGCACTGACTTTATAGGATAATCCTAAGTATTGAATAAAAGAGTAAACCATAGTCATCAGGTGGAGTAATTTGAAGTAACCATTAAATCAATTTAGTTGTGTTTTGGTGGTAGTTGTTAGAAATCTGAAACAAAGCATCCCTCCATTTTGAAGCTCTGTTTACAAGACAGTATATAAAAGATGACCTGTACAATGAAACATTATTCAGCCTTAAGAAGAAGGAAATCCTGCCCTTTGTGACAACATGAATGAACCTGGGGACATCAGGTTATGTGAAATAAGCCAGGCCCGAAAGACGAATACTGCATGTTCTCACTCATGGGTGGAGTCTAAAAAAGTCAGGCTCAAAGAAGTAGGAAGTAGGCAGTGGTCATCAGGGCAGGAGGGCGAGGTGGCATTGAGAAGATGCAGGTCAAAGGGCAGTGAGCTTCAGAGAGATGGGTGGAATCCGTTCTGGAGATCCATCACGTACCCGGGTGACCATGTGAATAATAACATATACTTGAACATCGCGAAGAGACGGTACCTTAAGTGTTCTCATCACACACAAAAAAAATCATTAAGTATAAAGTCATGAATATGTTAATTAGCTTGATTCGATCATTTCCTAAGGTATATATATTTCAAAACATCATGTTATACATCATAAATACATACAATTTTTATGTCAATTAAACCTTAATAAAGCTGACAAAGAAAATAAAATAATATGACCCTAACAAGATAAAGAAGGGAACAAAAAGTATGGGGAGAAAGGAGGAGGGGAAGGAGAACGGGAGGGAGGCTTAGAAAAACAGCCGACGTCAATGTACATAACTGAATTAAGAAGAAATGAAGGTGGCCAGATGCGGTGGCTCATGACTGTAATCCCAGCACTTTCAGAGGCTGAGGCGGGTGGATCACCTGAGATCAGGAGTTCAAGACCAGCCTGGCTAACATGGCAAAAACCAATCTCTACTAAAAATACAAAAAAAAAAAAAGCCGGGCGTGGTGGCAGGCACCTGTAATTCCAGCTACTTAGGAAGCTGAGGCAGGAGAATTGCTTGAACCTGGGAGGCAGAGGTTGCAGTGAGCTGTGATCACACCATTGAACTGCAGCCTGGGTGACAGAGCAAGACTCTGTCTCAAAAAGAAAAAAATAATGAAATGAAGATATGCATGTCCCATGGCCCAGGTGTTCTGACTCTGGGCACGACAGGAGAGTCAGGAGTAAAGATGATCCCCTGGTTTCATGTCTAGTCTCTGAGGGTCAGCAGGACAGCCTTCCCGAGGCAGGGCTGATGTGCAGTGCAAGCTTCAGCTCAGGGAATTCAGAAAGTCACACTCTTTTTATTTTAACCATGGGAGGAAACTTTCACTTATTAATACCAAGAAAACAGTTGAAAACGTTTAAATGGCTGAAATTCAAAACCTTTTGTTGCCTATCAAAAGCAGCCGTGGAGTGCTCAGACAGCAAACTTGACCTGGTGCCAAGGAGAGAAGTGTCTGAGACTTTGTTTTTTTATTCAAATTGGGCCTAAGAGGACATTTCTGCCCAACACATTTGGACATGAGTAATATGAAAAATCAGTGTGCAACTGTTCAGAGAAATATTTAAACATTATGTGATTACTAGGCAGTCGCTTAATTTGATGGAATGAGAAAATTAGTGGCCAACATTCTACAAACGTAGACTGACCTCATCATATTTTAGGACTTTTGTAAAGCTAAATAGAATACACAGCAGATAAAACAGATTCTCTGCTGTCTGGCAGCTGAAAATCTTCTTAGGGAGGCAGAAGTCAGCACGGGTGACACTGCAGAGTATTGTGTATTACGATAAAGATACTTTCAAATTGTTGCCACAGGAGAGAAAAGGGTGAACATTTTCTTTTGCCTGTAGTGACCTGGAAGGAATTCCTGAAGAACACTGAATATCAACTAGACAGCAAATGTTGGATATAATGAGTAAATAATTCCCCTGACATTTTTTCTGTTCCTCTTTACCCTGGAAATTGGATAGGGTTGAGAAATTGAATTACAGTGTAAAAGTCTTTGGAGTTAGAGAAGAAATCTGTGATGTGAGAAGTAAACACTGTCTAAGAGAGTTTTAAAAATGCAACACGTAGGGGGCGGTGACGTGGTACCCTGCGGCAAAGATCCCAGGAATCTGCATGTGGAATCCTCACATCTTCAGCATCTTCCGTAACTTTTTTCCAGTGGACAAGGACATCCCAGATGCAGGAGATGGTCCAATCAGCAGTAGGAGAGAAATTATTTTGCTTGTGGTGGTGCATTGGCTTTGCTGTGGCTGGAGTTATTAGTTTAGGTAGGAAAATGGTCTGTGCTGTTCTAAAATAATTTTGTAGATTGTATTCTCTCAGCTTACTAAGAACTCGTAGAGCTGTGATAGTGTTTATCATGTTAAACCTGTTGAATCAGGCATAGGTTTGCCTTACAGAACATAAACAGACTGATCAATAAGCCTGCCACCTTGAACCTTATCCCTGAGAGTGGGTGCAGACCCATGGTGCCCAACTATGGAGCCTGTCTTGGTGCTTTACACAAATGGTTTAGCCTAAACCATCAGAAATGTGTAAAATACACTACTTCCAATTAAGTAATACCTTAAAAAGTGATATCTTAGGTTCTCTTCCTTCCTTTTTTTTATTTTTCCAGTTCCATAACAGGCACAACAAAACTGCAGTTTCTGTCAAAGGGGTGGATGGCAATTGAAAACTTGACCTCCAATCTCTCTGCAAAAATGGGCTACTCCATTCTCTCTGCAAAAGTGGGCAAAATCAGCCCATTGGTTGAGGTTGCAATGAGCCAAGATAATGCCACTGCTCTCCAGCCTTGGCAAAAGAGTGAGATCCTGTCTCAAAAAATAAATACACAAAATAAAAATGAAAAATAAAATAAGCTGCATTCACATAAGGCATGCACATACACACACGGATGCACACACACGTACATTCTGGCTCTTATCACCCCACCCCAACGCACACACACGTACATTCTGGCTCTCATCACCCCACCCCAACATACGCAAACACATGCACACACTGCGCCAAGGCATATATAGATACCTTGGTAGTTAGCTCATCACCAAGTTATCTTACAGTGTTACTGGATTGATGGGGATCACTTACTATTACCTCTTATCCTCAAGTAATGGGCACCAGAAATAAAACTACCACCTTAAACTTCATGAAGTTATTGCTGGTGCAAAGGGGGTTTTGTCTCATGTGTAAACATCTGGCCATACTGGCTGTGGTTGGATATGGGACAGGGAAGGTGGCTTTGGGGTTCCTGCCTGCATCTCAGCCTCACCCACCACGCCCACCCTCAACCTGGGCCCAGCAGAGGAGGAGCACTGCACATCCTTGGACCCACAGGTGACTGGAGCATGGCTTTCCAAGGACCCTCTGGCCAACCCCCACGCTGCACAGATTCAGGCCTGCTCATCTCTTAAGACCAGCCAGCTCAGGCTTCAAGTGTTTCTGGAAGCATCCCTTCCCTTTCTCCCTCCCAGATCAGGGTGTTGATACCTGACTGATTTTCATGAGCTAGAGCTATGCTGGGTAAGCCCTGTGCACGTGTACTTTCCTCCCACGGAGACCCCACAAATGCTCTATTGCCAGTCCCACTATACAGATGAGGACATTGAGGGGAAGAGGCATTAAGCTACCTGGGCAGAGCCCTGTGGCCGGCAGCTGGGAGAACCTGGATCCCTGCCACAACACTGTCTCCAGGGCTCACACTCCCAACGTCCCAACATGCCCCTGGCGGGTTTCTCCATGGGGCATGTGGGCAACATCCGGCTTTCCTCACTGTGGTATTGTGTTCCAATCTCCTGCAGGGGTCATCTGGAGAGATGAGCTGGTTTATGGGGCAGCAGCTCCATACCTGGCTCACAATTGGCATTTGTTCAGCATCTGTGACATCATTCACTCTGTCTTGGGTCATGGGTCACCATTTCCTTCACCTCTCAGGTACATCTGCATTTCGGTGTGCATTCTACCATTTATTTATTTTTATGTTTTTTTCCCCCCAACGTTTATGTTTAGGGATACATGTGGAGGATGTGCAGGTTTGTTACATAGGTAAATGTGTGACGTGGTGGTTTGCTGCATGGTTCATCCCATAACCCAGGTATTAATCCCAGCATCTACTAGCTCCCCCTGATTCTCCCCCTCCTTCCATTTCCTACCCTCTGACAGGTCCCAGTGTGTGATGTTCCCTGCCATGTGTCCATGTGTTCTCAATGTTCAGCTCCCACTTATAAGTAAGAACATGTGGTGTTGGGGCTTCTGTTCCTGCATTAGTTTGCTAAGGATAATGGCCTCCAGCTCCATCCACGTTTCTGCAAAGGATATGATCTTGTTCTTTTTATGGCTGCGTTGTATTCCATGGTGCATATGTATCGCATTTTCTTTATCTAGTCTATCATTGACGGGCATTTAGGTTGATTCTATGTCTCTACTATTGTGAATAGTGCTGCAATTAATATATGTGTGCATGTGTCTTTGTAATGGAATGATTTGTATTCCTTTAGGTATATACACAATAATGGGATTGCTGTGTCAAATAACTCTGTTTTTAGGTGTTTGAAGAATCACCACACTGTTTTCCACAATGGTTGAACTAATTTACACTCCAACCACAGTGTATAAGTGTTCCTTTTTCTCTGCAACCTCACCAGCACTTATTATGTCTTGACTTTTTAATAGCCATTCGGACTGGTGTGAGATTGTATCTCATTGTGGTTTTGTTTTGCAATTCTTTAATGATCAGTGATGTCGAAATTTTTATTCGTATGTTCATTGCCCACATGTATGTCTTCTTTTGAAAAGTGTCTGTTCATCTCCTTTATCCACATATTAATGGAGATGTTTGGTTTTTTTTGTAAATATGCTTAAGTTTCTTAAAGATGCTGGATATTAGACCTTTGTCAGATGCATAGCTTGCAAAAATTTTCTCTTATTTTGTGGGTTGTCTGCTTATTCTGTTGATAGTTTCTTCTACTGTGCAGAAGCTGTTTAGTTTAATTAGATCCTGTTTGTCAATTTCAAGATATATGGACGGGCAAAGATTTCATGACAAAGATGCCAAAAGCAATGGCATTCCACCATTTAAATGCTTTTTCTCACTGTAGAGGAAAAGACAAGAGGAATTAAAGATTAGAGCAAATTCTTACTTGAAAACCCAAGTTGCAGTATGACATGCATGTATAAAAAAGATGTTTAAGAAAAGCACAAACCCGGTGTCAGTATATTACCCAAGTTATTTATGAAGCCTGTTAAAGCATGTGCCTTACCTAACACACCAGTGACCATCTGGAAAGGAGCTGATAGCCTCCGCCATTCGCTACTCTCTGAGAACGGTTTTTGCTTCCCTTGAAGCCAGTGCACACATGGGCAGGACACTGAGGGAGGACGTGACTGTTGCACTGAGTCGCTTGGCAGGATATCCTGCAGAATCCCTGTGGGTGGAGGCCCATGGAGGACCTTTATTTCTGCTGGATCCACACATGCCTATACCTATGTGGATTTTCCTCTTCATCATTTATCTCCTGTCACCCTTGTCATGTCATCATGTTAAAATCTGAAACGATGATTATCGCTTCCCATAAATACAAAAATATATATTCTCACATGATGTGTCCCATAGATGGTGCGAGGGCTGTTATTAAGATGTATTGTCTTGGAGAAGCCACATGTTCTTGGGCACTAGAGAGCCTGCACATTAGTATCCAGACTAAACATTTTTGGTCCTGAATGATTTTTTTCCCCTCTAATTTTTTTCCCCCTTTAATTGGCTTTTATGCCAAAGCTCTTCTTTTCCTCTCTTGCGTGGAGGACAGGACCACACAAAATGCTAAAGACTTCCCTCTAGCTTTGTTAAATGATTATATTAATTGGTCACTTGACAAAGTTGTATTTTTAAATTCAAGCAAATTCTTTACAAAAGAAAATACCATAAATCTTATAGCTTTCAACAGATGATTAACTAAGCTATTGTAAACATTTCTTACCATCAGATACACCTTTTCACCCACAAAATCATTATCACAATACATAGACTTTTATGCTTCTCAAGAAATTAGATTGTATATACAAATATGACAGGCGAAGGAATTTTCAAGTTATCTGGTTTGTTTAATCAGTATAAATACGCCAAAGGGATTGAGCCAAACTTCAAGATTTTGTTTGTGTTCTGCCCTCAATTTTTCAACTAATGAAATAATATCTGCAAACATTTTAACACATATCTGTCTCCAAGGCAGAAGATAATAGCAAGTTTCCCCTTTTGCTTAAAGTTGTGTCCAAACATTGCACGAGACCTGTGGACAGCTCTCCTTCTCAACTGTGCAAAGGCCAAGGACACATGTCAGGTCCCTAGGGCAGAACCTCCACTGCACAGCAGCAGTCAAGCCGTGAACCCCAATATGCCCACTCCACTCTGGGGTGTCTCCTGCCCGCTGTCACAGAGATTAACTCCTTGGAAACCATGGGGTCTACGTGAACACGATTTCTAGCTCAGAATCTCCAGTCCCAACAACTACGCCAACTCCTGTGGCATCACCGGGATGGAACTAAAGAGGCTTGCATATTGAATAAGAGCAGTCATGGGACAAGAAATGTCAAAGCCAACACCCTCACAGGCACCATGACAAGTAGAGTCGCAATCTGTGTGTGTCAAGCAGATTGTGTCTTTGGTCATAATTGGTCAAGGAAAAAAGGGAACTAAAATAACTTCCTAAGTTCTCAGAGCATAGCTCCTTCCAGGTGTGGAATCACAGCCTGGCTCTCTGGAGTCCAACAGCCTGCGTTCAATCTCACTTTACCCTTACTAACCAGGCCATTTAGGACACTTCTCCGTGTCTCGTGTCCTCAAAGGGCTTGGGGGTATTAAGTGAGATCCCTTTTATCCAGCAGGCTTTGCTGTTGCTGTCATGTTATGAGTGCTAGTTTTATCTCTGTTCAAGTGTCCCCTCCCCAGTGCCTGTTCTGCCCACTCATGCATATGCCCTGGGTAGTCTGTGGAGTTTGAATGACATCCCACAGGTCTGTAAGGAACATTCAGTGAGATACTCTTGTTCATGACTTCCTGCCACCCTGAGTAGGTAGCATTGCCAATCTGTGGCACGTTAGTTTGCTGTATATGTTGTAATGTTTCTGAGTTATGGATTTTTATATTTATCCTAAAACACCGGAATTAAGCGAACAGGTTGAATTAATGATGTTTTAGATTCCAGAGAGTATAGTAGCATGAACTAAATCATCAAATACTACTTTTATTTGAAGGATTTTGTTATAATAGGTCTCCAGTCTTGTAAAGATTTTTCTGAGGAGCTAGGACATCATCAATCCATCTCCTCTTTTAGTGTCTTTGCCAAGAGTGTTGACTGGAATGCTTTATGCTTATGATAGTTTATCACATTGCTGACTGATTTGCTAGTTTCCTCTAAAACAATTTCCTTGTTTATTAGTATATGCAACCATGATATATCATAGTCTTCGCGCTTAATTCTAAAAACCTTATTTGACTATTTTTTCCCCAAATTTTGTCAGTTAGAGCTTAAATCTATATAGGGCTTTACAATTGAGTAAAAGCATTGTAATGATATGCAATTCGGACCAATGTTCCAATAGTCACTTATGGGTACATGGAGTCATTTTAGTGGTAGATTTAGTAAGAATAGACTTTTACCTAGGAAGTATTTTCTCAAAATACACACTCAACCTCATAGAAATCTTGTTTTTTTTAAATACATTCTGAATGTAGCAAGAATCTAATGTTTTGTCCAATTTCTATAATAATACCTCCATTTTACAAAGGAAAATTCATTACATGTACAAAATGACACACGAAGCTATCGAAAAATAAAACTTATGAAAATGGGGTCATCTAAAGAGAGAAAGGATTGTTTTGAGGAAGGCTTTTACAGAAGTTAAAACACTGGTACAGTGAACTAGAGAGAGCTGTGTAAGTTTATTAACCATCATCAGAATTTTTCACTAAAAATCAATTAAATTATGGTCATAAATTCAGATAGTTAATTTTATCTTTAAATCAGTGAATAACCAAACATGTCAAACTCCATTAGCTGAGATTTTAGGTGAAGTCATTTATGTGTGCATATACTTATGCACTATTGTGCTTACTATATTTATGAATTTTTCTGGTTGATTTATCTAGAAGTCATAATGAAAAAAAGTTTAAGAAGAAATTGTGTATTTTCGAAAGGATAATTTAGGGGAGGCAATACATAAAATAGATGTGTATGATCAACTCACCAATTAAATGATGTTATGGGAATTCAAAGAAGAGAGACATTCACATCTTCCAGAGAGTCAGACAATTCTTCATGTAAGTGATGCCCCTTATGCTGGTTTTCAAAGACGGGAAAGTGGGAGGAGAGGCAATAACAGCTCAAACCTTAAGTCACTGGAGAGGAATGTCTTTCTTTTCCCTGGAGGGGGTGAGAGGAAGCCTGTGAAAGAGCACGAGACTGAAGTCCAGCAATTCTGGGTTTAAGACTTAGTTCTGTCACTCGCCAGCCTGTGGGTCCTTGGGCAGGTCATTTTATTTCTCTGCACGTCTGGTTTCTCAACATGAAACCAGAGGTCTGGTGTCTGGGACTCCCCAGCTCTTCAATGTGATGTTTCTAAGGAATCTTTTAAAGAGCAGGCCAGGTTTGGGGGACTCAGCCAGCCTCCCTGGCTCCCATCACAGGCGAGGGGACATTTGCCCCTAGGGGACGGGAGCCTCCCAACAAATTTCCCCAAAGCAGCAATGGGAACCAGAGGAGACAGATACACTCAGGGAGGATGGGCTCCATCACCTTCCTCTTCACTTTCTTGATAAAACATAAATTCTGGTTTTTACCCTGACGGAGATTATTTGTTCATCTTTCTCCTGGTAGCTCACCCCAGGGGCTCTAGAATGTCTCACTAGAAATTCTTGCCACTGATTTGAGATCCCTAAAAGCATTTTCTGAAATACTTTGAACCCCAGCTAGACCATTGAGTTTTCTCTTTTAGGGATGCATCTTTAAAATACGAAGAAAAACGTATTTTTAAATGTTTAAGTTAGGGTCTTCAGGATACGGGTGTGCACGTTTGTGTGTATGTTTTTGTGTATGTGAATGTATAAAGTGTATCCCTGCAATTTGACACACCTGTGAAGGCTGCTGTTTAAAAGGGCCTGCTTTCTCCTATTGACCAAAAGGTAGCATTAACAGGAATAGGTCCTGAGAAATATACACAAAGGATCATTAAAATAATAACACATATGGGACAAAATACACAGAATTCAATGAAGCAAATATCTTTTGCTAAAACCCCAGAGTTAAATATAATAGTTATTGTTATTTGAGTTGGTACAAAAGAAAGACAACTCAGAGGGAGTGAAAAGAAAGAGCTGAAAGCCGGGCATGGGGTCTCATGCCTGTGATCCCAGCACTGTAGGAGGCTGAGGTGGGTCAATCGCTTGAGGCCAAGAGTTTGAGACCTACCTGGGGAACATGGAGGAACCCCATCTCTGCAATGTATTTTTTAAATACAAAAATTAGCTGGACATGGTGGTGTGCACCTGTAGTCCCAGCTACTGGGGAGGCTGATGGGGGAGGATCACTTGAGCCTGGGAGGTAGAAGTTGCAGTGAGTTGAGATCATGCCACTGCACTCCAGCCTGGTGGACAGAGTGAGTCCCATTCTCAAAAAAAAGAAAAAAATAAAGAAAGAACCAAAATCGGAGCCAATAGCAAAGGGTAGGGGAACAACTGTGGACAGCTGTGGATGCACAGAAGCAAACATCTCTTTCAAAATCAGACACAGACCACGGGGACATAGCATTTTCCCTGTTGTTAAAGCTACATAGTTATTGTAATCACTAAAAATAACGACACATCTACTACAAAGCCAATGAAATGGAAATCTACTAAATTGGTGAAAGTGCATTGTCAAGAGAAAAGTAACTTGCCAAGAGCTAGAAAGAAAGGAAGGCACAGGAGATAATGCACCTGCGTCCCACGTGTGTGACCCTCTCTGGAAACTGGGAAGGCAGTCCACAAATGCTGGAGCCCCAGTCTGAAATCTCTTTCCACCTTCTGACCTGGTCCTGGGTTGGCCTTCCTTCAAGGCAGCATTGCTCAGCCCTGGCACTCTTAACTTTGGAGGCCAGGAAATGCTGATCAGTGGAGAGCTGTTCCACGGGCAGCAGGGGCTCAGGGGTCTCCCCTGTATCCCTCCCCAATGTAGCAACCAAAACATCCCCAGATGCTGCCAAATGTCCCCTAGTGCTAGGGTGGTGGTCACCACGCTGAGAACAGCTGCTTCACACTCCTCTGGCTGGGAGCCGGGGTACCGGCTCATGGCCCGGATGCCTCATCGCAGTCACCTAAGGATATTCCCAGAGTCAAACAGGGCCACTGTTAAGCATGAGGCCAAGTCTATAAACTGGAAGTTATAAAGACCTTGTTTAACAAAACAACTGGAAAAATTGCAACATATGCCAGGTAATTTTTCCTTCCAAGTGCATATATAGCCACAATTAGATTCAATGAATTTAAATAAATTCAATTTGATCCTTTGAAATAATAAAAAATACATATTTCTTGGGTTAACAACTTGAAAATTATTTATGTTGTGCAGAGAACAAATTCAAGTATTCCTTTTAAAATAAGATATTTCAAAGCGGTGAAAGAGAAGTGCCACGCTCTGTGTTTGTCCTCATGTGGTTGATGCATCACGGTCTGTATTGTGGGCCCTGCTAATGTTGAGTTAAACCAAAAGATTTCTCCGCGGGGAACACGGTCCACACCCACCATGTGGTTGTTCCTGTATTGCTGGTAATTCTTTCCAGCGTTGGGGATGTGTGAGGGGTCAGAGCTATAAACCAAGCAGCCACTCTCAGCCTCCAGGGTTAATTTTCTTGCTGAAATCTGCCTTCATATAAGATGGATTAGAGTCATTGAGATAAACCTCTTTATTTCATCTTAATCACCAATTCTCTTCTCATCGTTTTCATTAATCTATCATTTAGTTGCTTTTTAACAGACATGTTTATTTCTGTGTATTTTAACATCAGGCTACCAAGCTAACATCTTCATTGTTTTATTAATATTTCCAAGGTATTTTAAAGTGGAACTTAGCAGACACACCTGACTGGCTCCCCGTTCTGGCTGGGTTCCTATTACTAAGAGAAGACTAGAGCCCTACCAGGAAGGGTTGGGTGGGAACTGGGCAAATGTCTACAATCTGAGTTATTGCCACTGGATGGGGTGACCACTCGTTACTCTTGAAGACATGCTTTCCTTTTAGTTTTAAAGAAACTCAAATGCAGCGCAATAATCACAATGAACAACAGTGTTAGCTGCTACATTATGTGCACTTCTTTAAGCATTCACATACATCATCTTACAGCCCAAGAGTCTGGCGTTGCCTTTGTCTATGTTTTTCAAAACAAATAAACAGAGACTTAGAGAAGTTAACAGCATTCACATCCAGGACAAGATCAGACTTCCCCTCTCCTACCTTACATTGCTCTGTCCTTTGTAGTTGATGATGGATAAGGACCCCCAAAATATATAAAAAGGTAATTTTTAAATTTTCGAATCAAGCCATTCTTTACTATTTATGATGAGTTAATTGTAAAAGCTATAGAAATACATTTTTATATATAAATCATTATGACCTGTAGATTTAGCACACTTTACATTTTGAATTCTTTAAATGCTTACTAACTCCCAACAAAGGGGGTCCCTCGTTGTGGTGGTAGAGCCATCAGTTATGAAAACTATAATAACAGAAAGGATCTCACCATATAATTTCTAAAAACTGACCACCTGGGCATGGTGGCTCACGCCTGTAATCACAGCACTTTGGGAGGCCGAGGCAGGTGGATCACAAGGTCAGGAGATCGAGACCATCCTGGCTAACACGGTAAAACACCGTCTCTACTAAAAATACAAAAAATTAGCCAGGCGTGGTGGCACGCACCTGTAGTTCCAGATACTTGGGAGGCTGAGGCCGGAGAATCACTTGAACCCAGGAGGCAGAGGTTGCAGTGAGCCGAGATCACACCAGTACGCTCCAGACTGGGAGACAGAGAGAGAGTGAGTCTAAGAAAAACAAAAAACAAACAAACAAAAAACCTGACACCTGTTTCTGATCTTAGATGCCATATTGGCCAAATATAACATTTCTCTTACTGTTTTTCAGTTTTTAGGATCCTACTCTCAGTTACATAAAATCGGAGTGAAATCACAGCCTGGATATGGCTGGGGGACAGGTCCACCCTCAGCACCTGTCCAGGGTCCAGGCACGTGAACTAGGAACATGGACATCTGCAAAGTGCTTCCTCCTTGGTGGCAGCGGCTCCACCTCCACCCTGCAGATGCTCTCTGAGCTCTTCCTTGAGTTGCCAGCACCTTGGATCTCACTCCTGCTTTTCGTCTCATTCTAAACTTAACAGGGCTGGAGTCTATGTTCTTGTGAAAGTCTGTGCTGACCTGGGCTGCCCTTTTAACTAAGCCTGGACAGTAAGAATCATCTGAGGGGTGGGATTGTCTCACTGTGGGATCAAGCTAACCATGCATGCCACAGCCTGCATTCCCTGTCCACCACAGTGCACCATGAGATGCTGTGTCCAAGGCCTGCTGCAACCAAGAGGCACCAGGACAGCAGTGGCTACTCCTTTTTCCTGCCTCATGCCCTTTGACTAGAACTTTCTGGAAGCCAGGAAGTGTGTCTGTCTTGCTCTCCACTCCCTGCTCAGTGCTTTCCACTCTGCCTGACACAGAGTGGGCCCTTAATAAATAATTACTGAATCAATAAGTGAATGAAAGAGTGAAAACTAAATCCTATTACAGAAAAAAAAGGGCTATGTCAGGCAAAAAACAGTCTAAATTAAAAATGACAGGATTCCCCAAATCAGCAAATGATTACTAATGAAGACAATACAGAGTCATACACAATCTTTAATTGGGATAAATGTCATGTTAAACAGTATCCAGCTTTGCTAAAACTTTCTTATTCTATTTGACAATCTTAAGTATGTTTGGATCTTCACTGTTCTTTGATTTTGACCAGTGATTTCATCCACAGGTTCTCAGGCCATTGTAATATTATACGTGCAACCTAGAAAACTATGTACTAGTGTAAGACATCCCAGGCTACTTTTATCAATTTCTATTATATATCAAGCTTCAATTACTTCATATAAATATGTTCTCAACATTTTATCACAAATGATTTCCAACAAACCACAAAGTTCAAGAAAATTTAACACCAATATACCCATCACCTATATTCTACCAATAACGTTTTCCTATGTTTGTGTTACACGTAGCTACCCATCCATCCATTCATCCTTCATTCTTTTACTCTCATACATTTCACACCAGATTGTAAAATTCCATGTTTGGAGGTTGATACTTGTTTTTATTCAGATATAACATTGATATTCAATGAAAAACAAAAATCCTAAGTGTTAGCTCACTGAGTTTTGGCAAATGCACACCCGTATAACCTAAACTAAAGATACAGAACATTATACAACCTTAGAACCACAGAAAGTTCACCAGGTAACCCCATCCCACATTCCCCAGGATAATCTCTATTCTGCTTTGGGTTTTGGGGGAGGTTATTTTTTTAAACCATCGATTAGATTTGCTTGATTTTGAACTTTATATACGTGGAATCTTACATTTAGTACTTTTTTGTGTAAAGTTATTTCACTCAGCCTGAAGTTTCCCTAAGCCTGAGGTACCGATGATCTGTTACCTGTATTAGGAGCTCATTGCTTTTCATAGCTGAGTAATATTCCATTGCTTGACTGACCCACCATTGATTCATTTTCCTGTTGATGGGCACTGCCTGTTTCTTGCATTTTGCTTTTATAAATAAAGCTGCCGTGAACATTTATCTATGAATATTTGTAGACATGTTTTCATTTCTCTTGAGTAAATGCCTACAATTAGAATTGCTGAACTATGAGATCAGCGTATGTGTAATTTAATAAGAAACTGCCAACAGTTTACACAGTGGTTGTGACCTTGTAAATCCCCCCCCCAACAATATCTAAGATGTACAATTGCTCCTCATCCTCAGCAACATTTGATGTTTTCATTTTTTTAATTTGAGCCATTTAGTGAGTGTGAGGTGGTGCTCTGGTGTTAGTTTGCATGTCACTGATGGCTAAGGTGGCTGAGCACTTTTCCATGTGCTTAATGACCATTTTTATATCTTCTTATGCAAAGTGTCCTTTATCATCTTTTGCCCAGTTTTATTAGATTGTCTATTTATTATGAGGTGCAGGAGGTTAGTTTTCTCAAATACATATTTGAAGCGTAATGGTCTCAGCAGGTTACTACTCAGAACGAGGTTTTGGAGAATTTTGTTTTCAGAACATCTTTCCCTAGCAGCGTGTCTTCCTTTGTTCATCTTTTTATTATTTAAAACATGGGCTACATATTTTGTGTGGTGGTTGTTTTATTGGTTTCAAAAGCTGCAAGTCATTTTATGTGTGAGTTTCCTGACAAAATTCTTAAAGTTTTTGATCTAAATTTTCTTATCGTTCTTTACACACAAACCCTGTTTTTCATCTTTTGCACGTTATGAAATATGCGTTTATCAGAGTCCACTGTGCACACTCATTGTGTTTTTTTCTCTCTCCTCCCCTTTTTAGAAATTGCCACATCATATATCAGAATTATGCTTCTGAAAGCCTTGACACCTGTTCATCCTCTTCTGAGACTTTCAGAATTGCATGCGGTGTGATGTGAGTGGCTCATCTCATCCTGCTGGTGACCCCCTCTGGGGTCACTGTAAACTCCATGGTGACACAGCAGCTTTCCCCAGGATTTCTGTCTCTACTACTCCAGCCCACAGCCAGTTCCTGTTACTCAGCATTAATTCCAGAGTAACAGTTGCCTTTGATTCTCTCTCCATATTCTGGGAGATAAAATTGTCAGCAGAGCAAGTTTGAAATGTATCAGATACAGTATCGTAGCTGAATGAGGCTTCCAGCAGATGCCTTGAAATGAGAATCTCCCGTCAGAACTGTGTCTTTTCTCTCTGTCGTGCTCGTGATCTGTGCCACAAATGTGCATAGCTCATTTCTTCAGACTTGCAAGCATGGTCTGTTATACTCCTCCACCACAATGTGGTTTTTCTCTCTCCCCTTTTATCTTCAGACAAGTCCTCCAGGTTGCAGCTTCCCCACAGGTTTTAGGGTATTTCCAGGCAATTATATACCTTCTTTGACATACAGAGCTTATGCTGCCCCATTTCTAGGAGATCTGTTCTTTTTACTTAACAACTGCATTAGAGCATTCCCACAAATAATTCATCTGAGTCTCGTGATAGTTAATAAATCAGAGTTACCTCCATGTGTGAAAGCCTTGAGCCCCTTTGCTGGCGGCTCAAATTCTGTGTTCTGCCATGAGACCCACAGGTGTGGGTCTCTCAGCCTGACTGGCTTGCACCGGAGTTCCAGGCCCTTCCTTGTGTGTCCTATGGAAGGTGTGATATAGCTTCTCATTCAGAAAGTTCAAGTCTCTAGGAGAAGCTTCCCATACCTGTCATAGGATTCAAACATCCATGTCAGTTCTCTGAACTTCTGAACATCACATTCCTAGGCACTTCTGTCTAGAAAGTCACCTGGGCTTGAGGATCACGGGCTGAGTTGCTTGCAGCTCTATGCAGAGCACCCAGTGTCTCTGTGCCTCCTGCTCAGTCCTGAGACTGAGCACTGCCTTGTATAGGCTCATGGCTTGGCTGTCATCAGGCCATGTTTGCAGAAACTTTGTATGCGCTATGAAAAAAATTAGATATTTGACAGAAATTGTATATAAGTTTAAACAAATAAACACCTGCCTAATGTAAGTGTTTTGAAAACTAAAAGAACATACACAACTTAAATGGTAATATATATGTATATGTATACATATGTGTGTGTATATCGTGTGTGTGTGTGTGTGTGTATATATATATTTGGAAATATAATAAGACTGTGTCTTCAAAACACTTTAAGGTATTTGAGCATCTTCTCCACCTAGGCTTCCTCCTGCTCTGGAGGTTGACAGTAACTCTAAGCCAGACAACAACGATTGTTGAGACTCAGTCTAGAAAACCTACTCCAAGGATAGCACTCTGGTGCTACGTTGCCTCAAGCTATGCTAGAGACTGATGCAAAAGGAGACATCAGCAATAGTGATCCTGTCTCTTTTTTTACAATTTTATATTTTATTAGTCATGGATACCTTACAACTATTTTAATTTCTAAAAATTGCATTAAAATAGTGTTTATCTTGATTATTGATTTTTTTTAATGCCCCTTGAATTTTGCGTTTCTTCTGCATCTTCTTAGTCCTGGCCCAGTAAATATTCTAGATATGTTTAACGTTCAAATAGTCCACAATACATATGGAAATTAGAGCATGGCATTTATCCTCTCTCTAAGTAACCGACAGTTACAAATCTTCATCTTTCCAATATTCCTTGCCTTTACTCAGGTATTCCTGCTTAACATTTTTAAGGTTGTCATTCTGGTGATGAAGGCTGAAAACCAATGATCCTGACATCAAAGCAAAGTTATGAAATACTTTAGTAAAAATTAGGGAAATGTGGAGGTGTATACCACATCAACGGACTCAGGGATCCCCAGGAATGGAAAGTGGAGATAGTGATCAAGGTGAGAAGTGGGTGGCAAGACTCTGTCTGGGCACATCTCCCAGGCCCTCATTCATTGCCAAGGACAGCAGACCACATTCTGCTCTCCAAGGCAGATACCCTCATCCATTATTTCCTGATGACACACACCTTACCAAAAGGATTTTCTGCATTATAACATTTTAATGTTGTCACTTTAGGAGAATATTTTGTCTTTATAGAAGAAAAGGTCAAACCTGGAAAGTTTTAGATCGCTTTGATAGAAATCAATATGGTGAAGGGCACATTTTCTACACAATATTTTTGAATGTTTTATTTATTGGATGTTCAGCTGTACAAATTAGACACATGGGATCTAACACAATTGGAATCCAAGGGTGTGATTTTTATAGAATGTCTGCACCACCAACACCACTGCCATAAAAATGAACTTGTCTTAAAAAGTCTTGCCACAAATGTGTAATTAGACCAAGGAAATAAAAAGTGGCTTTAACTAGCTTACGGTAAACAAAAAGAGACTATGACTGATTAACCATAATCATACTGAAACTGATGGCTTTACATCTTTCACTTGTGATATTCGAGTTTTGTTGGTTTTCAATACTGTGTAAAATATACTTTGGAAAACAGGGTTTCATAAAACTACTAAGCAAAACAATGACAAATATTGAAGTGGAACTGCTCCTGGTGATTATAAAAAACTTGATTTTGGGGTGCCTGTCTTTATATAGAATCATGGCTGAAGATATTTTTTCCTGCATTTTTAATAAAATCAAGGAAGAGCAGACACGATTTTATGAATTTCCATTTTTAAAGAATTGTTGGCCAGGGCAGTGGCTCACACCTGTAATCCCAGCACTTTGGAGGCCGAGGTGGGTGGATCACGTGAGGTTGGGAGTGTGAGACCAGCTTGACCAACATGGAGAATCCCCGTCTCTACTAAAAATACAAAATTAGCCTGGCATGGTTACGCATGCCTATAATCCCAGCTACTTGGGAGGCTGAGGCAGGAGAATCTCTTGCACCCCTGAGCCGGAGGTTGCGGTGAGCCGAGATCGTGCTATTGCACTCCAAACTGGGCAACAAGAGTGCAACTCCCTTGTTTTTTCTTTGTCTGTTTGTTTTTGTTTTTTATTTGTTTGTTTGTTTTAAAGAATTGTTAGGCCACATGTTCTTTCATCCAGCAATAACAGATGGATGTTGGTGCTTGTAAGGTAGAAGGTGAGAGGCCACCTCCAACCTCACAGGGAGGACATTTGTACACCTCCTTTCCTCTCTTCCAGGGGCTCTGTCTCCACTGGTCACTGGCTGTGTGACTTTGTCATTCTCAGCCAAAGTCCCCTTCTGTCAACTGGGTAGATAATGCCGTCTTCATAGGACTCAGGACAGTGACTGGAGGTGATGTTCTCAATGTGCTTTAGGGGAGAAGTGCACACAATCCCTTCCTGTTAAGTTAGCCACGGGGTGTCCCAGACCTCTTATAGACTCCCCAATAGTTGTTAGTCACAGAGGTTGGATTTAGGTGACCAAATAAACCTAAATTAAAAGCTAGGCAATTGCAATGAAAGACATTGGCTTGGCGATTGCTTTACCCTAAATTGTTTCTCCATAACCACCAAGGCCACAGAACCAGTAGCACCTCGCTTTTCCCAGTGTGCTTTCTTTCCGGTAGTCTTCAGAAAGGAAGACTCTCAGTACATGTTAAACGAAGCACAGCTACACTTCGCACACTTGCTCATCATCGTCATAATTTACAACACAGATTTTGTTGCTGGTTACTGATTTTTTTCAACTTTTAAGTTCAGGGGTACATGTGAAGGTTTGTCACATAGGTAAATTTGCGTCATGGGGGTTTGTTGTACAGATTATTTCATCACCCAGGTGTTAAGCCTAGTACTCATTTGTTATTTTTCCTGATCCTCTCCCTCACCACCATCCACCCTCTGGTAGACCTCAATGTCTGTTTTTCCCCTGTAGGTGTCCATGAGTTCTCATCATTTAGCTCCCACTTATAAGTGAGAACATGTGATATTTGCTTTTGTGTTCCTTTGTTAGTTTGCTGAGGATAATGGCCTCCAGTTCCATCCATGTTCCTGCAAAGAACATGATCTCCTTCTTGTTTATGGCTGCATAGTATTCCATGGTATACATGTACCACATCTTCTGTATCCAGTCTACAACTGATGTGCATTTAGGTTGATTCCATGTCTTTGCTATTGTGAATAGTGCTACAGTGATCATGCACATGCGTACATCTTTATGATAGAACAATTTATATTTCTTTGGGTATATACCTAGTAATGATATTGCTGGTTCAAATAGTAGTTCTGTTTCCAGGTGTTTGAAGAATCACCACACTGTTTTCCACAATGGTTGAACTAATTTCCACTCCCACCAACAGTTTATAAGCATTCCTTTTTCTCTGCAACTTCACCAGCACCTATTATGTTTTGACTTTTAAATAATAGTCATTCTGATTGGTGTGAGATGATATCTCATTGTGATTTTGATTTTCATTTCTTTAATGACCACCAACATTGAGCTTTTTTCATACACTTGTTGGCCACATGTATATCTTCTTTTGAAAAGTGTCTGATCCTTTACTCATTTTAATTATTTTTTTTTTTTTGGAAATTTGTCACTAATTTTTAAGAAGCACTTTTTAGGCCAAGCGAAGTGGCTCATGCCTGTAATCCCAGCACTCTGGGGGCCAAGGCAGGATGATGGCTTGAGCCCAGGAGTTTAAGACCAGCCTTGGCAACATAGTGGGGCCCCATATCTACAAAATTTAAAAAAGATAGCCATGTGTGATGGCTTACACCTGTAGTCATTGCTTTTCAGGAAGTTGGGATGGGACTATATCTTGAGCCCAGGGGTTTGAAGCTGCAGTGATCTGTGATGGGGTCACTGCACCCCAGCCTGGGCAACAGAACAAGAGCCTGTCTCAAAAAACAAAAGATGAAAAAAGAAAAAACAAGAATAGAAAAAGAAAAAGGAAGGAAGGAAGAAAGGGAGGGAGGAAGGAAAAAAGAAAGAAAAGAAAGGAAGGAAGGAAAGGAGGAAAGAAGGAAGGAAAAAGAAAGAAAGAGAAAGAAAAAAAGAAAGAAAGAGAAAGAAAGAGAAAGAAAGAAAACTGGCTAAGTTAACTTCATCTCACTGTTTCAGACACCATGTTGTTGCTCAGCAAGGTTGGAAAGGGAAAACAGCCCCTTTGCAAGACTGGACCCTATCCAGGTGCAACACCAGTGTTGTCTCTGCTCCTGGGGGTGGGGGTATTGTTGCATGGTGGGCTTTGGACTGAGCTGGTGCTGCTGTCCTCCTAGACATTTGAATTTGAGGGTGAAGCCGTGTTCCAACTCCCATTTGTGGATGACACTGTAAGACGGATGCTTGGAACCAGGGACAGTGGTGCTCCACCCGGAGCTTGTGAGAACCGATGTGCAAGTCCAGTGGGTATCCCTGCTCCCTTCTCCTATCTTCCTGCCTGGCTCCCATGTGCTATGGCAGGACTTCTTCCACAGCAACTCCTACTGTCTGCTCCTTAGGTCTGGAGGCAAAGGTCATCACACATCCAAGACTGTGTTTTCCGTCTCTCATTGGCAAGAGAATGATAAAGGATACAAATGTACAAGCCATAGGGTCACCTAGAGACAGTGTACATGAACCAGCTGGCAAGGAGCTGGCACATTATGGGCACTCAGGGCATTGTGGCTTTGACTTGCCAGAAATCCCAGGCAGTGCAGTGTCAATAGACTCCCCCTTAGGTGAGAAAAGAAGCTTGGAGAATTTCCATGTCTTGTCCCAGAAAATATAGAGCAAGACACACTTCAGACTAGTTTTATCTGTCTCTCTCCAAAACTCACATACCCCCACTGAGCTCTCCATTGTACAAAAATCAATTCACAGTGGCAGCAGGCAGAGGGAGGAGAATTGCCTGTTCATGCTGGGTCTCAAGGTAGAAATAATATATTGTTTTTTCTATCTGAAGTGGAATACTACAGTGATATTAGTGTTTGAGTACCTACTATGTGCCCAGCTTTTTCAGGTATTTTTCAATATACTTCACCCTCCACAGAAGTCCCTGTGGGGGGATATTGTGACACATTTAAAGATGAAAAACGAGGGCAGAGAGAGGTTAAATCGCTGTTGGATTTTACACAGCTGCAAAGTGGTCACTCTGGTCTTTAAACCCAAGGTCAGCCTGGCTCCTGACAGGGAGTTCTATCCACTTTCCCCTGTTTCCTTCCTGCAGATAAGACCAATTATGCAACAATGTTTTATTTGTCACCAATTTAGGAAGGGCAATTATTTAAAATGCATTGTGATTGTGAAGATAGAAATCAGAAACAAAGGATAATTCCTAAAGTTAAAATGCTTACCCTGACCAGAAATCTATTTTTCTTGTGGTAGAGTTGACAGTCTTTTTTGAGGATGGCCCTACTGATCTTACAAGCACCATGAGCTCCCATCGCACTGGCCAAAGAGAAGAACACAGTTCCACAAAGAAACTAAAAGGGAGTGTCTTCCATAACCCAAGGATAGGAGGGAGAAGGGCAAATGCACCCACATTTGGCAAAACCAGACTTCAATAGAAGAAACCCAACTCACCTGAGAGTCAGACAAATAAAAGAGAAAAAAATATGCAGCTTGGTCACAGTAGACTGAACCAATGATTAAATGTGTTCTAACTCAGAAATTCTCCTGGATTAACATGCAAGGTCTTTTGGATTTTGTCTTGCTTTACATTTGTGACTGTCACAGGAAAACAGCATCTTGAAGATGGCACTTGCAAAGTGGCAGGACACGCAGAGATGCTGAGTAAGTGCCCTTGTTTCTTTTGAAAGGGTCTGCTTGAATGGAGGGTGTTGTGGTTGTCTGTCCTCATGTAGAAAGCCTTTGGTGAGCAGCATCATTCCACACCGAGGAGCATTGGAGAGTCATCACAGAGATGTGTCTGTGAGGCGATTTCAGTGAAACATGGGGCCAGGCCTCAAAGGAGTTCCATTAGAGGATTTGTAATTAACATATGGCAGAAGGTTCCAAAAATTGAATTTCATGCATAATTGCAGTGTTTATTACTGTTGATAATCACCCTTACACAACATTAAATGTAACATGCGGATAATTTGGAGACCAAAAGGGTTAATAAAATTACTCTTGGAATGTAGCAGCGGGGTCTGTAGGTAAAAATAACAGCGATGTTATAATAAGTGGGAATGTGTGTTCTTGTCCCAAAAGGTTTTTACACATACTTATTTTTAAGCATTTGATAGTTACAGGGAAAATGTCAGGAAGACATTTTCAGAATTGCTAAAGGGCAGAGTCCTCAAAAGGACAGCTTTGTTGTACTGTTGTTGTTTTCCTTTTACAGGTAATAAGGCATAATTCCTATCACCAAAAATGAGTCCCTTGCCCTGTGCTAGCACCCATGCACGGAATAGGTCAAATACATAAAACACACAATTTTATTCCATTCTATTTTCCTTCCTTTTGCCTTTTTTCGAGATTTAATTGAATTACGAGACACCTCTCCTTGCCAGCATACATGTTTCTTTCCTCTAATGGACATGTAGTGTTCATCTAGAGTGAAAATACATTCTAACTTATTTAATTCTGTTTTGATCTACAGTTATTGTTTTCCTCTTCTTTTTTTGTTTTTCTTGGCTGTTATGAATAATGCAACAATGAGTGTCCTTGTAATGATAGCTTTGTATGCGTGTCAGAGCTCATATAAGAAAGATTCTGGGGGCTGGGACATCTGAGTCACACGCCATGCTCACATTACCCTTTGATAGTTACTGCCCAATTCTGCACTAGTGCATTTCCATGCGGTTTCCTCAGCAGTACGCAGCAGTGCTCACACTCCCACATCCTCATTACCTATGGCTATGGCTGTGTGAACTCCTGTTCAGATGAGGGCATGGGCAGTTATCTTGCTACCATGTTCAAGTTGCCTATCTTAGCTCATCACTAGTGAGGTTGTACATCTTTTTCAATAATTATCACCAATGTATGTGTCTTTTTCTGCACTTTGCCCATTTTATTTCTTGCTTGTTTTTCTATGTTTCTATTTTTTTTTCTCTGATTTACCAGTCCTTTATTTGGGGATCTTAGTCACATTTGTTGTGGATTTGTTCTCACCGTGTATGGTGTATCTTTTATCTTAGAGAATGGCTTCCTTAATTTCCATGTGTTGCTTTTCATGGTAATACCAGGGTAGCTAGGAAAACGCTTCATGTGTCAAGATCTGCACCCCTGAAGAGCCGACAGGAAGTAAAAGCTTCGAAGCAGATAGCAGAGCGAGGCTTCCTATCAGAAGCCCCTGCACGGCCGTGTGCCCCTAAACGCCCACCTGCTCTGAACGCAGCACTCTACGTTTCTCTGGCGTCAGGAATGGGTCTGTAGACGCAGGTTCAAGTAACCCTCAGGAGACCCAAGCGCTGCCACCCAGTCTAAGAAAGTACAATAGTAACCTTCAGGAATTCCTCACTTTCACTACATTGTCTATACATTAGGAAATTTGGAAGTGAATTTCAAGAGTACAATTTTGGGGTAATGCACAGAGGTTAGGGATATTATATGTTTTGCTTGATAAGAGACATAAATTTTAGTAGTTACATGAAATGTTTTCCAAGCTCAATTTTAATAACATTAGATTCAGAAAAGGATCACGAGGGATAATAGCTAATTTCCCTTCTTGGTTTCCACTGAACACGTAACAGGACTCTGTTCACTCGTGTTACCCACACTCACGAGCAGTCGGTTCATGAGCACCGACTCATTAGGTCGGTGGTGCAACTGCTGTCGTGACAGCAAAATTCATTCCGCATTTGCTCTGTGGAGGGACCGTGCTTGTTGTTGTGAGGGATGAGAGATGAATAGGCTTGTCTTCGAGGACAATAGTCTAAGTTTCAGTCATTTCAATGTGCCTGCCATTTTAAAGTTTAATGGACTGTTCTCATACACTATCTTATTTTTATCAACAAAGCTAACTTTATTCCAAAGAAAATCAAAATAAAATTTAGCATCAGGATTCTAGGAAATGTGAAACCCAGACATAATTTTAGGGTTCTGGATTTATTGTAGAAATTCAGGGATGTTAGTCATTGTGTGGCTAAAGCCACAGCCTTGGTGACAAGTTGAAAATGTGCGGTCTCCACATGGCCCACGTTTGCAGGGTCTGGGAGTGGCTTTTGTGGCTCTGAGCACTGGAAGCCTCAGGCTCATTCTGCTGAAACTGCCACGGAGAGCTGGAATTGAAGCTGATAGAGACGGTCCCGGACTTGAGATGGTTTGACTTTTGCTTTTTGACTTTACAATCCTGCAAAAGTGATATGATTTAGTGGAAACTGTATTTGAATCTCCTAATTTTAATTCAAAATTCTTTTGAAAAAAATTTCTTCTGGAGAGAGGAGCTCTCGCTTTGCTGCCCAGGCTGGTCTTGAACTCCTGGCTTCAGGTGATTCTCCTGCATTGATCTCCCAAAGTGCTGAGATTACAAACATGAGCCACTATGCCCAGCCCAAAATTCTTTATAATAATTTTGTTATTAAATAGGCTTGTGCTAGATGATTTTGCCCAAGCATAGGCAATGTAAGTGTTCTGAGAACGTTTAAGGTAGGCCGGGCCAAGCTAGGATGTTCTGTAGGTCAGGTGTATTAAGCGCATTTTCACCTTTGGTATTTTCAACTTAGATGGGCTTTTTGGGAGGCACCCCCATCAGAGGTCACACACTGGCACACACATCGTCAGTCCAGGAGCAGCTGTATCTAAGGATGCAGACTCCAAGAGCCACACTTGCTCAGTTCCTCAAACTTCAAGTTTTCCACTCACTTTCACTAACAGCATTTAAATCTACTTGAAGCAGAGGATGCCCTATCTCCCCAGGTGACTGGTTCACTAGAGTATGCTTGAGTGTTTCTTGGCGTGTGAGTGTGGCAGTGCGTGTCCGTGCACACAGAAGTGTGGCAGTGTATAAGGTGTGTAAGCCTATGCATGTGTGTGTCTGCATATGTAAGTGAGACACTGTGATTTTGTCATCCTGTACGTGTGTATCAGTGTGTGACAGTGTGTATGGTGTGCAAGCCTGTGCACGTGTGTGCCTGCATGTGTAAGTGAGACACTGTGATTTTGTCATCCTGTACATGTGTATCAGTGTGTGACAGTGTGTGTGTGACCTCTGTCTGTGCCACCATGCACTCACACAAGGCTGGTGACATCATGTCTGCGAGAGCTATAAACTACAGCCTTACCAAACTTGTGGCTTGGGCCTGCAGGTTACGGTCTCGTGAAAATGCTCTTGGATTTGACCTCACAACTGTAATTTGTTTTAGGGGAGCAATTATTTTTTGCCAGCCATGATTAAGCTACAGGACTAATTGTTACAAATGACAAAATGATCTCTGTCTCTGCTAACTTACACCCTGTCTTATAAACCTGAGTATCAATAATTAAAAAAAAATGGATAGAATATAAAAAATCACTTTGGAAAATAAATAAAGCAGAAATTAAAGAATCTTGAACTCCAGAAAAGTTGAACTGCACATGTACTGAAAAATTCTTATTGAACCAGGAAGGAAAATGTGATCATAGACTCACACAGTGGAGTTATCCTGTAGCACGCCACTCACAGGGAATGAGTGGCTCACCGCTCAAGAGTGAGACACCAGCTGAGGCCACACGCAGATTTTAATTATCGCAGGTTTTTAAGTTGGGGGCTCATCACGCTGACTCGGCGTATTTTCGTCTTAAGGAGTATGGGTAATCTTAGGCCCAACTCTATGTATCAATAATAGAGGTCCTCCAATGAATACAAGTAGCCAAAACATTCCTCATTGCGTGCTTAACCTGATTTGCATTTATAAAAGGGAAAATACAAAAGCAAAAACAAAAGCAAATCCAAAGCAAAACGAAAATGTTTAATAATGCGTTTTTTTTTTTTTTTTTTTTTTGAGGCAGAGTTTCACTGTTGTCACCCAGGCTGCAGTGCAGTGGCGTGATCTCGGCTCACTGCAACCTCCATCTTCGGGGCTCAAGTGATTCTCCAGCCTCAGCCTCCCAAGTAGCTGGAATTACAGGTGCCTATAAGTCGCTTTTTTAGGTCTTAAAAACAGTTGTCTGTGGCTTGTTAAGCTACCCGTTGGTCCCATCTGTCAGCTTCCTGTTCTTTATTGCTCCATTTTTTATCTCAGAGCCCCAGGCACCAAGTCAACTTTGGATCCCTGCCCTTGCATCCTCTTTGGGACAGGCACCTCTTTGATCTCAGGTACGCGGACCCTGACAATCACCTGCCCCTGAGAGTCATGCTCCTGACGTTCGCATCTCTGGTTCCCTCTTCCTTGATCCAGCACTGCTGTTTTCTTCTCTTAGCAGGAGCAATATCAGCTCCCTCTAGCTCTTTCTCAACTTCTCAATTATTGTCAAAATAATTTCTTAATTCTTCAAGAGCCAAGGGAAAGAAATCTCCAACTTAACATTACTAAATTGATATTTCAAGTACTCTGAAGTATCTGCATTCAGGTTTATTAAGGTTAAACAGTTTCGTTAAAGAATAGTATATAAACATGCTTCTCATTTTTTGTCATTTTTTGTAACTTCGGAGCTCATTCTAAAACCAGTGCTCAAAAGACAGATTAAAAAAAAAAATCAGAACTCCTCTAGACCAGGCTTGCCCCCTGGAAATATTGTAAGAACTGCAAATGGGAGCTACTTATGCCATTTAAATTTTTCTTGCAGCCACATGAAAAGGTAAAAAAGTAAAAGGGTGAAAGTAAGTTTAAAAATGCATTATTTACTAATGCATTATAACCCAATCTAACATATCACCATTCACATATAATCAAGATAGAGCCCTTCTTTCTACTAAGCCTTGAAGTCCATTGTGTATTTCGCATGTATAGCACACCTCAGTTGGACCGGCCACCTTTCAAGGGCTCAAGAGCAGTGTGTGGCTAATGGCTACTGCATTGCTCAGCACAGATCTCCAAGGGTCAGCAAACTTTTTCTGTAAAACCCAGATAGTAAATTCTTAGGCTCCGTTGGCTATATGATCTCTAATCTGTAATATAACTACTGAACTCCTTTGTATAGTGAAAGCAGCCAAATGCAATGTGTAAATGAATAGACATGGCTGTGTTCCAACAAAGGTTTATTTACCGGAGGCTGAGGCGGGCAGATCACGAGGTCAGGAGATCGAGACTATCCTGGCTAACACGGTGAAACCCCGTCTCTACTAAAACAAATATAAAAAATTAGCCAGGCGTGGTGGCGGGCGCCTGTAGTCCCAGCTACGCGGGAGGCTGAGGCAGGAGAATGGCGTGAACCCGGGAGGCAGAGCTTGCAGTGAGCCGAGATCACGCACTGCACTCCAGCCTGGGCGACAGAGCAAGACTCCGTCCCCCACCCCCAAAAAAGATGTATTTACAAAATCAGGTGACAGGCTGGATTTGGATAACAGGATGTAGTCAGGCCATTCCCCGACACTTTGTGGAGGCCAGCACAATCTTTGCACCAATAACTTAGTAATATAAAATAAAAATATTTCATTTACATTTTTCCAGCTTCAGTAACAATAGCTTTTTGGATTAAAGTGTGTCCCACCAAATTCACGTGTGGCAGCTATAACACTAAATGTGGTGGTGTTTGGAGATGGGGCCTTTGGGAGGTCATTAAGTCA
Organism: Pan paniscus; assembly: GCF_029289425.2. Lineage (NCBI taxonomy): Eukaryota > Metazoa > Chordata > Mammalia > Primates > Hominidae > Pan > Pan paniscus. The sequence goes on along the minus strand of NC_073253.2, from coordinate 4,371,514 downwards.
TGGGGGACACAGCAAGAAGGCAGTCGGGCCATCTGCAAGCCAGGAAGGGGGCCCTCACCAGAACCCAACCCTGCTGGCACCCTGATCTTGGCCTCAAGAACTGTGGAAAAGAAATCCGTGTGGTTTAAACCACCCAGCCCGTGTGACTTTCTTATGGCAGCCCAAGCTGACTCATATAAATAATATGGCTCTAAAAAGGCAGTATATATGCTTAGTATTAAAATTCTATATTTAGCCTGGGGGCAGTTGCTCATGCCTGTAATCCCAGCACTTTGGGAGGCCGAGGCTCACCAATCACTTGAGGTCAGGAGTTCGAGACCAGCTTGGTCAGCATGGCAAAACCACATCTCTACGAAAAATACAAAAAGTTAGCTAGGCAGGGGGTGGCTTGTGCTTGGAGTCTCAGCTACTTGGGAGGCTGAGGCAGGAGAATCGCTTGAACTTGAGAGGCAGAGGTTGCAGTGAGCCAACGTCTCGCCACTGCACTCCAGCCTGGGTGTTAGAATGAGATTCCATCTAAAAATAAATAAAATAAAATAAAATAAATTGATTAAAACACAATTCCACACTTAAACCTAAAATATTCAGTTTTAAAAAACTCTTTAAAAATTAAGATACCTACAGTGTCTTATCCCAATACATTTTCTTCCCTAAATATCAACTATTTTTTTTTACCTCTTAATTACACTGAGAAATACAATTTAAAAAGCAGTCAACAGGGTCCACACAATTGCTGACAAGTGATGTGAACTAAGGTCATCTTTGGTTTTACCACTCTAAGAATTACACTAACAACCGACTCCCAGTTTCTTGTTTCTGTTTTATGTCTTATAAACCTAAGTCCCAAAATATGCAGTATTCTCTGCGGCATGTGGGATGGACATGGTGAACACATTGTGCCGATCGTATCGCAGCTCTGGGCAGAACCATCTACACGTTTTTTCAGCAACATCAGAGGGATACTTTTCCTCCTTCGTGAACTTTTAGCCTTCCTTTATACTATGAACATTTGTTTAACGCAATGATTATATTTCTTTCATGTTATTTTTTTGTGCAGTGTAGTGGTGCTAAGTTGCTTGCAGTTAATTTTGAGTGCTCAACCTGTTGCTTTTTTATTTATATTTCTTCTAATAAATACCTTGCTTTAATATTTTTCTCAGATGTTAATACTTAACACATTGTAAATATAAACTAGATCAATGCTATATTTCAACTTGTGAGTACCAGTTTATCTTTTTATCATTCCCTCCACCTTCCTTCATAGCATTCTTCTCTCCCCTCCCACATCTAATCCTGCAGAGCCAGAAAGGAATCCTGGACCAGATTTTCCCTTTCTGTTTGGAAAGGATCCTTCCTTCTCAGATATTTCCAGGATCCTGCCAGTTAACATGACATGCTTCCAAAGGCGCAATCATCCCATTGGGTTGTTTTGGATTGGACATTCAATCTTATCACAAGAGTGTATTTTTCAACTTGATCTCACCTTTTCAACTTCAAAGTTGCAGGCAGTGCAATGCATGTAGTTCTCTTGCTATTTCAGGGAACCTTTGATAAGCTGTAAAGTGATATGTAGCTGCAATTTAATCACTTAAAAATTTAATAAAAACTAAAGGAAAGGAATATTATTTTTTCTTTGAATATGTCAACAGGGAACATATTTCATGGTGTTTTAAACTTTAGTAGATATTTTGATAGGAATGCTTAATTTATCTGACACAGGTATCATATTCATTATTTTCATTCTGTAGTGCAGCCTAAATTTCAAACTCATATGTGCTTTCAATATACTGACTCAGCGTTTTTAAGGAATAGCTCCTTGATTCAACTTTAAAAGCAAACTCCTTCCGGAACTTCTCTCTCTTCCTGTGCCCTAAACCCCTCAACATTGATTTATTTTTATTATAGCCAGACATTAAGCTACATGTGATCATTATGTTCTTTTCATGGGACCAAATCTTTCCTTGAATATGAACAGCTCTTAGAACAATGGGTAGTTAATAAATAGTCCCCATTTACTTGCAGAGACAATTCTACCGGTAGGGCTGATTTTCAGTATATTTAACCTACTTTGACTGAGGCAGATTCTGAATCAAGGCTTGAGAGACTGGGAACACTGGATAAAAATAAAGAAATCCAGTTGCATCTCTTTATTTTGCAATAACATTGACTTGCCAGGAAGGTTTGACAATTTCTCCAGTTTACATGCTGTGACTTGGTCTTATAACCTGGGACCAAGGTTCACCTTACAGGGTCAAACCTCAGTGACTTTGCTTTATACTACAAGACCAAGACACCAAGACACCATTCCAACTGCCCAGTCTTCCTTTTGTAGACATAATCCCTTTATCTTTAAAATGTTTTTCCCTGTTTATTTACCAGGCATGCTCTTTAAGGCCTTTGAACATTTTCAATTGACCTAATAGACATTTGGAAGCATGGTTTTAAATCCCCCAATGAGTTACGAATTTGTTTACAATGAATCCCAGTTTCATTGCATTGAAGCAAAAGCAAAAGTCTGGAAAGTTTCTGCTCTTTGAAATTGATCACGTGCTGTTCACATCCTCTCCCATGAGGGCTTTCTGTAGATGTTTCATGGGTGTGTTAAAGAAAAGACATATTTTATATTTTTCAGAAACTAAATTGCTAGTTACATCTATAATTCAACTTCTTTATTCAAGTAATTCTATAATTAATAAATAACTTGGCATCCTCAGTTATTGATTAATCTCTGTGAGAGTCTGAGAGAAATGAGTTAGAATGTGCA